>NC_136770.1:19693865-20893865 GCF_947034865.1 Barbatula barbatula | reverse complement strand
TTGCTTTGCGTGAAATGCTTTACACAATAAATGTATTGGAAAATGGCGGTAGCTTCAAAGAATATAGCCTTTTGTCATTTTTGCCTCTCTGTGGGATTTGTATGCAAATTGGCTTCAAGAAAGAGTATAATAAGGTGTACCTCCAAAATGCGGCGGTGGGCCACATAGAAGAACCACGGCCTGTCCTTCCCGTACTAAGACTGGATTTCTGGCTTTGCTGCTGAAATTCTGCAGATCTGGGAGGGGAAAATAATGGGTCGCCGTTAGACTTCATTAAAGCCAGTGTCATCGCGGTGATGAGCAACAGGCAACGCACAGAGCAGAGACCTTTAGAAAATGCCACTCTTCAGAACAGGAAGGGTTGGGAAAATAAGACACTGAAGTAGAGATAGGGTGATTATTATTTAGAGCTTCTTGGATGTGGAATGAGGTGTGTGTGTATTCTGCAACTTGCTATATATCTGGAGAAATAAAGAACTTTTAAATCACTATTAACATGTTTCGAATTTGATGCATTAGAAAGCAAAATCTCAAACCAAGCATTATGTGTAAATAATAACTTTTTTGCATATGCTTTCAACAGAAAGACATTTTTAAAGTGTTTTTTTTATTAAATCCTTTCCCTCATGGGTTCACAGGTACAGATTATGGTCATGTGATTTCCGAGATGCAGAAAATGCTGAACGCACTGAAAAAATACTTTCCGTCGAGCCATCAAATTAAAAGTCCCTTTAACTGGAAAAAAGAATGACACATGAAAAAACTGTAGTATTATATATTATTTACTTTAGTAAATAGTAAAGTAAACATGCTAGTAAAATTTTAAAAACTAGTTTAATTAAGTCGATCTTAAAAAGCAAAACTGAAAATGTATTGGTAAGATACTGGTTTGTATTAACATACTGTGTAGCACTGTACTGTCGCAAAGTTCGGTTACGGAAGTCATGCCACTTGGCGACCATGTTTGCAGCTAAAACTTCATAGTAAGTCCACAGTCCTATCTACTGTACTTGAAGATATTTCTAAAATCTCGCTGTCAGAAATCACAATTAAACAGAATATTTCCAATCAATACTTAAACAAAACATGAACATCATAATTTTGGATTAGTACGATTAAATTGCACTAAAAAGCACTTTTTGATGTCGTCTCATCTACAGCGCCTACGCACTGGCTGGCAAGCGCCTGACAGGAGCCCCACTCCAGAGAATCTGCAGTCTTTACTGATTGGCGGTTCGTTTTACTGGAAGTACACTAATGTATTGTAGTGGTCCAAAAACACTGTAGTGTATAGGTATTTTGTTTATGGGTAAATACTGTGGTATACTTAAATATTTTTAAAAGTGGGCAAAAACATATTTCTACTGTGTAGCAAAAAATTCAAAACACAGATTCAAGACATATTTAAATTGATTTGTTTTTATTTGGGCCATATATAATATGAATGTGATATTATATGTATTGTTTTATATCACTTTGAGACATAAAAAACTATTTTGAAAGGTTGTGGGTGAAAAGTGTTACTGTGCTCTCTTTCTTCAATGACACCTGGTTTAATGGCTTGTTATATAAAGACATTGATAAAATATAACATGTGGCTATTTTTTCCACTGTTTAATACTTACAGTAAATAACTTGTCACTAAGCATTAAGAAATTAATTGAGAAGTTCTCAACGTTATTGAGATAAAACTCTTTATTGTTGGATCTAAACAGAGAAATGACCTGACCTCGAACATGGCACAAACTTGTGTTTCTCAGGGATATAGAACTGCTGTCTATTCAGATGAAAAATATCATCATTTTAATAATCTTCTAGATGTAAACAATTATTCAAGGGTCTTTAGAAAATATAAATGCATTATAGACGGTTTTAGGCGGGTACCGTTCCAAATTCGAACATCTGCTAATGAAAACTTCCAATTGATAAAATATAGTTTGCCAGTCGCATACGGTCTCACCAACTAATGGACCAAATGAAAAACATGAAATATGAATGATAACCCAATGATCATTTAACGTATTGTGCATTTAATTTACTTTGTCATACACTGTCCAGGTATTATTCTCCAACAATCACATAAACTGTAAAAACGTTTACACTTTACTTACACGCAAACTCCACTTTAGCCTCCCGGCTAAGGATGGTCCCAAAAGCATTAGTGGCTATACACTGATAAACTCCTCCGTGTTTTGTTGCCTGTGGGTTATTGATCAATAGGTTTCCTTCAACAAGCCTGTAGCTGATGTCCATGTCAATGTCGAGATCTTTCCTGTTGAACTTCCACCTGCATGCAAAACATTGGGTGATTCTACATATCATGATTTAAATTGTGAAGTAAACGTAGTTTTCAAGCGTTCATACCTGTAATGTGGTGGTGGACTCCCCTTGGCTTTACAGTTGATAAATATCTTGTTGTCTTCACCGTTCAAAGGAAAAACACTGTCACTGGGCTCCTGGGTAAACACCGGGCCATGTCGAATAATTCTCTCTAGAAGCAAAAAAAGTTTTAATAATCTGCTAATCTGAAACATAAATCTGGATTGTAAAACAGGTGTGAACGCATCAGTTCCACATTCCTTTTAATGTGCATATTTATTTATTTATTTCCAGCCACACTGAGCTCATTAGATCAGTAACGTAAACACGTGCCAGACAGGAACAGCTTTCATTTCCCCTCCCGTAGCAGATACCATCAACATGACGTCTTCCCTTTGGCAGGCCCATCATACGCATAGCGGCAGCGTGGCTAGGTCTGTTGTTTCAGTTGACTGCTGCCAAGACACCAATCCACCTCCCTAATTACTCCATGTTGAGGTAATTACTCCAGCGAAATGTATCATTTCTTAAATGAATAAATACGCTTTCGGAAGCACATCAGATCCTTTACAGGGAAGCGAATTGTGCTTTCTAGTGTAACAAAAAAAGATACATTGTTATTTTTCTTACCCCAATAAAACTCACCTGTGATTTTTACCCCTTTGTCTCTGGGTGAGTGATTTCTTTACAGGTCTGTAACCTTGACAAGGACAAAAAAAAACTCCCTCCCACATCATCAGGCTAATAGAAGTGTCCGGGCATGTTTGCCCTCACGCTGTGGGAGATTTTACCGTTTTCCTTTTATCTTTTCTGTGCCCTTTGAGTGATACTGTAGGAATTAATGAAGCATTTCGAGCTATGATGTTTATTGTGAGTAATACAGTTTTACACTGTTGACTTGACTACAGGAAAATGTGTCATGTATAATCTCTGCTTCTTAATAAGTGAGCGATGATTAGCATACTTTGTAGTGAGTGCATGTCCTACAGTGGTCGATCTAAAAGGGTGATGGTGTTCATAATAACGATGATGATGATGGTTATTATTATTATTATGAGGGTAATAAAATATATGGCACAACGTGCACGATAGTTGCCAGTATGTTATATGGGTTACACACTCAATTTAACTGTTATTTTAAATATAGATAATGTTTTACATAGCAATGTACATCGTTTCTTATTGCTTACATTAAAGTAAGTGCTGTGCCATTTTGTAAGAACGTGAAAAAATGCTTGGTTGTTTCAACACATGGGTAAAATATGGACAAACCCAACCTCTGGGTTTAAATGAACCTACTCATTAAGAATTGTTGGGTTGGGTTGAGAGAGGGACAAACTCAAGCGTTGGATTCAAGGTCTGACATATGAAAAATAGAGGCATCTAGGGGTAGCAAACTACAACCAACGGCTAACTACTCCCCTCCCCCTCCAAGCACTATGCTGGCTGACACAGGACAAAGATGTAACGTTTTTGTCTTTGCCGAAGAAGATAACGTATTTACATTTAGGCATTTGGCAGACGCTTTTATCCAAAGCAACTAACATTGCATTATCCTATACATTTTACATAGGTATCTGCAATCCCCTGGGATCAAACCGTAGGATCAATGAGGAATTCCATGCAAGGGGACCCACAGTATGTGGATAGAAATAGCTAATTCTAAGGTAGTAAAAACACAACGTTTCGATATGTAAGGTCTTTACAGTCTTCTTAAGGGAAATAGTAAGGAATTTTATATTGCATTTCTGTCAATAGATCTTCCACAAAATTACACCCAGCACCTTTAATTTCAAACAACAGTTGGGTTTGGCTATATTCTACCCAACCATGGGTTGAAAGACAGCTTATTTTAGGGTACAGTTTGTATTGGCTAGACATTTAGTCAAATTCATTAACTGAATGTTACTCTTTCACTATTTTCAGCATGTCACTATCAATTATCATCACAATTAAATCTGCTTTAAACCAACAAGAAATTAATTGTCATGCTGCCCAATCAATTACTTACAGCAACTAAGTACCGCACAGCTTGTCAATGTCTTACAGTATGACTAAAAAAAACGAAAGACAAACAGAACAAAGCTGTTTTCTTCATATCAGGCATCTGTTTCAGAAGATCTGTACGTTTGGTATAAATGTGGATTTGGCATCCTAATGTCCTTTGTACTGAATAGCCACTGACCTTCCATCCGAGGCTGTGCCCTTGCACTCCCCAGCAAAGCTTTCAGAATATCAAGCTGTGCAATCAAAAGAGCACCTGTGGCTTGAATGCAAATGGCCATTTGAGTTGGCATAGTTACTGTAGCACAACAACTTAAACAACTGTAACAGTGCCGATGAGTGGGGTACTACACTAAGTTTAAATAGGGCACCTGCCTCTCCAGACTTTCTTCCTTCCTTGCATCCAAAAATGCGCTGTGAATTCTTTGAACCGTAGGAGAAATAAGCGCTCTATATGGAAACATGGAATACATCACACACTTGACTGGTGACAGGGTGTAATTATGGAGAGGCTGGATGTTGGACACGACGGCCAGGGTTTAGCTTTGCCGTCACAAGTGTACAGTAGGCTATGTGCACAGAATAAAGACCACCGTAAAGGGAGTAATTAACTAAAAGTCACTACACTTAGCTCAAGTATGTTGTAAGTGGCGTGACAAAATACTGTGGCTTAATCAATAAATAGCTGTTTTTTCAATGAGTAGTTGTGTCAATATGCTGCATGACAATATGCTGCAGCTCTTTAATAATGCGTGCAAGCTTGCAACCAAACATGTCGAGACAAAGCATGCACTACTAATCTCGAATAGCACAGAGGAGTCAGATTAATTCTCAAAATGTGTTCATTTAGATTCCTTTGATCCATGTTTTGAACTTTTGTTTTTCTGGGCAGGTTCTTTGCTTTTTTAAGCAATATAAATATAAATTTTATTGCAAATTTGGCCAACTTTTGGCTAATTTATTTGCAATGCTAATTATATGTTTATAATTATTAATATTTATTTAGAAAAAGGTTATTTTATCATTTAGCAGACGCTTTTATCCAAAGCGACATACAAAGAGTTCAGGGAGCAAGAAGCGATTTGTCAAACAGGAGCAATAATAACAATAGGTGCTAATACAAAGTTACTAATTCCAACAGAAGCTAGACCACTTTATTATTATATTAATTTATAATAATTTTATTTTTACATTATTATATTAATATAAATAATAGAAAATATTTTAAAATGAATTGAATATAATCTGATGATAGCAAGGTTAACAAATCCGTTATACAACCCTGCAAGAACAATACTCTAGTTATGTTACAACTGACCAATCAGAATCTAGTATCCCAGAAGGCCTAGTAATATAAATAGGTTTGTAGCCTGTAGAGTAGCTACTTTTTTGCTTTAACATTATGAGTAGATTTCAAAGTAGCTTCCACAACACTGATGTAATTTAAATTGTGAATCACTCAAGTATTTTCACCTTTCATTCGCCAGAGCTACAAATAGAAGTTCGGTGCGCCAGTCAGTTACAAACAAACAGAGTGTGATACAGAAAAAGTTAGATGAACTTCCTGCTGAAGAGGAAATTGGGAACTGTGCCAAGACAAATGTCCTGCTGGGGCAACCGCAGGAGCTTGTTCCCAGCATGCATCTGTCTCTAGAGGAATGTGAAAATTATTAGACGGAGGCATGAAAAGCCAATCTCTCCGCTGAAGTGGGGACTATGCAGAACAGGTGAGCTATCAAAGCAACTCGGGGGATATCGTACCTGCTAGGCAGCTCTTGAGTGACAACAGGATTAAGAGTTTCCATGGCAACAACATCTTCATCTTTCAAGGTCACAGATTCTCCTTTATTTCCATTCAACAGCAAGTGGAGCAGACAGTGTTCTTCCTACGTAAAGTCAGCTTTGGTGGCTCTGGAATTTGAAAGGGAGAGAGAGAGAGAGAGAGAGAGATTAGAAACAAATACAACATAAGTGAGGAGAGCGGGAGGATATGTGACTTCTGAAAAATCTGTAGAGTATTAATAATTCATCCCAAAAGTAGACACAGGACTCAGTGCCTATATGCTCCTGGCATGCGCACACCTGATCAACTGCAGTGTGGATACTAAGGCTATGCTCACTATATCTCCCACAAGTCAAGGAAATTGAGAGGACGAGATAGACATGCAGAAAGCAAAAAAAGCGACCAAGTGAGATATGGAAAAATCCTCGGCAGCAAAACCTGAACACATATTCCTCTACCAAAGGCAATGTTTGGATTGTGCTAAAGTATTGGTTCTACACACTTACGTTGGCAAATGCATGTGATACATTTACAAACCTGCAAACGTATTTCATTTTCAGCTCAGTGTATCTCCGGACAGGATTATGATTTGATAGGTGAGGCGATACACTAAGAAAGGCAAGTGAGAATGAAAGAAGAGCGAGAAAAACAGCTATACCCTCCCGCTTTTGAGGCGGCTGGGTGCAATCCATCCACCTCACAGGAATTCAATACTCTTTAAAGCACATCAGAGCTGTCGAATACCCACTTTAATTTATGAGGGTCAACGGCGCTGTTTTTGCTTCTACAAATTATGGGCCCTGGTGGGCAGGGTTGTTTATGTGGAGAGCTATAGGAAATGGGGGTAATATTTTTGACATTTCCGAGTACAGGACACCTTGTGGTTTATGAGTGATACAGGAATACTAGGAACATCACATTTATAAGAGCAGGCTTTGAAGTTGAGTTTTTAGAAACATCCTTCACATGCAACACCCGTTTTATTTCATTATTGTTCATAACACTGTGTCTACACCCGATGCGACAGTCGGCGAATCCAGTGTGGACAAAATGTAAAAAATGTCTTTTGTCGTGTTGCGTCACGCCTGTCGCGTCCAGTGTAGACACGGTGTTAAAGTCAATATTTGTTCTGAAGTAATATTATTATTATGTAAATACAGGATTGAAGCATCAGTAGTTTTAAGTGTCAGAATTTGTTTAAACAACAGTTTTGTTTTAAAGCTACAGCATTGTTTTGAAGTGTCGGTATTATATTTAAACAACCAGTATTGTTGACAAATGTCAGTAATTTTTTGTAAACAGTGTGGCGAGCAGGGCGGGACGAGAGCCGTGAGGGAAAGGCGCGAAGCCGGCCATGTGAGTGAAAATGAGCATCAGCTGTGCGTGCACCGGTCTCACACGGAGAAGCTTCGGGAGCATAAAAGGATGAGCGACAGATGTGTATGACGAGAGAGGACTGGAGGGCCTGGAGTTTATTTGTGTTTTATTATGTTTGAATGGCCGGCAGTTGACCGTGAAGGAGCTGCCGGCATTTTAAGTTCGTTTTATTGTTTGTTTATCTAATTAAAGCTTGTTTTACGTTTATGTCAGTAATTTTCGAACCATTAGTATTGTTTAGAAGCATCAGCAAAGGTTTTAAACTATAAGCACTGTTTTGATTTTAGAAATACTATGGACTGTTCCATTGGACGTGCACGCCAGGACTGCAGTTAACATTGTATAATAATATTTATTACGTGATTGGTTGCTTTACCTGTCAGTCTTATGGCCTTTTGGGCAGGCCTTGGCCAAATAAAGCGGCAATAAGTTCCTCCTCCCGTCGCTATATCCAATGCTTTCCTGTCTGAAAAGGCATAAAGGCCCTAAAAAAAATCTGAGATGTGTATATTGTTTGTGAACTACCAGTAGCGTTTTAAAGTTTCAGTATTGTTCTTGAACTGTCAGTATTGTTCATTTTACAGCTGTAGCTAACTTCTCTGAATTGCCCTAGTATCATCAAAGTGCATTTCAGTCGTCGGGCAGAAACTGAATAGATAAAATGACTGCGGATCAGGTCTGAGATGGGGGGAGAGATTAAATTAGATGAGATTGATTATGTTCCTGTATTATCTACTCCAAGGGACCGCGAGCTTTGACCTTCAAGTCCTTCGTCATTTCAGTCATCTCTATCGATTCGGTTTCCATTTTTTAACCTCCTGCCTTCTTTGTTTGTCATTCTGTTCCAGCGGCCCGCTATGAGTCTCAATCAAGTCTGGGAGGACAGGTCAATAGCCGGATATTTGTTTGATGTCTTTCCTTATGAGATGTATGAGGGTGATCTATAACTGGTGAGTATGCGAAACGGATGATGAAACATTAGCTGCGCGATGGGGAAAGAACTAAAACTGACCTGCGGATCTGATATTCTGCATGCTATACCTGATTTCATACCTATTCAAATCAATGCCTTCAATTCTACCTAAGTGAACCAATGTCCTTTATGTGCTTATATTAGTTAACTGATGTGTCGCCAAGACTTAATCATAGTTTAAAAGGAGGTTAAAAGTACAAATGACACCTTTTTCAGGATGCTGAAAAAAAATCGCAAGGTTGAAGATCCGCCTTCATTAATACAATTCTTTATGAAATCGCCATCCCTCAAGGAAAACAACATTAACGACCCTAAAATCATTGTCCTTGGTTGTACTAAGAAGCATGCGCCATTTGTAAAACAATCGAGAGTTGGTGGACTTCTGGGACAGCCGGTACGACCATTACAATCTATTTTCACGAGATGTCTAACAAGCCCTGCAAGGCTCAAGTCATTAACATGGCACGGTGCGCAAAAATGATCAATGCTAATTCACGTTTTCGTCTCGTCAGCAGTCCCCCTAGCTTCGCGGAGAGGTCAGCTTACTTTTACAACTGCGTCCATCAGACATTTCAAAGACAGCCAAAGCCCTCCTGCTTCTTCTCGGAGGGTGATATGGCACGATAAAACGTATCAAACCACAGTGTCTGTTTTAAAGACGCATGGTGTCATATGCATCTACGGAGAGGGGGGATATCTTGGTCACTGTATAGCCGGATTCAGAGTAGTTCCCTACATGATTAATTTACAGAGCAGGGAAAAATACAATGGCAATATTTCTTGTGCCCGGCGGATGACGGTCACAGGTGGTAGAAATATCAAGTGGGCCGAAGCCTGGTTAATGGTGCCTGCGAGGGAAAAGATCTGTCAGGGATAATCTCTTATAATACTCTGCCATAGATAATGTGAAGCCCCGTTTTCCATTGGCAGCAGATGAAGAGATTGCATAGCAGGCATTATGAAATGGGATGAGAATTATCATGAATACACTGCCTGTGTCCGGGACGATAAATGAACAGCTAGTCACGTACATAGAGAAATGGTGTAAAAAGAAAGGACACCTAGTGTAATGCGATCTGCAGGGAATACTTGATGACTTTTAGGAAATAATTTGTAACTACAACTGCACCAATAGAAGGGTTCTGGGGGGGGGCCTGAATTCCTAATCCGGGCCTGCATTGCATAAATTTGATGCTTTTAGTCACAACATTAATTCCATAGTTATAATTTGTTTACTACTGGTAAAAATATAAATAGAAAGTCTTCAAACATTTGACCGGTATTGTATAGCAAATTCAAATAACTCCATTTAATATTTCTGTATGCCGACAATCTCAAACGTATTCTAAGCACTCATCACCATTTAAAGAAAGAAATCCTAAACATCCACCTTTAAATATTCACAGATCAAAAGCGGCCTAAGCACCAGAGTAATGATGCCCTAACCCTTACTGGCCTGATAAAAATCCAGCCTCCACCTTCATTAACAACATGAGATAAATCACAGGTACCTTGACAGCAGATTGAGTGCTCAAAGAGTCTTTGTGAGCCTCAATAGAGGCTGCTGAAGCCAGAGGCAGAAACGCCGGCTGGGTTTAGTCGATGTGAGCGGAATCTAAACGTGCGCAAGCTTTAGTGAGAGGACATCCTTCAAACCAACCAGCCAGCCTTCGCCCGGCTTTTAGCTTCAACCACACGCAGCCCTTGAATATCTCTGCGATATTATAAGCTTTGGCAGTGTTTTAGTAGTTTTGGTGAACAAAGATCCTTAGGTGCAAGTGACTTATAAATCCAATGTGTCCAAAATGTCATTTTTCTGGAGGATCTATTGACAGAAATGCAATATAATAAACATAACTATGTCTTCGGAAGTGTATAAAGACCTTACAAAATGAAGTGTATGTTTTAATTTTCTATGAATTAACTTTTTCTACCCCGTACATGAAATTCGGCATGTTGTTTTTACAGTAGCCCTAAACAGAAAAACGGCTCTACAGAACGTTTCGTAAATACATTATCTCCTTCGGCAAAGAAGCGAAAACGCGACGACATCTTTGTCCTGTGTCAGCCTCCTTAGTACTTCGAAAAGGGGGGGGGGGTGGAGTGAGTCGTTGGTTGCAATTTGCAACCTCGCTGCTAGATGCCGCTAAATTTAATACACTGGACCTTTAAAAGGATATTTCCCTCAAAAAATAAAAATTCTGTCATCATTTATTCACCCTCATGCCATTCAGAACCGTACACAACTCTTTCCTCTGTGGAACACAAAAGATATGTTAAGAAATGAATTTTAAGATCACATTGTTTGCATTACAATCACAGCTCAACATGCACACAAACCAACCAACCGCAACGCCACAGCTCCAACAGCACATTACTTCATACAAAGCTCCAGAGAGCTGGATTTAGGACCACTGTTTACACAAATACATATGACCTGAATTCCTGAGCTAACACCAACAAGGCCATTTGCTCGGAGTAATTTAGTTTCCTCGTGCAGGCAGACTCCAGCAGGGCTATCAAAAACAGACAAATCATTTCGTCAGGTGGATGGAGAGAAGACTGCAGCGCCCTTATAAAAAAGCACTCTGCATATACCCCACCCATCCCCCTTCCCATAATAGGGGCCTACTGGCTAGCCGTTAGGAAAACATGCAGTCTGCAGTTTCTTCAGCCTCTCTGAAAACACCATTAAACAAGTAGCTTTTGACTTGTTATGAATAATAAAACAAAAGCATCAACAGTGTGGATGTTACGGATTAGAGCTAGCATAGGAACCAAAGAGTCGTGCCAATTCTCTGGAGGTAGTCGAGATTGCTTGTGGGAAAAAAGACGAGAAAGAGAAGATACAGTGGAATATCATATTGTTCCTGCGTACTGTAAGTTCGCGACCTCGATTTTCGTATTCGTGAAGCAACTGTTCTGAATCAGCAAGCCACGGCAAAGTTAACTAGCTTTATTGATTTTTAAAACAAACTATTATTGATTTACAGAAAAACAATCGTAAAGGGTTACACGCATGTTCACACTGTGTCAAGAAACATTGCCATCAAATGCTGTTGCTTGCTGACCTTTTGAACGTTGTTTAAATTCAAGCTTGCTATCCTTACAAAAAAAACACTATGAGCATATGACAAACATATTCTAATTAAAAAAACTTTTTTATTGTTTTAATATAATATAATGTAATGTTATAAATGCATACATAAAGTGACATATGCAATCATTTATTGATGTTCAATGTTTTATTGATGTGGTTTACACAAGTTGCAAAAATATGGTAAATGCGCATAATTCCTTTGTTGATCGGAAAACGTACTCGGTTACTTACGTAACCTCGGTTCCCTGAGATACGGGAACGAGTACTGCGTAGCAGGACGCTATGGGGAAAACTCCTTTTTCTCCGATGACTGAAGCAATTCAAAAGCGCAGTGAAAACTGCACGGTGATTGGTTGGAAAAAAGCAGAGCTTTAAACCAATCGTAGCGGAGCTGCCGGACCAATGGCGATGGCACCCGCCAAAATGGGCGGGGCTTATGGCTATATAAGCGGACACATCGCCGTAGGGTCTTCAGGTTACTTCGACTGAAGCGACGACACAGCAGCTCGTAGCACGGCAAGGAACGCAGTACTCGTTCCCGTATCTCAGGGAACCGAGGTTACGTAAGTAACCGAGTACGTTCCCTATCGATACTTCACTCGTACTGCGTAGCAGGACGCTATGGGGAACAAGTATAATCACGCCGTGCTACAGATGGAACGAAAAACCTAAATGGTCTCGGAGCCTGGGCTCGGAGACGGAGTAAAGCAGGGAAACCCTGAAAGCGGTAGAGGCCAAGCTAGAAGGTGGCCTAGACCGGTTATCGTCCCAAAGTAATTAAGTGCTGGCGTGGCCATAGCCATGGCTCAGCGACCTAATTCAAGCAGAAAGGACCCGGGCCTGAAGGGCCGGAACGTCCAGGTTATAAAACCTTGTAAAAGTGGACGGCGAAGCCCAGCAGGCCGCCGCACAGATATCTTTTATAGAGACACCGCTATACCATGCCCAGGAAGAGGCAACGCCTCTAGTGGAATGGGCTCTAATTCCCGTGGGGCATTGAAGGCCCAAGGAAGAGTAAGCCAGCGATATAGCCTCAACTATCCACTTCGATAGTCTATGTTTCGAGACCGAGGACCCTTTGGTGCGGTCACCGAAGCACACAAAGAGCTGTTCCGACCGTCTGAATGGGGCGGAGCGCTCAAAGTATATTCTTAACGCTCTGACTGGGCAGAGCAGACTAAGCTCTGGATCCCGCTCTGAGGAGGGGAGAGCAGAGAGCGAAATTACCTGTGCTCTGAACGGAGTAGAGAGCACCTTAGGTACATAGCCATGTCTTGGTTTGAGAACGACTCTGGCGTCGCCAGGCCCAAATTCCAGACAGGATGAGCTCACAGAGAGAGCCTGTAAGTCACTCACACGCTTCACCGATGCTAAAGCGAGAAGCAGAGCGGTCTTGAGCGTCAAAGGACGGAGGTCCGCAGATAGCAGCGGCTCAAAGGGAGGACCCTTTAGAGCCCTCAGGACCGTGGGCAGATCCCAAGAGGGAACTGTAAGAGGGCGAGGGGGGTGTAGCCGCCTGGAGCCCTTCAGGAAACGAACGACAAGATCGTTCTTGCCCACTCCTTGTCCTCCGATGTGGGTATGTGAGGCTGAAATAGCCGCCACATAGACCTTGAGTGTGGAAGGGGCACGGCCGTTATCCAACAACTCTTGTAAAAATGACAGTATCAGTGATACGTCACAGGACACTGGGTCAGCGCCGCGTGTTGTACACCAGGAGGCGAAGACAGACCATTTGAGGGCGTAGAGGCGTCTAGTAGACGGAGCTCTAGCTTGTGATATGGTGTTCAGTACGCTCTCTGGGAGGTCCGTAGGCTCCCGTCGAGAGGCCAAAGGTGCAGAGCCCACAGCTCTGGCTGGGGGTGCCATATCGTGTTCCCTGCCTGAGAGAGGAGGTCCCGCCTCAGGGGAATGGGCCACGGGGCTGCTATTAGCAGCTGGGAGAGATCTGCGACCCAAGGCTGGTTCGTCCACAGAGGGGCTACCAAAAGCACTCGGTGAGCTTGATCCCTGATTCTCCTGATCGTCTGCTGCAAGAGCGCGATCGGGGGAAAAGCATAGAGGAGCCGGTTGGGCCAAGCGTGGGCCAAGGCGTCCTTGCCCTTCGAGAAGTACGTCGGGCAGTGAGTATTGTCTTCTGAGGCGAAAAGGTCGACTTCTGCCTTGCCGAAGAGTTTCCAGATTTGTTGAACCGACATGGGGTGGAGCGTCCATTCGTCTGAAGGAACATTGCTCCGAGATAGCATATCTGCTCCCCGGTTCAGTTTGCCTGGAAGGTGAGTTGCCCTCAGTGAGCGCAGATTGGACTGGGCCCATTCCAAGAGGTGAGAAACTAGGGAAAAAAGGCGTCTTGAGGAGAGGCCTCCCTGGTGATTTATGTAAGATACTACCGTCATGCTGTCTGATCGGACTAAGACGTGACGATCTTTTAGCACCGGTAGGAAGTAGCGGAGGGCCAACCATACTGCCTGCATTTCCAGGTAGTTGATATGGAGGCTTCCTTCCTGGTTCGACCAGAGGCCGAAGGCCGGGTCGCCATCGCACAGAGCCCCCCAACCCGTGTTGGAGGCGTCTGTCGTGACCACTTTCCGACTGGATGTGGAGCCCATGGGCACACCCTGCTCTAGCCAAAGGGGATCTTTCCACGAGGCTAGGGCGGTTACGCAGGCTTGATTCACCACAACACGCAGTCGACCAAGACGCCAAGCGTGTGGAGGAACTCTGGGCTTCAGCCAGTACTGGAGGGGGCGCATCCGGAGGATGCCCAGACTCAGTACCTGAGATGCAGAGGCCATCAGACCTAGCATTTTCTGAAAAACCCTGAGGGGGCGTGAAACCCCGGGTGTGAATGAGGCCGCGAGCCGTCGAATGACCAGAGCTCGGTCTGGAGAAATTCTGGCGGTCATGCGTTTTGAGTCGAAGACTGTTCCCAGGAACAAAATGTTTTGGCTGGGTGACAGTGCGCTCTTGGCAAGATTGATCCTGAGTCCCAGGCACTCCAGGTGGCTGAGGAGGAGGGATCTGTGAGACTTTAGCTCGTCCTCCGACTGGGCTAGAACAAGCCAGTCGTCGAGGTAATTCAGAATGCGGATTCCCTTCTGTCTGAGAGGGGAAAGAGCCGCGTCCATGCACTTCGTGAAAGTGCGGGGAGCTAGAGAAAGTCCGAATGGAAGGACCGTGTATTGATAAGCAATTCCCTCGTAGGCGAATCTCAAGAATCGTCTGTGACGAGGGGCTATCTGAATGTGGAAGTAAGCATCTTGAGTGAATATCCTTGGGATATTATTTCCAGAACCCAGTCTGATACCCCGGGGATGGCTCTCCAGGCCTTGGCCCGGGTGGCAAGGGTTTGGGTGTAAAGAGGAGATACGCCGCCTTTTGGGGGCTTGACTCCCAGGAACAATGGAAGAGGAAGTTTGCTCTTTTTTTGACAAAGTTTGTGTTTTATTAAACATTTTGCAGAATGTGGTGTGGGCGTTAGAAAAGGCCCCGCACTTACAACATTGCATTTTAATAAAACATTTTTGCCGGCACCCGGAACTGAACGGGGTGACCTGGCAGACATGAGAGCAGTCTTTGAAGGAGGGCCGGCTGGAGCGGGCCCTGTAGCCTTCCTCTTCCTCGCATCGGGCTCAGGATGGGGCCTGAGGCGCGGGGTCCAGCGTGATCTTTGGCCGGGGACCTTGTCGCTGAGGATGCGGGAAGCGCCGTCCAGATCGGGAGCGCTGACGGCTGTCAGCTCCCGAAGCCTTCTGAGCAGCAGGGGTTCTTACCGGCTGTTGCGTCGAGGCTGGCTTAGGATGGCTCGCCACCGGCCGAGATCCGGGTCTTTTAGGCAGAAAGTGCCTCATGGCTTGCGAAGACTTCTGCGCTGCCGTGAAGCGTTCTGCGAAACCCTCCACCGCCGGTCCGAAGAGGCCGGTCGTGGAAATAGGAGCATCCAGGAAGGGGACCTTATCCGCATCCTTGATCTCCGTGAGCGTCAGCCATAGATGACGCTCAAGCACCACCAAGCTGGCCATGGATCTGCCTATCGCCTGGGCCGTGGCCTTGGTGGCGCGTAGAGCAAGATCCGTCGCGCTCCGTAGCTCTCTGAAGAGCGCAGGGTCAGGGTCGGACTCATCCATGCCTTGGAGGAGCTTGGCCTGATAGACCTGGAGCACAGCCATGGAGTGAAGCGCTGAAGCCGCCTGGCCTGAGGACGAGTATGCGCGTCCAGCGAGGGCCGAGGTGGTCCTGCACGGCTTGGAAGGATGAGACGCTTTAGCCCTCCATCCGATGGCTGCGGGCGGACACAGATGTGCGGCCACAGACTCATCGAGGGGGGGTAGCTTCTCGTATCCTTTTTCCTCTGCGCCGTCCACGGAGGTGAGCGCAGAGGAGGAAGAAGGTCGAAGACGGGCCGAGTAGGGGGCGCGCCATGACTTCGTGAGTTCGCCGTGAACTTCTGGAAAGAACGGTGAGTTACGTTGACGAGGAGCCTGACGGCGCCCCGGCAAAAACCACTCGTCCAAGCGGCTGCGAGAGGGTTCCTCTGGGGGAGACCACTCCAAACCCAGCTCGTTAACCGCCTTCGTGAGGACCCGGAAGAGCTCGGAGTCCGCACTGGGGGCGTGTCCGCCGGGTTCTGGAGACGGCGAGGGGGCGGGGTCATCCAGCGAGCCCGCTAACTCCTCCCCGTCTGAAGCCGCTAACGACATGGCGTCGTCATCCTCCGGTTCGTTTCCACCGAACGAGATCATGTCACAGGCGGCCGCCAGTGGACGCTGATCTGTTCGGGTGAAACAAACCGGGGAAACATCTCTCTGCGGGGAAAGCGAGGCACGGCGTGCCGGCGTGAGCTCGCGTTTCCCCGAGCGCTTAGCTCCTCTACCCCGCTGCTTCTGTCGCACAGAGTCCTGTGCGAGCAGCGGCGGCGGGGATCGAGGGGCGGAGTCACTCTCTGAAAAGAAAGCTATCCGCGAGCGCAGAGAGGAGAGACTCATACTCTCGCAGTGAGAGCATTCCGTCTCTTTTAGCGCGTTCTCTGCGTGGGAGAGACCCAGACATGAAACGCACTCGTCGTGACCGTCGACAGCGTGCAGGAAAACCCCACACGAGCGACAGGGACGACGCGGCATTGTAGCGCAGTGAAAACTGCACGTAAATGCCGCAGGAAATTTGCTCTAAACGCTCTCTGAAAAGAAAGCGTGAAAATTGCTCTTTAGATTCGCCGGATAGCGGCAGGGAAAAGACCGGCTGGATCGCTAAGCCGCTCACACGCGAAGACGCCAACAGAAGCCGCCGGAGCGAAGCCGCTGATGAATCCGCTGGAGCGAAGGCGCTGAGCCGAAGGTCGAATCCGCTGCAGGTGCTCTCTCGACGGCGAAGCAGTCAGTCTCGGGAAGCGAAGACGAGTCGTCGCTGAAGGAGAAGAGATCTGAAGACCCTACGGCGATGTGTCCGCTTATATAGCCATAAGCCCCGCCCATTTTGGCGGGTGCCATCGCCATTGGTCCGGCAGCTCCGCTACGATTGGTTTAAAGCTCTGCTTTTTTCCAACCAATCACCGTGCAGTTTTCACTGCGCTTTTGAATTGCTTCAGTCATCGGAGAAAAAGGAGTTTTCCCCATAGCGTCCTGCTACGCAGTACGAGTGAAGTATCGATAGGGAACCCAACCCTTTCCCGATCGATGTCCAATGTCTGTCTGCTACAGGGCATGGATATTATATGATACTCGCTATGGGATTTTACAAATCCCATCAATAACTTCTTACCACCCATATGTGTATCATTTTCCACCCTCATATGTTGGTGTTGCTAATGGTTGTATTTTACAGCTTTCCTGATCAAAGGTCATAAGAGATATTTTTCTCCTCCCCTCTAACTACATGACTAGAAAGCTATATTATACACACAGTATATGGGTCATTCTATAACTGCGGGTACATCTGGGATGTGAAATTTTGATTAAAAATGGGAAAATGTGAGGTTTTTTTCATTATAAAAAAACATGCATGACCATAAAACCCTAATATTATTTTGTCAATCAATCTCTGATTTCTGATTTTTTTTAACTTTGCCTAATATATTACCTTACTGTATACTGTATTTGTTTTTTTGACAAAACGAATGCTTAAATATATTAGAACCTCTGGAGAGTTCCTACATTGTGTAAATTCTGTAACTCATTTCCAGAAAACGCCGATTTTCTTTCAGAGCATTTGTTTCTTTCATTCCTGGACAAAGTGCAGTGAAATGTGTTAGAATTTAACATGTCGTTTATAAAATATTAAATATGGAAACTGTGAAAAAGGAGGTCAAAGGGTTTTTATTAATAGCCTTACTTTTGGTAGCTAAGGAATTTTATTCCCAATTTCTTTTAAATCACCCTGTTTATTGTATTTAAGATTTATTTGGGACAAAATAAAAAATGCTGTCAAAAGCAAATAGAAAAGCAGTAATTTCGTTAGACATATTCGTTAATATAAATGATATTTCTTGTTTTGTATTTATTCATATCGATGGACTGAAAATGTTTCTTTCTTTGTCTAATTTGTTGTTTGGTTTGTATTATCTTTTATAATTATTTCTTAGCCCTACTTAAATTGATGTTTTTGAATATAAATGGTATCATCTACTTTTGTAATGTTTTTCTTTAATAATTAAAAAATATATATTTTTATCGCAGACGAAATCGATGCAATTGAATTGCCAATGCTTTTACGTGAAGGTGTTTTTTTCCCACATATAAATCACAAAAAATACAAACTACTTCAGTTACTTATTAATGGAACACTTAAGAAAAAAGATATCCGCTGATATTCTAGCCCAATGAGCATTTAAGCTCATCGTCAGTAAGTCGTTTCCCATCGTGCCTTTCATCAACGCAGTCGTTGGGCAAGCAACTGGGCTCGCCTGTCGATTTCGGCAAGGCCCCCTCACCGTCGGAAGAGTGCACATGTCAGCATGACATCAGAGCAAGGTGGACGTAACTCGGACACATTTCTAACCGGCATGCATCTCACCTGTGATCGATTCTGTGCAGAATTTGCCCAAGGTTCAAGAAAATCTATTCATATATATGTTCATTTATTTAATACGTATAAATACATATATTAAATATTACAATATAACAAATCACAAGTAAAATTTTAATACAAGTGAAAAAACTAATACAATGCAAAATTTAGTTCGTTTTTTTTAATACTTCAGTTAGTATAAAAACAAATCAGATTTACTCTATTGTGACAGCACACGCCTCAGTAATGCGCTCTCAATCTTTTAGTGAACAAATTAGCGTGATATATGTGATATAAAACACCCCTTAACAAAATATCTTTGTAACACCAACGCATCTGAGACCCTGTTTAAGTCTACTTGAGTAACCATCTCGCTCTTCTGTGCATTAGAGGCTGCATTATCAGCGTGTGAGGTGTTATATTTGGAGCTGTAATCTGCACGGACAAAGGGCTCTATCTCTTCCTCTCCCCCCGCGGCTCGCATGTCACCCGGCCCTTTGGATACGCTAGTAAGTGCCCGAGCCGGCCGCTCACATTTCCCCTCGCCTCCAGATTATGAATGATAGGGTAACTCCTTTTACATTCATTACACAAGCGCTCGTGCATAATTCATTTCGCAAAAATTATGGCACCAGAAATATTTGGCTGAGTTATAGCAAGTCCGTTGTCCTCCATCTGATTGTCACCTACACATTGTGACGCGTCTGCAAACCTTGTTGCCAAACAAATACGTATGAGAGCTAAAATGTGAAAAATAAAACACAAACATCATTGGTTTAGCTAAGCTAGTTAGTGTAAAAAATAGTTTTCTCTCAGAAACCGGTTGGAGCACAGGTGTATGACTTTCGTGACATTGATATAAAAATAATTTCCGTGCCAAGAGTTCCTTTAGTCTTACCAAATGTCTTAACAGTAAATTCATGGGATTTTCTTTTTGTTCTGCACTCGCAGTGTGAAAAAGATAACACCGTGGATTAAATCTGGTCGCCAAATTTAATGAACATCACACAGGCGTCTTTTTCTGGTCAGGTTTTGTGGAGGTTTTTTTCTCCACTTTCAATCCCTTTAAGCATCCTTTGCTATGGGAATGCTTGTAAAGGGGGTTAATACGAGAAACAAGATTTTATTTTCTTCAATGTTTTTTAACTCCGTAAATGACAGACACTTCTGGCGAATGCAGTCTATGTTCATACAAGGTTTGTATATCTAAAGTTGTAAACAATCCATGTATGAACTAAACAGTTCTTGGCCAGCCTGACTACCATAGCAGGAATCATTCATTGTTCTGTTGAACACAGAAGAAGATATTTTGAAAAATGTAGGAAATCAAACAGTTCTCGGGCACTGTAATTTTTCCTATGATAGTCAGTGGTAGCCAAGAACTGTTTGACCACAAACATTCTTCAAAATATCTTTCTCAGTGTTCTGCAGAACAAAAATATGGATACAGATTTGGAACAACTTGAGGGTGAGATAATGATGACATAACATTTATTTTTGGGTGAACTGTACCTTTAACTAGACAAAAAGCATAATATTTGCTAGCAGACTGCATCATCCTGTGCTATTCTAAAGAGTAATTCAAGGTGAGAACGCAATACTCTGCAAATAATGAATTGCCTCGGGTCAAATATCAAACCCTGAGAGGATGAGTGCAGATGAACAGAAAAAACAACATCAAAACATAAAATGCTGATGTTGTAATTCAGGCACGGTGGATCATCAGAGCGGTAGAAGGTCTTGTCAACGCAGCCGGACCGCGAGGCCCTCGTGGGGAATAGGGGCTGTCATTCACTTAAATAATACCACAGACACTGCTGGTATTTCAGCAAGTAGAGAAGTCCATCATCCAAGATAGGTCACTGAGAGACTAATCTTGCTAAAGGTTAGATGTGAACTGTGACCGGTCCTCGCAACAGGGGCCCTTGACAAAGCACCGGCATATGGCAACGGAAAAAATGAGGGTCAGCATGCGTACTGGGTTTTGTTCCTCTAGGTAGAATGTCTGAAGTTGGGTTAACTGTCTTGTACATCATTTTCTAGTTTAGGAGCCTTAAGGAAGAAAATAACGTATTATGGTGAGTCAAAAATAATGACCCAGAATGGTCTTTAAAATTCTTCAAAATATCTTCTAAGGTGTTCACAAAGAAATGTATACAGGTATGGAATAACTAGGGTGAGTAAATTTTCTTTTCTTTTTATCCTTTTAAGTATGTTTATTTTGTCAATACAAAAAGCAGTCAATGCTGTCAGGTTATCCGATGGCCGCCTAGATTCAATAGATGAATCTTAGTCTGTTTGAAACCATCAATCATTTATATTATTTCTAGATTAGTCAATATTTATAATACATATTTCACATGTGTAGTCTACACAGTCCTTCGAGAAGTGTCAATGTTTGTCATATATATTTCACATGACATTTCACGCTCCTTTGAGAAAGAAAATGTCAAATACTATCTCTAAATAAGGCCTACTAAACTACAAAACTTTTTTGTAGACTTAGTGACGGGTAACTGGCAGAAATAACAATTAGCAAATTTAAGACAAGGAAGGAATTGCATAACGTTTAAACTTTGTTGCGAATTCTAAAATAGATTCTTCCTAACGATGAATCTATAACTGGTACATCAGTGCATCAAAAGGGCAATGCCTGCTTTCCATCCTCAAGTCAAAAGGCTCTTGTTTCAATGTGTCAAGGTTGAGAGTGGCATGATTAAACGTTAAAGGGTTTTTAGTGAAAAAGCTCAACAATCAGATAGCTTTGAAGGTCAAGAGCACAGACAAATGAAATATGCGCCCACATTGTCCTCATGCATAAAGTAGCTATGCAACTCATTTACCTGCTGTCGCTCACGCAAATGGCCCGGCTATTCGAAATCCCAGCGAGTGTGAGGGTGCTTTAAAACATTTACCAGATACTAAGGGTGTGAATACACAGTACACACCGCCTGCACTCATCCATATTCATCACCCGCATGTGTAAAGGTATGAATGCGAAGCCGTTTTCAGACAGCTAACTCAAACATCTTCCATCTCAGAGGTCTGAAAGACTTAGAGAAACTCAGCCCTACAGGAATGTAGCCATTACTGCACATTTCTCTATATTATTACGTCTAACACGCTTAAGAGGAAGATGTGCACGGATCTCTTACTTGAGGAAATCGATTTTAACCGAAGAGTTCCAACTGAGCAACATTTGAAAGGAGTGAATTAATGTCAGGTGTGAGTGCTCTTTGATTGAATTTAAGGTAACGGGATTAAATAGCGCATGACTTATACAGAGGTAAATACAGATCGCATGTCAGGCGCAAACCACAGGAGTTGTGTTCCTTTAAATCAAAACACAGAGAAGAGTACCACGATTACTGCTCTTGATTCTGGATGTTCAGCATGAGATTACTACAAGAACGTTACTACAAAACAACATACCAACAATATACAGTATGTATAAATTTTCAGGATTTTCCTAAAAGGTGTAAACTTTGTCCTTCCAAAAGAAACGTTCTCTTCAGCCTTCAGGAAAAAAAGAGAGAGATGTCTACCGGATGGCATGACAACCTGTATGACTTTCTTTCTTTCGCAGAACACAAAAGAAGATATTGTTGGTACCCATTCACATCTATCTTTAGAATAGATCAAATCTAAAAAATATCTTCTCTTGTGTTCTGTGGAAGAAGCAAAATCATACAGTTTTGAAATGACAAGAGCGTCAGTAAATGATGACAAGAATTTTCATTTTTGAGTGAACTATCCCTTGGTATTATTGCTGCTCATGCTGCACGTTTCAGGATGGTGAACAAACTCAAACTATTCAAATTTGCTGTGCACCTTATCCTTGGCCATCTATGCCCAACACTTCAGCTTTAGGACGAGATGTCATTGAGCTCCAACAGAATTTAGCCTTTGGCTGAAGCCGATGCCTCTGGGCCTCAGAGCTCTCAGTCTCTACAGCATCATCTTGCACCTCTTGCTCTGATTTCACAGTGAAAGTCTCCTTTAATTGCGATGGCTGTGTTTTTTTCACATGTGGAGGACGAGTTCATCTTTAGGTCTCAAGCGTCATTTACACCTCGCCCAGCGCTCGATGGCACAGATACCTTCTTTTGCACTCGAGGACCTTCACATGGTAGTTTAATTGATCGCAGTTAATTAGAGGTGATCATTAGATCAAACATGACCTGTGACCACACTGTGATCTAACTATAAAATACAAAGGAATATCAAATCTACCCCAACAGCGTATTGGTAAATCAGCTAAGTTCCCAAGAAAATGGATGTATATATAATTTTACTGCTTATGTTTTAACCAACACTTTGACCCTCCGTAATAAAGGGTTATAAATACGTGTTGCTCCAATTCTCCAGTGTTCTTATTTGAACCTATTCTTATAAATCCTATTCTTATAAGTGCATTCTTATAAATGATGCGTTCTTGTCATTTCTGTTTGCAAACCTTACACACTATTCAAAGTCTTTTGTGAGCTTACCCATCAAGGCCGAAGTCAATGCCGACAACAGAATGACAGGAACAGTTCAGACAAAAGGGCAAATGTTGTCATTATTTCCTGCCTCTCATTTTGTTCCAAACCCGTTTTTTTCTGTAATGCAAAAGGACTTTGAAAAGAACATTATGTTCCAAAACGTCTGAAGCCCTGTGGTGCAGGTGGGACGTCAATAAGTTTATTGATTTTGCGTGTCTCATCAAATGTACTGTAACATCATAGTTTATGGTGTCATAAATCTTGAAATATAACATTGCAGTGAGTCGCATAGACGACGCTCGTGCTTTTGTAGAGCGGTTTACAGCTGGATAGTTATGAGTTTCACATGCATAAATAATATTTACGAGAGGATTATTAAAAACTATCCTTTAGCATTCCATGGAAAAGGGGTTTGGAACATAAACACTGTTGTTTTTCCCTACTTTACCTTGTAGTCTCATATAAGATAAGACACCCCAGCCGTACAGTACCAAATAAAGTCATACCGCACTTTCTCAGTTAACGTCGTCTCTGTTGCCTGGAGACCAGCATGGCCGGAGATTTGCATGCAGAGGATTAGAGCGGAGACCGGTGAACATGATGTCTGCAGCCCGTGACAAACTGTAATGAACCTCAGAGCTCCTTATCAACCCCGCGCAAACCAGCAATGATCACAGCAGAACAGAACAAGGCAGTTAAATTGAACAGAGTACGGAGAGCGAGAAGCAACGGAAGGCCAATAACAATGAGCCTGGAGCTTTTAATATATAGAAATAGGCTTCAATTACAACTATCTGACACCCACAAATGAGAAACGCTATTAGTGTCTTTCTTGGGGGCCTTTGTTGAAGGGAAAGTTCACTAAAAATGAAAATTACGCCCGACTCATCTTCTCGTGCTCATGTTGTTCGAAAGCGTGTGACTTTGCTTTTTCTGTTGAGCACAAAAGGAGATCTAAGTATGCACGATATGTTGTAACAAAAGTAGTAACAAAAGGACGAAGGTATTGTTATATAATTTGTATGAAGTCTGTACACTATATGAAACACAATCTCATTGCAAAAATATTTTACAATGTAGCTAATTTCTAAGGATTTTTACAATATTATTCATACATTTTAGTACAATTAGCTTTTGCGACAGTGACGTTATGTGAAGAGGTAGTGCTTCAGTCTTTCTGTTTTCATAAACCTTTGAAAAAAAATTACATAGTTTTCGCTAAATAAAATATGTTTTTGCATTAATTTTAATTTTCATATTTGTGTATATGACGCATTCTCATAATGTTAATATAGTAATGCTGCGTAATAATGCTATGTTATAGAAATGCAGGTAACATAATAATCCTAAACCAGTAAATCTGGTCTATATTTATGGATATTCATTTTCAAATACCATCATTTTTTTAATAAGAAAAATTATACTTAAAATTATATAACATTGCAGAGAAGACTTCCGAAACGTGTTTGTGTTACTAACTGTACATAATAGAAAAACATCTTTAAACTAATTATTAATATGAGTACAATGCCATAGATAAACTCATAAAATTATACCATCCATGTTCTACATGCCCTTCAAAAAAGCGTCATGTACACTTTAAAATCATTAATTGGATTATATACAGTATTTTTTGGATTATCAATGATAAATGACATTATTGAAACTATGATGATGGTCCAAGTATTATGCTTCACAATGCACTGCTTGTGCTGTAATTCTGAATTCTGTCCGTAATCTTTTAAATCCAGTACTAGGGCTGTAAACACAGAAAATACCCCGCAGGCCCTGTAAGAAAGCAGAGCTCTTCTACGAAACATAGTCTCTAGTAAAAGATAATATGTTCGACAGAAAGATTGCTCACCACCGCTCAGCATTTCTCCTTTGCTGCTAGCCATTACATTGGAAGATAATTTTCTAATTCGTTACAATTTTGCATCATCCTCAGAAGGTCATTGACTATCTTGTTAAATATAAAGATATAAAGTGAAGATGGAGTGCAAGTGCAAAGATAATAGCCCATGCAACAACGTACAGCTTATATCACAACACTGACTGACTATTACATCATCATGTCACGTACCGGCATCCTAAATAACACCAAGACTTCCAAAAAGTAAAACAATTTGCATTAAATGTTCAAAATGTCATGAAAACTGAAGCGCATTATCAAAGAAGTTCTCATTTCTAGTTTGCAACATGAGATGTCAAAAAAGAAAAACAGACACATTACCCCAATACTTTTTCATTACATAAGCAACGCAAAACCACAGACCGTACCAAAAAATGCAACTGTAACAATTATCTAACTTTCCGTGGCCTGACAGATTTGCCAGAGCTATCCTGGGTTTTCATGCAAAGGGCAATTAGTTGCCAGACAGGAATCGTTGGGATGGAACCGTACAGGAAACGCAACACGAGCTAAAATGCTTCTAGTTAAAGGAATGCCAATCATGCGCACTCCTCATTCTGCCTGTAGCACGCTGAACAATAGCCACCCATGCAGCTAATACTGAACGCATAGTATCTTTGCTGCTGGCGTGTAATCCTCAATGTGCTTCTGCAAAATGACAATTAGAGTGTTGGAATGTGCATCCGGACGTCATTCGGTTACTGTAATGTAAGACTGAGCGAGCAAGTAGATGTAGAAATTTTGCCGACTTGTCATAGGGACTGCAGTAGCTTTTTCTTACACGAGAAGAGTTAGAAGAGTTTTAAGAGTTAGAATACTGATTTAAGAGGTTAAGGTGCTGAAGAGTAGTTGCAAGCAGAATTGAAAATGTATGTTAGAGTATACAGAGAGAGAGAGATGTCCTATTCTAATCACTGAAACTACTGGTTGAGACTAACACCAAAGTGTGTTAAGGGAAGTCGTGCCACTCGGTGGCCATCTTTGCAACACGCTTCCGGGCAGTTATTACGTATTCATACAAGACACAAATGGGGAAAGCTGATATTTTTACAATCACTGGCTAAAATCCCAATTAAACAACATATTTAAAAACAACATTTACTAATGACGTAAACTGCACCATAACGCTTGTTTCCGATTATCAAATTGTGCTTTAAATCATACATTTTCATGTTTCTTTAGATACTACACCATGACGGCCATATTGTGCTATCCTACCATTTAATTCAAGGACAGCGAAGCATCTTGTTAATATTTATATCTTTGTTAACATTTATATCAGTGTGTTTTAGTACATCAGTACGTTTAAGTCGTACCCCTCGGTGGCCATGTTTGCAACATCTATAGCAGCTATTGTAGTCATTGCAAGACCAGAGTCCTATCTGCTTGAAAAAATCTAATATTTCATCAACTGAACCATAATTTTTGTTTCATAAGTTTTGACTAATGCGCATGTGCTCAGGCTGGCAAGCCTCACGACACTGTGTAGAGCCCTGCCCCAGAGAATCGCCAGTCGATTGATGATTGGTTCTTTGTATCTAAAGGCGGGACTACCTTCGCTAGAGCAGCCATTTTGAGTGTTGCATTCCCTCCCCATTCATATTAATGGCAGTGGCGCATCTTGTTTACATCTTTGCACTTGTCTGTTTCTCAAAAATACCACTTGGTAACATGTCCTGCAGTACTGTGAAAAATTCAACACAATTCAGCTTGGGTTACTGAGAAGAAAACTCTAGGGTCACTGGCTAACTCACAGACTGGACAGAAGATTATGAGTCCACAGAAATGTGTCCATGAGTGGGTTGTTAGCAACACAGGAGGTCCTTAAGAAACTTGTCTATCTCTGTTTCTCTTCACACTTCAGAAGTTAAACACGACGCAAGACACTTACAGAGGTTTGAGGATGACTGCTGTTGTGGGCAGGGCTGTGAGGAAATAGTAATACGCTTTGTAGGGTGTGGAGCAAACAATGTGTGGATTTTTTTAAACCAATAATAAAAAGCGATGCCAAAAAAACTATTTCCGTTAAAAGTGTAGTGTATACTTGCAAAGAGAAGTGCATGTTACACAAAGTTCTTACCAAGTTATGAAACGGATAAACAGGGAGAACGCTGTGGTACGTTTGTTTGAATTTGAGCTGTATGATCCGAATAGTCTGGATTAAAAAAACGTATTATTATTATTATATTAGTTATTATTTTTTGCATCTCTGTGCAAAGTGATTAAGTGAACGTTTTTCGAAAAACTTTATGACTTTCTTTTGCAGAAAACAAAGATATTTTGAAGAATGCTGGTAACCAAACAATGGTGGTACCCATTCACTTCCATTGGTTTTGTGTTAATGGGTACTGTCATTGTTTGGTTACCAACATTCTTCAAAATATCTTCTTTATGTTCTGCAAAGGAAAATAAAAGAAAGAGGAGGTTTGAAATATGAGTTAATGATGTCAGAATTTTCATGTTTGGGTGAACTATCATAAGCAAAGTCACTTAAAATATTAATAATGGAATAACGCATTGTACCGTATCACAAAATGTTCCCTAACAGCCGAAGAAATGTTGTTAAAGGTATTTACATTTCATGAAAACGTCAGATACATTGTGAGATCAGTTGGGGTACACAAAAGCTCTGTGTGTGGTAAGGTAATTGTTAGGAATCTGTGGGGGATCTCAGGGGTTTCAAAGAAAAGATAGCAGGAGCCTTGCTTGAAGAAGTTTCAACTACACGCTGACAGATATAAATAAATGGCAAGAAAGACACAGGACTCATGAAAGAAACAGACAACACAGCATGTCTGAGAAACAAAAAAATATATCAGCTACGCACTCTGATCAGGATTTCAATCTCTATTAAACTTCAGCCTGGCTTTCAATCACTGATAACTTTGGTTGGCTGCTCTAAGCATTCGCTCATTTTAAAGCTTCAGCACCACAAATATAAGCATTTGATAAGTGCTTTGTGTGTGCACGTGTGATAAGAATGAGTAAAACTGGAACGTCACAATGTGGATTGTTCGTTTCCATTTCTAACAAAGCCATAATTCAGAATATAAAGTAATCAAAGTCAATTTATTTTAGAGATCATTCAAATATAATTTATTTGGTGAGATTGTTTCCATCTAAATATTCATTGGTTCCTTCTTTTAAAGGGAACTACAATGTGACTGCAATCTTAAATGTAAATTACTTCATATTAAAGGGATAGTTCGTCCAAGAATGAAACTGATGTCATTATTTACTCACCCTCTTGTCGTTTCAAACCTGTATAATGTTCTTTCTTCTGCAGAACATAAAAAATTTTGGTAAGCGAAAGTCCCCATTGACTTGCATTGGTTTTGGGTCCATACAATAGAAGTCAATGGGGACCAACGGTTTTTGTTTACCACTTCGTTTGTGTTCTGCAGAAGAAATAATGTCATACAGGTTTAAAATGTCAAATGGGTAAGTAAATGATGAGAGATTTTTTGTAATATGGATAAACTACCCCCTTTGACTTCCTCCGCAATTATGCATACTTTCATGCTACATGGGATGCAAAACAATGGCCCGATTTCACAGGCAAGGCTTAAGGCTAGTCCAAGACTAAAATTAATGTTTGACCTGTCTCAACTGAATATAACTTGCCCAGAAATATATAAGTGCCATTGTTTTGTCTCAAGATGCACACCATTAATGTATTCTTCTAAGGCATTTTAATAAAAGCAACAAAATATCTTAATTCGACTAAGGCATAGTCCTAGTTTAAGTTAAACCATGTCTGTGAAACCGGGCCGATATGTCAGATGAGTGGGATGCTCAAAAACTTAGTATGCATAATACAAAACGTAATCATGCCCACTTGATCTACTGTGACTGCCGAGAACCCTTTGCTATCCCACAAGGCCATTGAGAAGCCATTTGTGATATTATAAGACTATACGATAACACTTGCTTGCTTGTGATATTGTTTAATTTTAGTAGTACTGAACCGCCTTCATCTTCCGGCTGATACTGCACAGACCTTAAAACATCAATGCTGTTTCCTCAGAGAAATCCATCAGTAGACTCAGAAATTCTGTCTGTGCTTTAAGCAGATAGAGAAACATCAAGGAAAGGCACCACAGAAAGAGATTTAAAAGAAGCCTTTTATTGAAACTTTGGATTGTTAGAATGCAAAGCCAATTGCGAACGGCGAATACCATCCACATTCATTCTAAGACCACAGATTTATCTTTGGCTTTTAAAAGCAGAGAGCTATGCATCTCCTCACCTAACCTTTATCGGCAAATATTTATTAGATGCTGTGACATTTAAAAGTATGTAAGAACAAACACTGAAAAATGACCGCAGAAGCAGCAACAGTATGCAAAGCAGTTTAAGAAATGCAAAGCGTAACTTCGAAGGCACACCTTAACCTTGGGAAGTTTGCAAAGTTATTTATTTAAGATACATACAGTACATAAGGCTCTAAATCTGAAAGGTGCCCACTTTGAAAATCTGGGCATTCAAAATCTAATTTAAAACTATTATATGAATTTAATTAGTAAAGGTAAAATTAATTAGAACGGTTGTGACATGAAATAATAATATTCTGCACTGTTTTCAGGCGGCTAAGCAAATTTGTGACTTTGACCTTGACACTGACATTTACTCCTGTGCCAAAAAGATTTCTAATTCATTCAATTGAAACAAAAGAAACATGGAATATGTTTCAATCCTCATCTTCGAATGACATGAATTATCGGTCCATTTTGGACTTCATGCTGTCTTTCTTCTCAAAATTCATATTAAGTTATAAACTCAGATTTGTAAAGTGTTACATTTTATAATATTGTTTGTACATTAGACTACTTTGTATTCCCTCATGTTGATTTAGTCAAGCTCACGTAAACCCAAATAGTTTTCGCTATATTATAAAACTAGTGGAAAGGTGTCCCTGGTGTTGCCTGTTCCAAAAAAAAAACATCCCCACCCATGAGAGCAACCTGACCCCATTCTTTGGTTCAGTGCATGCACTCTTCTCTTGTTTCTGTGTTTGGAAGCTAGGCTAGCTTTATTATTTACAGCCCCTAGTATATTCAATCATCCTGCAGCACGTCTACAAAAACTATAAATATCAAGAGCCTGGATCGGGAGAACTCTGAGCTCTAAGTCCAGACAAGCAATCACGTCTATTCATCCGGAGATACGTGGCAACCTGAGCGCACCAAGCAAGACCGTCTGAGATCATGGTCTGCTTGACTGCAATCAAAATATACTGGTTTACTTTTCGTTTTGATTTTGCTCGGGTTCTTTTCAGACATTGGATGGCATCCAATGGCTCCTTTTGGTCACTGTCTGGCTCACACAGAACTTAGATGTGACCAGAACAGGCTAAAGTCTCAAAATGTAAATGGAAAACAAATAATAAAGTTTGATTTCAAACATTCATTTGACTGATTAAAAGTTTTGACATGGCATTACTCAGTCAGCATTTAAAGGGACACCCTCGAGTTGTTCCAAATCAAATAAATTACTTTGTTCTGATAAACACAAAGAGAGATATTTGGAAGAATGCGTGTAATCAAGCAAACTAATCTGTGTTCATCAGCAGTGAAATGTATAAAGATTTGGAACATCTTGAGGGTGAGTAAATGTTGAAAGAATTGCTTGAACTAGCTTAACTGTTCCTTTAAGATCTCAAGGTTATAATTACATATAATGTTCTGTACATCATGTAGGAAGGTTTCATGCAGAAAACAGTAAATCACAAAAAATGACTCAAGCTGGGTTTTCACAGACTGGATAAATGATGAAATGGTAAAAGATATCATAAAAATGTTTAACTACCAATCAAAAACATTCTGAATCAATAGAAAAAGTCACCAAAACTGTACAATTGTTTCAAAAAGTGTATTTCTGGTAACGTTACGTAGACCGACTTAAAAGCCATATCAGTGGGACTATCTAACTTTTGTATTCATATTTGATTAAGCTATACACACAGACACAGTCTTCAAGGACAAACCCCCTGGGTATCCTTCTGTATGTCATTAAAATAATAATTTAGATAATGTGTTTTACTTTAATAAAAGTTTATGCTCTAATACACACATCCAAATGTGAGATATAAAACTGATCTAGACAAAAATAACTACATGTATTTGTATGCCCAGTCTATCATGCCAACTTTACAAAAATGCATAACACAATAACCTTAAACTCCAAACTGCGTCAATTAGTCAAATAGGCCAAATAAGATGCCACTGATAAGGATTTATAATAAGTTATATAAAAACTCAAGGATATCTACATGAAATGCATCTGGCAGTAGCTTCTATGCAAAGTGCAATGGATTCAAGCGTATACATTTTATCAATACACACGTTTCTGTGGAAATGCCTGCAGCTTCATTTAACTCACATCTTTTAGAAATTCTTCGAGGTGTCTGGAATCTTCCAAAGCAGACTGCGCAAAGTAAATAGACATGAATATTAAAGAGTACCTTCATATAAAACCATATACAGACTTCTGTGAGAATCATTATCATGCAAAGAGACAGACGGAGCTAGAGGGCGACATGAGTGTATACACAAAATAATAGCGCTGGCATATTGTCAAATGAATGAATTTATTAACACTGTACGCCAGCCAAAATGTGTTTACGGCGAAAGAGAATTATGTCTCTTATATTTCTGCGATGATGAATTTTCTGTACATTATTTCATAATGACACCGCTAAGAAATGCTTTTGGCCATCGCGAGGAATTCATCTTTTAATATTGCTGCTTTTCTCCTCATCCGACATAATGAAACGCCCAATTTCTTGCCTCTTAAAGCATCATAATGTCATCAAAGATAATTAAGTTCAAAGGAATTACGCAGAGCTTAACATTCCCTGCGCTGAATATTCAGGAACACCGAGATTTCTTTTACCTCACGATTACAAATATCTTTGATGTTCTGAGTGTTCGGCTTTTCGGTTGCTAGCATGGGCGCTAGCGAAAGCGATAAGCAGAGGAGAATGTGTTTAAGAGAACGTGCTGAGACTGTCTTTTATATGTATGGCTCCAATTCGGTGACTCTAATGAAAGTAATTCGGTAAAATTAGTCAAAGTTATCTCTCTTAATAGGGAGAACTTATCACAGTGATGGTGTATGCTAGACATGGAAGCTAATGGTAATCTATCTAATCTCGCTGGGTGGCGGTAGGAGAGATAGGGGGGTCTGGCCTTAAGCGTTATCAGACGATTTTATTCAAGGCGCATGCTATTGAAAAGCAGATGAATAGCATCTAAGTGACTCACATACATGGTTGCATATATTAATGCAAGCCATTTATCAATGTATTTACGGAGGAATCATTCATAGATTTGCGGTATCATACATTCTCGGTTCAAAGAAAACATTATAAGAGCTTATGTTATAATTGAAATACCGTAGATAGATTTAATAGATTTGAAGGTTATTTTAAGAATTAAGACAATATTTCAGTATTGAGATATTAAATATAGTATGTACTTTATTTGCTAACCATTTCAGGTAAAAAAGAAATGATATTTTTCAAGAAGAAAATATAGAGAAAATAATTATAAAGAAGTAACAATAGCTTCAACGATACTGTTTCATAATTGATACAAATGCACATGCATGACATCGCTGCTTGTAGTCAGGGCTACGTCTTGTCTCAATGCACAAATACATTTATTTAACCAAACATGACTATTAAGGAATAAACAACTATACAAATGTGACATATTTACCACATTAACAAAGTTTTATGACACACAATGTGCAGCTTCATCTGCCCAAAGAAAGATAAACAGAAATAAGAAAAGCAGAGGTTAAGCATCTCTGTACATGTCATGCCCATTAAAACGATTAAATTGTATTAAATGTAAAGTCAGGTTTTAGAATATATTCCCAAAAAACAAGGCAAGACCGGCCAGGATAAAGACACATTGCCATGTGAATTCTTACCCAGCTGATTTGAGAACAGAGTCTCTGGCTCCTGTTAAAGCAAACGTCAATCAAACGTTATCTCTGCTTGAGCGAGACACTGTGCTAAGACCTGTCCAACAGGAGATGGTGATTATTGGAGAGAATGTCATTTCGAGATCCATGCTCTGTCAACCCCAGTTTATGAAAACTGTGGCGTCCTCTCACTCAAGGTCACTTCTGTGACGCCCTTGTGGGGAAAGCCGGCTGACTTTTCTGTTAGATGGCACTGAGAAGACTCAAGGATCACTCTCAGAGATAGACCAGATGACAATCGTGTGACAAAAGCCATTGTTTGGAGTGACACTCTTATATATGAAGCTGTACTGTAAATGCACAAATCTTTACATAGATCGTCCAATTGTAGTAGACTTTTAAAAAACATAAACCAACAATTAAATTAAATTGAATTAAAATCTTATACAAAACAACATTACAAATACAATGAGAAATATATGAAATAAAAATAGGTGGGGGGTCTAGATGGGGTGTGTGAAGCTGGTGCTTGTAGTAAATCCATGTTCAAAATATGAAAGGAATCTGTTGATAAAGCCTTGCCTCAATTTCTCTAACTTTAAATAAGCCATGACACTTTCTACCCACTTGCTATGCGTTGGTGTTTCGTTCGACTTCCAATGCAAAAGTATAAGCATTCTAGCCAACATAGAAGAGAAAGCCAGCGCATCCGATCAACCCGGTGGTAGTGTAAGGTTCTCAGGTGTCACACCAAATATTGCTATTATTGGAACCGGTTCCATCTTCTTTTCACACATATATGAGAAAGTCTCACAGCAGACCAAAGTGATCGTAGAACTGGACATGTCCGAAACATATTTATCAAAGTGGCCTCATCTCTGTGACATCTACAACACGTCTGGTCTGTTCCTGGGAATATTTTTGTCAGCTTTCTTCTAGAAAGGTGTAGCCTATGAATTATTTTGAACTGCAGTAATCCATGTCTGACACAAATAGATGTTGAATGAATTCGCTTAACTGCTAACCGCCAAGTTTCTTCAGGGACTTCACACCCAAAATCCTTTTTCCATTGCGCGTTTAATAAATCTAAAGATGTAGATGCCGCTCTTTGCATCAGACTGTACATCTGATCTTCCAATTGTTTACAACATTATTATTATTATTATTATTTTCTCTTTCTCTTTTTGCTTTCCCTATTTTTACTATTATTCTTCCTGTTCTCATGTCATGTCAATGTCTATGTGAGCTTATACAAAACCACAGCAAATTCCTTGTATGCTTGCATAAACTTGACCAATAAAGCAAATTCCGATTCTGATGAAATGATAAACTTATACACTGTAAAAATGAAACAAAGCACTTCTTTCAAAGAAAATTATAGAATCATTCTCTCTACGGTAGTCAATGGTGCCCCAAAATGGTATCTTTTTTGTGTTCAAAGGAACAAAGAAATGTATACTGGTTTGGAACAACGTGACGGTTAGAAATTCATGACAGAAATGTCATTTTGGGTGAACAATTCTTTAAATTAAAATGTAAACTGTAAATACCTGTTTGGTGGATTCATAACAAAAATAAAAAGTGTACATTCTGAGTTCATATTGACTTTAACATTCATCTTAAGATCAATAAATCACCCAACTTGATAATCACCTCCACAATGTAAAAAGAGAACAAAAAACCCTGCACAGACACGACACAAACAAAAAACAAAACCACTGTTACTTGTGTTATGTCACCTTTGACATGTGCTTGCAATCATCTGCAGAAAGCTGTGCTTCACACCTTTTTGTTCATGACAATTGATAAAAAAATAACCAGCTTGTTTGGTCAGAAGGCGCATTGAGCCTTTCTGAAATTTTCACCAGACAGGCACAGTCCGATCTGCACTCTCCCCCTTTTTCTTTTCTCTACTGAATGAAACATACGGTGTAAACATTCAGTTGGCATGTCACTGCCTCTCTAAACACAACAGATCTTAAAGAATAATATTCTCTCTTAATACCTAAACGTGTCATTACACATAACTGTCACAAAATGATTATGATAGTGTTTTGGGTGGTTATCCGAATGCTTTTAGTGTATCACTATGTGGCTGCTACTGGGTTGTTACTAGAGTGTTGCTAGGCAGGTGCTGATGGGCCTTCTTATGTCTCTATAATAATGTAACTGTATGATCTCAGGTATCAATTCAAGTCCATAGCACAAACTCGGTGTTATATGCCAAAATCTGATCGATAGTAACAGGGATGAATTTAGCTAAGGTCAGCGAGGTTAAGTATTCCAAAAATGTGCTGGATGCAGTCGGGCATGTTTATCGGAGACTGGAGGTGCGTTTTTGCATCTATGAACATTGGTCCAAAAAAGCACGGCAAATCTTTACCACCTGTCAAAGTCGGCCGGTTCAGCCTGTATTTAACTTCAACTCTGATATGGATTTTCACACAAACCATCTGCATCAAAGCTCAGCGTGCGCCTTGATCCGTGCAATCCCGCTGTGTCGGCTACAGCGCGTGGCAGAGGTCTCCCTGCGCTCTGACCCTCTCTGTGTTTACTGCACTTAACCATCTGGCTGAATCTGAGCAGCAAGGTCACATCTCAGACACATCCACACTTCCATTCCCACGATGGAGTTCAACGTGCTGATTGACGACACGAGTTTGATCTCAATGCTTACGTTTACGTGTTGAGAAGAGAGAGATCACCTGTCCAACAACATTCAAGAGCCTCGATAAGCAGGTGGTTTTCTGAATGTGTTTTTCATTTCAAAGGTTAATGCGTTTTGAAAAAATGTTAATGGTTATTTTGAAAGCCGTTTATGGAGTAAATCATGTTTGTGGAAACACCATTAAAAAGATCATTAAATATAAGGTATAAAAAGTAAACAGTCATATTCTAACTTACTAAGATAAGTTTCCAGTTCGAAATAAACTTTCCTAAACCTATAAAAAATGCTGGGGGAGAGTATCGAGCACAGACATACTACGTCATACGTCCAACTCGCTTTTTGGCAAGTTGACTATGTTAAGCACGGGAAGCCAGCACGTCTAACAGTGTAAAGAAGTCAAAAGGCATGAAACACTATGGCACCTTCCCTTTCAAACACATAACACAAAATATGTAGATAAATCCTATATTTATTTTTTACAGTGTACATTTACATGTATTCATTTAGCTAACACGTCTCTCCAAGGTGGTTTACAAATGAGAAAGGATTTAACATTTTGTCCATACGGAACTTCCCCATAACTTAACTCCTATAAGGATTACAGCCCTGTCACATGTGGTGAAAAAATCATTTCTTGAAAGTAAGCAGTAACCTTTTCAAATGGAAATACACCAAAATGATCCAGAAATGTATCAGCAGAAATTGCACCATTTTTTGATAAAGCGCCACAAGTTTGTGACAGTTTTTCACGAAAACAAACAAAGCTAACATTCCACAGCTATGCAGCCTCCATTAGAAGCAAATTCTCACCGCAACGCGAAACAACAGACCAACACATCCAAAAAAAAACATAAACACGGTTGTGATAAATGACAACTGCACAACTTCTCTTCCAAAGGTCTTAAATTGGTCCTTGAAATCAACTGGTGCCGGACAATAAAGCGAAATTGAATCAACCTTCAAATTCTCAACCTACGATATTGAGTTTCCTCCATTGGATCTGTGCCATTTGCGGAGGGGGTCTCAGGTAACTCTCCTCATTACATTAACAGAGTAGAGCTCGCACAACCGCTCTGCCCTGCTACTTATACATTATGCAAAGTGACAAGCAGATTTGTTTGGGGCACATGGGATTGATATGCATGTAGACAAAATGTCGCTCGCTCAAGTCGAGACGCTATTTATAATTCATACCCTCTTGTTGGTTTACACCGACAAAATGAGAATGAGATTTAAGTGTTCGGAATCAGATGAGGTCGAAAAATCCACATTACATAAAACAAGCTCGCTCTAACAGACGGGAGGATTATATGGATTCGAAGAAGATTATGTAATTGAAGAACTGTTGTTGTTTCTACTGCAGTAATATCGGTGGAGTATCAGACCATGTTATAAACTTCAATCTTCTTGTTTTCAGCCCACTAAGAAGCAATGCGATGTTTATAGAAGATCGGTGTTTACGCTGCGAGGGGTCAGTTCTTGTAAACATTTTATGGACATTGTAAAACACATAATGCATATTTAAACAAGGAAAATGTGCAAACGCATACTGTAGCAGGGAATATTATCAGTTCATTTCTGAAGCCATGCTGATAAATCTATGTAACAACTCTCGTGAAAGCAGAAATCTGAACCTTGAGCAGCCTAGACTAACAAATCTCAGTCTCAGACTGACAAAAAAATATAACAAAGAGTACAGCGCTAAGTCCCTTAAGCTATCGTGAAAGCTGGTGAAATATAAAATGAACAAAACTTTGTTAAATATGATATCTTTAATTGTGGTATCTAAGAGACTGTTTACTCTAATCCGCCAGTGATTTACAGTCCCTCTGTAACAAAACTGTAATGGTTTTACCCCAAAATTAAAATATATTCGATCATTTATTTTAATATTGTATCATTTTTTGTGCTACTCGTAAGAAAGAGTCATATACAGGTCTTGAACAACATGGTGAATAAATCATGACAATGTTTTATTTTTGGGTGAACAATCGCTTTAAACATCTCTATACACTAGTGTTCTCCAAAAACATTTACAAAATTTGCATGTAGGAAAAATACAAGCTTTCAAAACTTATGAATAAAGTCTCTAACTTCTGCCAATACAGATCAACGATTTTTATGACATTCAGTTTTTTATGACATTCCTTTTTTTCTTTACTTCAGTTTCTTATCAGATTCCAAAGAGGAGGGAGCCACTCAAAACGCCCCAACCTAACGTCCTGTTTCTATGAAAATTACAGCATCGCATGGATCAAAACTGCATTCCAGTGCAATTCAGTTGGCCTTTATTCCAAGCTTGGATTCAAGACTGGTTTCCAAGTGAAGCTTTTATTTGCAAAAAACAGATAACTCAATTTCAAAAATCACCTTTTTTATTTCGTTATCACGTTATTATTGTGTTTTAGTGTGTAAGTTAGTATTTTTTAAGTTATTGTTGTCAAAACAACTCAACTGCAGTTGGATGGATATTAATTGGAATGCACAATAAGTTTTTTTTTTCATTTTGATCTGTTTTTGCAAATGAACTCTTCAAATGACATAACACAAGAACCCATTTCCAAAAACAACAAACTTGTGATTAACACCTCAAAAAAACTTTTGTAAAACTGAACTTGAAAGTAATTAGAAACAACCTTCAAAGTAAATTGTGTTTTCTATCATCATCATCATCATCATTAATTTGAATGTGGAATATAAAAGCGCCATTGACACACTGGCTCGACTAAAGTGGCCAGTTAAACATATTCAAGTGATACTCTGCCAGATAAACAATTTGCTTTACTGACTGATTCAAGTCTGTACTGTAATTGTACGTCTGTAAATGGAAATGTAATCAGTAGAAAAGAGGACACTGGCATTACCATTCAGGGCCAAAATTATGTTTCTGTTACAGCTGTAATGATGGTTCTTTTAAATTTGCCTGGCCTGTTGTTCGTTCAGAACACCTGCCCACGACAATGTGAGAAGCATATTTTGATTGCACATTATATTTCAAATGTGGCCAGACATAAAACAAACAACTGTATTATAACAGCAAGCAGCAAGTTAAAGACATAGTTAAAAAATGACTATTCTGTCATCATTTACCTTTCAAACCTTCACAAAAGAAGATATTTTGAAGAATGTTGGTAACCAAACAACATTGACCCAAATTAACTTCCATCATATGGACACAAAACCTCTAAGTCATTTCTCAAAATATCTTCTTTTCTATTCAATAGAAGAAATAGAGTCATATTTAGGTTTTGAATGACATGCATGTGAATAAACAAGACAGACTTTTTATTTTTGGGGTAAAGCACTTCAATGTCTCTTTAATAATTTGTATCCATGTCCCACTGGTAGATTACAGTCTAATTGGCACTCAATCCACAGAGCACATTCCACATGATAGTAGATTGTAGCCCTCTCTCAAAATCTACCAGTCACCCATGAAAATTCTCCTGTGGGAATCTCGAACAAGGCTTGTCCTTTCGGTACATCCACATTAAACCTCATAAAGAGACTGTATGTGGGGTTTCTCCGAACACGAAATAATGAGCTCCTATTCTGTGAAGCCATGCTGAAAATGAGCTATCATCTCCATACCCCAGTGGAACTTAAGTTCTCGTCGTCTACAGGACCTTGCGCTTACAGACCGTACATTCCGGATCTAGTAGCCCTCCCAGATCTCATCACTGGACTACACTTAGTCCTCGGCGGGGACGAAAGGGGGTCTCAACCCCAAAACTGGATAATATGTTGCTCATAAGCCAATCAAAAAAGAGCACTAAAGGTTGGCACGACATTTATACTTAAAATTCTGACATCATATAATCGCCCTCTTGTCATTCCAAACCTGTATGACTGTTTGATACTTTGGAGAATGTTGGTAACTGAACAACATCGGTAGCCATTCGCTTCCAATTTTATGGACACAAAACCAATGCAAGTCAAAGGGTATAGCTGTTGTTCGGTTACCAACATTCTTCAAAATATCTTCTTTTGTGTTCTGCAGCAGAAAGAAAGTCAAACAGATTTAAAATTATATTGACATTTAGGCATTTGGCAGAAACTTTTTTCCAAAGCGACTTACAATGCATTATCCTATACATTTTATGTATACATACATTTTATACATAGGTATCTGCAATCCCCTGAGATCGAACCCACAAACTTGCATTGTTAACGCAATGCTCTTACCACTGAGCTACACTGAGCTAGAGGAAATTTCAAGATTTGAAATGACAGATTTTGAAAATCATTTGAGGATGAACTATCCCTTCAAGTTGATATGATGCATTTCTAAATGTATATAGTAATGTATATTAGCAGTGACTTAGGATATTCTATAAGGTACAACTTTAAAAAAGCCATACCACAGCTGTGCTATTGTACGTCAGTGTGCACTCTTGCGTGTGTGATATTACTACAATAACAGCCATTTATGGCATTAAAATAAGTTACAAGTCAATATGTGCAATACAAAGATGAATAGTGTACTTCCAGGTTCAAAGAACTCTTATATAGTTGAGCATATTCAGGCAACGCCAACGGCGGTTACTACTTCTCCCAGGGATAATACCAGTGACAAAGTTGGTGCAAAATAACCAATGTCTCCAATAAAAGGAGGAAGCACTTCCAACTTGGCGCTCCGAATGATTTATGGACTGCAATCCTAGGTCCATGTTGGGAAATCAGGATTCCCTGGCCAGGAACATTGCATTCTGGTTCAATACCAGCTGGGGACTGCATTATAGCCACTATCTCTTAAGTAAAAAAAAATCGTATTGTGATTTATATATGTGATGGCGGAGATGGCAGCACGGTAGATCCTCAGAATTACCGTGTTTACAAGACATGTTTCTGCTAACCCAGAGCATCGCTCGGATATGTCTGTATGCGAGAGCAATTTTGCCTTTTGCAATAAACTTAAAATCGTTTTGTTGTTGTTTTTATTAGACCTAATTGAAACTACAATGCCTTAATCAAAGAAATGAAGGCTACTATAAAAGGTCTTGAACTAAAATGCTGTGATAATCAAAAATGGAGGACAAAAAGCGATTTCGTTCCTCAAGCTGCTCTTGCTTTTGTGCCACATTATGAGAGTGAGAGAAAGATAGAAAGGCTTTCCCAAACCGCTACAAACATAAACAAGCCTACTGCGTTGACAATGAAACACATTGTGGCCCTGAAGATAAAGATAAATCAATCATGCCATTGCAAGTGTAATAGAAAAAGACAGTTTAAAGGTTTGGAATATTCACAGATGTCATGAGTTATTTTTCACTTCAGCGACACGCCGTGTTGCTTCAGAAAGTAAAGGCGGGATGTGTTTTGATGATGGAACAAGCGAGTGCTGATGAATGGAACGTGGACTACAGCCTGAGAACAGAACAAACACATTTATAAAGCAGATTTTCAAAGTTCGGTAGTCAATGGTGGACCAGAACTGTTAGGATACAAGCATTCTTCCAAATATCTTTCCCTATGTTCATCAGAACAAATACATTTATACAGACTTGGAACAACTTGAGGTCATACATTTCTATTTTTGGGTGGAATGTGTGTCTTTAAATGCCTACAATCTGTAAATTGTGCATTCTGTAGTCCATATTGCAAGATGTAAACACTGGTCCAGCAGCACTTCCGGTTTCATTATTTAACACCGTCTCTACATCAGATTAGACCGGCGCGACATGACATCAGCTTGTCCTAAATGGGTTTTTCGTGTTGTGTCGTGTAACACAGCATTCAGTGTGGACAAAATGATAATGGTTTCTAATGCGTTCTATTGTCTTTTATAGTGTTGTGAGGCGTCCGGTGTAGACACAGTGTTAGTTTATTTTTGTTAAATCTGACATTTATAATAAAATCTTAAAGATATTTGTTTAATAATTTGATTCGGTTTAATTCAATTCTAACGTTTGTGCAGAGTAAAAAATTCTGTTCTTCTGGACCAGCGTTGTTTTCATCTTCCAAAGTGGTTTATATCGCCACAGCTACGTGAGATGGAGTCACATGACATCGACATTTTCTGCAAAATGGTACCTGACCGCTCAATTTATAAATCATATTTTAAGCTTACCTTCGCAAATCGATGTAATGTAAGAAAAAAATGAACAATGATTCTTGTGTAGGGCCTACTAGCTCAACACCTGATTTGTGTTTATTTTTAAATTTTAAGTTATACTAGTGGCAACAGTACTTTCCATACAAAATTTCAATGTTACTTTATTGTTTTTGAAATGCATTATAAATAATAAAGAATCCAATCAGAGCTCAGCATACTTTAGGAAGACTCCTTCAATACCTTTAAAAAGCATCGCAGACTGATTACTAGTGCCAAGAGTAAAGTCTTTCCTCTTTTTCAACATTTGGGTAATATGGCAGCCCAAGGCCACGGTTGCAGCACAAAGAATTATGGGTAATCACCACGCCACCCCATCCCTCTTTGCGCATTTCAGTGTGCAAATTCTCCGCTTGAATGATTAGCACTAAGAGGGACAAGCTTTGGTTTATTGCAGATGCGAGGAGTTCATCAGAACAGCAGCTCATTATAAATCTATTTAGCACGTACAGCTCTAATCATGAAGCCGACTTTCAAATCTCTCTCTCTCTCACACACACACACACACTTCATGACTCCTTTCTAAACTATCGATTCGGACATCAGATTATTACCATTCATTTCATCTTGATTCAATCTGATTGGATTATTTGATATATTTTGCCAATTAAAATGTTCACAAAACAGGCAGGAATGATCAGATTTTTGTATAAAAAATCAACAAGATGTTATATACATTGCAGGAATGTAATTTCAATCCACGTAATGAAGGGGCGACTTTGCCATTTCTGGTGCCCCAAGCAAAATGTAAATTTTAGTACAAAGGGACATGCTGCAATGCCTTTCTTGTGGTTTATAAATGAGGATTGATTCAAAAGCGAAATCCACTATAATGTCTTTTAAGTTGCTTTGTCTTTCAAATAGCCTGTGACAGAAGATAGCTAGGGAATAAACAAAATGACAGAATCACAAATAAACTAAGCAAACTGACGATTTTACCAAGGGTCTATTATGAGAAGTGATATAGCCCAGTTGTACATTTATGAGATCTCCATTTAGGACACACACATGTAACCTTACATAACCTCAAATCATCTTGCAATTTATTTTTCATTATTTAGGCAATCGGTTTGAATACGTATAATGTTTCAGCATATGCCCATTTTCACTCAAACAGTTTCAAGGCTTATGACAGCACTTTAAGTCATTGAATTATAATTTTCAAGTTAGAAAATAATGAACAGAACATGCCTAGAAGCTACTGTACACAAATAAATCACACTCATAACATTAAGACATTATACTATTATTAGGTGCATCTTCCCACAGGTGTCTATACCAGTTACGGCAGAAAATATATGGATTATACAGTATATGGATATCATATTATTGCTAATTGTGCTTTCACATTTTGAGGGGCACTAACACAGTTTTCTCAAGCTGTTTACGGTTAACTCTCAATTTTGTTTTCCCAAAAGAAAGTGTTGTCACAAACATATGACTGGTGCTAATGTGCTCTCTGTGTTACATCATCTGGTACAGACTCGTGACATTGTTTACACTGTGACTCGATCCACCGATGCATTTTAATAAGTTTTACAGCTGAATGCGGTAAGTGCGATACGCAAAACAAACCAAACTCACACGTTTTGTGTGATTTACAGGTTGTTTGAAATTTATAATCATGTGGAATTATATACTGTATATATTTAAAAAGGTGCATGAATGCATTGAAAGTCAAGCACATTTATAAATGTAAGTTCTTAATACAATGTAATGCACCCTTACCATTCCATCATTGGACTGATGTGCACAAAATCTGTACATGCATTAAAAAAGGTTTTTCTTGCGTTTGATGTGTAAAAACTTAAAGGGATAGTGCAAAACAAAAACTTATGTCATACTCTCATGTCATTTCAAACCCGTATGACATTCTTCTGCAGAACACACACTAAGACATGTTGAAGAATGTTGGTAATCAAACAACATCTGACCTCATTGACCTTTTCTTTGCATATACAGAATGAATGATGACAGATTTTTTATGTTTGGGTGAACTATCGCTTTAATGGCCCACACAATGCCCAAACCTGAACACTTGTACACTTTAAGGATGCCAAGCTCCCTCACCACAATAAAACCAGACTGTATAACGGGTGAAAAAAACCCTATAGCGTGAAAACCTTCACGGAAGACTGAAATCTGTTATAGCGGCTAGTTCAACAGGCGCACGTGGGTATGGTTCCATCCACTTAAAGTCATTTAACGTATAAACTCCCTTATTTATATACTAATGACTTCAAAACAAAATATCTACCCTGCAGAATGGATTTAGTAATTCAGCCAATAACAATGCAGGAATTTACCTCCACGGACATGGATTCCATCTTTGTAAAATATGTCAAGCAGAGGCGCGCCAACTCCATCACATACTACGCTGATTGATTTGGACATTTGGAACAGAGTGGTAACATGGGGAATCTTAGAAATGAATGGAGCCTCCCTTTCGCAATGGTACATTAAGCTATTTGCGGCGAGAGATGAAAAAGTTAATACGAGACTAGCAGTTTTCCAACCGTTTCCTGTGGGATTTTTCTCAATTACATTCCCGCTGCTCCGCAGTGAAGTGAGGCTCAGAAATTTCATTCGGAGTTAATGTGATGTTAATACTTCTGCCAAAGACGAGTGCATTACAAAAAGGTTGGACGAATTAACCCACACAAAAATAGCACGCGGGTTCACACGTATCCATTTAGATTCTTCAAAGCTTCATGTTTATCGGCTAAATTCAATGAGTCTTTTGACTCGTGTACCAGATATCTACAGCTTGTGATGTACAATCAATATATTAGTGTTGTACAACGTTCTGTCATGTATATTGCAACAACCTGCCTTTATGTTCACAAAGTTTAGAAAGAAGCTACCCTGCCAAACTAAGTCAATAATTCTCATACACGCTTCAAAAAAGGCCTACAAAATGTTTTTCACAGCGATGGCATAGAAGACAAACACTTAATGTTTCTCTCTTTCTTGTTTTTTATAGTCTGAAAAAAAAAATTTCCACTACAAACTTTTTGTGAAAATTTCTTTGAATGTTGAAGGTTCTTTATGGAACCATTCAGCCAAGAATGGTTCTTCTATGGCATCGTAAAGTAACTTTACTTTTTAGAGTGTACGCTTTATGAAATGTATCACTCTTTTGTAAGCTTTTTTTATTTTGTATACGATATTCCTGTTCTTTCTTTATCCTGCCTTTTATTCTGTAAACCTATCTTTTAGTGAAAAGATGTGGCAAATTTAGCTTCTTTTGCTAATTCATATGAATTCGTACGATCTCATTTGTACATTTTCGCATTTTGCATTCAAACAAGTGACGTTAGGTTTAGGGGTGGGGTTAGGGGTTACATTTTTGTACAATTCACAACGTACGAATTCACACGAATTAGCCATCTCGTAAAATAGCGACGAAATCCTGTGAGATCAGGTTGACAATGACTGACGGTGTGAACTCCGTACATATGTTTTGAAATGTTGCAAAACACTTTTTTTTGTTTTAAAACAAACAAAAAGTACAAATCTGCTTCACGTTTGCGAATAGCCATCCTTGTGACGGGACTACATTATGAATGGCCTTTGTTATACACCTAAAACATGCATGAAGACTAAAGAGGGTCAGTCACCTCGTGAGAATGCCTGAGCACGGAGGACATTTCCCCAACACTTTTTAAATTCCAGTAACCCCACTAGTAACTCTGTCTTAAAACATTCATGAGTCGATGTTGTTGCACTTGCATGTTTAATAAAGATGCATCTGACTTCCATTTGGTTAGGCTGCAAACCCTGAGCGCTACCGCATAATCAGATGATCACATACGCTCACGCATCTGCCTACAGTGGGAATCCTTCAAGATCATTTCAAACTAAATCCTCTATGAAATCAACACGTTATAATAATTTCTTAACATATTATAGTATATCTGGATGCAAAATGGATTTTGAGAATTATCTATTTGCATTTGTGATACCTCTCCAAATGGCAACAATAGTAAATAGGAAAATAAAATGTTTTATGTTTTCCCATTTATGTTCATAATGCACTTATAACGTGATGTTAAATTAATCTTTACAACCCTCTTGACATACATTAAATGTAACACAAATAATCAGAAAGGGAATTTCTAAAATTAAAAGGCATTTTTAGGCAATTAATGCACAAGCACACCGAAGATGCGCATATAAGACTCTTTAAAAGTTGAAATTAGCATTAAAAGCCCCTATCTGAATAGTTCCACGAGAGAGACGAAAGAGAGGAATTTGCATGTAAATGTGGAATCTTAGAAACACTTGGTGGCTATATCCTACAATTTTGAACTTTAATTATGGACCCCTGAGGCAATAGAGACCATTGTATTTGAGGAGTTACGGGTTCCTCCCACTTTAATGGCCATACAGCCTTAGGTTATGGCAAATATGGTTATAAATTCAAAACAAAATCTTTTATGAGACCTCAAACGCATTTTAAAACAGTAAATCCACTCCAGCCCGCAGCTATCAACTTAGACAAGGTTTTTCACATGTACTCTACTCGTCCTCAAGAAAATATCAGACTCAACTACTACACTAGATTTTTTAACATCGTTTTTTTTCAAGATACCTTGAATATTATACAACCAGTTAAAGGTCCAGTGAATGCAATTTAGCGGCATCTAGAAGTGAGGTTGCGAATTGCAACCAACGACTCATTCCACCCCTCCCTTTTGAAGCAATACTGAGGCAGACACAGGAGCAAGATGTGGTCATGTTTTCGTTTCTTTGCCAGCGCTCTGTAAAGCAGTCTGTCCATTTAGGGCTACTGCAGAAACAACAAGACGAATTCCACACAAGGGGACCCACGATGTATGTAGATGGAAAAATCGTATTCTAAGGTAATGAAAACATACGTTACAATATGTCAGGTCGTTATAAACCTCTTAAGACCTAGTTATGTATATTATATTGTTTTTCTGTCAATACATCTTCCAAAAAATCACATACTGCACCTTAAAAACTGCTAACAGTTAAATAGTGTGTACAACATTTCAAAGGAATGTCCTATTGTAGTTTCCATTGTTTAGACAGAACAATAGAAAGCTTTCACCCAGTTCCTTTTCTGGGACCATAAATCAAACCTTTTCAGAAAGGATGATACCATAGTAATCTCAGAGGATGCACAGTTGAAAATAGACCTCTGACAGAGGACAGTTTGAAAGTCTTCCTTTTCTGAGAAACATTTAGAAACTGCCTTTAGTCACATCTCATGCAGCGTCTAAACAGTTCAACATTAAGGTCTGGATTTTATTGAATACTTATTTTGGCAGACGCGTACATCCATATCAACTTGCAGTGTTATTAGTATGTGCCTTCCTTGGGAATTTGAACCAATGACCTTTGCATATCTAGCACCATGCCCTACCATTCCAGCTACAGGAAAAGTGAATAATCCATACTATATTATGGTGAAAAAAATTTAATGCAAGTGGTTATTCACAAGGCTGCACATAAGACGCTCAGACGTAATGCGGCATTAACTGCAGTATTTTTAGCACGAGGACGAGGAAAATTACTAAACTACTAACTGTACAGAACAAGATAATTCCATTCCCACCTGCTCTAAGCATTGACAGTGAGGGCTTTGATTTATTCATGAACGCTTGCACGTGCTGTCAGGAAGCATTAAATCACGGCAAGTGACTGAAACGTAGGTGGGGGAGAATTTGCTGAGAAAAGCAAATTACAGTTTCTAAACAAACCGAGGTGTGGACACTGCATGTCTGCCACCCTCTTCAGAAGCCTTCCAAAATACACATTTGATCCCAAAGTGAACCAATCAAAGCTTTTCCGTGTTCGACTAGCTCACCTCGGGAGCGACTTTGGAGAGAGTGCTGATCTGCGTTCCAATAGCAGAAAGGAGAACTCCTTTCTTTGATGAGATTCAAGTCTTTGATAACCGTACTGAGAGCGTGTTAACTGAACAATGACTTGTTTCAGAAGGTGTACTAGAAGATTATGAAGGAGAAAGATCTCAATTTAGCTGCAGTATCTTCGGTCTCCTTAAGTATCTATTAACATCAGAATTATAGATACTCCACAGGTCCTCTTCAAGTATCCTCTTCAAGTGCCCGTGCTTACTTGATGTCAAACAGCATTCATATTGTCTTTGTCTATCGCATGCTGGATAAGGATTTGAATTCATTTTCTACCTTTATATATTTAAGACATCTGCTATGCTGATTCCGAATTGTGAGTGAAAGAAAACGGAAAGCCAACTTCTCATTGAAGGACCCTGTTTAACATCACATACATGAGAGGGAAAGTGCTGAATGTGTTAAGAGCCAGCTGGATATGATATAAGAGTGGTGGCATGAAAAGACAGCGGTTTGCTGCAGGTGCTCAACCATAGGACGTACGCCATCCATCACTAAGATCTCTATCACCTTTCTGGAGATGAGACCTTTAGGCTTCCAATCTCACAGCCGGAGTGGCTTGTAATCTTCACTCAAGACTAAAACAACCAGAAAACTCCAGACATCAAAATCTCACCTTTCAGGGTTCCCACGGCATTTAAACTAATGAACTTCTTTATATAAAAATGTTAATCAAAATGTACTAATTGCAATATGAAATAAGCAAATATTGGTGTGTCATAGAAGATGATGGTGCTATGTGATCGTGTCTGCGAAATCCAGTTTAAATCTCAAATAAACGTGTCGCACGATTAAGAGCATCAAAGTAAAACCATGAAAATGACAAGAATTGGTTCTGTAAATGTATGTTTCAAGATTTTTAAGATACTCTACAGTACTCAGATTTTCAATTCTAACATAATAAATACAAAATGATTCATTTAATTGACACCACATTTTATTATGGTATTTTGCAAAGATTACTGAGAAAAAAAAAAAGATTTCAATATTTGGCATTACCCGGTCATTTTAAAGATATCATGGTTGTCTCTTCACAGACTCTTCTCGTGATTGATCTCGTACAATACAATACATTTACAAAGAAGTAATTCACAGGCTGAGTCACATATATAGTGAAGCATGTCTCAATCTACAATATTGGCATGAAATACCACTATCAATATTGTGTCAATAACTGTGTACAGTTAGCATTCTTATGCATAAACATCAGGAATCAACAGAAAGTGGTGTCATTCTCTAAATATTGAGTGTGTCGATGAGAATGCTTATTCGATAAATATTATTTTTCAGCAGTTCATTAGCAGGTGCCACCAGAAGGTTATACCATCTGGAAATAGCACGGGAGGCCGTTGTACCCCAATAAAATGACATCAGCAGGCATAGAGTGTGGTCTCCCCTGTGCCTCTCATCATCATTTTTCATTCACTTTATGGGATTTGTATAGTGACTCTAACCTCAGAAAACTACATGTAAGGCATTGTAGCCTATATTGACCGAACAACGTCATTCGCCACCTCAAGCTTTAAAACAACAAACTTATCGACAATCACCCCTGTATAATAGAGATAGGTTAATATCTTCATTGATAACAAGAACGCAGTTTCACACTTTTGATGCTTGATAAGAATTTTTTTTTATGGTTTGCATTACAAATAATTTAATTTCATAAGGAATTTCTATTAGTTGCGTTTAATGGCGTTTTTAGATGATATGACAAGTAAAAAAATATTTTCTTCTATTCTCTTGCGTCGCACTTGGCGTCTTACGCAAGTTCGCGCTGTGTTGCGCTGACTGTAAAATCACAGCTGTCTACTACCACATTTATATTTTAACACGGAATAAATCTAAAGAGACGTGACAGACCAAAACACACAAACTTAACGACGAACTCTACAGCGTGACACATCCTTGCATCTAAATGCACGATTAAGCCCTGTAGACTGACACGATGAACATAAGTGTCATTCATGTATGAAGGAATATAGTGTGCAGCTGTTCGGGACGTGCCGGAGCAGCGAGTCATCCCGTAAATCAGCGCGTAAGTGTCGGATAGTTCTAACAAGCGCGCTCATGCCACGGAATACAAATAAATAAGCGTTAATTTGCTGCTCCCGGTAATTGTGAATCATAAGATAAAACGACGCGGAATTGGCAAAAGGGTTTAATGGAGATTTATATACTAAGTTTATGCTTTAATCTATCGCATTGATGATAGATGCGGTCTTACCTTTAAAACGAGGTCAGCCCCGGTAAACGCAGTGAAAGAAACAGAGGGGAGATGCGGCGAGGTCTGCTGTCCGAACTGTTGCCTCTCTCCTCACAAAGCGCATGTATTCTTAACTGAAACAAACCCCTCCCCTGCTTTATATTATATTTAGAAACGGATTAGTCCCCGACCTGTCCATACTTATTCCTGCATGTGCAAAGACGACGGACCTATACTGTATTATTTTCGAAATCTTGCATGCCTGAGGTGTCAATATGTGTCGTGTACTTTGAGGTAAACGTGTGAGATTTAGATGTCCACACCAGTCGTGCTTACATTTTCATTTTTTTACTTGAAGATGGTTCCGCCACACTTTCATCGTTTATTCACCATTTCAAATGTGTTTGACTTTCTTCTGCAGAAGACAAAATATATTTGGCCAACATTGGCTTCATTGACTTCTGTAGTACGTACATAAATCACGGAGAGATTTCTCAAAATAGCTTCTTTTGTATCCAGGTTTCAACATCATGAGGATGAATAAATGATGGAAGATAGATCTTTTTAAAGTAATTGTCGATACAAAATACACTTATGTAACAATACCACACACATGTTGTAAAAATTAACCATGGATTAACTATAACACATTTTTGCCTTGTGATTTGTGCAATCTTTGAGCAAAAAACATGATTTTTATTTGATCCAAACTGAATTGCAACTAGAATCCTGAATAACATTATATTTCATTAACAATCATCATTTGTGTGGTATCTAAAGATACTGTTACCTAATACTGTTGATAAACTGTGTTTATAAAGGATAAATATATATATACATATAAATTGACCACAATTTACACATTTCCGTTCCCACAAAGCCTTTTAACTTCAATGACTGCTTTTCACTTCCCACAAGGCCAGATGCTGACACAACTGCTTCTGTGCTTCATTCCTTTAAACAGATCCGTCACCTCTTATCAGGACTCTTATAGTCTCCTCATTGTCTTTCAATTCCAGCCTTCATTGGCAAGAAATGCACAGTCCGAGAAAGTATTTGTTTCAAAGGCAATCTCAGAGCTGCAAAAGAACTAACATTGGGGGAAGGTGGATATTCGGTCTCTGTGCAACTTTCTTACACCGTAATTTTGACGTATTCTGATGGCTTTTGTACCCTTATTTCACAGTGTATCCCCTAACGTGTGGAACTAAGCAGATGGCCGGTTCGTCCTTTTTTTGCAACAAAGGCACACAGAGTAAAAAAGCACATAAAAGTAATATTAACGTAACAGATTATAAACTGAAGGGACATGTATGCAAAGAATGTTCCCTGGGGGGTATCGCTTCAGCCCTTACTGTTCGCATATCAATATTCCCAGGTGAAAAAACACCAACGGAAATAGAAAGGATACAGCAAGGATACCGCAAAGCTCGATTTCAATGTCTACAGGGAAAGACAGAGAGAAAGTGAGCGGGTGTCAGAGTTCCAGGAATATAAACTACATCCAGGACAAATATACAGCTATCAGACACGTTCGCGCAATTAAGATATTCGTTTCATGTAATTACCACAAAATCCGGTGGGACGTCGGGTGTTACACAATGAACTTCCTGATAGTGCAGATGAATGACTGGCTGAAGACTGTTCTGTCGTTCTGAAGGTTGACTGTGAAAGTCAATTTTTACTCAGTACAATGGGAGAGAGATGATTTGCACCTTAACTTTATGTTTAACAACACTGTGATGTTCAGCTACCTGGACTTAGAATAAAATAAGTTTTATTCAACGGCAAGCATCTACAGGTATGTGAAGATGAACAGGCTTTGGTTGGTGAGTGATTTTATAGCGCGTTTGACCCAAATTCTACATTTTGTTAGCCGACAGGGAATCGTTATACCATTTGGCACCGAGTTTACAGAGAGGTACTAAGTGTTTATTTATAAAGTATTTTATTTAGATGGTCAACTTGTAAACGTGTGAATTAGTGCCACTGAGTAACAGTTTTACAACAAGTTTAAAAAACAGACTACATACAACGCAGCCTGCATCTTATTCATTTGCATGTTTAATTATTTTTACCAGGATGTTTGCTTGACTTCCAAATCTTACAGCGTCAAAAATGCACAAGCAGCACACACGGAGGAGCCAATCAAATGTGCCAAGATATTGAATGAAACTTTCCATTTATGTCAATTTGATTAATTACGTCGTACAGTTATTGTGTGTCAAATGTTTTTGTCTAAGATTCTGAGACAAATAACAAGCACTCACATATTTAATTTGTATAAACATATTCACTTCATAATTATATTGGATACACTTTTGTCCACATTCTACTGACTATAAGTAAGTACTACATGTCAACTCACTCTCAATTATTGGAATCAAACAACTAAGGTTCGATTTAGGAGATGTAATGTAGTTGCAAAGTTCCTTTTAGTTGGTATAACGCCTTTTAAGGGAATAAAATAGTGTAAAAGTAACTCTACAGAAAGCCTAGTAATACTCTGACTGGTGGTTGACAAGAAGTTTGTAAAATATCCAAAGTCGACAATAAAAATAAAGTGTTACCAACTACCATTAGCCTTAAACTGAAGTCACTCTCGAATTCATTCACTGTTCCTGGTGGAACGATGAGTCCCGATCAGCCTACAAAACATTCAAAAACAACTAAAAATACATGTTTTATGTGGACAGTTGACAAAAAGTTACTCAATATTAAGGGAATAGTTCATCCAAAAATGTTCCCCAATGACTTGACCATAGTCCAATTGCTTTAGATAATATTGTCTGTTAAATGCCTACATGTAAACGTAAAAGTTTTTCACCTCATATTGACTTCTAAAGTCCAGATTTGATCAGGGGTATGTACAACAAGACCAAAACACTCCTTACTTAAAAGAGCTGTTTTATGAGCCAGGACAACCCCTCGTGCCTCCTCCAAAAATAAACATTAAATTAAAAGGTGTGTGATGCCACTGTGCGCACACATCACCGAATCACCTTGACTTGCACGTCTTTTTCTGGTCTTCGGCCCCTGTGCAACCCACAATGGTTATTATCGCCGGCCCTTCATTCTCCAATTAGCGTTTGAAGTTTTACTGAACAACAAAGCCATTTATGTTGGATGCTGAACAGCCCTGTGCGCGCAGTACGGAGTTGCTATGTGTGGTCGTCCCGCTCCCTAGCATTTCTCTCTCCAAACACACCTTGATGGCACGCGTTCTCCTCCGAGAAAAGGACCTCCGTTAAAAAGTTTAAAAAAGGCTGACCTTTTCTTTGCTTAATGCGTCAAGATAGATGCTTGTATAAATGTCACAGTAAATTCACCCGCCGCCTGATACGACTGAATCTGCAGATAGATACTGCTTTTACAGCGACCTGATGCAAAAGCCTATACGAGTCTGCCATGGAGTATAAAGTGTGAGAGTAGTTAAGATTCATGGTTTGAGACACTGCCTTCATCTTACCTGCTGTCAAGGAGATATTGTAGGAGTTTCACTGGACTGCATGGATGCGTTAAGATTCGCATCCCGAGTTCCAGTCTGTCTCTGTGTTTGAGAGCGGGAGCGCATGCATCGTCCACGATGAAACAGCTTGATCTCCGGCCATTTCTGTTTGAAAAGGTAATTGCACAGTGAAAGAGAACTTCACTTCTCCAAGGAAAAAGTGATGTGAAAAAGTTGCAGTGAAAACATACACAGACCGTCTAACCAACCAAGTTTTTAAATCTCTTGTGTTCACATGTTAGCTATAGTGCAGCTAAATGCTATTGTCACTCCTTGTCTGAATGCTTAGTTGTGTTCTCGACACACAGGGCAGCAGTCGCATTCTACTAAATTAGTTTTAGCCACTGACAACCAGATTTGCATTAGATCCACATGGCGTGCATAAATAAAACACTGCACCTAGAATGCATCGGTGGAATACAAATAATTGCTTTACCTACCTCGCCGCACTCTAATATTTCTTAACACACTAATATTTCTTAGACTATTGGTGGTCATGTTTCTTTTTTACAGTGCAAGATGCACAAATATTGTGCTAGTTGTCACTATATGTTGCTGTGGGTATCTGTATGCCGAGCCATACACAAAATGATAATTTAGGATCACTCCTGCATTTAAAGTCCCCATAATCCTGAATTTGCGATAATTTTTAATTCCGAATTCTGACACATTTCTGAGTGAAAAGGAATTTCAAAGAAGAGAATTAGTGGGCGTGGCTTGCATTTTTCATGTGTAAGAACAGCGTTTGCAATAGGCTTGTTCAAATTAATGCGGTGCCGCAAGATCCGACAGGCGGATGACATTAAAGTACTGTGAGAGTGATTCGACAGCAAACTTTTTATGGTTTGTCGAATCGCTCTCGCAGTGCTTTGATGTCATCCGCCTGTCGGATTTTGCGAAGCCTATTGATTTTGAAATTAAGCTGGCAGCAGACTGCCAGTTGAAGGGGAGGTGTTAACGTATGCTCCGGCCAAACCGTCTAATTTACGCCATTTGAGATGGATTGTCATTTCAGGGCTGAAGTGCATTTTCAGAATTGAACTGAAGATCACAAAGGTACATGAATTTAAAAAAGAAAATGACCCACATTGATAAGCTATATAACACTGCAATATTTTATGAAAAAATAAAAAAAAATATTTTCAATTTCACTGGGACTTTACATATACACTATACGGACAAAAGTATTGAAACGCCCCTTCGAATGAACAGATTTAAGTTAATTCAGTAGCACACATCTAAATGCAATAGCATGTAATGATATTCCCCTACACAATTGTGTTTAAAAATGTATTGCAAACAGGTGTACAGTCATTTTGGAATAGAAAAAGGCCCTTACAAAAGTGTTGCAACAAAATTTTGGGGCAGAAATTGTACGGTATAACATTCCTTTTTTGGGGGGGGAATTTGAAATGCTGGAAAAGATAAACATGTTCATCAAAAGTAAGCATCAGAAATTCTTACCCATATAGAGAATTCTTATAATTTTGGATATTATTTGACATACTGAAATCTATTAACTGTAGCCCAACACGTTAGAGACACATGTATACCAATGCAATTATATAACTGCATTACTTGCATTTTATAACAAAATATATGAACAAATATGCAAGCAAACTAAGACATGTAAAAATCTGAATACTGCCAAAATGCAGATCACGATTTCCATATAGCGCTGCAATGTTTTGCAATGACTGAATTATTTTAATCCCCAAAAGTTATGCATAACAATCCAATTTTAGGAAGCGATACAGGCCAGACAGAGAGAGTAAGGCCATCTTTTCAGAAAAAAAGTAAAATGTATTTTGATTATATCATTTTCCGTTCTTAAATATATTTTCATTTAATTTAAATTGATTTTATAACTTAGTTATTATGATATACCATATGCATAGCACAATTTCTGCTAGCTTTTCAGATATCGCATTTTCCTTCAGTATAGTGCAGGCCTAAAACAAACTATGATTATTAAACCTTTTCACTATATGAAAAAAATGTTTTAATCCTTTTAAAAACTTTAATTTGATACCAGCTAGATGATTAGACAACCAAATAGTTTTCAAAATTATGTTGTAAATTTACTGTTAATTTAAAACTTAACTTTGCTTACTTCAAACATAGCTGAAGTGTACAAATATTTTCTAGTCCAACCAATATAAAAAGACTAAATCTATTGCACAGATTTTGAAACATTTTCTGAACTCTCCCCAGCACTGCAACTTATTTCTGCACATTAAACTGGAAGATGTTTCATTAAACTGGAAGTTTTTTCAAAAATCACAATCTTGAACAAATCTGGACAGATATCAAAATAAAAGATTCTGCTGGCGAAGGTTTGCATTATTGGACAATACAGAGTAATTACAGGTTTGAAGGAGTGAATGCAACTAAATAGCACTGCGGGCTCCCTAGTTAGTGATGCTCGGAAAAAAAACACAGATGGGAATAGTCGCTTTCTGAGTGGTGTCTCTGAATGCAGATAAACAAGGCAAACCAACCCTCTGCGTTTCACATCTGGACTTTTCAAATCAGGGTCTGACCCATCTCTAATAAGTGACATCCCAGGCACGCTGAGTAATTTATCAACTAGCAGAGCAAATTGCTTCACGGGGACCAGGAATGGCGGCGTATGGAGAATGCAAATGCCTTTGAGACGAACCCCTGACATGTCAAAACACTTCTGTATATGCCACCTTAAATAAGAGCATAGTAAACAATTTTAATTAGCATTTGTGGATATTTTACAATTAGTCATTTTTCTCAAAATATATTCCAAAATGAAAGTGTTGGGTGGTTCTAACTCAAAAAATTGGGAAGCATTGCTTTACAGTATCTTCACTACAGTTAAAGAGTGTTGAAATGGCTAAAAGCCAGAGTGCGGGAACTTAATCTGAAGTGCAGGCTTGAATGTCTAGGTTTTTACACACTTGGTTTGCTTCCTAATTGCCTCTACAGGGAGAAGAACCTCGAGTGAGGAGAGTTAAACCATGACCTACTTTTAAACCTGACCAAGAGAGAACCTTTAATGACCCAGTCGAACCACTTCAGCTGTAAGACCCAACCTCTGCATGCAGCCCAGTCAGAGCATCACATCAGACCAACAAATTATTTTCTGACAACTGTAAAACCGTGCTTCACATCCCTGCAGTAAATAGCATGTCCTAAACAGATGTGACACAACACGTATCCGTCTTGAAGTCATTCATGTGTCCACACCGGAAGGAATCACTGCCGAATTGGTGCACCCCTTACTGTACTGAGTTTTGTGATTGAATCACATTTCTAATTTACATGCAATAAAATAATCATTTTTATAGACTTTTTTTATGGAATTCACCCATAAGTAGGATGTTCATCAGGACCAGTTTTGTTTACCGTACGTCTTCAGAAGTGGTCTACAGCATTTCCAAAAACTCCTCTTACAATTTGTGAGGTGTTAGTGAGATCTTCTTCGAGTCTTTGATCTATTATCTGTTGAATCAATTCCAGGGATGTGAGAATTTTTCTGTTGACGCGGGGCGAGAACACCAAGGTGCAATCTTTTCAGGAAAAAAAGTGTGCTCAGCAGTGTTAAAGAGGAAATGAAAATCCAGTCAAATTAACATTATTTATAAAATGGTTTCCACTCCAATCAAAAATGATATAAAAAACTAATTCATGTTGCCGTTTAAAAGGATGCGCTTATTAGTTTTAGGTTTTGTAGCATGAGCTTCGCCATCTTGCAGTACGGCTGACTGTGACGACACCGGGGTGGTTGCCTTGCCTGAGTTCATCAGACACAATGGGAGAGACACCATTAAACACAGAACAGCGGAGGACAAATAACCAAAGATAAAGACTGAGACCATGAACCATGGAACCTGTAAAGCCACGGGCCACCAGAAGACAAAAGGAGAGCACTATTACTCCTGTAAAAATGAGTTTCCCCAAGCGTTACATGGGAGAAACATTGCTTTGTGGTTTACGCAAGCAATCATTTAAAAAGCTCTATATTTAGGTCTTCTTTGTTAAAAAACAATCAATGAAACCAAGGTGCACTAAGTAATTACATATTTATGGTTCGCTGCCATGAGGTCGATAATACCTGGAGAGCCACCCATTAACGTATTCATTCATCTCAATGGAATTTGCTTGGCTGGCACATGCAGGTTCAGAAGGTTGTGATCTGCAGTCCTAAACCCTTTGGTTGTGAATAGCTTACTCAACTCGAGGGTGAGTCAATTATGACAGAATTTGTATTTTTGGGTGAACTGTCCCTTTAAAAACCTATGGATACATATGACTCGGACCAAAGGAAGAAAAATCATAAAATAAAATGATGAATGCCAAGAGCACATTTGACAAATTCTAGGCAAAGAGTGGCTGCTTTGATGATGCTAAAATATAACACATACACAAAATATATAACACAAAAAAATTGGCTATTAAATTTTCTTTATGCCAAAGTTTTTATACATTTATTATTGTAAAATGTATAAAATATACATTACATTACATATTAAGACTTGCAAAGTATAAAGACTTATAATGTAGTTAAATATAAATATTATCTGACTGCAGCTACTGACATCATTCTCTCTGCTGCCCCCATCAGCTCTGGAAAAGAAATACTTTTATACGACCAGTCAAGACTTGTGTAACAAAGGGGATAAAGGATGTCATATAATACAATAAGTGCAGATAATCATCATAATTGTATACAATTTTTGTTTATTTTTGAACATTTTAGTACTCAATAATATCAGTATTTGGTACCTATGGATGGCCAAAATCTAATGTATATGTAACCGTTTCTTCTCGGTTCGGTTCGGCATGGGAGCTCTAACAAGGAGGCTAAAGACCACGGCCTCTAGCGTTACTCTTCACTAGCTGGCCTCTGCTACATATGGACGGGTTCATCGTACACACGCACCTGGGCCGAAGTTAACTTCCGGTCTGTGTTTGTTTATTGGTCTGGCTTGTGGCTCCTAATATAAAAAGATTTACATTATTATTAATTGTGAAACAATTGTATTAAATAAACAATTTGTTGAATGGGTCATGTAACTTTGTCGCGTTTAAGTATAAGCCAAGTAAATATTATTTTACTGGTAACCCAAAATAATACTGGCTAAACATACTTTTAACTTGCTTGGTAATGTAATTTACTTGTAAATTACGAGGCAATTTCTGTCAAAAACATGAAATATTCAGAATGAAATGAAGTCAGCAAAAGCATATAGAGCAAAAGCAAACTCAGAACAACAGATGACAGGAGGAAAACCTCAGTGGCGTCTAGTGGCATCTCAAATGAGTCTCATTATTTTCCTTCCACTCTGCATACATGAAAGAGAATGAAACTGGCCTTAGAGTCACTGGGACAACTGCAGGATCTCTCCTAAAGTAGAGAACATGTCAAGGTTGCCCTACTTTTTAGAAAGCAATGAATGATGCGCCATATTCTCGCAAAAATGTTGCCGTTCCTCTTACGCAATGTGCTTGTGGGACCACGGCGCGCGTTATGAGCTTCGTCCCGTGAACTCACACTTCGTGACTATATCAGTCTCTGCATCTGACTTACTCAAGGTTGCAGTGAGATGATAAACTCAACTTCCAGGCCCATTATGATTTTCATTCCCCCGCTGGTAATGGGGCTTGAAAAGAGAATCTGTCTGTAAGTAATTAAGAGGGCTGTGCAGTGCCCCTAATCTGAATATGAAAAGAACGTTCCTGAATTTCAAACACGGGCACGATTTGTTCCACTTACGTTCATTGTTTAATGATTTTCGAAGCGGGTTTGTGCTTTGTGCTTGTTGGTTTGTGCTTTGCGCTTGTTACTTTGTCACCAAAGGCTGGATGTTTTAAACTCGCTCTGTTTTTATCGACATGCACAATTCCAACTCTGTGAAATCTCTCTTTGAATGAACCGGCAGCGTGTGCTACAAAACATGTTTTTGTCTGATTCATGAAATATTAACTGTAGATAAGAAAAACAGAAAGAATACATTTCCAGACAAAAAATCATCAGTGCGTGTGTTAGCATAGTTCCGCAGAACGGTCGTGACAAAAACACATGGTCAGCAAACAAGGTTAAAGCAGTTATTTATTGACTCTTGGAGAAGGACGAAGCTATTGAGTGAATCTAACGCATTTCCATCCCTTCTCAGGAAACCGAGCCACTCAGCACATTGACACCGCCTCACTGTTCTGAAACATGCTCAATGATAAATGTTCAAAATCTTCAAGAATATCACATCATTTTATCAAGAGAAAATACAATTCATAAAAATGTCTATTGCGGTGGGTTGCAACAGTCTTGTGATGAACTCTTCTGGATAGTTGTCCATTGAATGTTCTTTAGATAACATCAAGCCCTGTTAATAATGATTTTATGTCTGGAGGTCACCAGGGGTCACTGCACTGTTGTTTGCTGGTAGGCGTTTTTGCCGAAAATGATGATTGGTGAATATTAAAAATATTAAATGTAGTTCAGAGATTTGTTGCAACATTCTAAGTTACAAAAGATTATCTTGTTTCAAAACTAGTGACAAAGGTGCAGAGGGAAAGAAATATGATATTGTACAACTAAAATGTTCCTAAAAGCCTTTTTCAACCTGCAAAGACTTCGGAAAGATCTCTAGACAATGTTAAATATTTTTATTACGTTTCCTCTATACTTTGCCGTTGTAGGAAAGTCAGTTGACAGCGATAACCTGTTAATGGAGGGCGAAAGTGGTAATGAAGCATTCTGGGAAATCTTCCCTGTGGAACTGTGATTTGACATGATGTTCTTGAGGTGGCAATGAGGAAATAAATTATCCTGTCAGAAGGCAGATATATTTGACTCAAATGGTACTGTGTGCTACAGGCTTGATTTCCCTTGTAATGCTGGTGAGACTTAAGGCAAACGAGACAAAGTGGGACCTGGTCGAGGTCGCAGCAGAAATCATACTTTATAACAATGGTGGAGTTTTTACTTCGGTGGAATTTTAAAATTCAACTTTTGGGAATCAGCCCTTTCACATTCATGCTATTTTAATTTGTCCACTAACAATGTAGCACGTTGCGAATAAATCCAAGCAGAGAGAATTTTTGCGAAACATGATGTAATTTGTCCACAGGAAATTCCTAAAATTATGCATTTGGCATTGCAATTATGCACAAATCACTTTCAAACATGCAAAAATGGAAAATCAATGTTTGTGCGATTGTAGACTTGGGTCTGGGATGTTTGTTTGTTTCATTGTGTTCCTAGACTTTAAGTTTACATTTTTGAGTTACTGTTCTCTGTAATGATGTGAAGACAGGGACTGGTTTCAAATGCAGCAAAATGTTTATTTACTGTAATCCAACACCACGAAGTTAAACAGGAAAGCCAGGACACACATAAACAGTAACTCAAAAATACAAATCAAAAGTCCAGGAACACAAAACAAGTACAATGGTAAAACCACAAAATCAATACATAGTAGGAAATTGAAAAGGTGGTAAAAATGCATTTCCTAGACAGTTAGTTGTCACTCTTATGAAACAAGAAAGTAAAGAAAAGAAAAGAAAAAAATTAAGAGAAGAGAAGAGAAAAAAAAAAGAAAAGAAAAGAAAGAGAAACTCCAATCTCCAATCTAGGAAAATAAACCACTAGCCGTTAAAGCGTATCCCAACAGTTGACATACACAGATCTTAAAGCAAAATCTTAAAAATCTAAAACTGTTTTGCAAAGTAAAACATTCCCATATGAGGAAAAAGATAAGTATTCTCAACTTCTTTTCTATATCTTTTAAAAGTACAGACCTCACACAAAACATTCCAAAATGTGATATTATCAGGTATGCCATGACCCAATACAGTCGCTTCTATTACGCCGAAACACATCGACCAGAAAGAAATTGCTCTCGGTAACAGGCATTTCAGGTGGCCATTTAACCAATCTTTCAGAACCACGGACAGCGACTGTCTGTAAAACGTCCTGCACCAGCGCTGTGGCAAACCATCGACTGCCTGCTGCCAGGAACAAGCTGCCCACAGATGCATGGCTCAACATACACTGAGGCACACCTGAAGATCCTGTGTGCTACAAAGGGCACCCATCCTAAATCCCACAAGCAAGTCAGTGGGCAGCAGTTTCCACAGCTTTTGAGCCGCTTATCTATAAAATACAAGCACGTGTGACTTGGGCTGTATGACTTTTTGGACAGCAACCTTGCATGCACAACAGCTACATCCCTGTGAGAACCACTTTCCACTCATTCTGAAATGGTAATGTTGGTGGTCAAAAAGATAACTGTTCCAGTTAAACACATGCACCAAATGTGATTATGCTTATAAAAACCGATAAACACGATAGGTTGGTTATGTGCAATTTATATTTACTGTAAAGAGAATATGGCGTTCTCTGTGAATTTGTCAAAGAATCTAAAGAACAAAAATTATACTTTTTATAAGGGAAAAAAGAAGGCTATTTTATCTCCATTAAAGGGATAGTTCACCCAAAAATTTTAATTCTGTCATAATTTACTCACCCTCTTGATATTTCAAACCTGTATGACTTTCCCTTTTCTGCAGAGCACAAAATAATATTTTTCGAAGAATGTTTACCATCGACTTGGTTCTTCAAAATATGTTATTAAGCGTTTTGCAGAATAAATGAGGTCATACAGGTTTAAAATGAACTACCCCTTTAAGATATTTTGCATTGTGTATTTTTGACAGATACTTTTTTCTTGCTCCAATAATGTAATTTTAGTTCAGATGTCATTACTGTAAGACCACTGTGTTTGTAATATAACAATTCAATTTCAATTAGTAATATTGTTTTGTTTTGAAATTAAAGTGAGTTTTTCTTTTTGCCGTACAGTTATAAGACTTTGTGGACAATTTAATGTGCTTAAATTTCATAAAAGTGAAAGTCTTAATTTTCTTTAAGCGAATAAAGAACTAACCACTGCATCATCAAGTTTTCTGAGGGTCACTAAATAACATATTCCAACACTTAGCTTTGGCAGTTAAAAGACAAATGTGCTGCAATCTGAATAGCGTTTTACAGTTTCATTATTAAAGCCATCAGTCTGCTTTACATAAAACACAACTGACCAATGACTTTCATTTGTTCCCAATGTTTCGACAACTGCTTTTGTTTGCCACAACTCAAAAAGGAAAGTGTCTTGCGTCTTGGAGCTGTGAAATGCCACTGCTAAATCTATCTGTGTATCTAATTATCAAGCATGTCACAGGAGACGAGATGACAGATGGTAATGTATCAAGCAAGGCTGATAGAACAATGCTGATCATTGGGCTATGACTGTTGACATAAAACTAGGTCGGCCATCAAAGTCTTATCGGATTTACCTAATAGCCTAACTAAACTGAATCCTCTCCCTAACAATGAAAGAACAGTTTTTACTCAAATTTGGTTTGTTTGTCCCGTGTTTAAACTTTATAGACTTTAGACATACAAAAGAGCATGTTACAATGACAACTTACACTTCTATTGCAATGCTGTCGCATGCAGACAAGCCTCGTTTGATTGTGTATCCTGAAGGCACAATTGGGTTAGCGTGTCAACCACACAGCGTAAACACATCCGTAAGTCTGAGGCTGTTCGCTTCGGGGGGCTTGACTCCCACTTTCTTTCTGTGATCCTGTGATAAAAGAAAGAGCGAAAAAGAGAGAATGCAAGACACACATACAATGCACACACGTTGCCGGCAATCTCAGCACGAGTGCACGGGGAAGATGCGAGCTCATTAGAAGTGTTATCCTGGAATGAGCCCAGCAGTGAGGCATGGGATTACTGCAGCTAGCTCTGCTCCTCTCGGCTCAACTCCTCATAATGAGGCATCCCCAGTATGCCGCCAGCATTAGCGCCGTCTCGAACCTGAACCTTCTGATCAGGTGACGTGTGAGCGCATGTTATTATCTCGGTGCAGATGCAAGACGGCTGATTTAACCTGTTTGAAATGATGCTAATGCATGTAATTAACACAGAGCTAATTTGGAATTACAATGCACGGCAGGAGGCGGAGCTAGAAGAAGGCACTGCATTGCTGCCCGTGCCTCACCATAGTAGTAAAAATTTAAATGGTTGTCAAAGGTGATTCAGAACTGTTTGCTTTCCTCAATTGCTAACTTTCTTCCAAATATCTTTCTTTGTGTTCAGCCGAGAAAAAAATATACTGAACACTGCATAACAGATTTTCCATGTAGAATGTAAAAAACAAAAAATTACAGAAAAAGACTTTTAAAACGTTTACAGTTTATTTCTGGCGCCCCAGCTGCAAGACAAGTTCCGTCTTTTTAACAAGATTTAATTTTTTACAGTTATTTTTTTTAATAAATTACAGAAAAAAGTAAAAAATGTACAAGAAAAATGGGAAAAACTATTTATTATATATAAATATTATATCCTGTACAAGGAAAACATATTATTTTGCAGTATATTTCTGTCAATCCAGCTTCAAATGTCATTTGTTTTACAGTGTAGGTTTGAATGTTTCACTTTTGGCTGAACTGTTCCTTAAAGCATTTTATTACAAACCTCTGAGACAAACATGTTGATACTCCATCAAATCTCATGAGCTGCAAAAGAGCAACCTCTGAGCAAGAAAACGTTCCTCTCGGTTGTCGGCATAGGATTCCGTGACAAATACTCTATGAGTGTCGGGGGTTGTGTCTTTTTCCCACGTGTGTTTGAAATATTAGCACCAATGAAGTCCTCCTAATCCTCATTGGGAAAGAGGTATGATGGAAGATCATCAGAAACAGGTCCACCCTGTTCCTCAGAAAAATAGCCTGGAATGAAATATTGATGTGGAGCAGAAAATAGACCACACCGGCCACGGCGAGAGCCAGAGAACTCGCTGAGAGACAAGCGAGAACACAAGTTAGGCCAACCTAATATACCCCAATCAATTACTCCCATGTTATCAGCACCGGGCCGGGCAATTAGGAAGAGGAGCGAGTGTGCTTGTTTCGGGACATATCCTCTGTAAAACTTTGCTGGAGTGACACTGTGATTGATGCTCTGGCTTTTTGCCTCTCCGATTAATCCTCAGAGAACATCGATTACAGATGAGCGGATGAGAACGTTCGTCTGGTGAGATTACTCGGGAAGGTAAACAGGGACATTACCCGACTAAGCATCTAGTATACATACATTTAGTAAACGTTTAGCCGTTTGCTTCAAGAACATCATACGCAGTAGTTTACATACAGCTAACCAGAATCCTGTAAATTTACAGGGACACGTGTTTGTGTATTTCGCACCTGAGAAGCGGGCACCCGGCCCGGCTCACCGATCGGAAGCAGCTCGCTTCACAGATTCAACCAATCATAGCGGTAACAGCAGGTGTTTGCATTGTAAACATCCTCAGGTGCCGGGCCACTGGTTATTTACACTGTAAGCAGAGCTCATTCATTTTTGAACACGCCCTACAGGTCTCGGTGACAGTCAAAGCTGACATGCATAGTGGCAGAGAGCACAGCTGTTATTTCTATCTACCTTTCCAATATCAAATGGAATAATGGCTTGCAGCGCAGCGCATGGGGAGATTAATAATTGATACCACGGATAGTAGCGTATATGATAGAGCATTCAAAGGTCAACACACTGTCTTGCCTGTTGCTGTTAGCTGTAGAATTGAAGGACATTGAGACCAGAGTGCACTGTTTCATTAATCATCTGAAACAGCTATTTAAAGACATATATATGACGTTTTAAGTGCTGTAAATTATATGGAATTGATTTAATTTAATAAATGGATTTGTTTTATCACCCAATATAATGTAACATGAAATAATTATTTATTTATTTATTATTTATCATCTTATGATGATACAATGAACGTGGTCTTGGCAATTCAATTATAATTCCAACTCTCAAACTACATTTCTTAAAAACCTCACAAATTACAAGTCAACGTACAACCAACTTGATCTTTCTGTGGTTATTTCTGGGGGAAAATCACAGCACAAACTGCTAGGGTTGATATTAAATGCTAGAATGGAAACGGCACATGGTCAGAAGCGTCCTACAGGACTCCAGGCCACTCATGCCGACCGTATGGCGCAGGCCCTCAGAGAACCCGAGACAGCTGCGACCAATAGTCAGCCCTGCCACAGTCCCAATATACCAGCAGCGGAAAGACAGAAGACTAGCAGATCATCAAATGCGCACACACACCCGCTGTGAACGTGCCTCTGCGGACCTGTCTCATATGTACGCTCACGTGCGAGGGGGCTGCTTCCAATCCACCTCTAGTTTTGGGCTGTACCTGCTAATCTTGCTCTCTGGCTGGCGAGATACAGCTCTGTAATCTCATTACCCATGCATGTCCCATAAATTTTCCTTCATGGTCACCACTTCTGCCATTGCTGCACGGTTCCAGCAGCCCCTCCTCACTTTCCCGAGTGGATGAAGAGCAGATAATGATACTCCATTAAAAGAACCATCTCTCTGTAGATTTCTCAATGAGGTGCAGTGTTTTATGTAGGTTTCTTTTCAAAAGATCATAGAAGAGATTTTCTGATTACCTCATCCTAACCACAACGATCAATATCGACTGACTTGTAACGAACAACCTCTCCATATTTCAAATATTGCCAAATAAATGTACCACAAGAGTCAAACTCGGAATGTTGTATTTTTGTATCCAAAACTCAGAAGCAAGTTAGCATTTTAGCACTTACGCTTCCATCGTCCCAAAGTTAATGGCTTTTTTGAAAGGGTTTTTGTAGGGCTGGGAATCGAGAGGTGGACTCCTCTTTAAGAGCCTTCATAGGCACAAGCCCCGCCCCTTAGCCGATGTTATCGGTCAACTAAATCACATACATTTCTTGTATGTCATATGTCATCCCTGCACAAGTCTATTGTCATGCTCAAGAATCTAGTTTTATTTATCTGATCCATACCAGATCTTTTCATCTGAATCTTAAGCTCTAGTGTGAAAGCACCCTAATGCTATTTCCGACTGAAAAGACTTGGTAAATATTGCATGATATTCAATCAATTTCATCCTGTAATATTTAAAATGATAGTATTGCTTCGACGTATACATTCTTTATACTCAACCATCCCGCCCATCAGACGTTTTTTTGCCATGTGAGATAAAAACACTGTCCTTGCCTGAGGCTTTCACATTTATTGTACCTTTATATTAAACGCATTGATAGCTTTGCTCTGTTTTGGAATTTTCTTGTTTGTCTTTAATTAGTGTGTTTTCACACATGACTACTTGTAATGAAACATAGCAATACTGGGTTCTTATACAACGTACAAACATATGAGCATTTTGCTTTGCAATGCATATTCTGTGAATTTGGGCTTAATAGATTCTTCAATTGAAATGATTACCATCAAACATGATCCTGTAACTTGTACAATCTCATTACCCATTAAAAAAAATCCATAACTGATAAAAGTTCAAAGCCTTATTCACAAATGCCCCCTTTACATCAGAAAACAACATTAGTATAAGAAGTGCAAAGAGTAAATATAGTGCCAAATTCTCCCTATTGAGATCCAAACTATATGACAGGAACAGAACATGAATTATTTGACCAAAACAACAGTTTTTCCATTTCTTGAATTGATGCATATCATCCACTAAATAAGATGATGTATTGCCTGTCAAGGTCCCATTTTAGCGAGTAAAATCAGAGGTTGTCAAATGCAAATCAAGAGCATCGCCTGGGGATGTTAAAGCCCGGCACACTGTTTCTGACCTTTAACCCCAGCTGAATGACTGACCACATCTGACCTCCATAACTCCAGAAAATAAATCTAATGTGAGCTTTGAGCCCGAAAGCCTGTTACTATTCTGAAATAACTTTATGTAAGATAAGGCAGCAATAGAATATGACGAGCTCCACACTTGTATGCACTGAAATACAAAGAGTGTCACTGTTATCCACAAGAAACAAACTTTATAATTAATACTGTACATTGGCCTCTATGCATTATGCAAGAATGCACATGTCCGACCTTTTGTCCACACTCTTTTATCGCTTCTAATAGCAAATATTGACTTACTCTAAAATTTGACAGAGGGGTACAAAAGTCAGAGACCACAAGTAAACATACGTATATTTAGAATTTTACTCATTTAATACAAAAGTATTATACGTTCATACCAACTAAGGGGAACAATTTCAGAATGTATTCGCTATGCACTGTTTTGGCTTCATAAAATGAACTGCGATGGAGTGACTTTAAAGGATTACAGAATCTTTAATATTTACTTTCATCATTTTTTATTTCTCTTTTAAAAATTTATTTCACAAAAAGCTGACTTAAATAATAATGTTTTTTTGTGTGCATGTGTGTCTAGCTCTGAAGATGAAACAGTTTCAGACACATTTCATCTTTTGTACACACCGTCTCTAAATTTACTTCTGTATATGTTTCATTATCAAACCTCACAAGTACGCTAAGCAAAATTATTATTATTTTTATTTTTATTTTAGTTCCAATTTTATTTTCACACTTAAAAAGCAATCCGGTTCATTTCTTAACTGAATGATTTAATGATTGGGTGGTGACCCAAGAATAGAAGTTTTCTAGGATGTAAATAGTTTAATTTAGTGACTGCTGCTTTAGAAAATCTCATGGGGTTCGGGGGGAGACACGGATTACTGTTTGTGAATGCTTTTTCACATGCTGCTTTCAATATGATGCAGAATATAATAGGTAATAATATACAGCAGAACGATAGACTCCGTTTGATATACTTTTGGTTCATGATGTGATAGTATCACAATATTTAATAACAAAATGAAAAAAGGAAACCAAGTAACAGATTTATCTGCAAAGCATTAACAATTTTTTACTTGTAACAACATTCAAATAAAATGTTTGTTTTTAAACTAATAGAGTGAATAGGTCTGTCACTGAAATTTCTTTTAACATTACAATAAAGGGTTTTAAACATTTAAATTAAAGGAATAGTTCACCCAAAAATGAAAATGCTGTCATTATTAATTCAACCCAAATTCTTTGAAACCTATATGACTTTCTTTGTTCTTCTGGGCACAAACAAATATTTGGAAGAAAGTTTGTAATCAAACAGGTCTAAGTGGCAACTATAAAAAAAATCTACTATGGTAGTGAATGGTGGCCCACAACTGTGTGGATTCCCACATTCTTCCAAATATCTTCCTTTGTATTCAGCAGAACAAATAAATGTATACAGGTTTGTAACAATTTGAGGGTGAATAAATGGTGAATTATTCCTTTATGAAAGTAAACAACAAGAAAACTAATGCTGGGTTCACACCAAACATGAATTAAGCGATTTGTGCGAGTAAATTACATACAAAATCATTGCAAAGATGCGTATAGACGCTGCAGTCGCTGCGGGTGATTCGAATGGTGCGAATCGGGTGGCGCGATTGCAACGAATGCGTGTCAATCCCGTTTTCCGCATAAATTTGAAATATTTGTCGGATCGCGTCACTCACGAGAAAATAAAGAACTTTACCTTGAGTAATAAAGAGAGTGGAACGCGGTTGTTCACGCTTGGTGTGAACCCAGCATAAGAGGGAACTTTATAAAGCAGTAAAAGATAACAAAACACGTGTTGAGGTCATGTGTTGTCAGCTCAAACAATATTGGACACTTGGAAAGGACATACCATCCTCAGTTATTTGGGGGATTTATTTTTGATTTAGCAACTGTAAATATTTCCAATCGAAATATTTTATCATCACAGAAGTACCCACACAAAAATGATGGTATTTCACATTTTAGCCAGACAGATCTATTGCATGGCCGGATGTTACATTGTAAAAAATGTTAGCTCCATCAATTTATAATGCTTCAAATATCAACAGTTTTTTCAGGGGGCTCATGAGTAAAGCACACCGCGGGTTAAGCTACAACACATTCTGTTCATAGCAAGAACTATCAACATAGTACCCTGCAGTGCACTACATGTACTGTGTATCCCTCAAAAATGTTCCTCCAAACGAGAACACGGTCAGAACCCCTACCAACCCATCTTAAATGTTTCACATGTGGTTATTCCTAGAAGTCTGAAGGCATAACAATTCAGAATATTTGATGGACTACTGGTTTAAAGGCCTAATTTGCATTATAATACTTAATTCATCCCCTGATGCTCGTGGGATCATTTGTGTGTAATAAATGATCTATCTCTAGATGCTTTTTCATTGCCTCACTATGCATCGCCGCAGAGCACAACTGAACTGCGAGTGAACTTCAAAATTCCATTAGAAAGGCTTGTTGATAAACATGAAAGGCCTAATTGTACAACCCTTTCTCACTTTTGAGGTTTTTCGACGAGCAGGGAACTGCGCTGCTGTTCGCTAAATGTTTCACACCAAGAAAATATGTAATTGAATGCGTTTATTCAAATATGTCTAGGTTGGTAAACTTCTATAAAAGACCATAACACGCCCTTATCAATTATCTCTCATTCTGTGTAAAAATACCTTGGCAGTCCTGTCAAACAATGAGTCATGGAGAGAATGCTAAATTTGGTTTGTTTCTCACACTGGACATGGAGTGCCAAGTTGTTTACTGCACAAGTTGGCAAATGTAGTGGGTTACTTGAGTATTCCATGCATACTGTATAAAGTACATACTACAAATAGTATAGTGTAGTAGTTTTATGGCCTTGACTGCTGGAGATCCACTCATAGACCGTTTTTAGACTATAGACCGTTTCATCAGACGTGCGTAACTGGATCGCAGCTTTAAGAATTGTTTTTCTTTCTCAAAGTTATTTAAAGGAAGTTAGAGAAGAAAAAAGGGGGGTACAATTACAAAAACATGAGAAGGACATAATTAAAAGGCAATTATAGACAACAAACAAGCTAACATTATAACTATTGTGCCAGTCACTCATTTGATTGGAAGACAATGTTTCCAGTGATAAAAAATTGCACAGGTTCGCAATTATGTGAGAATAAAGGTGGATGAAGGAAAATCTGTGGAGTTTAGACATTTTAGCAATGACGATATTTTAGACCACAATTGTTATATTATGACAGGCAGGTAAAATATGAATTTAAAGTATGTAGAAAATGGTTAAATACTCTTACTATACAGGTATTTGTAGGCTCCTAAAGGGGTAGTTCATCCGAAAATGAAAATTCTGTCATTATTTACATACCCATTCAGTTCCAAAGCAAAAGACAAGGTTTACAACCGTTGTTCGGTTAACAACATTTTTCAAAATATCTTCTTTTGTGTTCTGCAGAAGAAAGAAAGTCATATAATGACAAGAAGGTGAGTAAACGATGACATCGTTTAAATTTTTGGTGAACTATCCCTTTAAGCCACATTGCATTAGATGAAAAAATGATGCAAAATATTTTCTCAGAACTAAAATATATTCTACAATGGATAAAACGACTACTATCACCTCCACCTTGCTGTCGATTTTCACTATAAGACCCTTAAACCTACTAAATCCGTTTTCCCACAAAAATACGTACAGCATCTAACATAACAATTTGCTCAGAAGCCATATTCTTTTTCATACAATGTTGATTGCAGTACAGAAAAAAAACGGACCTCACACTGAACTTAAATACAAAGGAAAGGCCCGTTCAAGTCAACTCAAAGTGCCGCAATTTTCCATCCTTTTGACATTCCCCAGGAAAGCAATTCTTTGGCATCACAGGGTATACTTAGAGCGTCAGAATGCGCTGGTATCGGGTGAGTCTGGAAGGGCAGAGCGTTGCTGCTCTCAAGCCCTCGACCGAGCCTGATAGGAAATGTCTGCAGCTGACTCGATGCGTGCGCCGGGCTCTCATCTCGAGAGACTGCGCGGATCCGTGCAGAACAAGAGAGCGCTGTGACAGCCTTCAAGGTGCAGAGATAAGTAAAATGAGAAATGCCACCTTTGGGAACGCGGGCGCTATTGTTCTGAAAATGAAGTTGCAGAGGGGCTTTTTCAAAAGCATTGTTTGCTCTGGTCGGCCAATTTGAAAGCCTGCGGAAATCTATTCACGTAGCTTTTGACAAACCGCCAAGTGTAACTTTCTCGCCCCGACTCGCACTTTTCTTCTTCGAGTGACGAAATGAATTTGTGATTAATGCTTTAGAGTTCAAGGTTAATGGCTTATTCAAAGAAAAAAAACAGCTTGAGTTTTGCCACTTGGCTGTAGTGTCTGGCAATTCATGCTTATCTCTCACTTTGCTTCTGTTACACAACCACCCTAGAATTCCGAATTATGATCTGAAGGCTATTTTGACTGCCGCGCTTCTGTATAGCAATAACGCCATTGTATTTACAAGACAACCCGCACTGGAGAGGAAACGGGCCTTGATACTTTCAAAATCACTTTCACGGTTATGCTTTCTGTTTTCTTAAAGTTTTGTTGCTCGGTTTCAGCTGTATTGTCTCAATAGAGATGCTGTTCTGAAAGATTCTTTCAGCATATGTCTTCTTGACTGAAGGAGCACAATGCATATTCGCAAGCAAGCTTGGAAAGTACGTCACATGTGACTAGGGTTTATGTCTTTGCGGTGGGGAGTATAACAGATTAAATCGGGGGTATTTGGAGGACTTGCAATCAAACAGGCTGAGCTCTTGAGTCTTGTAAGGGAGTATGGGCATATATTCCCCATGAGAGACTTGAAAGCGCTGCTAAAAATCGACAAGAAAAAACGCTGAAATATTGATAATGTAAACATTTGTTCTGAGAATTGAGCATTAAACTGTTTAAAAGGCAGAACACAGTCGACCTGGTTTTCTTATTTCCGTAATGATTTCGTTCCTCAATGAATGTAAAAAAATTGCAGTTTGTTTTGAACGATATTGATAGATGCTCTGAACATAAAAACATATCATTGTTGCAAACTATTCATCATTTAGGTTTGAATTAGAGGAAGAGCGGTGCTAGCTGTCACAATAAGCTGTCTTGTCATAAAATGGGAAAATAATATTTTTATAATTTGGACAATTTTACTTGCCACAACAAAACCCGCAATCATAATTATGTACATCATTAATCTCATACTGCTTAAATTTAGCGAACAAAAACAAGCTTTCAATGGGTTGACTAGTGGCATCCACTCGGACAGCTTAAGGTCAACTTGTGTTCAATGAAGTGTATCTGGACATCTTGCCAATGTTTTATGGTATCTAATCGAACACTAAGAAATAATCACTTGAGCCCCGACCTCAATATTACTGTATGTTAGTTTTAGTATAACAATTTTGTATTTGTTAAACTACCCCTAACCATTTGTGACACTGCTTGCTTGCCCGCTGATGTCAGACGCATGATTTGGCTGGCTCAGCTAAACCTTGAAAGCATTAAGAGCTTGTCACTACTGCTGTTTCGCCATGCTTTACAGCAAAGGTAATAGTGCTTGTTCTTTTACCTTAAACCTATCGACTGCACTGGGCTGCACTCTCACAATGTCAGCAGTGCACTTTTTCCTTAAGGTGGCAGAATACAAAGCAGTATGGCACTGAAGTCACAATGCAGTGGGAGAAAATGCAATAAACATCACAGACGAATCATAACGCCTGAATTTACCATTCAACAACACTCACCTCTGAGACATTTGGGTCACAACGGTTTCCGCAAAGAAACTAAACCCATGAAACCCACAACACCTGCCTAGAAATTAATATTGTGAAATACAGTACATAATATTGTAAATTATATATAGAATTCACTACAGGACTATCTCTGTACCCACATTTTAAATGTGGTGACCCTGTTGCATATACGGTAATAGCCTCACAAGCCACGCCCATAATCCATTCATTGACTATCTGATGTGTATCACACAAACAAGCTGGTTGGGCTTTAAAAATATCACTGGATTTTGTAAAGGTATGGGTATGCCTTAGGAAAAATCTAAAAATGTTACTTAGGGATTGACAGAAATGCTGATAAGAAAATCTATGTTTATTGTTTTCAACATTTCATTCTAATTTAAGTCTGGCGTCACAAAACTGTTCAGTTCCACCTCAAGCTAGAAAAAAAGCACAGAGAAATAGAAAGAGAACCTGTGACACTGAGAGAAAAATAAATACCAAAACAACGTTTTTAGTATATAATGTATAACAGGAGTAACATAATGTGAATGTTCATATTAAAGGTCCCCAACAAAAGAAGTCAAAAAGAAGTGTCCATTCTGAAATGTGAACCCAAATGAACAGATCTCACTTGAATGTTGCTCATTATGGTAGATAATAGGCCACTGAAAAGGCTACACAAGTCTCGGCATTAGAACAGGGGCTTCATAAAACTTTACTGGTGGATGCTGTGAATGCATAATCTGAAGATATGATTGTAGCAGAGTTGATAAGAGGCATGAGGAAAATCAGCTGTGAACTGCAGGAGGGTGATAACTCATCACCACATCCAAGGTGGCTCCCAAGCTAGCGAAGCAAAATCAAGAGCCACATCTGTGATGGGCTCCCTGGCAACTGCACGTTCACTTTCAGTGCACAGTTAAAGTCATTATATCCTCACGTTTGTTCTTGTTTTATTTGGAATCACTGTAAATGAAGCATCATTTTAAAGAAGTACTTGAACGTTTTATTCTCTCAAAAGTGTTAAGCCATTTGTTATAGCACCATCACTGAAGGCAAAACATTGATTTGTACATCTGTGTTTCCTAACAACCCTACATGGGTTTCACTCCACGGAGCAGAAACATTTCAGTTCGGATTTCAGTTAGAGCACTTCCTGTGCCGTCGTGCCCTACAGCAAACAGCTTCTGCTCCTGGTGTGCTATAAAATATCTTCCCTGTGCTATGTCTCCTCTCACAATCTTAAATATATCGGACAAAAGGACAGAAAATCTGAGAAAATGACTCCTGAACTCAAGAATCTTTAACGCTAAATTTTGAGACATCATAAACACTCTCAACTTCCAAGAGGACGTTGTGACTAAATAAAGGCATACGTATTTTGTGTATAAAACAAATCCTAAACGCACACATTACACACATACACATGGACAGAAGAAGTTTTTAAGAATTTACTCTTTCTAGGTATGTGTTTAGGTTAAATAGTCATTTTTGTATAATTCTATGAACTACTAACAACATTTCTGCCAAATTTCAAACCGAAATATTGTTTCTATTTGCATTTATTTGCGGAAAATGAAAATTGGAGAAACATGCTCTGTATTTTTTCAGACCTCAAATACTGCAAAGAAAGTTTACATTTACATTTAACAGTAATAATACCACAGAAAAGCTAGGCATCATTAAATGAAACACTATCACACATTAGGATCACACACGTCCAGACTTTAACATCTTTTGAACGCAATAAACTCTCGCCTCATGACCAGTTGAAAAAAACATGGATGTGCAGGAGATATCCGCAGTAGCAGTTGCTGAATTTGGATGTCAGTATGGACTCTACAGATTACTAGGAACATATGATGGTCTACAACGTGTTTTGATATCCTTCAACTAGATGGAATCACATTCTAATGTAAAGCTAAAAAGCCATACCCATCATACAACATAAGATTTTCTGTGAAATCTGTCAACTCCGACTTCTCAAAATCTGCACGGACTCCCAACAATTATTGTGGACTCTTCCAGACTGGAAACTGAGGCAATTGTACAAAAACATGTAGTGTAGTCAAGTCTTACGCTGTCACCCTTTTTGAAGCTAATAGCTTTTGAACCAAAGCCCGTGATTTGCAACTTGCTGTTGGAAGCTGGAGAAAAAAGTTCAGGGTATTTTTCCGTTTTAGAAGTATACTATCAAGCATCTACTGATATACAGAAAGATTACATATTGATATGGTATTCAAACAAATGGCATGCATTGTCATCATAACACATTATCATATGTGATACAGAATCTCTTGATGGTTGCCTATTTAACAGCTCAACCGCTCAGTTTAAAGTGCATCTGAGTGTATATACTTGAAAAAAGTAAATAAATAAATAAATAAATAACAAACTGTATTACAAACTCCATCAGTGCCAAAGAAAAACTCTAATTACTAATTAGATTTACTCTGTGCATTTTATGTTTTAACAAGTGCAGTCAATGTGGATACACACGCTTCATCATTTCCCTAAAGGTATCTTTATTCTCCTAATTAAACTATCGCAAAAATAAACACATTCTGCAACTTGCCTGCCAGCCAAAAAGATTAGATTGTAATTGTGGTTTGAATTAGAGAAAACCACAAGATTTTCACACTACGTGTGAAAAAAATGAGTTTCATCTGTGACGAAAAGCAAGGTTGAGCATTTTTCCCGTGTAACCCGTATGTATAACACACATAGAGAGTTCTGTGAGATGCTCATTAGTCAGTTCATTAAAGACAATTGTGCTTTCTAGCAGGTGCTGTTGAGTTTCCCTAGTTACGTCTTGTCAAGAGCCGGTCTATTACAGTGGCCTTTGAGATGCTAGACTGCTGCTTCCTGAATGCTAACCTTAAATGATGCCTTCTACGCTCTATATACAGATACAGTGTCCGTTGTCAATGCTAGTGCTTTTTTTGGCTGCTGTTTAAAAAAATCGTATCAGTCAAGTGTTAAGTTTATTCAAATAAGTCATTTGAGATCAACTGTTCTTATATATTTAGCTGATCTCACTGGAATTCGTAACAATTTTCTTAACAAGGTTGTGTTGTTATGAAGACATGTTATGCGGCCCACACTTAACTTCCGCAAAAGAATCAATAAATAGTTTTAATTTAATTTGATACAATTCATATACAATAAAATATGAATATACATTTATATTAATAGTTAAATATAAAATAAATTGTTATATTATAAGCAAACAGCAAGTCAACTTCGGGCCAGGCGCGTGCGACTATAGTGTTCTTAACTAAAAACAATACAGTTTCTAAAACTTAAAAGTTTTGGGGTTTCTTAAACTTATCAGGGTTTAGTGCTTTGTCGAAATAAAATTGTCTACCAAATAGATAACTTACTTTAACATGCATCTTTTTCTTGAGAAAAAATGCTGATTACTCTTCTCATGTAAATGAGAGACTTAAGAATCGTTATGAACATTTTGAAATGTTCTGTTAAATTATGCACAGTTCAAAAGCGTCATTGCCGTCCCATACATGTAGAATCGCCGTTACTGTTTGTGACATTTCTCAGTCCTCCAAGGTTTCTCTGCAATTTATTTGGCGTCTAATGTAGCTTGCTGAGTTTGAAAGACGATTTGAAGCTACCAAGGTTTTTGGAAAGTATCTAGAAACTCCAGCAGCTCTCTGTTTGCTGTGTGCTGTCAAAGGGGTGACGTTAATTTACCTCACTTCACATTTTAAGGCGTTGATATTGAAACAGGCTGGGCTTGTCACTTTCGAGAATATAAAAAGCTTGATTTTTCACCTGGCCAGGAAGGAAATATACAGCACCATATGCTTGTTGTGTGTAGGGTTTGAAGGGTGCTCTTACTGAAATAAAAGGAGAAACTTTTATAGATGGATTTTAGGGTTTTCTATCACAACCTGCATGTTTCTCTGCCTTCTAAGGCAGCATTTTAATTGTCACAGAACTTCATAAGCGTCTGATTCGGATTGCTGTACATAGGCAACTCAAATCATGACATGTAAAAAAATCTATGATATCTTACATTATTTTAATTTATAATTTCTTATATTTAAAGAAAATATGATTAACCATTTTTCTTAAAATATGTGTAATGAACAGGATGGTGACTTGAGTCATTTCAGTGATTTCTGTGCAGATCTTAATTCTACAGCATATGTGTGCTTCCAATTTTAAAGCAAAAGTGTGGGCCCTTTTCTTTTTTAACATTACAAAGCTCCTGTGCACAAAGCAAAGTTCATAAAGTAATGTCTGACTCAGTCTAGTGTGGAATAACTTCACTGGCCCAGACCTGAACCCAGCTGAACACCTTTGGTGTGAATTGAAATGCAAAGTACAAGCCAAACTATCATCATTCAAAATCAGTCATTTTGGAAGAGAGAAAGATCCTTTTGCAACAAAATTGAAAGCAAAAAATCCTTTAAAATGTCATAAACTGAAGCATATACTACATATTATATTTGTTTTGAATTACTAGACGCAAAATTACTGGAAAAGAGAGCCAAAAACCACTCGAAAAAGTTTTTTTATTTACGATTTACATCTTTAAGTTAAATTATCATTTATTTTCTTTCTGTGAACTAATTAAATCCTTTTGAAATGGTCTCTTAATTATTTTAAGCTTTACAATTAGAAAATAATAGACGTGAAGGGTGGCAAAGGATCCGAAAAATGCAAAAGCCTTCTAATACTTTTGCCATTTGCCTAAACTGAATTAACTATTGGCTGTTTTAGGTTTCAACTCTACACCAATACAGCTGCATATTAAAACCCAAGGTCATTGGTTTGTGTCTGTGGTCTTAGATTAATTCAGTTAACAGACTTTGAGCATGTATTAAAAAAAATCATATTTAGATTTATAACATTGACAGTACAACACAAATCCAACTTTATGTAATGAATAATACCCGAATTAGGATTCAGAGCGATCAGTTCCAGCACATTTCCTATCAAAATCAGCCACAAGAAACAAAAACAACAAAAAATCGTGATAAAATTGAGACCCGTTTCGTCAGCGACCATATCGATCCATTCACAAGCTGCTACCTCTCTAATGTCATTTTTGTACAGCCTAATGAGCCCGAAAATGACCAAAAAGTTATATTTCAATTTTTATTGATCTGTCTCTGAAGTTTGGTCATTTCCTAAGACTTTACAGGAAACTGCAGCTCCGTGAATAGGCGGCGGGCACCGTTACGCACTTTCTAAATGTGAAAGGATGGTGGATTTTCACTCATCAGTTCTCATTGCATTAGTTTCACCAGAAAATGGCTTTCTGTTTTTCGATTCCAAGTTTAGGGAATCATTGCAGAGCGTTGATTGTGCTTCACTGCGGTAAGACAGTGAGAGAACAAATGGGCTGTCCATCTGCCAGCCTTTGCCCACATGAGCTGCACCACAATACATCCCTTATGTTTTCAACAGTTTCATCATTGCATGAATAAGATGAATGGGCGTTGACCGAGGGATGGGCCATATGGATGAAGCTGTGGCAGTGTAACGCTATTGACTGTGCTTTCCAATCACCAGCCTGAGGCTCATTCGTCACAGTTTTTGATGTGGCGACGAGCAGAACCCGGGCGGCTCTCTCATACATCAAAACCCTGAGACTGTTTCTGAAAACGAAAGGTCTGGTGAACAGGAACATTGAGTTGTCTAAGAAACACTGGCAAATTCTGTCTTGCTCATTGAAATTCTGTGTTTAATGCAGCATGTTATGCGTCTTAGGGTGTCGGCAGGCTGTGCGGGAAACAAAGCGGGTGACGTCATTCGCATTCAAAGCCGGCCGCCGTTGTGCGTTACACTGACTTGGTCCCACACAAACAAATTAAAAAACAAATACGCTGCAGCCTAGAAACTACATTTACGGGGTACTTGCAGTTTCTATATAATCAATAGAATGCAAATAGAATTTTAAAAGCGCTGCCGCTTCATTGCGACTGCAGGATTTATTGCCCACCTGCATCATTATACATGACCAAGCAGCTAGTGTGTCGCAAATTATTTTGCAAGTCGGCTGGCTGGATGGATGCATGAGTTTCTTAATGGAAGGCACTAAATATGTAGGGTTTTGAGAGGTGGACAATTTGGAGAAGAGGGCTGTCGAGGAGAGCATTAAAAAGCCCCTGGGTAGAATATGCGGAAAATGGCGTCGCATAAAGCAAGAGGTCCGGGTTCAGTCAGATTAGCTTCATAAAAATGGAAAAAAGGGTACAAGGATTTTATATTAGCTGATCAAGGGCTGCCAAAACAATAACACTTTTTAGCATATTAGAGCAAAAATTTGCTTGGTCTAAGCAAATCCTTCTGAAAAACTGCCCTGGGGCCAATTCAAGACAGCAACTGAAATATATACTGTACACAAAATATATTTACCTACATCACATTTACATAGAAATAATCCCATAGATGTCAAATAATGAGATATTATCTAATTGCTTTAGCTACATAACCCTAGTCTAAAAGCAAAAATGCACATCTCAAGAAAACAGAAATAGGGACTGTGACTCTCTTAGGTCTCTGGGGACAGTCAATAAAGCAACCAAAACAAAGCGAAAATGTGCAACAATCTGTAACTTCAACCATTAAATTGATAGTGGACATCTTATAATAAATTGTATGTCATGCACTGCAATTTAAATAACATACTGTAGCATATTCAAAAAATAAAAGTATACACTGCAGATTGACAGCCATCTGCTGTTTGTGTCTTTATCGTTTTTTGCTCAGGTCAACGTTCTCATCCGCAGTTAGAGATGCACCATTCACTCAGTCTTTCCTTACCCAAAACTGTCCCATGTCATTGCTGGGTTGTAAAGCAGATTTAGTCCCTGCTTACACTTCTAACCTGTTTACTGCCAGAGCAAGAGGCCCAAATGGAATTCTTCATGGAGTTATGTCTCAACAAATGTGACATTTGACACAGCTGGTGTTTCAATAGGCTGTACACCAGAGAGCGGATAGAAGAGTAGAGCAGGTGTAGACGCGGGAATGAGTCAGGGCTAATGCTTCGACCGTAGAAAAAAACACTACAAACAGACTACCTATTAAACCTGAACGGTACATTGTGGCCATATGGCAACATCAAACATTAAAGGAGTAGTTCACTTTAACAGCATCCATTGACTTTCTATACAGGAATAAAAAATACTATGGAAAGTCAATGGGGGCTCAAAGACGGAACAAGACAACAGTAAAGATTCAACTGTCTAAAAAGGATTTGGAGAATAATTACTTTAAATGGATCACCAAAAAATACAAATTCTGTCATCATTTACTCACCCTCTTGTCCTTAAAACCTGTTTGACTTTCTTCCTTCTGCAGAAGACAAAATATATTTTGAAGAACGCTGGTAACAGAACAACGTCGTACCCATTCACTTCTATAGACTCAAAACCAATGCAAGTCAATAGGAGCTGCTGTTGTTCGGTTACCAACATTCTTTAAAATATCTTCTTTTGTGTTCCGTAGTAGAAAGACAAACAGGTTTAAAATGAAAAGAGAGTGATTAGAGGATGACAAAACTTTCATTTGTAGGTCAACTTTCCCTTTAAAGGTGCACAAATGTGATGGCAACAGGGTTGAATCATAACAGAGGGACACATGGTCTTGAACAGGTTGTCTAAATGTGTAAAAAACACACATGTAAGGAGCTTTTTTTACGCATGTTAATGAAGGACACAAATGACACCCATAACTAATGATTCCTCAAGTAAAAAAAGCTAAAATTGTACCAGAGAGAGTTAAAGATATATTGAAAGAGATTTCTAACTGGTACCAAATAATATTTTAGGCTGGAAATAGAGAAACTTGTCCGTTATGAAATATGAAGAAGGTCAAACATATTTGCGTAGAAGTGGAGTGTGTTTTCTAAAATTGTTATAATGTATGAACATAAACATTCCTACCATCCATCATATGTGGTCGCGTAACACTTATTATCTCTAAGGTGTGCTTCGGTTGATGAGTGATCAAGAATGTTTTCATCCAAGGAATTACTATTGTTCCCCTAAATGATGGTGTCATTTATCATAGCTTTCACAAACAGACATGCAGGCAGGGGCCATTTATTTATCTCATTCGTTTTATTATCGTCCCACGACTGGAACACTCACACACAAACTCCATAATTCCAACACAAACATTTGTGGAAGGGATTACATTGGAAAACAGGCAGCTGGATGTTCTTGACAACTGTCGGCCCACTACGTTATTTATTAATCTCTCAAAAGGATGCAAAGTCACATAGTGAATGACAGTGAAGCCGACAACGTAAGGAAAAATATGATCCGTCTGTCTCTCAGTCAATGTTTGCCTTTTTGAATAAATGCATGGCCTGACGTGCATGACAGGTATAATATAAGAAATGGGGTCTGTATAATGCAGATTGATATATATAAATGTTCATGCTCATTCCATCATGTCATTTTAATGCTAATACAGGCTGTTTATTGCCATAAATCAAAAGTCGTTTTTTTTCCTAGTGATAACATTTAAGGTCCCATGTGTAACGATTCACTCAGCTCACGATGCGATGCGATTCACGATACTGATCTCCCGGCACGATTTATTTAAGACAAATTGGAAACGAACATCTCCCGTTTATTATTTCTCAAATGCTGCACATTTCTTCGCAAAATAAAAATATAATTTATGTCAAATAACAAAACTAAACTGCTATTTTAAAACACAATTTACTATCTGTCATTCGCCCTTCATGCCATTCCATCTTGATATGATATTATGGTTAAATTTGAACGAATCTTCCCATTTGGCTGAACTACTCCTTTATAGCGAAACTACGAAACTTTCGGCCTCTCTATGAACGTCTGTGGTTGAAACATGTTTGGAGGTTCTGTTCTGCATAGATGAATCTGTCAATCTGATGATTGGAGGTATACTGATGCCCAGTGGCGTAGCCAGGGGAGGGGCCATGGGGGCACTGGCCCCTCTTGAAAACTGATTGGCCCCCCAATGTGCCCCCACCCTTCTACTTGTCTGTCACTCACAAATTCAAATTATAATCGTTCAGTTTGTAGTAATTCATGATTGCGTCGCGATGCTTCTCAACGAGGACCAAGAATAGGAAGCTGCTGTTTTCCAACAACAACAAAAAAAAAAAAACATTTTAAGTTGATCTATTTTATATTGCTTATGTTTTTTCGCTTAGCGAGTAGTTGCAGTGCAAGAAGGGTTTGGTACTACTAACGTTAGCAGCTACCGTCTTTCGGTGTTAGGACAGACCAGGTTCCATGACGATGTTATCTCCTAGAGCAGACTAAGATAATGCTAATCATTATATTTACTATGCACCTGACCTGATGCTGAATGTAACATGGGATTTACTTATTTTTTGGCCGCAACAACACAAGTGATATTGCAAGCGAGGTGACGAAACAAATTGTATGATCTATGATGTTTATCTAACGCTACACACTTTAAGGTGAGACACGGCAGGCAAAAACATAGTTTTCTATAATTTTTTACTTGTCAATTTTGAGATTTGGGGCTAATGTTATTTATCTTCAATAACATGTCTTCTTTCAGACTTGTGGTGAAAAGAAAAGCCCACAATACACACGTCTTTATTTTGCTACACCTTTAATCTATTTGCGTCTGTAGATTTTTCCTAAATTCAACAAAAGTTGGCATTCTAAATCACCACCATGGTGCTGCATTGCTTTCTGCACCATGTCATTTCGTCATCATAAACCGTTGGAAATCTCTCTCTCTCTCTCTCTCTCTCATCAGCAACCAATCGTGAAAGTAAACATTTGCTTAAATCACATAAGTCCCTATACTTTAGTATATTGGTCATTTCAGGATCTTACAGAAATGGTGCACTCCTGAGTGTTATTCTATTAATGCATAAAGTTATGTGGTTAAAATCCTTGTATTTTACTAATATGCCTTTGTGTTATAGCTGTCTCTAGGGATGAAACAGATGAGAGTGAAAGTGATGTGGAAGAGCTGGATATGTCCCCACCTTCAGAAGCTGAATTGTACTTTTTTTAAATTGACCAGATACATAAACCTATTATAAGCCACATTTTACAACTTATGAACTAAGTTGTTGTTTATTTGTTTGGTCAGTATTAACAGTTGTTTGGCTAAAATTAATTGTATCTAATTTCTATAACTTGATGTTTACTTTTCTTGCCATCTTGCTATACAATATATTGTACTTTTCTTGAATTTTGTGTCAAAGTAAATAAAATTAGTCTCAAATTTAGTGTGTACTGTCTTTTCACAGAAGTTTATTTATTACAGTTTTTCTTTCACTTTTGTAATGTGAAAAGTTAACACAAGTTGTTTTGTTTTGATTTAGAGCAGTGAATAACTGCTATTAAAATATAATAGGGTATCACTGTTTATTACTGAATTTAAAGGTTCCTAAACTCTTAAAATGATTTTAATATACAGTTCACACAACACAAGATTGGCCCCTCTGTATTAATTGCGGCCCCTCTTGTGCCCCCCTTTAGAAAAAATCCTAGAATCGCCCCTGCTGATGCCTTCCTGTGATCACCATGCATATCTGATGATAGGAGATACATCCATGCTGAACTGCAAAGCTTCTACACAAAGTTTCTCTGGCTGATATGATGCTAATACGTCTCTATTTTGAGATTGCTCACTAATGGGATTTCATTTATTTCTATCCAAAACCTATTGGAGTGCATTTGAAATCATGTATAAGGGAGAGAGATCACAAGATTTCAGGCAGCACTACGGCTTCTGAATGATCTTTTAACTAGCCAGATTAAAGGCAAGGCCAAACTTCTAAAGCTCAAGGGCAAGCTCTCCTGTTGGGATCTGTTGAGCTCCTCTTTACCACGGAGAAAGCCATTTTTACACAGGATAAAGGGCTAATCCCTTACAATACGAGGATTAGTGCAACAAAATGACCTTTATCTTGGCATGGTGCAATGAAAGGTTTTCACTAAAATAGTTGTAGTCTTGATTTAAAACGTCTTGAAAACCAAACAATCCAATAAACTTATCTTGAAATTGGATTGAAACTAATATGAAAATAGAACGTGCTTTCTCAATTTATTTAAGTACATGCTTCAACGATCCACTTCAGTTGCATACTGAAATTGATTTATTTAATTTCCATCAAGCTGTAGTGTAAGAACGTCACTACAAGTGATTTAAACAAAACCAACCTCTATAATAAAACTTGAACTAAAGAGATCTGAAGATTAGCTCACCTGTTTATAAGATCGACTCACTGTGCAGTATCTTATCTATTTGCTATCCAAGTGCTTGTGCAATTGAAAGACTAAAACAGGATGTATGTTTGAAATTTTTACGTGTTGAGATGTTGTGAGAAGGTGCTTTTGAAGGCGCCCTTTGGAAAACTTTCGGTCTTGGGAGGTTCCATAATGGCATAACGCGGCATTTCTTGATGGCACATTCATTCTTTAAAGAAAATGATTATCCTTGGATTAAGGGAAATAATATAAAACACAAAATCATCCTCATGCTTTTGTTTGAAACATGTTTTTAAAATGAACATCTATAATGAGCATTTCAGTCATTCAATATCCCTTATCTCCTTTGACCTAGTTAAAACTGCAGATTCATGTGCGCCATTACTACAGTATGTCAGACCTTTGACCTTATGTTTAGCAAAATACACATAAAAAAATCCTTCTAAACTTAAAAACGTGCTATAAGAAAAGCTTGCAAAACAATGGTGGCACAAAAGTGCACTTCCGTCGAACAAAAGATAACAGGCACACTGTTAAAAGCCTGATTTTATTGGAAGCTCTCTCACCTTGATCTTTTCTTTCACATTTATCTCCTTTTAAAAGCAACGGCTCACTCCAATTGTCTCTACAATGTCATATTTCATTGCTAGAGCAGCTGAGTAGACCATATCTATATGTCCTCTTTTTATATGTCATTCCTAAATAGAAAGACAGTCCCTGTCTCTGCCAATTAAGGCTATCTCTCGACAAGGCCATCTCATTTCTGAGATGCAAATACGAGAGGAATAGCTTGGAGGTGGGATGTTATTTGAACAGACTAGAGGCACTGCACTTTTAAAAAGAATAATTAGGGTCTATAGGTCCTGCCTTCAACAAAAAACCTGCAATTTCCCTTTTAGATTCACAAAAACACCTCTCAAGCTGGACTTGATTCAATCAGAGGCGGTGGGGTTGTATTAAGGTAAATCAAAAATATTCAGATATGTCCAAACAAATGGATTGAAAAGTAGAATTAACAGCACCAGTACTTCAAATTCTTTGAACGAAACAAAACGTATTTGCCAACATAACAGAGCACTAAACAAGTCTTCTCCTTTACTCGTCTTACTTTAAAAGCATTATTTTATGTGTACATTTACCTTCCCTATTCAGTTCCATGCAAAACATGATGGCAACACGAAATCTTGTGGCCCATTTTAATGAGGCTACTTTAACACCACAACAACCATTTGTGCATTCCAAACGCAAAGATTTAGGGTTTCCTTAATCATTTATTTGCCCTCATGTCGTTCTAAACCTGTGTGACTTTATTTCCTCTGCAGAACACAAATGAATATGTTTTGAAGAACATTGAAAACCAAACAATGTTGGTAGGGATGTAAAGATACGCTCAGCTCACGATTCAATATGATACCTTATAATGTGTTCACGGTTTCGATTGCATGATGGTATTCGTTACAAAAAACTAAAATTAAAATTGACTGTCAAATTTTCCCCCAAAATATTTGTTTTTCATTTGTTATTTTTTTAAATAATTGATGACATAGTTTTTTATGTAAACCAATAAAAATGTAATTTTAACAAAAACTTTACGATACAAATATCTTTACCATACGTAACTTGATAGCTCTACAATGCATATATTAATGTTATTGTAACGCGATATGCTAACTTCGATATATTGTTACACCCCTAGACGTTGGACCCCACTGACTTCCATTGTATGGACATTGGACACAAGACCACTGAAACGCTTCTCCAAATATCTTCTTTTGTTTTCCATTGTTTAATAATCGAGTAAACTATCTCTTCAAGGAAATTATTAATTATACAAATTGTACTTCAAAAGTAAATGTTTAGCTTTGTTATGTTATACTGTTTTGTATTAGCTTGTTCTGATCAGTCAGTCAGACTAAATTATGGAAAACTACTAAACCAAATTCCCTTTTCTAATTTCAATTTGCTTTTTTCACTGTTGTCAAGCGTTTCATTGTTTATTGGGAATTAATAACTAATCCGTCGTCATCAATGCATTCAAATGTATTGGACCGCAGACATACAGCACTGTACATGTGAGTTTTGGGACAAGTCAAAATGATTGTTTGTAGAAATCAATGCCATGGCACAAACTGACTGGCACTGTACCAAATGGCACACTTTATGTGGACCTGTGGTCTCAGGGCCATAACTCATACAGGGTTATACAAGACCGTATGTCCCATTTGTCATTGTAGTTTGTAGAAAGGTACAATGTGGGCTTACACCCTTTTGCCATGCAAACACCTGGCCTGTGTAGATTTAGAACAGATTGTATTATCTAACATCTAATGCGGAAAAGTGTAAACTTAGGGAAAGGATGAAGGTAGCATTTGGGACAGGGCTAATAGTGCTTGTACTGAACCAAAAACATACTTCAGTTTAAAGCAACATAATCCAGCTGGGACAAAAAGCCCAAATCTTTCGATGTACGTCAATGTCAACAAGTGACTAGACTCTCTCCATCTGCTAGCTGATCCATGCTTTTTATGCATAGACTTCATCCCTGTAATCTTAATCAGAAGTCAAGGCATTTACACAGTAAGCAGGTGCGCGAGGTAGAAATGTGGCGGGGTGCCACACAGAGCCGCATCTCGCGTAATCAAATCTCATTAGAGACGTGTATGGAATCCCACTGCGAGTCATGCAAATAAGAATGATTAATATTTTTCTATTTGTTGAGGAAATAATAAGGATGGTAAACACAATCATTCTAAAGTCAAGCATCACACCACACACAAAATGAGCTTTGGCTGAGTGTCTTATGTGCGTAGTGAACGCACTCGTGATTGAAAATAGGATTTGCCTGGTATGTTTTCCATCAGCATGTTTACTCAAGATCTTGGTTTAAAGGCTTTTGAGGGTTTAACATTTGAAACAACATAATTAATGACTTCAAGAAACAGCCATTCTATGCCTCGAATGATCACTACTACTTAACTTAATGACTTTGTGTAATCCATTTACAGTATATGAAAGTATGTCTATATATTCAGACATGGAAAAAATGAAAGAAACCACTCCAGTTTTGCCTTTACTCAGAATTTCTGTTGAGTTTTAACGTCAAGAATGACAGTGTCACCCAACAGCAATGTGAAAAGTGAGAGGATTCAACGATGCATAGAAATAGTGGGTCTTATTCCATCATATATTCATTTTCTAACTATAAATTCTACACATAAAATTATTGTGTTGTTTAAACATGAATATGAACTTTTTCGCCGTATTCAAGATCTGCACCATGACACCAGTCTGTCCTATTCTAATCTTCTGCAGATAAATGCAAATTTATGAATGCAAATGGAATTTACTTACACAAATCTATAAATAGTCAATGTACAAACACCCCGAAATATTGTGAAGTGGTCTCTTCATATTTTCTGTGCCTGTGTGCGTGTTTGAGTCTAGAAACATACACCTGTGACCTCATTACACCGGTATTATTGCACCAGCACACCTGCAACAGAGAACATCCCTTCTGCTATTCTCGATATATGCTATTCTTTGCTTGATTTTTTTAATCAGTATCATTGTTGCTCTGTGTTTATTATATAAAATCGTTACCATAATGTAAAAGCAACAAAAAGATCCAACAAATTGTGATTTACAGTAAATTTAAAAGACTCATGTAACATTAGGCACGTCGCGGACATACTTCTAAATTCACTTTAAACCACAGCTGGCTGGTGCTACATTTCCGGCTACGACGATTTTACTACAAACAACAAAAACAGGGTAACTACAGTTATAGTAAGGGTTCCTTATGTAAATGCCTCTTTTTTTTTCACTAGGCCGGCACTGTTTAGTGTCATGATTCTGCCATCTCTTGTCTTGATTTTCTGGTCTAGGGGCAGAATCATGACAGAGCCACGGGTTTATGTGGAGAGAAACATATTGTCAATCAGGACATAATATGTGTTCTCTCCAGTCTCGTCATTTGGCCCCGCCCCTCTCGTTCCTAGTATAGCTTTCCTCATGTGTCTCATTACCCACACCTGCCCAGCGTTATCTCCTTTGTTAGTCTCCCTATATATTGCCCTCTTGTCTATTGTCTCGTGCTCGTTTGTTGTACTTGTTTCCTGCCATGTTTCCAAGTTCTCTGGTCTTGTTCGTAGTGCATGTATGGTTCCCAGTTCCTTGTTTTTATTCGTGGTTGTTTATTTTTGCCCCCTTGTGGGAAGGATTTATTTTCTGTTTTTGTATTTAGTCTAGTTAGTTTTTCTCCATCGTTGGGTGTTTGTTTTTGTTCTTGTTATTTATAATTAAAGTATATCTGTTAACCCCTTCATCCGTGTCTGTCTGCACTTGCGTTGTCCGGAGGATGTACAATGTTTTAGTCCAATATCAAATATTACTGTATTTTTAATGACAAATGATGCGTTGGAAACATGGCATAAGCATCCTCTTTTCTTGATCCTCTCATCATAACTGTTGCTTAGAGGTATGAGTTGGGTCAAATGACCTAGAAAGCCCTTTTATAAAATATGTGACCACGAGACAATTTTGCTATTTCGATGACACAATATCGGTAATATTGTTACATCCATTCTCGTGAACGTTTTGTTAACATGAGCTTTCATCTCCGTACGTTTACACTTGCGACGTCAATTTCGATACTTTTTTGGGGAAATTATGCTTTCAAATTATTTAACAAACCGATTACAAAAGATTCAGCGGTTCTTTTGCCGCAATGCGTATGATGTTATCTCGTCTATTCACACAATACAATGTAATTTCATTTAGCCTGGCTGATGGAAAGATTTTAAAGCAATGTCTTGTTTTGTAATTCTGTAACGGAAAATAACTGCACTGGCCATGCCCTATACAATCACCTTACTTTTATTATTATGCTGTTTTCATGTTTTTTTATTTATGAATATAAATAAGTCGAGTAAAATCTGCTTTAGAAAAAGCATAACTAATTTTGCACTAGTAATAATAAATATCATTTTGAGCCAATACTCATACTGCACAGAGCTCCTTGTGTGTTTGATTATTATATCCATCATTGCACATATAAACAAATTCAACACTCCCATCAACTGTTACTCGGTTTACAGTCGCCATTCATCATTGCTCTTGACATTATTATCTAGCCTCCCAGCCATTTCTATGTGCTGCCTATCCTCCGCATTGTCCCTTGCTGAGCGCCTCGGCCGTGGCAATTAAATCCGTCTTGCTGCTGTGGCAGAATCTGCGTTCGAGCAAAGATGCCTGATGTACATTTGATAGTGAAGGCTCAGCAGTAAATAGAGGATAAAGGGACTCTAGATCAAGCGTAAAATTGCAGATGGTGGCCTCGCATACTTTGAATGACTGTCTCTTTCCGCCCGACCTACGTCATGCATCATTACGTTATCAATGAATTGTGCCTTTTTAACATTCTTTTACAGTTTGTTTAGAAATTAACTTCAGATCTGAGGAGGAAACAACCATTTGTCCAGAGCTGTAATGCACTATAAATTGAATAATGGCAGGAGGGGCACCATTTCTATGGCTATTTGTTGTTGCCTATAATGAGTAGGCCTATTTCAACAGTAAGACTATTTATAACGTGCCAATACAGTTAGCATATACAGTATGTAAGCATTAGACAGCATAGCATCTCATTATGTAACAGATTGCGAGCAAATGACTAGAACATCATGTCTAGAGAACTGGCTATAAAGGGAGCGTTGGTTTTGTTGAGTCACACTCAGCGCTACAGTCCTTATGACACGAGAGCTTTAAAACTCCCTGTTTCCCAATTAAGTTGGCATTCACGACTGTTATTATGGCTATGAACGTAAAACATTTGACTTAATTTGCCACATCAGATCTAGCCCCCGAGACCACACGAGAACTGGGCACGCTCAGAGCTCTGTATGAAACATGTCCCGGCGCAACGCTAATGCACCCGGACTCGAAGCTAAAGCGGAGCCGGTTAACTTTTGCACCTCGCCTTTGAAATCCGTTAGTGGAGGAATCACGGCTTACAAGATCTGTCCGTTATAAAAACGGGATCAAAGGAGAGCCTGGCAGCTCTGTGATACACAGTAAGAAATAGGGATGGAGGATTCTGGGAAAATAGAACGATTGGATTAAGAGCGCAGTTTGTAAGGCTACATTTAATGGTTGTGTAGTGTATTTTAGCTCAGACAGGTAATACTTTGTCATTTTGACATTGATGTTTGTGCCTCAAGCTGACAAGTGACGTGGAGGTTTTTTGTGCTCTGTTTTGACTGTTTGGCTAATGTGGCAATGCAGATCTATATAAACATGCTTTGGGCTTTGGCGGGATCTTGACAGCACCTGCTAGCGCCAGACGACTGTGACATTACCCTCAAGAATCAGGAGGTTGAGAAGTATACGGATTGTATTTTGTATCTTTAGCAGAAAGATAGTGAACTCAAACGTTTGCTTCACAGTTACAGTTACATTAGATTTCAACTAGATTAGCACTTAGCACCACTAACTAGATATGTAAAATGAAGAAACAACGCCTCTGCTCATATCACAGCCATTTATCGTCAGCCTCAAATATAACTGCCTGCCAAATTTATATGCAGACTGCGGTTTGTTCTTTATCTTTGTCTGGCACACTGTGCTTTCGTGAGTCGTTTCTCAATACATTTCAATGTAATAAGTGTAAAGGGATCGTTCACCTCCAAAATATGACCCTTCCTTTAGTTGAACCATGACTCTTTCCTTTGATGGAAGATATTTTGAGAAATGTCTTAATGGTTTTGCGTCCATACACTGGAAGTCAATGGGGGCCGATGTTGTTTGGTTACATAGTTCAAATTATCGTTTGTGTTCAGCGGAAGAATAAAACGCAATAAATGGTTAAGTAAACGATGACAGAATTATTTTTTTTGCTTTATCTGAAAGTACAACTCATTGTTACAAAATGTGTTATTTATTTTGAAACATTCTGTTATTGTATGTTCTCTCATGACAGAAAAACGTGCTCATTTGAGTTTTGATTCCCAGCAATACATACCTCCACATAACTCTTGTGATTTCATGACACAAAACAGCCACCGACTGTTATTTCACCACGTGTGCACCACATGCACAACGCATTCTTAAATCTTTCCTTGCGGTGAAATGCTGATGGTAGACAGTATGTGAAGGCATCCAGTTGGGTAATCTGAGGTGATTACATTCCATTTCCCAGCCATTTTCTAAATATGTCTTATGTAATGGCATAATTTCCTCATGAAGGTCAGACGGAGGATTTCCAAACTGTGAAATATCGTGCCAGACATAATGAAGCTGACACGTGCGTCTGGGTGAAGATGGCATGCTGTGTTGATGTGTGAATATGTTTTAAATATATATGTCGCGGTTATTTCTGTATTGATTTGTCAGGGACTGTATACTTAAACAGAGTTGTCATTTCTTTTAGTTAGACAACTGTTGTGGTGTCAGCGAAGAAGCTGTGTTGGGGAGAAAGTTTTATTTGAGAGCCACATCACGTCTCTACTATAAAAAAGTTTGTTTCTGTATCCCAGTCCACTTTATAGTTAATAGGGGTGTAACGGTTCAAATTACTCACGGTACGGTTCGGTTCGTGTTGTTTAGGTTCGGTTAGTGCAATGTTCAGAGAAAAGGGACTACTGACAAATAAAAATAAGATCATATAATCAAGCTACAAGTAACAGCACCGATAAAACAACAGAGCAAAGCAGAAAATAAAATAAGATACTGTATACATACCTTTTAAGTTATAGAAATGGATTAAAGTAATCAAATAAATCATAACATTGCATATGTACGAAATAAAAGATGAATCATAATGGAAGATACAGAAGCTATAGAGTCACAAGCCTTGTGTGATTTGCTTGACTTTTAACAGACAGCAGGAATATGCAGCTCTCGCTTTGAGAGGAACGCAACTTTCCAGTACACAGATACTGTACTAATGTGTTGTTTTTCGTCTATATTGTTTTGCGCTCTATGTCTGAGACTTTGCTTGTGCTCGCTTCTGATCTTCTCACAGTGCGCGCGAGCGAGCTTTCTTGTGCATAATCTTGCACTTTAATGTTTAAATTGGCAAGGCTTGAATGAGTTTAGTATAAACAGCAACTTGTGCTGTTCAGGTCTCACAACACCCGGATGATGACAGCACAAATGACTGGTCATATTAGAGCACACGTCAATCCTATTGAAATTTGTCTACGTTATAGGTATTAAATGCGTATCCATCGACAAACATACATTAGCTGAACTTTGTCAGTCTGTTTTACGCATTATAATTTTTAACGAAGCATTTTATAAATGCGTTGTTAGATTTAAGATGTACCGCAGTCCAAGCGTGTGCCGAACCGTTGGTGGAGAACCTTTCGGTTACATTTTTTTCCGAGAACCGTTACACCCCTAATAGTTAATATTTCCTTACCTAGAATTTTGTGCGGTATATTACACAAAAACCTCAAATTTTGTACATTTGAGTAAAAACTTAAAAGTGTAATACAAATGACAAGCCAAGAATTAACAATGGCTGCTGATTTACAATAATATCATATATAACATAAAATATAATATAACATCCAGAACATGAATCACACTGTATATATTGCATTCCTGTCAATAGATCCTCCAAAAAAGTACACAGCACCTTTAAATACACACAATTTATCAGCGATACGTACTGTATATCATGTACTGTACAAATAAAAAGACCAGCGCAGCTCACAGTACTATTTTGTATTATTAACATTTTGAATTCGGTGGCTCCTCAGCTCCCGCAGTCTCATGGGATAGAAAGTCTGATGTATTCATCAACTGTCACACATTTATCACTCATACACTTTCACTGTTAAATTGAACGCAGTATAGAGGTGGATGAACAATGTTGTGGCTTCTGTCTTGTCTGATCGCTGTCTGGCACGGGAGGTGTGTTATTGTTTTGTCTCTCTCCATCTTCCTGGTGGTCTCGGGACGCTAGTCGGGACTCCAGTCGGGGTGGAGGCTCTCCAGGCCCCTCCCACTTCTCGCCGCCAGAGGCAGAACCGATGCAGCTAGGAAGTTCACGTCTCTCTCCGTCTCAGAAGCAACAATGCCTTCTTAATGGACTATGTTTCTACTGTGGTAAGGCAGACCACTCGGTGGCCCACTGTCCATTAAAAGCCAACGCCCACCCGTAGAGCGGAGAGTCCGGGTGGGCGCCATCTCCACATCCTCTCCTGTCTCCCACACACTACTGCCGTTTCGCCTGTCGTTTGGCCATGCAACGCATTCTGGAGTTGCTCTTATAGACTCTGGGGCTGAAGGAAATTTCCTTGATGTCTCCATGGCTCGGAAATGGAGGATTCCTATAAATCCTCTGCATCAACCCATCTCATTCTTGACGCTGGCGGGACGACCATTCTCCACTGTCACTCACGTCACCCCTCACGTAAGCCTCTTTCTTTCGGGGAATCATTGTGAGCGAATTAAGTTGTACATCCTTGATTCCCCCAATACTCCCATCATATTAGGGCATCCTTGGTTGTCTCAGCATAATCCTCACATTGATTGGGCAAATTCTTCTGTTTTAGCATGGAGCTCTTTCTGTCATGTGTCTTGTCTTGGTCCTGCCCCTCTCCTGTTTCTGTGTCTCCTGTTTTCCAGGTTAGCGTGGCCGATTTGACAGGGGTCCCGGAGGAGTACCACGGCCTGCGGTCTGTCTTCAGCAAGTCACGGGCTACCTCACTTCCTCCACACCGCCCCTACTACTGCGCCATTGATCTTCTCCCAGGCACCTCTCCGCCTAATGGTCGACTTTAATCCCTGTTTGGTCCGGAAAGGGAGGCCATGGACAAGTACATTTGCGAGTCGTTGAATTCTGGGCTCATTCCAGACAGCAATAAATAATAAATAAAATGAAAGATCAAATTGAGCACATTGCAAACGTTTATAAAATAAATCTCCTGAAAGGCCTGAAAAACATTTGATGGCTGTTAAAGCACATTATTTAACGGTTGTAAAAATCGTATTTTCATTTTTTGATGTATTTCTGGAAACATCTGACACATGTAGCCTAGTTGTCCACAGCACATTTATAAACCCCTAATACTTTTGACATGGCACGCACATTAAGTGCAAGAATTAAATAGTCTTGTCGCAGGCGGAAGTGGTTTCAAAAATCCCCCTTTGCTTCTTGAGGGGGGGGACGTCTGATTTATTGTTCAATAACGCTTGGACCAGTTTTGCTCAATTAGCTCTATTTATCTGCAGTAATGGTTTTTTACCGGCTCTGCCCTTCCCACTCCGTACAGGCAGTGAAGTATGTACAAAGTGTCAAAGCCGAACTACATTTCATTCAATTTCTCCAGTGAATCAACAAAGAGTGAAATATCAGACATACGTGGCTTTATAAAACTATATATAATCCTTATTATCTTTAATAGCATCTTTTATAGTAATATAATTCGCTAGTCCTGTCGTCGTGCCATTTGTCAAATGTACACGTGGGAGTCAAGTTGACAATGTTATTTGTATGTTGTGCACCATTGCAGAAGGGTTCAACGTTATGAGGTATGGCCATCGGTTGGATTAATGATACTATGTGTATACAAGAAACATGAACGGCCTGTAATCCACATTGTAATGAAGCATTCGTTTCTCATTAGCAGTCGGAGCATCTGAGGGCTTTTTAATGGGCCGTCAGTCAACGTATTAATCAATAGGATCTAAACGGGTCCAAACACTCCCTGCTTAAGCATCTTTGAGTAGAATGGGAAAAAATGTTTTCACAGTCAACACATTATCACTCAATTACGGTGAAAATGATCTCGCCCTTTTAACTTTTAAAATGAATGAATAATCACAAAGAGCTTATTTAATGAAATAGCAATAACTTTACATTGCCCCACCTCAAATTTGCAACGCTTTATTCATATTTCCTCATGTGTCTGTTTTCATCTTTGGGTGAGGTATCCCTTCAATTTGTGTTGTCCGACATATCTTAAAATATATCCGTGCGATTATTTTGTCTCAATGATTTTTTGTAAAGTATGTTTTTAGAAACGACTAATTTAACTAACGCTTAGACCTGTCTTGACATTCTAAGGGGTAATTCATAGTTTCAATATCAAATAGTACCCAGGTCTGTATATGCTACAGTAAATAGCATTAATTCTGCATATTTTTGCCAAATGTTGACACTTCATTAACGACAATAACAGCAAAGCCCTACTGAACATTAATTTGAAGCTTTAGGTGTTAGGGAATCCCATGCATGCTAAGCTTCAGTAAGTAATGAAGATAGAGACGGCAAAAAATCCAATTAATACACAGTAACCGCTGTACTGTTTCCTTTCATTAGCAGCATCTTACTGCCTGATACATAACTGAAATAGAAATTAATTAAATACATTTTTTTCATTATCCGTAGGTCAGCACAGCCAGTGCGACTCCATGTTTGCACAGTTTCCTTAATTTCTGTCGAAAATGAGACGGCTGTCCAGATGCTGGAGAGACTTAATACAACGCAAACCTCATTAAAATGTAGGCATTGCGCTAGTTTTGGTTTCAGAATGCTAAACAAATGCATTTCCCAGATACTCGACAATTATAATTGTAGTTTGAAAGATAGTGGTAATGAAATTCAGCAGGCATATAAAATGCGTGAGCGTGAAATACAACGTTGTGAGTCATGGAGATATAAAGAGACCTGCGAATAACAACGTGTTCGGTAAAACAATGAAAGCATGTGTCTTTTGTTAAGAATTTGATAAAGTTAATAAAAAGGTGATACGATTGCAGGGGGTTTTAACAGTCTTAGTAATACTGCCGGATCTAGGGGTGGGGCCAGAGGAAATCTTAGTGGCCCCAGAAGTGCCCCTGTCCTCTCAGGGCTTCTGTAGCCTACAACTGATATGCGTTTTGGCCGAAGTGGATGAAGTTAAATACAGTTGTGAACGGGGTGTGAAAAAACGCATTTTGCTATGCAATAGCTTGTCGTTTTTTTCTTATTTACTGACTGCATGCAGTGTAAAAACAGTTGTCGCGACCCCAGATAACGGGAGCAACCTGAAAGAGAGAGATGGTCACTTGTCTTTAAAAACGTTAGAACTTTATATTTGTTAGATCAATAGTTTTTACTGTGGTATTAGATAAGAAAATTTGCGTATCATCCGCACGTTCTCTAAATCATCTCCAGTGTTTCGTTCAGAAACCTGGAAGTGCCAGCAGCAATTGAAAAAAGAAAAAGAATTGCGCACTATACTTGGCCCCCTTCTGTAAATTGTGGCCCCTGCTTTTAAAAATTCCTTGATCCGCCACAGCTTAGTAAACATATAGCATGACTTAAAAAAAGCTTCCACTGCTGTTTCTCAAAAAAAATTCACAAAGGATACTACTACTGTCCAAAACTCGGTACACTTACCTTTTATAACAGGTGATGATAAAGAAAACAGATAGTTTTGCAAGACCCACGCATGCACCAAAACACTTGAGCACTAAATGAACGTCAACTGAAAAAATACAATCGTTCCTTTCTCTCTCTCTCTCTCTCTCTCTCTCTCTCTCTCTCTCCCTCTCTCTCTCTCTCTCTCTCTCTTCTCTGCCGAAGTTGCTTCACATGAAAGAAAAACATTGATGAATGAAGCCTTCATCTAAAGTGAATAGCTGACAGCCCCCGAGACTCTGAGACCAATTCGTTTGCTCATGCTGCAAACTTGCAATATGTTGAGATTATTCTTTCAGATGTCCAATAAGCATGTTGGAGGCTTTAGGGAAGGCGAAGACGATCTGGCCACATTCACATTTTCCTCACATTCCTAATGATCCCCTGTGCAGCGCCAGTGCCTTGTTTGACGCTATTGCGCTGTGAAGTTGAAGGAACAGAATAAGAAATCAAAGCCAATCTGAATTTGTTTAAGAAAGGAGCATTGTTTTTGAGCTAAGGAGCTCATTTCGTGTGCTTTTCTGTGTTACTTGAATGAAATCGTGAGTTGTTTTTGCAGAACACAAAAGAAGATATTTCGAAGAACGTTGGGAAACCAAACAACATTGTCTCCCATTGTATGCACAAAACCACTGAGACAGTTCTCAAAATATATACTTTTGTGTTCTACTAAGGGAAAAGTAAAATTCACATTTTGAACGACATGAGGGTAAATGAATGACGACAGAAATTTCTGTTTTTTTCCTCTCTTTGGAATGCAACGCCAGCTTTTCTGCCGACTCCATCTATTCAGCTTGCCCACTCAGTAAAAACTGCGTTATTGATATTTCAGCATTGCCTTGAGAAGCCTTATCTGTATATGCTGAACGCATCACAACATTCTCTCTATGAGAGCGACTGACCCCTCTCATCTCATTCTTATGGTCTCATTTCCAACTACTCCAGCACGTTCACAGAGGTTATATCCTGACAGGGCACATCTATGTTCTTACAGCGAAATACACAGATTTCCTCGGGGATGAAAGCTTATTGAGTACAGTGTCCGATATGCTTGGTAAAACCATATTCCAGGAATATAGGGGAATCTGTGAAGCGTAGCTTTCAGACAGATGCACGATTTTATAGATATTTACTTACAATGCTTCTTTTCACAGACTGCACCTGCAATACATTTTAGCCTGTTAACTTCAAATGCTTGTCATTCCTGGTCAGCTTTTACCTTAATGCATTCAGCAGCAGGCCTATGTGACCCTGGACCACAAACCAGTCATGTGGGTCAGTTTTTTTTTTGAGATTTGTACATCACCTGAAAGCTAAATCCATTGATAAATGGTTTGTTTGGATAGGACAATATTTGGCCCATATAGTATTTGAAAAACTGGAATCAGAGGGTGTAAAAAAATTGATATAATGAGAAAATCGCCATTAATGTTGTCCATCAGAGGCGGTAGCAGGCCGTTGCTAAGAAGAAACAGTTTTTTTTTAAAGTTTTAATGTACCGCTGTAATGACGTTGTGGAGAGATGGTGAACTCGAAAGCTGAAATTCTAAGCTTTACATAGATACCAAACCTCAGTGGGTAATTCCCAAAGAGCGTCAGCAACGAGCAAAGTTTGTAGGCATGTGTCTGGCCATTTTTGTTTGCGACCATTCACAAAAATAATGTTTTTATATATTTACGATCACGAAATATCTTCAAGGAACATGATCTTAATCAAAATCTATCATTTTGATCTATGTTTTGTTGGCTATTGCTACAAATATTCCCATGCTACTTATGACTGGCTCCAGGATCATATATACATGAATGAAATATGTGTAAAACATTCTCAAACAAGGCTAAGATGATCAAAGATTAATTAACCTCGAGCTTTCAAAAGGAATAAAGGCATGAAGGAGTCATCAACGCCAGGACGGAGAAACAAATGATACAATTTAATGTCAAATTTGTGCACAAAGCTCATTCAACAGCTTTAAACATGCAAACAGAATGTTTGTACAGACACATTTCTTGAAAACAAAAATACAAGTGTGGAGCCATTCTGATCAAGTTCTGGTTTCTGGAGAACTTTTGAAATATGTGACCCAGTCTGTGAAAACCAAGCTTAAGTCATGTTTTGTGATTTCCAAAAAAAACATTCAACAATGTAAAGAAGATTCTGTGAAAATTTAACCTTGGTATCTTTAATACTGACAGAGTCAAGCCAAAGATTGAAATCATAGTGAATTAATGGCTGAAATCAATCTTTGATGCTCATTTTCTCCAAATTAGATTTTGCGACTTGTGCCTGGTCACTGGGTCACACATTTATATTCGACATAATTCATAATGTCAACACGGACTTGTGGAATTCCAACCCTGTATCACATAACCAAACAATGTAATTAATTACGCAACACTTCCCAGAACAACAAGGCAAAACGTGGCGTTTGTTTTTTCAGCCGTGTTTAAATTATATATGTGTCTAATTAACATACAGTAATATGGGTTAGAAGCAGTGCTGTAATGTAAATGTGGCTATGCGTCTTGTTAGTACAGCCTGAACCGTTAATTGACATCATCCTATTGTGCGAAATGCTCAAAAGCATGTGAGACTGAGTAAGTCGACCCTTATTTTACCTCGCGCATTTTTGGATTCCAACAGAAGGTGATTATTGAAGCAACAACTTTATACACATAATAACCCATATTTAACAAATGCACAGTACACAGTATCTGAAATATAAAATGTCAATAAAATTTGTCTCGAATGGAAAAATAAAAATACAAAGTTCATACCCTGACGTAAAACTCGCTTGGATGACATGAATGCAGAAGAAGCCAGAAACGTGGGAACTTTCTCCTCTCGTAGGCCGTCGGAGTTTGCGTTGACAAAAACTACGTTTCGGAAGCTCCGATGATTTGATGCATAAAAAACACCCCACAAGTATACACAACGGATGGTCGATCAGTTACAGTAGGCAAACGAAAACAAACTAAGCCCCGTACATAAAATGATGTGAGTATGACTGAGAGTTTGACGATAACACATTAATTGCGAAAATGTCCTTCGGGTTCCATTACGCCGACGCTTTGCCGTTTCCTCCTCCTACTCCCTTCAGACTGACCTTTTGTGAGAGCTTGTCCGAGAAATAATTCGTCTGCGCTCCATTACGCCGTGCTCTGATTGTTTCCCTTGATTTCCATGGAGACCCTTTCCTTGCATCCGGAGTATTCGCCAATAAAGGAGCCGTCCTCATTAAAGTGAGCGTCCTCTTCGCCGTAGTCCACCATGCTATCTCCGCTGTCTGCTTTCAAGTCGCCATTGAGGGAATGCAGGCTGCCTTTCAGTGGTTTCTCATCATTGTCGCTGTGTAAGACAGGGAAACACAGAACATCACGACTTTGTTGGACACTTTTGGAGCAGGCTCAATAACATTTGTGAGTTTAGATTTTAAAATCTTTTTTGTGACTATTCCACATTAGATGCACATAGATGCACATATAGATGCTACATATTTATGAAGATAGGACGATGAATTTTAAAGGGATAGTTCACCCAAAAAATACAATTCTGTCATCGTTTATTTACCCAGGTTCACACAGGTTTGAAATGACGAGAGTGACAGAATTTTTGGGTGAACTGTCACTTTAAAAGAGAAAACACTTTCAGTTTCAGACCTAAGTGCGTGTGCTTACATAACCACAAACCTGACTAAAATCAGCTCATTTATGATTTATTACCACTTGGGCTCCATAAGTGCCTAAAAGAAAGTGCCTGCCATATGTGACCTATTGAGCATGCATGGACCTGACTCGACCTACAGTATAAGTGAAATCCCATCTCAACACATATCCTCAACACAAGTGCCGGGCGACTTCTTTCCAATTTATCATGAGCACTTGGATGATCTCAAATCAGTTGAATTTTGTAATTGTCACTACAAATACAAAGACATTGCTACCCCGGAGATAAGTGATTGTTTTTCCCATGTTCCCTGAAGATCATCGGACAGCTTTTCTGTCAACAATGATGTTTTCACTAGAAGCGGTTGTCTGTGATGTGCTACATGCGTAGCGTGAACGTCTAAGCTACTCACAAAGCACCACGTGAAACAGTAACACATCAATGGTATTGATGTGTGAACAACATTATTTCTGTTGTTATTGTTTAGCACGTACTGTACGTGTGGCGGTTACTTTAGCTTGCTGCACGTCCAGAGCTCGGCCTGGTTTGGTGCTTGCTTTCAGACCAGAAAAAAATGCACAAATTAAAAGGAAATAGTGTCAGAGGTTTCTCTATAGAGACTGTAAACGGTTGGTTTGGTCGTGAAATACCTGTATTCGGTGTCGTCGTTTATGCCCGGAGACTCCAGATCTGGGTGGAGATCCTCTTTTTCTTTCACTGAACAAAATAAGAGATTATTGGAATTTTCTTAGACTAACAAACATTTCTGATTTTGTAGTCAAATAAATATAAAAATATATTAAAACGTATGGTTAATAGGCAGTTATAGTGTAATCAATTGAAGGGAGAATAAAATGCATCCATGGTTAATATGTGCAAAATAAAAAAATGATTGATACAACCATGTTCTGCCTTATTTATTACATTTTGTATAACCAAAGTTTGTCTACAAATATCATGGTTACACATTGATGGCTAAAATAAAACAACTGTTCATTTTGTGGTTACTCTGCTTTAAACGACAATACCCGAGTTAAACTATGGTTACTTTAGTAAAAAATATGGTGAATTTTCTTGAGGGCATTATTGAGATTAACACATGCACACTTCTGAAAAAAGTGTACATAGGAATTTATTTCAAATTTCAATTTCATATCAAGTATTTGTATTCTAACTTATCGAGTTGATTTTCGATAACCAACCCTAGCTGCAATGGCTTTTCATATTCTAAAAATGTAGACATTTTTAACCTACCTTATAAATAGAAGCGGAGAAGTCTTTTTTTACTTAAGGAAAATACTTAAAATACTTTTTCATTATAAAGCATATATCATACTTTTCACTCCACTTTATTTAAAAGTACTTTAATACTAAAGTACATAAAAAATCAAGCAATTTCTTAAATAAGAAGAGGTTCAACCAGGCGCTCAGGTGAAGTTGAAAAGTCTGGGATAGGTGCTCTTGGGGTAGGGAACAAGCAAAATCGGAACAAAAAGCGGGTCCCAGGCACTCAGTCAAATATGATGTGGAGAAGGATAAAGTTAAAAAGCCTTTATTAAGTGTGGCTTAAGTCATTTAAAATATGAGCCAACATGTTTCGACCAACAACTGGTCTTCCTCAGGGCAAAGTATCACAAAGGATGAGAATGACATCAAATTATAAATAACCTCACACCCACAGTCACACAATGGAATATTCAATTAACCTACTCAAGCCTTCTACAATCAATTAAGCCAATTAGGCAATCAGGTCTACAGGATAGGAGAACATCCATAATTGGCAACACAGTAAATAAAGAGAACCATGAAAAGAAATACCCCTCAACGTAGGTCATCTGGAGAGGAAAATAACAAGTTTTGAGCATACATAAAGACATAAATACGTATTAGGCAACTTTTACAGGGAATGATATTAGTACAATGAGGACAATTCATACAACAGTATGAATATATTGGGTTTGCCTAATACGTATTTATGTCTTTATGTATGCTCAAAACTTGTTATTTTCCTCTCCAGATGACCTACGTTGAGGGGTATTTCTTTTCTTGGTTCTCTTTATTTACTGTGTTGCCAATTATGGATGTTCTCCTATCCTGTAGACCTGATTGCCTAATTGGCTTAATTGATTGTAGAAGGCTTGATTAGGTTAATTGAATATTCCATTGTGTGACTGTGGGTGTGAGGTTATTTATAATTTGATGTCATTCTCATCCTTTGTGATACTTTGCCCTGAGGAAGACCAGTTGTTGGTCGAAACATGTTGGCTCATATTTTAAATGACTTAAGCCACACTTAATAAAGGCTTTTTAACTTTATCCTTCTCCACATCAATTTCTTAAATATTTTACTCAAAAATGTAATTGAAATGATGTACTATTAAGGTAAAACAAGGCTAGTGGAAAAAAGTATGATATATTCTTTATAATGTAGTAAAACGATGTTTTCCAAAGTATAAACCACTCAGATAAAGCACAGATACATGAAAAATGTACTATCCAACTCTAATCACAAACAGTATTGCTCATAGCCGACGCTCCATTAAAATCTATTTTCTGTTTAAGAAAATGGCTCATGCTGTTTCTACGCAGTAATTACAAAACTTTCACAGTTCTAAAGGTAACATGATTTGGGAGACTGTTAAAAAAATACAACAATGCCAAACGCAGGAACCTTAAATCAAACCCAATTTGCAGCCCCCAAAGAGAATGTGCAAAACGTTCTAAATATAAATGCATCAACACCTCTCATGCCTTACTGTGATCATCAAGGCGTGAATTTGATATTCAAATGTTTTTCTGTGTGCATTTCTGCTTCTCATTAAGCGTGTTTCTTTTTCATCCTTGCAATCTCCATCATTTAAGACAATTGTTGTACCATCTGACTCAGTTCAGCTGACATTCGCAATTTCTCAGGTCTCTGCCATTTGTGACACCGGCATGATTCCGTGAGAGAATACCTGAGTATTTTCCTCCTTTGTTTCGGTTGACGAAGCAGGCTATGAGAACGATGAGGGTGAGCAGCGCTATGGCGCACATGAGTCCGATGAACCAGCCCTGGTTGGAGATGCCACCGTGAATACTGGCCAAACCTGTGGGACACAAAACGTTCTTTTAACACTGGCGGAAAACACGTGACACTATGAGAGGCAACTCTGGAATGGAAATGTGCGGATATTAATATTAAACGGACAGACTGCTTGTCTGATTAATTAATGGCGTTGGCTGATAAAGGATATTTCTTTATAACACGTCCTCAGAACACATGCTCTTGGATGGACATGAAACGCACCACACATGATAATCGCATTATGAGATGTCGCTTGTCCGCTTGATGAGATGAGGAGTTTTTTTTTGCTTTTCTGTTATCTTGGAGACTTTCTTCTCCTCACGTCTTCAAATATACTAGAGTTATCGAGCCAGCTTTTAGTCAAAAGACGCACTGTGTACTGAGTCCCGGGTTCAAGCCCTTCAATGATGTGGAAAGTCTTAGAAGAGTTTAGCGCATCGGATATCGTCCAATTACCTTCACCTATAAGACTTACATAGTGGGTGGGGTGATGTTAGTATTCAATGCTATCAGATCTCTACTGCCTAGAGATACAGTGTATCATCTCTGTTGGACTTAAAGCTTTTATCTCTTTTATCTGAGAAATGAAAAAACACTGTGTCGTTAAAAGTTGACATACTTTTTATTGGCTAAATATTTGCAAGGGTGTTGCCTCATAAATAAACTGAAATAAGTTTGAAGCACTACAATTATAATGATAAACAAACACTAAAATAAAACAAAAATAAAAATGAATTCATATTTTATAGCAACATAAAAATATAAACAAAGAAATATTAAAATGACAAAAGCAAAAACCAAAATTGCTAAAATAAACCTAAATGTTTATATTAACTAAAATAAACATAAATACAAAAAATCTAAAAGTAAAGCTAATTTTAAATATGAATAAAACTACAATTAAAATTAGACATATAAGGCTTTAGTCCGACACTTTATAATAATTTACTGTTTGGCCCGCAATATACATGAACTCTAAATATTTAGTGGTACACCGTAAATAAAAAAGATAAATATATAGTAATGCTATACAAATTTAAAATTGAAGGCTGTGTTCAGAATGGAGTACTAGTTTACTCATACGGACTTCAATCAAACCTTATGTAAAATATTATGCCGTTAAAATGATGCCATTTAAAACTGTAATATTCTATATTTACACAATCACATTTTATGTTTGTAGTGAGGTAGGCGGGAGAGCCGGGATTCGAGGCCTCATATCACGGCTCTCATCCCGCCTACCTAACTACAATGTTTAAAACAGTGAGGAAAAAATTATGTACGGTGTAATAAAAAAACGTGTCACGAAGATGTAAAAAAATCACACTTGATAATGTAGTTTAGTTTGAGACTGTCGCAATATCCCATTCGCACTACATGATTATCTTGCACAAATTTGGTCACTCACAATATGATCACGGTATATGTAACAATGCTATTACAGGGTTCCAGACTAACTTTTTTTTACTAGGAGCTCTGTTGCCCCTGACTGAAAGCAAAAAGTTAGTGGCACACCTTCAATCAGCCTGCAATGCAATTATTCAATTATTCACTCAAATCCTCGTCGGGTTCAAGGAATATATCACAGCAAACAGCGTCTCGTAGTAATGTGCTCCTGTTGTGTGTGTGTAAACCTGTCCATGACGACCTGGATTGTGCGGCAGCGGGAAACATCGGTGACCCGCGCAGTTGACTATCACACACAGCCTGCACACTATAATTTTTAATTTGCAGGTCGCACATACACAAGTACTTGTAAAAAGTGCTTGCGCTGCCCCAAAAACTGTTTCTTATGTGTCTGGAGCCCTGCATTATTCAAATTCATCTTCATTTTTTTTTTTTGGATAACCATTGGTACATGAGTGTAAATCATCCACCTATTACTTTGAATTGTCAACCAGATGCTAGCGCTGAATTATTTACAAGGAATAAAACAAATATATAATATTGGTGTTAACATGATATCAATAATCACTGTTATTAACATAATTATTATTGTCAATGGCGTAATAATGTGACACACCAGTTAAGTTAATTCATCACGCTGGAAATATTAGGTCAAAATGTACGAATTTAGCGCTATAGGTACCAAATTCATTTCACTATATGCTGTGAATATCTAATAATAAATAATTCTACATAATTCTAATATGTAGAAGGCAGTCTTTGAATGTGATTGCATATTGTGAATAACATACAACCCACACATACTGCAGGATCACTACTACATTTAGTATGCTAACACGCCATTCCGAACACAGCATAATCTTGTGCAAAAGAAAAGCAGAAGAACAATATAATTCAATAAAACATACTTTATATTTATGTGACTATATTTGACTCTTTAGCATACTGAACAAATGGCACTACAAAGAAACAGTAAGAGGGGCTTACGGTTATTCACAAACGCAACATGCAACTCTGAATCCGTTTGCTCAGCAACTGAAATCCAACCAATATTTGCAAAGTTGTGACTAACTGATGTGCTAATATTGAACGCAGCTGAGAGTGGAGAGAAATGACGGAGAGGGTTAGTCAATGACACGAAGAAATGCAACAGCGCTGTAAGATATGATTCGCATGTGTGGAGAACAACTACACAATAAATCTATGGTTAAATATTTCTTGCCGTCACATTTCATGTCGGCAAACAGATCAAATAGCGCTGGAAACTCATTGATTTATTCACATCTCAAGGAAATTCACATGATGTAATGTGACAGATAAATAAATAAAGTGTGAAAAAAATCTGAAAAAATCTTCGGTAATTAAACGACTAATCAACAACCCCATGTAACAACGGGTTTATTAGTCTGGACGACAGAAAAAAATGATGAGATTTTTTTTCTCAAGTCTCATTTAAGAAACCAAACCAATTCGCTTAAGACAATTGCGACCGACACGTGGTTTCACCAGAGGTGTATCAATCAAAGATAACTTGTGTTTTCATCACCTTCAGGTGTAGCAATTAGGCGGACTGTTGTCTGCCGTCAAGACAGTTTACCACACATCTCAATCACCCGACACCTCCCCCCTCCGGGCATTACATGCAAATGAAACACATTTATTCTTAGACTTCTCTTTTCAGGAATCCATCTGCACTGCAGGACGTGCTCTAACCGTGATGCGCGTCCGTCCACCCCGTTATCTCAGAACCGCGATAATCGCCATTGAGGTATGACACCGTTTGTGACACTATTGAGTGAGGTAGCTGCAGGTTTGGCGTTCGGCATCTGGCACTGCGGCGGGAGGGAGGAAACATCACGTCATGTGTCTTGCAGGGTTAATCCCTGGAAGCGATGTTTGGGGGAACTTAAATGCTGAAAGAGCCTGATCTGTGAATCCTAACAGCTCCCACTTAGACACTTAGGTGCCAACATTCAAAGATCAACAGACCCAAGACTCACACCTTTACTGAAACACTACTGCGACACATCAGCGCTGCTTTCATTCCCCTGATAGTCCCCCGCTGAGCAGTCATTGACACTTTGGACCAAATATAGATCCCGTTCTTAACCCCAAAAGGGTTTAACCTGCGACACTGTACTTGTGAAAGTGCCTGTACAAATGTACAAAATGGAACTTTATTCATACCTACTGTACATTTCACTGCAGGTTGTATATTCCCTATATACTATGTATGTGACAAATCTTTAATCTTCTTGGAACTAATAAGAGAACATTTGTTATATAGGTGGACACTTGCTTTTGTGTTTTTAATACCTATGGAGGAAAGAGTTGCATTAGCCACAGGGGAAACAGTAGTTTTTCTTGAAGGAAACTGCGGGCCGGATTTTCCTGGAAAGAAAGAGTTTTTGAACAGTTTGCACTTTTTCTAGACTAGTGAAGTGAATATGAACAGGTTAGCGATTGCTGCTAAAAACGATGTAGAAAATATTACTAAACAACTAAATGAAATACAAAAATGGGCTATGTTAGTTAAACTGAAACATTATTTGATGGCATTGAAAAACTGCGCAAGTTAGCGTTAGATAACATAAAACACTGCGCATGATGTTAATGTTACGATTGTTACTTAAAGGGAAAGTTCAGCCCAAAATAAAAGTTCTGTCATCATTACATTTCAAACCTGTATTTGACTCTTACTTCTGTAGAACATAAAAGAAGATATTGTGAGAAATGTCATAGTGGTAGTGTGTCCATACAATGGAAGTCAATGGAGTCCAGTGTTAATAACATTCTTCAAAATATCTTCTTTTGTGTTCTACAGAGGAAAGTCACACATGTTTGGAATGGCATAACTGATCAAATAATTCTCATTTTGGCGTAAACTATCCCCTTAACAACTACCCAATACACAAAGCTATTATTGGGTAACACACCAATGCCAGAAATGCACACTTCACTGCTCTACAAAAGTGATTCCCACATGCATTCTTCTACGAGTACTATAGAACTAGTTTGGTACTATAGTCTACAGTACTAAGGCACTATTTCTAGAGCTAAAGAGAAGAGAAGACTTCGTACTGATGTTGAAAGAGGCCACATCTGTTGAAGCTGGTAAAACAAAAGCAATAAAGCGGTGAAACAGACATATTACAAGGACAACAGGAATTTAGTTCAGAAACGTTTCAAGTGACAGCGGTGCCTGCTGCCAAACATTCAGCAAGAGTGCAAAAGCGAGAAGCATGGAAAACATTTAAAAATATGAGGTCATACTTTTAAATGTAAAATAGTGATGTAAGACAAGATACGGACGCTGAAGCTATCATTTGTTAAACGCTTTGCTGTATTACCAGTGAAATAAAGCGTGCTTTTCGTTTCAAACACATATTTTCACAGTACCATGGTACCATGATATATAATGTACACTGGAATTTACACACTCCTGTCACATTCCGGAAATTTATGATGTGGAGCATTGCATCAGCATCACAAAGGTTGTGGGTTCGATACCCAGGGAACACACATACTCAAAATAAATGTATATCTTAAAGCTACCACATGCATAAATATAAGAAAACTTGGGGGATGAAGACAAAAAAATATATTTGGAAGAATGCTTGTAACCAAACAGTTCTTGGCCACCATTGACTACCATTGAATGAAAATTTCTGTTGAGCACAAAAGAATATATTTTAATAAATATAGGAAAGCAAAAAGTTCTGGGGCACTTCTGACCACTTCTGACACTTCTTGTTTTATAGTTACAAGCATTCTTCCAAATATCGTTTTCTGTGTTCATCAGAACAAAGGAATTGATACAGATTTGGACCAAGTCGAGGGTGGGTGAACGAAGAAAGAATGTTTATATTTGGGTGAACTGTCCCTTTAACTATTAAAATGGAATTAACGTAAAAACTGTAACAAACAACGATTCTGGTGTCTTTGTATATGCTGTATATATCTGTAGCTTTACTTTTAATCAGACTTTCTGAAAGTCTTTTTCTCTCGGAGCACACCGGTCATGATATCTCCTTTTACATCAGAGCAGTCATTTATTTTCTTGACTGTTTCTTTAGCTCTACAGTATTGGTATAACACCTCGGGATTTTCGTCTTGATCAAATGTCTTCTGAAATCCAGTTTCCTGCGCGAATCCTCAGTCAAACGAAAATAAACAGCAATTTATCAACAATCTGTTAACCGCCCGTGATACGGTGAACCCTTTCTCAAGATAAGTATGCTGTAAATTCACACTTGTGTTGTTTCCTTTGATAATTTCTTTCATGTTGATTAGCACCTGACGTCTGGAATAATAACAATCTTGCTTTTTCGTCCCCAAAGACGACACATTGTGTTTGCTTCCATTTCTCTAGCATATACCCCCAAATCAATAAGCGCTCGGTCTTCCGAGACAGTGATGAATGCAAGTCGGTCGCATTCCGTTATGATATTGTTTAGCCGTAAAGAAATGCTTAGATGGGCATATGAAAAGCTATGTGAAATGGGAGGTCGAATTAATGTCCCCGGGTCGATGCCCATAACAACTGCAACTTGGTCACCCATGTCAAAGTGCCGAGCGTCTGTCCTGTGGACTGCCAAAAGCCGACCCCACCCCTGAGCTGCAGTTAGCCGTACTTACTCGCTTCGGGGACTGTGGTGCACTCTTCGCTGGCCGCCGGGCCGCAGCCCACCAGCGTGCAGCTCCGCAGATAGAACTTGTATCTGCTCAGCGCTTCCAAGTCATGGAGGTGCAACTTATTGCTGTCTGCAGAGATGTTCAGGGTCATCAAAGGACCAACTTCCACTGTGTTGTTTACTAAAGAGGAGAAGTAAAAACAGGTTAGACGCATGAAGTGAATTTCAGGCATGCTGTTTTAAGTCTGCATTTAGTCTTCGAAGGGATATGGGTTCTATCCAGGAGTGAAATGATCTATATTTAAATCTAAATGACCAGAATATATTAAATTAAAAGCCATAGGAGATCACTGATTCACTATGTCAGGCTCAGTGTTGTGTTTGTATCTCAGCTGAACTGGCTACAGGAAGGTCACAGCATGGAAATGTCAGATGCGATGCATCATCCGGAGGTCAAATTCAGATTCACCCAGACACCCACTGACAGTTTGCACCAGGGTTGTCACAATATTAAAATGTGAGTAGGGGACACCGATACCCGTGAAATCTCACAATCATCAATACCACAGCAGATAATGCAACTATTTCAAAAAGTGATATATACTGTAAATATGTTGTATCTGTAGTGCAGTGGGCTGGTCGGACGCACAAGAGCTGTTGGCTAATGGACACAGGTTTGTGATGGACCTAGTATATATCACTTATATATGTTAGGGAATGTGTACTTTTTTTATCAATTATGACAGCAGTTAAAGTCTTCTTAAATATTGTTTATTTTGTGTTTTGTTTGTTATTTGGTATGTGTATGGAGGCAGAGAGACTGTTTGAAACCATCGTGACTCTTCAGGTAGTTTTGATTGTGTTACGGTATGTGTATAACACAATATTGTTAAATCATGGGTATCGATATTATGGTTAATGTCAAAAGATTGTGATATATAAGATATGATATAGTATGTTGTGAGATGGTATATTGTACATACACATAATAGCATGCAGCATTCAATCGTTGTTCAATTTTTCAAGTAATTAACAGTAAATTAACAATCGCAAAGTAAACTAAAATTAGGCGCATTAAACGGCTCACATTTTTCTTCAGTCAATATTGTTGTTTGATTAACATTAACAACACACTGTTATAAACAGCAGCAGGTCTATTAAACTGCATTTACACTGCAAGGTCTAATGCACTGATCTGATATTTTTATGCAAATCTGTTTTTTTTCCGCCTGTTTACCTCACCCAACAAACCAAATACGTTTACATTATTTCTTACCAGGCAGGCATTCTGACAAAGGGAAGATCAGACTATTTACAAACGCAGAACACATGTGTGCAGCACTCGAAACTAACAGCTGCAGGTTCGAGTCCCTTTTTATTCCAGTAGGATCCTGTTTCTCTCCAAATAAACAATACACAAAACAGTAAAAGTAATTTGCAACATGCGAGATGTTAACTCTACGATTCCAGCGTGGCTTAATCTGGCTGCTTGCCATATGTGCGATGGCACTTTAATCCCAATTGCTATTTTCCATTTGTGGAGTGCAGCTGCGTGCCCTCTCGCAGATGTTTTACACGCCGCTTTCTTCAAGGGGACTTCAGCCAGCCCACTTCAAAGGGAGCACAACGGTTTCAGCAAGCTCTCCCGAGGAAAACGTCCATTTGATACGCAAGCTGACACTTGGCCTCAGCATCAAACACAATTAGCTGACGAGACCTCCCATCGTAGCCGGCTTGCTCATCATTCCTGCCGGGATTAGGGCTGTCACGATTATTCAATAATCGTCCCATCGCGATTGTTTGACCGCCTCGCGATGGTTTCAGATCTTCACAATTATTGTACATCTTTAAAGAAAACACGAGGGGGAGCTGTAGTGCCTGCAAATTGAATATTTTAGTGTATATATTGTAACTAAAGTATGTTTATACTGGTAACCTGATCCACTTTAAAGCATATACAATAGAAAACTGTAGTACAATTTAATATGATTTACGCTAATCTAAATGTGAAAACCAGTATATAAGGAACATTTATTGTAGTCTTGCAAGTGAGAATAAAAGCTGATAACATTTGAATGGTGGTTTCAATTCACTCCTGATCAAACTCGCTTAACACGTATTTGGCGGCTGTATTATTGACATGCAATAGCTTAGACCTTACATATGCAGTATGATTAATTTTTTTAAGAGAAAGTAAAACAAAGTCTTATTTTCAAAACAATGTGGTCATTCCAAAGCTGTATCAAAAACGATTTTATATCTGCAACCAATTTCTTAAAGTGTATTTTGCTCTGTGTACACTTTCTCCCGGAGGCGAGAAATATTTGAAAAGTTTAGGGGGAGGACATATTATAAAACGTATTAGTTTTGCCTATAAATTTTAATTATGTGGTATGACATTATGTCTCGGGGCGCTGGTGACTAGCCCAAGTTAAGCAAGGGGGTTTACTACTCAACACAGTGCACTGCCAACCGTATCGGTATGCAAATACAAAACACAAAAACAACAAAACAAAACATACAACAAAACAAAACTATATTGTGACATTTGATTGGATAGCCAACAGCTCTATCAGCCAATGCCCTGATTTCGGGCAGGGTTTACATTTTGATTAAATGATGATTTTCAACCCAGATACAGCATGAAATTCTGTCTGACGTTGCGAAGGTGTGTAAAGGCAGAGAAATCCCATTACACGTTCAACCTCTAAGAAAACCACCCACGATCTCTTGATATTCTCAGCTTCGCAGTGTTTCTTGTCTTTCATGTCGTGCAGTTAACCTTCTGCGTTTATGCAGTCAGTTGTGCTACTCTCTGTAAATTCTAATTAAAACCCGAGTATACTCCAATCGCATGCAGAAAATGAATTCTTAATTCACGAGTGCGTCTTTAATTTCGTATAATGGGACAGTATAATAAAAACAAGCAAATGAAGTGAGGCAACTTAAACAACTCTAGGTAATTGTTTTCCATAAATCATTTAGTAAATACACCATACAACTGTGTTTTACAGAGTTCCTTCACAGTTAGTATATTCACGACGCCAGGGAGTCTATGATGAATGGAAGACTGCTGCCACCCTTGTAGAAGATGGCACAACAATATCTCCTAGTGGTAAGATTTAGGCATTGCTCGACGTAATTAGCGAACCATTAAAGGACGCTCTGCTGTTTTCAGACATCTGCATCATGGGGAACATGGTGTCATAAAACGTAGTCTGGCCCATGGCTCTGAATGACACTGAAACCTCTAACTGCATTAGCATTATACTTTTTAATGTAAGAACACTATAAAATGTCTTGTAATGTTCCAGTGCCACGGGCCATGCCGTAAACGAAACACAAGAAAAGCTGTTTACTAGTACCCGTCCGCAAAGCCTTCGCAGCATGCTTTAGATTTTTATGGCGGCGGTTATGAACAAAATGAAAAATGGATGTTCACGTACTTAGCTGATATTGGAGGATGTAGCCAACAAGAACTCCATTTGCATCAATGGGAGGAGCCCAGGTCAAGGTCACCTTGTGTTTTTGGATGGTTGTAGCTCTGAAAGAAACCACTTGACCCGGAACTAAAAGTAAGAGAGACAGAGAGAATAAATATTTTAATTTCTTTAAAATGAATTTCTTTAAAAACGTTTGACGAACATTTGGAAAACCACATTTCTTTCACAATTCCAATTACTGCACGTTTAGGTGGGATATAAAAAACTACATAAACTCAACTGAACTTCTGGTACACATTCACAAACAATCGAGTGCCCGTAGATTATTTCTGATAACAATAAAAGAAACCGACACAAATCTTTACTTGGCTAAACTTGTCTATCCATTATTTTGAAATTAGACTCCGATACCAAGCTCAACCGCTAGACGGACAGGACCCATTCAAAGATTGTTTATTTAATTAAACGAACATACAACAAAATTCATCAAATGATTTATTTAATACAATTATTATATTATAAATGAATAAACATAAATTAAAAAATATATAAATATTATTAGGCACTAGCCAAACACAAACCGGAAGTTAACCTGGGGGTCAGGTGCGCGTGTGTCTGATGAAAAGCTCTATATACAGTTACAGCACCGCTTTAAAACAATGATCTCCTTCATGCTTTCGACTGAAAGTAGTTTAACTTTATTACTCATTTTACAGAGCATTAGAAGCACCAAAGAGTGCTAGATGAGTCATATTGTTTTATCTCCAAAGACACGCATAGAGTCAAGCATGGGGTTCTTTAAAATGAAAACCACTACCCTAGCTCATGTATTACTCACAAAACCAAGTGTATTATTTTTAGATCAAAAGTTCACCGGGTCTCTTTCTCACTCACCTCCCTCTGGAGTTTTGAAACTGACCGGGTGACTTCCAGGTCCGTTTCCTCTGCCGTTAAAGGCCATGACGATGAGGCTGTATTCAGAGAACGGCCTTAGACCTGTTACCACCGCATGGGTCCTCTCTTCAGAAAATGTCAGGGTATGTTTGTCACCGTGTGTTTTCTTCAAATCCAAAAGGCTGCGCAGCCTCCACCAGCTCACCTGCAGCACGCAAACACTTATGAGGCACGTTGGAGAAATATGGATGAGAAAGCAAGCCCGCAGTGGCACCTTCTTTGTCTTTCAGCGCTAATTATGATATAGAACACATGGGGACGATTCGGACGTCTCGCTGGGAGACAAGAGGAGCTGCAAGGTCACAAAAGGGGTCTTTTAAACTGAGGCTTAAATGCACAAATGGTGGTGAAGAATTACCCTATAGCCCCCCAGATGTCCATGCAGTTTGTCCTTGTGAACGTGGGCCCATCTGACCTTCACCACGGTGTTGTTCATCACCTCCACGCTTACGTCCTCTGGAGCTGCTGTGGGGACTGTGGAAAACCGGCAAATGCAAAAACATTACGAATAGCTGCACTGTACAGTACCGCCACCTTACTGAAATTACACTTGCTCTACATGAGGATAATGTCTGTGAATTAGATTCAGACGTATCCACGGCAGAAGGATGAAGAAATGTAATTTTGCGGGTAATCATGGGGAAAAACAGTGGCGGGGTAAGAGTTATTTACACAGAGTTATGGACTACGGTATAGTTTTTTACGATTTGTAACTACATTTCGTTCACCTCTCAAATTGCCTACGCAAATGTTATTTACCCTACCGAATCTAAATAATCCATATAAACAAAACGCCACACACAGGATCACGGATAGGGTACACAGACACCGACTAAAGGAAGAGAGTTGATTATGTGGAATATATCCAGGCAAACAGTATTGTTTGGAAGCCACAAGCTACTAAAGTAGTTACTGTGTGATACATGTTTGCTACAATATATGCCCCTAAGAAATAGTAGCTAACTCAATTAAAGCTATTAAAAGCTGCAATCTGTAACTTCTTTCAGTTAAACATAAACAAAACTCAGATTTTAAGCATGTACATTACAACAGTGTTCGAACTCTTGACCCCACATCTCAACATTGGGCTTATAATGATGATTTGTTGTGTAATTTTATGGTTACACAATTGCAAGTCACAGATTGCAGCTATAATATTGCAATACATATTTTTAATATATGGCTTTTTGGGTTAATAATTAAGATAGTTTAGTACATAAAAATCAATTGGGATGAGAATGTAGAAAGTAATACGCAAATAATACAAAAACAATTTGTATGATACTAAAAAAGTAGCTTACTGGAAAAGCTTGAACATTTAAATTGACATACTAAATGTATTTAAAGGGCTAGTTCACTCAGAAAATGAAAATTACCCCTCATACCCCTTTAAAACATGTCTATTACCATGTCACAAAAGAGGATGTGCGACACAAAAGAAGATATTTTGAGGAATGTGGATGGTAGTCAATGGGGTCCAAATATCTTCTTTTGTGTTCTGCAGAAGAAAGAAAGTCATACAGGTTTACAATGACAGAATTTTCATTTAGAGTGAACTATCGCTTTGCGTCAATGAAGCAATGCTATTTTGAGTTAGTTACTCCCCGTCACGCTAAGATAAGAAAGACCTAAAAGACAGGAACTATGAATGAGGAAAGGGAACTAAAGCAAGCACACTGCACACTGCACACTGAGTCATAGTGACCTGAGATAACATCAGGAGGGCAACTCCAAAAGAAAACTGAAGGCAGGAGAATAATTAGAGTCGAAACGTAAATAGCTCACAGCCATGATAACATTTCATTTGTCAGTCCGTGGACGACTACAAAGACTCCGAGTAAGGAAATCGTTCCCCCTCGTGCAATTTAATATCCTCAATAAAGCAAAACAAATCGGCGTATCAGTACTACCGTTTGGATATTGTGTAAAGGCGAGACGACATTTCATCTGCCCGTTCTGCCCTGTAGCTTTGTTGATATTCTCATCACACGTGTAGTGCACTTCGCTGGAAGGAGGCGTGTTCTTGTTTACAGGGCATTGCTTATTTGCAATGTAACAAGACCCGTACAGAAGGAGAAAAGGTTAAAAAAAGCGACATCTTTCAAAAGCTTCACCTGCTTTTCTCAAAGGTAAACACGAGTGATTCTTTGACAGTGAGGGAAACGTCAATAGCGTTGCCTTATTTGAATGCATATGCTCATCTCAACCACTCACACACAATAGAGGTTGTTACTCTACTCACAATCCTCTCCAGAGTACGCGGTTATTATTTTGGGGTCCGGGCCCCAGCCGTCGTGGTTCTTGGCCTGAATTTTGATTTCGTAAAGGACGAACGTCGGGGTGTTTTTAACAACAAACGAATGCCTCTTTATGATGTGTTCCACCCAGTCTTCGGTTCCTTGTCTCCGGTAGCTAACTTTATACTCCAAACCCGGTCCGTTGCATTCGATGGGTGACAATGGCTGTGATGAGAGAACAAAGAGCTCAGTTAACTTGTATTAGGTCACTTTATTTAGATTTGTATTAGGGCTGTCAAATCGATTCATCGTGATTAATAAATGTTTGTTTACATAATATGTTTGTGCCTTGTTTATTTATATACATGAATAGACAGAAACATGTTTAAAATGTTTATATTTATACATAATATAAACTCTATTTGAATATGAATGTATATATTTAGGTAAATAGTTGTTATACATGCATGTGTGTGCGTTTATATACCGTATACATATAAATACAGTAAATGTAAATATTTTTTGCAATTGCGATTAATCGATGTGACAGCCTTAATTTGTAAACATACAAACACATACATAGTACATAAAGATTCACCGATACTACATTTCCCCACCAATAGCGATAGCCTATTATTCTGAGTGATATCTGCCGATTCTAAAGATAAATATTTCTTAACTTTCTAAATGTTATCCCTTACTCTTAAAAATAAGGCACCATTTATTTCATATAATAATATTGAACATTAAACCGGTGATGTTTCTTAACACTTTCTATATACCGAGCACATATACAATGCATTTTCTTGTCCTGTATTGATTGACAGGCTGTTTTTAAATCAGCTTTTAAAAAAATGGCTTTTATCGACCAAAAATGATTATTGGGCAAAATATCGGTGCATCTCTATATAAAGTCATTAACATGCCTGTGTAGGAGTAAGACTTTCATGGCTTCCATGGAACATTGGTTTGCTATCTTTACAACTGCTAAGGGATCTTTGGTGTTATAGTCCAATAAACCTGGTTCATTGTCAGCATGATGTCAAATAACGTAACAATGGACTTATTAACACCTCTGAGGTTTAACAGCCAACATTGCTCTTTTAATGGCCAGTCAGCAATGAACCGAATCAAATACAATTATTCATTTTTCATTAATGTCCACAGTTAACAAAAAGAGTCCTCATCATTCCAAAAATTGTAGGTGCGTGCTATGAAAAGACTATCTATAGACTGCAAAATGTGTTTCCATTTCTATTTACTTTTTAATCAAAGCCTCACACCGAGTTCTTTCTACTGGAAACCTGTGTCCAGAGAGATCAATTTCAGCAGGGCTTTGTAACGTTTCCAACGTCAGGGCGATAGAGATAGCGGCGTTTTGCAATGCAAAACTCCTATCTCGGGAAATACGCTTATCGATAATTGGAACCTAAAAAGCAACACTGTTAGTTTGCACGTTCCCTCTGAGAAATAAACGAAATTCAGTATTTGAGAGCGCCCCTTTATCTCTTCCAGTTCCTTGAATGTTAGATCTCACCGCCGACTATTGGAATTGAACGTTTAGCATCGTACCTCCCAGTTGATATCCATTTCGTGTGGCAAATGACCTTCGATCTTGATATTTTCAGGGTTCTTGTCAGGTGCTTTGGAAAGAGCAGACATATGGATTTTGTTGGAGGTGAAATTGTTAGTGGAAGAAAGAAAAGAAAAATGGCCTGTGAAATATGCACTTTATAGACTGGAGCTTAAACGAGAGGGAAAATCAATTATCGCACAAGTTTGAATGTTTTAAAGTTCACGAGGCGATGAGGTGTGCCTCGCCGCTCGCTGCAGGGAAAAGTGGTAAGGAGGAAGATATAGACCTGATGAAGGAGTTTTGTATCTTTCGGTGAGCAGGCTCGGGCGACCTCTTCCGACCTCGTTGATGGCGGAGACTCGGAAGCGGTAGTCCACGTGTCCTTGAAGCTTCAGAAGGGCGGAGTGATGGTTTCCGGGTACCGTCTTCAGCTCCTTCCAGCTTCCGGGCTCGAACTGACTCTCCTCAAACTCAATGACGAACTCTGTGTGCCGTTTCAAGAATCAACCATTAAGGACTGGCTTCAAGGGTTCACACAGTGCACAATAAAAAAATATAAATCCTATTAAAGTCCTATTATTATAGTACGATAATGACTGTAAAATCAATGGACCTATAATACACCAGGTACTCGCAATTAACAACGTGTCATTTTTATGAGAAAAGATTCACACATAGTCATTAACCTTTCATCACATTGGATCATTTCACACATCTGGATCTTTTCTTAAAATCTCGATATGTTCTATGTGGGTACTGATCTGTGGTTACAGTTGTACAGAAAGGCCGTCTTACCAGTGACGGAGCTGTTGTGATCATCTCCTGGAATCCACAGCAGTTTCACACTTCTGCCATTGTGTTCAGACAGTATTGCATTTTCTGGTGGATCAGGAACATCTAAACAAGTAAATATTAAGTACATCAGCATTTTGAAAACATATTGCATTCAAGCGCTTCTTCGCTTACATCGATTAAAGTTTATGTTTACATGTGTGGAGTGTATATTTATATGGATATATGTATATATTTAAAAAACACATATATATATATATATATATATATATATATATATATATATATATATTTATATACATAATATAAATTATATTTAAGTCTAAGTATATAAATGTATATAAATTCACTCTTCAATCTAAATATATTTATATATATATATATATATAAACAGTTTACACATGTATGTGTGTGCATTTTTATATATACACGTGTAAATATACATGACACACACACACACACACACACACACACATTCTGTATATAAAAAACCTTTGTTTTGAAATCGATTAATCATCAAGCACTAGTTATTTTATAAAAACATGTTATTGTTCGCCATTTTTTATAGATAGACACAGTAATCTTTCATTGTGTGGTGCATTGTTATAAGAGCAAAATTCCAGCTGTGTAGTCGAGTCTGGTCAGCGTAACATTCTGAAATCATTTCCTCTCTCGTTCTTTCAAATTTCCTGACCAGGCTAAAAGCCCATATCTCACCCACGACTGAAAGCTGGGCTACAGCCGTGTCTTGGTCGGCCGGCGTTCTGGCCACACAAATATATAATCCCTGGTCTCCAAAGCTCACATTGATAATCTCGAGCACTCCATCGTACAGGACATATCTACCAGAAACAGCAAAGACACCGATTAGACGTGCTTTACATGCACCTAGATTTACCACAGCTTGGAAGAAGAGGATGAGGTTGCTCACCGTGTGTCCTCGCTGCGGTTCAGGGCTACACCGTCTTTCTCCCAGAGAATCTCAAAGTCGCTACCGAAGGAGGAATCAAACTCCGCCTGGCATGAAAACTGGACGGTGGTTCCAGCCAAAACCCGCAAATCTTGTGGGGAGTCTACTATTCTTGTAGGATCTGAGAGTGAGAATGGAAATCACCGGGATGGTCCAAGAATAAAACCACATCTATTCATTTAGAAGCGAAAGTCATTTCTCAATTCTCCTGAAACAACTTTTATGAATCAAGACAGCCCATTCACCTGACAGATTTCCCATCGGACCATCCATTTCTCTTACCTTTGACCTCAAGGGTCGAAGAAATGGCAACTTTTCCCTCAGTATTTTGAGCAAAACATGAGTACTCCCCCATGTCCTCTTTCATTGCGTTATGGATCTCCAGTGAACCATTCGTATGAACCGAGAATCTCTCTCCTTCCACTGCGTCGGGACTGTCAGCTTTGCTCCTGTACAACCACAAGACAACAGGGTCAATCTCAGGTAACCGTGCCGTGTGTGTGCACGTGTGTCCCTGTGGGCTACTACTGATAAAGGACACAGAGGACACTGAACGTAGTCAAGTTTTTGATATAATGATTTTTTTTGGTTATATTTCAATATTTTGAATCAGGTATGTCAAGTATATTTTCGCCAATATTTGACAATTTTAATGGATCATTTAAAATAACTTTTAGAGCTACATTTCTATCTTTTATTGAATGCTTTTTAATTTGTTCTATTTATTTAACTGAAGTTGTCCCTATTTATCACCAATATTAAATCATTTTTATGGGTTATATAAAAATAGTTTATATTCACATTTCTGTCTTTAATTGAATAATTTTCTTGTTTAATTATCTCACATTTTTGTTACCATGTATTTCATTTATCACAAATGTTATAATTTTAATGGATTATATTAAAAGTATTTTTTATGTTTACATTTCTGCGTTTTATTACATTATTTTTTCTATATTTTCATAAAGAAAATGCTCTCATTTATGTTTAATTTGCTTTATTTTTTAACCAAGTATGTCCCTATTTATCACCAACATGTAATCATTTTCATTGGTTATAAAAAATAATTTTTATGTTTACATTTCTACCTTTTAATAAATATTTTTTGTTTAATGTGTTTCTAGATTTTCCAATTTTTTTAGTAGTATATTAAAAGTAAATACTTGTTTTTCCTTTCCATTTTAGTTTGACCTTGTTACGCTGTGACATTTTCCTCTTTAAATATTTACATTTAAAAATACATATATTAAAAGGTAATAATTTAAACATGTATTAACGTACAATATACATATGTTTTAAACATTTTATACAGTAGATATAGGGGACTACCATTATAAAAAAGTCATTAAATTAACTCATCTCAAATCAAACAACACATCATTATTTTATTTACTTTATGTCATGATTCAGAATAACTTGAACCTCCCCTCTTTACGAAAATCTAAAACTGCATATGACAAACAGCTTAAGGGTAGATACAAATTTTATGACTTTAATAAAATGCTCTGTTTGGTTTCTCTTACGTTATGTGGCAGCGCGTCCTCTGTTATTGCAACAGTAGCACACTCACAGATTCACATGAGTAGTTTACCTCATTACCACAGAGCTGAAAACAACTGGAGGGTCCCACCCATGAGTAAACTGGCTCACCAGAGGGACACCTCAACAGGAAGACTCAAATACTGCAGTCTGGAGCTGTGCTGCCCTCTGCTGGCCCGTGCAAATACAGTCACCGCATCAGGTTTTACTCACCACGTAATGCTGGAGATGGGTGAGCTGAAGACCTTGCAGTGCATGATGATGCCTTTTCTCTCCACAGCCATGTACTGAAGATTGTCTTCTGTTAAGATCACAGGCTGTATGTCTGGGGAAACAGTTATCAGCGTTGCACCATTAAAAACTGGATTCGATTAGTCTCTTTATCTTTGGTCTTGAGCTGTGTTGCTATCAGTCCCTTCATGCCCTTGAAACAGCAGCTTCCTGCTGTACCAGGGGGATGTACGGGCGCTTTGCAAAGATATGTTTTTTCCATTTGTTTTTTCTTTTCAGATTTTTTGCAAGTAAGAATCCTTCGCAGCTTATTTTATCTCAGATGTAAGCAACACATGCTTTGGTTACGCCGACTGAATTTCAATGCAGAAAGGCGAAATTGTTCGCACATAAAAGAGCCAGTTCGCCTGAGGGAAAGCACGTCTGGAGATGAGACCGGACAGGACCACACGGCTGGCTGTGTGCTATCATGGGGACCTTTCCACTCGCCCTAAAGGAACCCAAGGGCCGTCTGCTAGCCATATCAAGCATGGGCTTATGGTTGTGTCCACACAGACAAAAAAAACAGATGCTTGTGTGCTGCCAATAAACATTGTCATACAATAGAGGCTTCATAAGACTTGGCTAGTAGTGAATGAAACCAGGAATGTCCAATGAGACGGCACAGAGATGAAACAATTCAATGTGCTGTCTGGAGTGGGTGGAGGGCAGTCTCTGATGATACAAATGTTTCAGTGTATTAAAATACGTTCATTAAAAATTGCACAAGCTGCGTCTTTTACATCTAATATGATATTTTATTAAAGAAATAAGCCATTAGAAGCCAAGCGTCACAGTGAGTTTAAAACAGCTAAAGAGTTTTTCAGCACCCCACTTTGCAATGTGCCTAAAAGCACCCCTTAGCCGTAGAATCTCTGTGATGCACGGCACATCGTCTCACTTAAGGGCCAACTGCTTATTTGCAATTTATTTTTGTCTTGCTTTAAACTGCATGAAATGATACCGCTGGGAACATCACATACTCAGATCTCTACAGGTAAAGATTGGCAATTATTATTCACGTGTTATGAATTGACTTACTCATAACCATAATGTTGCCATTAGCTAGGATGGTGCCATGTCGGTTTGTAGCCTCGCACTGATAAACCGCGCTGTTAACTGGGCTTGCGTTGCGGATGAAAATGGTGCCATCTTTCATGATCTCTCTGTTGGATGCTGGGACCTCTGAAACAGAAAAGAAAAGTTCAAAGTTAATTGTTGTACATATACTTTGGAAACACGTTTATAGTCACCTTGTGATTATAAATATTTAGGTCTTATGACAATCTTTGGGCAAAAAAGCCCATCTTATTATAGTGATAGTTCACCCAAAAATGAAAATTCTGTCATAATATACTCCCCCCTTTGTCATTTGAAATCTGTATGAATTTCTTTCTTCTGCAGAACACAAAAGAAGATATTTTGAAGAATGTTGTTAAAAGAAAAGAGACGGCACCCATTTACTTGCATTGATTTTGTATCCATATAATAGAAGTGAATGGGTGCCGGTGGTGTTCAGTTTTATTCAAAATATCATCTTTTGTGTTCTGAGTAAATGATGACAGAATTATCATTTTGGGGCAAACTGTCCCTTTAATTAAATGCATACAGAACAAAAACAGAAATCTAAGTTTCTTCAAAATAATTTGTATTTACAACATAAAGAAATTTTTTAATGCTTATACACTAAATGTCTTAATATATTTACATTATTTATTCATTCGATACTGAATTTTGAACCCTTATTACTGACAGTTATTACGAAGCATTACCCAACATATGAGCAGCAGGCACAATCATTTCATATCATTATAAGCAGAATATAATGGTGTTAAAAGAAGCTTGTTCTGTACTATGAAAACGTGTGCGTTTACCATTGAGAGGAAGGCTGTTGACCCGCCATTTAACACTTGGCGGTGGATTTCCTTTGACCGCACACTTGATCGCCACATCAGCTCCAATTGTCACCAGCTGACTCTGGGGTTCTATCTCCCACTCAGGTGGCTCTATACATGCAACAAAATTAGGCTAATAATAAATAACAATCAAGCTTTGTGCCCACACAGAAAACACTTTATGCATTTGGCGGAAGCTTTTATCCAAAGCGAGTTGCATTGCATTATACTATACATTTGTTTCTGAGTATGTGCACACCCAGGGATGGAACACATGACCTTGGCGTTACTAGCGTCACACTCTAACCACTGAGCTATAGGAAGTACAGCGTAAGATTATTTTAATGTGTTGTTTCAAAACAAACATCGCTCGTCAATGCTACTATTGAGAAAACATAGATTGAATATGTATTGAACAAGAGTTTATTTCCAAAAAGTGCTACTCAAAATTCATGTTTTATTGTGTTAGCTGTATTTTTTAGTTACTATGGCTTGAACCTAAACAAACCAACTGCAGTTTGATTTATACTAATTGGAATCCACAATAAAAACATGATTTTTGAAAAATGTTTAAAACTGAGTATCCTGAATTAGCAATGCCAGAATTTCTTGTCCCTGGACAGAAGATGGCGCTGTTGCACCATGTACAGTAAACATTGGCATACTCCAAAACCTAACTGGTTAAAGCACAGTATAAGCTCACTGTGTTATGTGACTTACCCTCTACTGTAACGTGAAAGTAATGCGCAACCTCTCCATGAGGATTTTTGGCTTTGCACATATATTTTCCTTCATCTTCTTCATTCACCATCTTTATAGTGAGTAACTTCCCATGACTCTCCACCACGGCCTTCTCTGGCAGCTTGTGGCCCATTTTCACCCACTCTACCTTTGGAGTTGGACTGAAAGATAGATGAAAAAAGATATAAAACCTTAACAATGATTTATATTCCTTAAGGTGAACGGATAACTGAGAAAATAATGTGAATTAAACTTACAATCCGTCAGCAATACACTCCAGCTGAAGTTTTTCTCCTTTAACTAAATATGCGTGTGTCTCCTTTCCTATAGGCGTCAACAGACTGGGCTTCCTCTCCAACAGAAAGTTTGCTTTATAACAACGAGAATGTCAAATAAAACATAAATAAGCACGAAAAAATATTTTAAAGCATACGATTGTCAAAGGTATACTGTATGGCTTGCTTCAGATGTGACAATAAAAACAGATGCATGACTAAAATGCTTTAAAGGTGAAATTCATGAACATTTCTCAATTCTAAGAGGTTTCCATAACAGTGTACGTCACTTAATATATAACACAAGTTTAATAACATTTTTAAAATGATGTTATCATTTAAAGGGGCGGGGGCTTGAGTCACCATTCACTTTCACTGCATGTAGGTATACGATTGAAGTAAAGGGAGGCTGATGCTGTCTGTACCTAAAATTTCACTTCTTGTGTTCCATGCAATAATCATATCAGCATACTTGGCTCAACATAAGTGTGACAATGGTGACAACGTATTCATTTTTAATTGAACTAATCCGAATTGGGATCAAACATTACGATGAATCCTAAAGACCCAGTAAAATCTAAACGAACGTTTTTTTCCTTTCATTCAAAATGAGCGAGCCTTAAGGACGTCAAAAAACTGATATGCTACTAAGCGCTGACAAAATTCGCATCTAGTAGATAAAGCCATTCAAAACTGACAGTCTGGCACGTGCGCTCAAACAAATCTAAAAATTCCATGACATCGCGCTACACTTCAGCCTCTCGTCAAAGTTCTTCTCCAATCAAATTCGCTTTAGAATCCGAAAAGTCCCGCCCCCTTCACTAGCAGAGCTGGGGAAGTGGCATCGCATATACTACATGGTGAACGATGCATAATGCACTAGGTGGGACATAAGGGATGATCCAGACGGTGTAAAGATTAACATATAAGTATTTATTTTGCGTAGTGTCAAGTTCCAAGGCATTGCAGTGGGCCTTTACATGATTTTTCTTCACTGTCTTCTAAACCACTCAGTCGGTTACAGAAAGTGTTCACAATTGAGATATGCAAATCCAAAGATGACAACAAGTATTATGATAACAAGGGAAAAGATAATGATTTAGTACTGATTAAAAACAAAAGAATCTGATCTATGCCCATGTAGCATATCTAATGAACGTCACTCACCATAACCTGTGCCGCTACCAGTACCTGAGTTCTTCAATAACTTATCTTGGATGAAGAGATGAGAACAAATAATAAACAGAAGGAGTATGGCAGTGCAAAACAATAAAAAAATAGATAAGGGCATGGCAAACATTGCAAAACACACCAGGCGGGAGTAGATGTTTTAGATGTGCACAACAATATATCTAAAATACGTTTATGACGTTGGTCATGATAAAAAATGATCACATGCACGTGTGCTATAAAGGGATTGAGAAAAATTGTATTTGAACATACTGCTTTTAACATTGATGGACATGGCATATTTCTGGACGACGGTTCGAATGCGCGGAAAGGCAGCAAAGCAGCAGTAGTCCCTGCTGCTGTCAGTCACGATGGCATTTGAGAAGTACAGGTTCCCATTCAGACCCACTGAAACTCTCTCGTCCTCCTCAATGTGCTGCAAACCTGTTGAAAATGACATAGACACAAAAGCTTCAATGCTACCAAACATGCTACCAACACAGTCTTACAAAAAGGAAAATGCGAGGGACAGAAACTATAATGCCACTGTTGCATATTAAGACCGGTATTTGGAAGGTGTTCACGTCAAGGTTTGTATGAGAAGACGTTAATGCCGTAACACCTGAATCCGCCACGTCGAACAACCCACGGTTCTTTTTAATTATCGATTTCTCCATATATCAAACAAAACAAGCAACTGTACATATCAAATCAAAAATAGCAGTGGCGTTATATCCGACCAAGATGGGGCGCCACTGCAACATGCAACACTGGGCTTCACATTCTCTATTAGGATGCCAGCAATACAATATTCAGACTTTGCAAGACTTTGTCTTGAAGCCTTTCACCTGCTTTGCACATTTCATCTAATGCGATGGGTTTGTGAACGGACTGTCCCAACAAACCTACTCACCTATTGTCATCCAGTAGATTTGCATTGGGGGGAGTCCTTTAGGTGGGTTGCATTCCAGAATAACTGACTGACCTTCCATAACCTCAACAGGGTCGATGTTCTCTTTGGGAAACTTTGGAACACCTGCACATGATAAGTAAAAAGGTCAGGACATGATAAATCAATGGGCAATTTTACAAACCAGTTTAGCAATTACGCCACCATTAGGTGGCAGTGAAAACCAGGCTTTTCCCATAAGTCATTTCTTGATACAGCGTTCCAATTTCCCACATTTAGTCTGAAAATCTGCCAATACCAGCATCACACTTTGACTCATGAACATTACATGTCAACTGAATGAATGATTGAAAACTGGTTCTGTGAATAATGACTCTTCACCCTGGTTACATCTTCAAAGATTTATGTGTTGTTTTTCAGGGCACAATGAGAATGTTACGTTGAAAAATCACGAGAGAGGAGAAATCTCATTTTTCACAGGGCGCTCCTCTAGGTCCATACGCACTCTCAGATGAAAGAGAAAGAAAAGCTCCAGGGTTCCTCTGACTTTGTAGCGGGCAAGTAAAATGGATACCCCACTAAGGAGCAGAGCGGTTTCCTCATTGGATACAGTCTCTAAATCACTTTGAAAGAATCGTTATGAAACATACAGCACAAAGTTACACATTACTCACTGGGAACAATAAATTCAATCTCCTCTGACATGGCTGTGCCTAACTTGTTAGTGGCGAAGCAACGATAAATTCCCTGGAATTCTATAAGATTCTCATTATTCGGAATGACGAATGTTCCGGAGTCCTCTAAAATGACCAATCTGGGATCCTGATACGGATCAAAGTCCTGACCGTTTTTTGTCCACCTGAACCTGAAAAAGAAAGAACATCAGTGGTTAGATTAAATTACAGCTTTGAATTGTAATGAAACCTGCAATGGTTTTCACATTGGAAAATGACATCAAATGCTCGTGTAAGACTTTGAAATGCTAGTGGGATGTTTCTGATGTTATTAGTAATCGAACCACCCTGCTGATTTTCGTGTCGATCCAGACCGGATTATGACTGGTTTTAATATGCTCGAAGGAAAATGTGCTCAAAGAAGTTTAATGTCTGAGTTCCTCTCATTTAAAACTTCACCACATTAGGCAGTGAATGAAGATAATCACCGCCAGACTTCCAATTTCCTGTTGTGAGCAATGTCAACTTTATTATACAGAATCAACAGGTTTATTGCTGCTGTGTTTTGGATTTAACCTCAAATACAGTGTTTTTCTGAAGCGTTTAATGATTTTCTTTTCTGTTTTGTGTTATAGATTATAGTTATTCTTTATATGTATACATATATGCGTTCATAGTTGTTTTGCTTATGTTTACATGCATGGGTCAAAGACATTAAGATGTCCCCATCAAAATAAATTTACAAAAGTGATTTTATGTCCACGAGAGCACATTAAATGCCAGTAAAAGGTCTTCTTTATGGTTTCATATAACTTTTGGGAGAATAAAATGTTAAAAAAAAATGTTGAATTGTCATTCCATGTAACACAATATTTAAGTACAAATTCAAACAACATGCTTATTCTGACTACGTATTAAAATATATAAAAGAATAAGGGAATATTACATTTTATTGTGCGTTGAAAAACATTCTTATTGACAATTGGGCAAAACCTAGGATATAATTAAAATAAAATTTAAAATTACAACAAGTTAGCATTTGGGGTGAACGTTATTAGTCTTTTAATATGTCATAAATTGATTTTGGTTGTAAATATGCCTGACAAGATTGTTACACTGAATGACATTTTAGTCGACGTCTTCTGTAAAGGGGAAATGTATGATATACATTTTTTGCTCAGAGAAACAAAAATGCAATTAAATTAAACAGAACACTTTTTACTACATTCTACACCGGACGCGACACGTCAAAAGACATTAGAAACGCATTAGACCCATTATAATAAAAAAATTGTCCACACTGGATTCGGCGCGGACAGTTATAGGTGTAAAAGGTGCACTATAATACACTTAAATGTCTTTAAAGTTCTCTATTCTTTGCGCACTATTTTTGTACTAGATAAACCTACGCAGATTTACATTTACATTTGGAGATCTTACTGTACTCCACTGTGCTATTTTGAGACACCATGAATAGAAGTAAAAAAAACTATATTTATTAATCGCAAAATGAATGTGTGACAAAAGAGCTATTTTAGTCTACTTCAATAAAGTGTAATTTATTGCTTTATTGCTCCCTTCACTCTCTGTAAGTCGCTTTGGATAAAAGCGTCTGCTAAATGACTAAATCTAAGTGTACATAGTAGCCGATGCAGATACTGTTCAAGATTCAGATACTGTTCAAGATTCAGATACTGTTCAAGATTCTGAAGATTAAATTAATATTTCCTAACTTTCTTAATGTTGTTAATTCATATAATGATTATTAATATTGAACATCAAACTGGAGATTTTTCTTAACTTTTGTTTCAGTTACAGAGCACAATTTCCTATCCTTTTTTGATTGACAGGATATATCGGCCCTGATCACGTCTGTTTTTAAACTATTTGATAGCTGATAGTGTGAAAAATGGCTTTAATCGACCGATTATTGGCAGATATATCGGTGCATCTCTAGAACTTTGAGCACTTTTTGTTTAACCGGTGATGCTATTTCACATCAGAGATAGTCCAAAAGACACAATAATAGCAACATTTACAAAAAATAACACAAAAGTTTATTCATAGTACTGTGCAATGTTGCCAGCTTAAGCAATCAACTGTTTATTTTATGTTTTTTTTAATAGTTGTTCACGAGTCCAACATCTTCCCCATAGTTGGTCCCTTCCCCAAACTTGACTTTTTGAACTTTACATTTATCTTTTCATACTGAGGACTATAGAGGGACTCAATTATTACAAAGGGTGCAGAGATTCATTGATGCTCAAGTAGACAATACACTAAAAGCCATCGTTTTAAATAACTGTACATAAACAATCGCACTAGCATCACGCTGTGACGTTAACATCAACATAATTTCGTATATCTTTGGGCCCCCGCCAATTCCCACTCATAGGAACCATCCTCCAGAACACAGCATATGGTTGTGACTATGCTGTCACACTGTCTGTGTCTTTTTTGTTGTGTGTGTGCTGTATGTGTGTATGCTGCTCACTGTGGTAGAGGATTTCCCGTGGCCTCACACTTTACGGGGAAGCTCTCTTCGAATCGGAAGGCGATCAGAGATGCAGGAGAGTACTCCGTAATTGTGGGCAGCTGCTCCACTGGATAGAGAAAAAACCAGAACAAGCACTCAGTCGACTGTTGGGTAGGATGTGCAACATGCAGGATGGCCAAATGGGGATGAGAAATGCCTTCTTTAACCTTTGGTTCGATTCTAATGATTTTCCGGAATAAAGTCAGTTGTTTTGATCAATACATGCAAGACTAAAGGTAAACAAAATGTTTGCTGTTGAACATAATTAGCTATTGAATCATTGATCGTGCTGTTGTTAAAGATTATGTAATTAGGTTGATGTTATTAGGATATGGCAAGTGATTGTATCAAATAATGTCAATGAGAGTTTGTTTGATTGTTGTTTGGAACAGACAGGACCTAATGTAGAGTAGCTTGAGTGTAAAATTGGAAATGCATGATGCAGTGCGAGGTTGATGGAGTGGAAGAAAGGGTTGCTGTTTAATGAAAGTGGTCTGCTGGCTCTGTTATTGAAGGTCTTCCCACTGTGCCAAAAACGCTCAAAGAGTCCAAGTGATTTGATCCGAGTGAACATTTAAGTTTAAAATTCTAGTCTTGACCACGACTACATAACAGTGTGGGATCTGTCTATGAAAATGAATCAAATTGGAGGAAGATTAGAAGAGATAAGATCAAATAAGATTAGATGTGATTGTAATACTTTGTTGGTATCGTTTTGACATATCCTCCTGGATGTCCATGTACTGTAAATTTGACATGGATATGGTCATTCTAAATGACATCAAAATGAAATACCAGTGCTACAATCCCAGTCCTAAACATATATTAGCAGTAAACCTAATCTTAAAATCGGATTGGGATCCAGGAAGGGTGTTCAAGGATCAACGAGGATCCAGAGACATTTGGCTAAACTACCATCTGATACCGTATTACTGCCACACAGTAAGAACAATATTAAATAGACTTTAATTTTAATTCATGTCTTATCTCTTCTATTTCACAAATAATTAGCATAAGGTATTCATACGTCAAATATGAACTCCATTCTGCCAGTGGAAGCGCACAAAGAGGGTTTCTAATGTCAGTGGTGAACGTCTCCAACAAAAGAGCACATCTTTGTATTAGATCGAGCTTTCCAAATGAAACTGATGCTTGATAAATGATGACAACCACTTTGGATGAACGCTAAAAAGTCGGAGCATGGCTTGGTAAAATAAACTTACTGTTTATGCTTTCTAAAACTAACAAATCCACCGCAGCAGGGAAACATGGGGAAACAAACGTGCAGGGATTTGTAAGAACCATATTCTGCAGAACTGCTATCAAACAATTGACATAACAAATGACATCCACATTCCATCCACAAGATTGACTAAAAAAGTAGAACAGAATAAATTATGAACAGCGTTATGTTCCCACGTGATATCTTTCTAGACCTGAAGATGTATCGTGAATAATTGAAAAGCAACAAAATATACTTTAATCTGGTTGCCACGGAAACCATGGGATAATACATAGCCTTAGCAGTAAATGATATCTGCTTTTATACTCGGGTTCAAACAGATAAGAACAGTGTGTTCACTATTACTCCTGAGTGCATGGAAATGAGGTCAAATTGTGCATTTGGCAAACAGTTTAATTGGCAGAGCACAAAAACATTATCAGTATTAAAGAGACAGGACCCCCTCTGCTGTATGAATTATTAAATCACAAACTAGACTAAATATATATTTCTTGTTTTAGTTCAAAACTAAAATTATTAATCCCATCTTTTTGTGTATTCCAATAAAATGTTTTTGAGGTTTTAGAGGAGTAGTTCACATCAAAACAAGCCCTCTTTCCATTGTCATTTTTATTCCTTCTATGGAAATTAAATGGGGGCTTATTCTGAAATGAACTACTTCAACTACTAGTAAGTCTGTTACAGTAAATATAAATGGTAAATAATCCAGGTTTACTTGTACAGTCAATAAACAAACATTTACATGTAAAGTGTTCGTTCATATTCAGAATTATGCAAAAGTCTTGCATGCATTAGATGTAATACCACACCCTGAGGGTTAAACCAGCCTTAGATGAATTGCTGGTTTTAGCTGGTTTAAGCCGGGTTTTGTTTATCCTCTAGCATGATTGATCCGGTTTTGTTTTGGTTTAGAGGGTCCTCGTAGTCGTAGACCACCAGGCACACCAGCTAAACCAAATACATGCCAACAAAACAGCTAAACTAAATAGATGCCAGATCATTTCAAATCAGCTAGCATCAGCAAACCACCTTAAGGCCTTTCAACCCTCCTAGACTGGTTTATGCTTTTCATTTTCATACGTACTTTTTTATATCATACAGGTTTGAAATGACAAGAGGGTGAGCTATCACTTTAAGAATACACAAAATTGCTGCAGCAACAGATAACAAATGTAGTAATTTATTCATTGTCTTACCATCAAGAGGAATATCCAGAGCATTAGTTTGATACCTGCCGAAAATATTAAGACAAGCGCCCAAAAGGAGGGTCACTCCTATTTTCCATAACAACCGCATGACTGGCCACAGTTGAGCGGAGGATGACAGGAATATTGCAGCCTTCCAGAAGTCAGTGCATCTCACTCCAGCGCAGTCTGGAGTCTCGCCACCTGCACAAAACACAACAGAGATCTTACTGTCACACAGACATCATCCACATGCAAGATATCAGCAGCCACAACATCACAGTCGCACAGACTCAAAGACTTTCCTATGCCACACGTCTCCCGCCGAGTAACTTCCTACTGTTGTGTCTATTCTGACTTGTATGTGTTCGAAACGGATCTGTGAACGGATCTCCATATTAAAGCTATCTATAACGGAGTCCCCGGAGACATGAATACTATTTCTGCAAATTGTTTGTTGGTGCATGTGTGGCAGCTCCGTTTTTTCTCTCTTTCGCTTCATAACATTGAATCGAATTTTTTTTTAACCTTATAAAATAAATAAAGGGGCCCTCCTGTAGTTATGCTAATGTGCAGCAGATGTTGCAGAAATTATTCTGAATTATGAATTCATGGCAATATAACAGTGACAGATTTTGATTAGCTGGATAAGGACGAGAGCTGGCAGATCACAAAGCGTGCAGATGTGTCTAAATTGATGGCTGGAAATATGCCGCTTTGCAGTACCGGGGTGGATGAACCTTTGAGTTAAATGTCAAGTTTCTGCTATTAAAGTCTGTTTCTTGGAAAGTCTTTGTAAGTGATGTCATGTAAGGTAAGGGTTCAGTAGTTGCTTTAACCTTTTGGAGTATGGCGCCAACAAGGCGTCTTAGAGACGAATAGATCTCATGCCCATTTTCCCACCAGATTCATAACAGAGCAATAAAATGCTGCGGTTGATCAGGGTAATAGAGGTCACCTTCATGCTCAGTGTTTTGCACCTACTATGCCATTCAACTGAATTGTGGAGCTGCTTTGAACTAGCTGTTGTTGTACTTACTGCCTGTAGCTCTATAACACCTGTAAGTAGATTTGTCTTTACTCTGCCAAGAAAACACAACATTTTGTGTTCACTCGTACAAAGAAAGTAAAATATTCTTAAGGCAAAATTTAAGGCTGACAGATCCATCTAAAAAACTCTAGACACCTCTAAAAATGTCCTATTTACAGTATGTAGTTGGTTTTAGTTCTTGTAGAAACTCAAAAGATGTGTCATGGTTTTCCATTAAAGGCTTTGAGAAAACCTAAACATATATAAAGGTTTTCGGTACGTAAATAGGATATTTATGATTCTAGAAGGCTTTGTGGGTGTGGCAGCTGAGGAACCCTAAATGGTGCCTCAAATATCTTTGTATGTCCTTGTATGTTGCATCACATAATGCAAAATGTATATTTGAATCCATTTAAATGAAATTCCTTACCCCTTAAAAGGAGGATGCTATAAAGCTTTCTCTGCAGTGATGCCATAGAATAGCCCTTTTGGTTCCCCTAAGAACCTTTCAAAAATATATATTTCTTATCTTTGTATAGTCTGTACATTTACACTATCTTACAAAGATCTTACATTATGACACCGTCTATAAACGAATAGGGAACGCATGTAGCAAAAAGAAGATATAAATGCTTAGAAATTAAACAATAATAATGTTCAGTAGACTTTAAAATTTTTCTTTGTCTTTTTTCTCTCAATTTTTCTGGGGATCCCTTTCAACCTTCTGGGGGTCCCTGGACCCTAGTTTAAAAACCCTTGTTCTAGACTTTTATCAAAGGACTTTTACAATGGAAAAACAATATTATGTTAGTTCAATCCGTGGTTGGGTCAAATAGTGTATCACACATTTGAATAGAAAGACCACCTGCATGAACAGCCTCTAGAATTGTACTAGAAGTTGTTGTGAATTAAATGGTGCTAATTGACTTTTTACACAGGAAATCTAATCTCAATAGATTTAGCAAAAGTGTCTTTCTGGGGTCTATTAAACAAAAGTTTTTCTCATGTAGGGTGCACCACCGCTCATTACGTCAATTCCTTTTTTACTTTAATAAGTTAAACACAAATTAGAGCTTAACTCGGAGAACAGGAGAATTACAAAGCCAAAAGAGAGGGAAAGAGATTGAAAAAGCAGCAAATCTTACAAAATAACTTTATCACTCAACTGCACCCCTTCAGGAGCAAAATCATCACAAAAACAGATTATTCTTTCAAAACCTTATCAAAGTCTGTAATTGAAGTCAAAAGAGGGATTTGGTTGGTGCAGGAGAGGCTGAATGCGCTAAACTCTTTAATTCAGCTGTTGGTGCCAGTCACGACAGATATCCACACTTCACTGCCCCTCCATTTTAACCCCACCAGCTGCTTTAATCTCCTCCTTTTTCAGCTGGACCCCTCATGCACGTCCCTCGGTTAATCTTCTCCACTGCTTAACAAATCCAATAGGAAACGCAGAGGTCAAAGAGCAGTAAGCAGAGAAGTAATTGAATAATTGAACAGTGTGTGAATGAGTCGATTCCCGTCATTCCTCAGTGGGGGCTCTTGTTTTCAGATGGGCTTGAACTCTGCTCCACATGCCTGCATTTTCCATAATGGTATTAACTCGGTTTTGTGATTTAATGCCGGTTATGGTGACCCCTGAAATGACCTCAGTGGTGTCACTAGGGCAGGACGGGATTCAGCACCCCTTTATTATCAAGATGAAAGGCTTGTGGCTATGCCGTTGTACACCCTGTCGGACTTTGATGCATTTCTTGGATTCAAATACCCCGCCTGAGGCTGTGCTGCTTGCCCTGAGACGACTCTCTCTCTGCCACAGATGGTGTCGAGCATTAGTAATCAGATTAGAATCAAAAGGTAAAGTGCTAACCTAATTGGATTGTGCTTTATTGGGCACTTTGGTGTTACTAGGGGCATATGTTTACCACCCTGAACCAACACAACATGTCACAGTTTTTCATAATCGTGCTGGCTTGCTCAGTCCAACTTAAGGGCCCTTGTCGAAAAAGTTGTTGGACCACAGGGAACTTATACAGGCATAATTCATACATCACTGTGAAATGTTTACTAAGGGTTTGTTTGAAAGCCTGTGCAACTAGAGTATTTCACTTTGCTTTTGCGTTTTCAGATTAAAAAAAGAGAACCATAGACACCCCTTAGTAACAACCATAGTAACCCCTTTCTCCTTATAGTTTTATGAGAGATCTTAACAGTGTTTAAAAAATGCACTCGGATCTGCCGACGTCTCAATCAAAAAGTTATCAAATATTTCTCATCGAAATCTCACATTTTTATTGTAGAATATCACGTTTTGTAGGATATCACCAAGTAATATCAGAGCCAATATCGTCAATATAATTTTATTTATAAATACAGTATATATACACAATTTATTTAAAATGTACTATCTATAGGTATGTGTTTAGGGAAAATCATTTCATCCCGCAAAGAAAACAATACTACAGTAATATTTGTACATGTATTCCTTAAAAGTTCATTCTTTATAGATTTTTACCCAATGCTGGGTTGTACAGATAGTGTACAGATATCACTATTAATTTTGTATTGTATAGAGTAAAACGGGTAATTATTGCTATTTAACATAATATTTGAGAGCGATTATCAAATTTGTTTCTATTTTCATATATCCTACACTTCAAAATACTGGGTTTCTTTCAACCAAGCGTTGTGTCAAAAAGAGACGAACCCAGCCATTGGATAAATTTAACCAAGAAAATGTTTATTTCATCCACCAATGGGTTAAAACAAGCCAGCATGTCCTTTTTTTACCCAACCCTGGGTTGAAAATTTAATTTTAAGAGACATAATCGACCACAGGGGGATATTTCAATAAAACATCTGAAAAAAAGTCTTCTGAGTTATAATTTTCCCCTTTAAGTAGCTTGAGTTTGTAACCAAGTGCGATTCCTCTCACCTTTCTAATCCACAGCTCGTCCCCATACAGCTCACCTAAGCATTACCTCGTAAACACAGAACTGGGACATACTCAACAACTGCCGTCTGTTCTTAATCCTCCGCATTTGAGTCTGATGATACTGGCAAGCGATCAAAGCCACCCAGCGTGAGAAGGCCAGCGTGAACTCTGACCTGCGGTAGTTCTGGCAATGACTGGGAAAAGCGGTCAAGAACAAGAGCCAGATCGGGCAGAGAAGGTGGAAACTGGGTCGAGAGAAATCAAGGGCAAGCTTTCCTCCCTGATAGACTGATGGTGTCCTTTCCTTCTCAGACTCACCTCGTTCGCTGTGAAGACTCATTAGCATAGCGGATGAGCGTAAATCAGGACACTGGAAAAAATAGGAAACGATTTGGCAGAGGGAGGCATGGCGTAAGTGCCTAGCTGTTCTAATCTGTATAGGGTTTAAATAAGGAGACAGTCCCTGAGAGACCACCATCATGCCTATTCTTCACACCCTAGGCTCCCTCACAGGCAGTGTGTGGCTATTTATCAGATTTATTGCTTGGCTTACTAGATGCTCCATTCTGATTGGTTGATTGCATCGTTTTATATATGGTAGTTTCATGTCATTTTTATTTTCCTGTAAGCAACCGTGTAATAAGTGGAATAATTTAAAGCCACTGCAATATAACCCCCCTTAGGATGATATGTTCTCATTGCTCATTATCTTTTATGTATGACAGGCTGTATTTTAATAAATAAATCAGCACAAATGCTCACATGCACTAGTCTGCCATATCAAAGTTAGACGTAGCAAAGCTGCCGATTTACAGTATTGAGACCATTCTGTTTTAACTGTCTATACCATTTCATTGTCAGTAACCTCTACCTAATCTTATAAAGTGGACAGACATCTCCTATTCAGCACAGAGCCAGCATTTAAGTGCCTTTTAGTATAAAAACTGTGTGTGCACTATGGAGGGTACTAATGGGATTAGCTCCATCCGTCCTGTCAAACTGGATTAAAATATTCTGTTGTCGGAAGAGTCTTGATGACTGTGCATCAGTATCAATTCTCCGGATAACACAGCAATTCTAATTTACTTAACTTAAGGAAAAATATGCGCATTTATTTAGGGTTTTATCCATTCCTTATCATCTTAAAAGCGTCTTGATTGGTGTTTCAGCAAAAAATGGGGATAGTTCACCCATAAATATAAATTCTCTCAAAATGTATTCCCGTTTATGTCATTCAAAACCTGTCAATTACTTTATCTTCTGTGTAACACCAAAGAAGATATGTTAAGAAATTGTGTCTTTGGTTTTTTGTTCATACAATGGAGGTCAATGATGGCCATTGTGTTTTGGTGACCAAGGGTTTTCATATAGGTTTTTGTGTATTTTGCAGAAGAAAGTCTATAGGTCTGGAATGACATTAGGGTGAGTAAATGATGACAGAATTTTCATTTTCATGTACATTTCTCTGTCTTCATTATTTAAAGATACAGTGATATTGCTTTGACTATTTAAGTACATCGTAACAGTTACTCCAAATGGCAACGCTGACACTACCTGCTAGCATACAACTATAAAACGTTATAAATAATGCACAAATAACCCTTTAAACAGTCATCAGCTGCACAAGTTATATATTATTAAAGTGTCTGTGTCACAGCAAAGCAGAGACAAGACACTAAATGAGATTAAGAAGTAGGTGTGATATTAAATAAAAACTATGCCTAATTGAGATTTTACTCCATTTCAGTCTGCTTTAACATCCGTGCCGGAAACAAAATGGTTCAATTACCAGCCCATTAATAATACAGCAGCCTGAGCAACCAGATATGGGGGGAGGACAGGGAGGGATAAGATCTGATGTGTACTGTACCAGTGACCCCAGACATTTTTTACTTCTATATATATATATCTGTCTATCTAGACAAAGCCTGACAGTGGACCTAAAAATCCCAAATGAGATCCCTCTAATATCTCAATATTACTTCCTACAAAGAAATAACATTATTTGTAGCTCAAACGAAAGTCTATGGAGAGTTTCACATCTCAGGAGATTGCATAGCTTATATACAGTGAACAATTGTCTCATTTGTGTCTCACACATAGCACAGTAAAATTCTTGCTCAATGGGGCTGTGCACTCAGAGGTAATGCGTGCAAATTTTGGCAAAAATAGAAAGATGTGGGTTGGTGGAGACAGCTAAGGAATAGACTAAGTCATAAACCATCTCTTTCGTTGACAGGGGAAGCCTGATGCATTGTGGGAGGGAGTGAAGGAGACAGAACGTGGATGGATGGGGGCGTAGGAAGTGTGGGCGTGGATCATGAACTTGCTGCAAGGAGAAATGCAGAGATAGATTTTTGATGGAGTGGCAAAGCAGATGAGCAAATCGTAAAATGACGTGGAAAAAATATTGCCCTCGACGTATAGATGGATTATGAAAGAACGAAGACCGGAAAATAAGGGAAGAAAGCGCAAAAGAGCTGTAATCAATAAGCATAGTCGCTTCTAACCTAAGGTCCCTGTTGGAGGATGGCCCTGATGGTGGATGGCCTTGTGACCCCAGTGAAGTGCTCTGACAGAGATTAACGTGTCCCTGGTCAACAGCGCAATTTATTTTAAAAGCGACTGGTTCCTGATCATCAACCTGTTACATGCTTTTCTTGATTTTATGGAGTGGGTTCCCAAGTGGAAAAGTCTTTTCTCTCATAAATGTTGTTAGGCGCAACCAGATGAATAACCAAAGCCATCTCTCTTATCTGCTCTTCAAAGCTTATAGCCAACAAAATATGTAGATTTACTGTACTATTATTGTTGTTTTTTCGCTCTGATAGATGAGATTGGTGATGAAGACCCAATTGTGCATGAATTTCCTTGCTGGCCTATGCTGGTTTATGATGGTTCACATATCTGTGGTGTCAATCTGCCGTGAACCCTGGTTTCATTTGACAGGAGAGTTCGGTTTGTTCGGTCGCTACACATACTTCGCACATTTCAGCTCTTTAAAAAGCATGTTTATGACATCGGCATGTCCAGAATACGATGTTCTACAGAAGTGTTGTTCAGCTCAACTGCAGGAAGCTCTCTTGGAGCGTCAAAAGAACAAATTGTCTGTAAGGTTAAGGTCACAGAAAACGGCTGTGAAGAAAGAAAGAAATCTTTCAAATGCTCGGTTGTCACAGATGTGCTGTCATGTCGGGAGGGGGGTGGGGATAGAGAGCGAGAGCGAGAGACTGTCAGAACGACCCTATATGTGTCATTTCTAGTACCTATGTAGTGATTTTTTATTTTGTCTTCCCTTTTTTCATTTTCTTCGATACATTCATTCTTTGAAGTCTTAGAGATAAGAGGAGTTCTGCGCATCTCGGACAGCGATCAAATTAGGCTGTGATCCGTGTTGAGTGCCCTGAAGTAGAGCAGATTGAAAACAGACACTCACTGGGTGGAACAGGAGTGTTATTTTGTGGGAACTGACACAGCAAGAGCCCTGGCGACATTCATTGAGAACTGACGGATGTTGGCAATCCCCCAGGAAGAAACTTCGCTGTTGCCAAACAAGATAAATGGAACCTGTGTCCAAGACTATCGTCTTCCCTCGACATTTCTAAAGCTAATTTACTTTCTTCTCCTCCCGTAGACAGAATTCTTATCCCTGAGGGAAAGGAAATATCTATTGTTTGTAAATCCTGTACTTAGTCCTCTTTACATAGCACAAACACGGGCACACCTGTGACCATTGACATTTGCGTTGTGTTGAAAGTGTGAGTCGCATGAACTGTTAATTCAGAACTCGTTTCAACTTGTTTCCTAACATCTGGATAAGCTTGTTTAAAGAAGCTATTTGACAGTTCTGTCGGAAGGATAAAAACAGTCTGGGTTTCTTTATGACCTCAATGGTCACATAAGCCGTTAGCCTTTTTAGCAACATCTTATGAAACAGATCCTGACAGAGCCAAGTTGTAAAGGGATATTTCCAATTCAGATAGGTATTTCCATTCGGCCAAGAATAAGCAAATTGTAAAAGCTTTCAAAATCTCATTGAAGTCATTATTAAAACAAATTAGAGATTGAAAACCCCAATGATGTTTTTGTATCCAACCAACGTCATAGAAATATAATGCACAAAACCAAGAAACGAAACTTGACTAAGCTTGACATCTAACACTTAATATATAAACTTACATATAAACGTATATACATATAAGTGTTAAACCTTAAACATAAGCTTCAAAGTGAAAATATTACAGAATAAAGATAAAGGTGCAAGAATATCATACCAACATTGCAAACAAATATCAATTTCACAGTCCCATCAAGGGCGCTCTGAAGCACACGTCCGGGGTCACAAGAAACCCTACTACGGTACAGTAGCTCTACAGTAGTAGTAATTCCCTCTGCTGGGTTGCTTTTGTATCAACCTCAGACAAACCCGTCAAATAAAAGCCTCTCGAATAAAATACTCACAGGGATCTGCTTCATTCTGTCTGCGCTTCCTTAGAAAGATAGTAAAAGCCTTCCTCTTTTGCACGGTCTAATCCCACAGGCGTGAACAAGACTGAGGAAATCCAGAGAAACGTCTACCGCAGCAGACACGGGAACGAGAGACTCCGCTAGCGTGCGGTGCGGTGTGAGAGAGGCACTGGGGAGACATATGTTGCCAAAGCCTTTCGCTTGGCAAAGAAGCTCATTAAACGAGTGACAATCACTCCCACAAAACCAGATCTGAACGCTTTTCACATGCAGTGCACAAAGAGAGAGGGAGAGAGAGGGAGTAGAGGAATTCTAGATGGGGAAGTTGCATATTAAGCATGGAGGCATGGGAAGTCTTGTCTGTTTTGGATGTCAAGAACCATGTTTTGTCTATTGTAATACTGTCAAAATGGCTAAATAGGGTTCATCTCTGTGCTTTCTTTTTTGAGATACTACTTTTTAAGGTTTGCATTTTTTGAAGTTCCTTGTTTAGCAGGTGTTGTTATGTAGAATATATACAGCTGCTGAAAAAAACAAAGAGATCACTCTAGTTTTGCCTTTTATATAATGTTTATTTGCATCGGGGTCCCGATCAGCCTGTCGAGGTTGTATTTGCTATAACAACCGCCTCGCTATACATTATACGCTTATTGCATGGCTACCTACCAAATAAATCTGACACAAAATATCAACCTTGAACAAATTGCAAAGGTTGCATCTTTTATTTAATTTGACCAAATTTTACCAGTTTTACGTCGATAAATGCAAAGATGCAAATGTAAAACATTTTTAGTGGTCACTAGCATTAAACAAAAATGAATTCAGAAAAAGCTAAAATTATTTTGGAGTGGTCTCTTAATTTTGTCTTTGGCTCTATATATGTATAAACGTACATGTTATATTGATCTAATCTGATAGTCAAGTCATTGACAACATTCAGTTAATGCAAATTTTACCCAATTCTAGGCAAATACATTAAATCTTTGTGTTTCTCTTCTAGGAAACGAACTTGATATTGATATTGATGTCTAATACTGCACTACACTGGTTTTGTCCAATCAAATGCTCTCGAGAATGAGCATGGCCCTTCCCCCCTACCACCTGCAAAAGAACAGAGCAAATCATAGTTCATCGTTGTGGTTTTAAGAAAACATTTTTAAAGCGTTTGCCCTGTGCAAACGTTTATAAGAAATTTGTCACAACAGAAATGTAAAAAAAACTACACTTGTCAATGCGTTTTTTGACAGGGTCTTGAACCCAACTGATTGACATCAAACAGTGGACAGCAACAGTTCATATATGCCCCACAAATGGGACCAGACCCCTGGGGACCACGTCATTTGCAGAAAGAGCAAACATCACAGGGCAGGACTTGGTTACAACCGAACAGACGACGCTCCACCCCCTCCCTAATACTGACTGTGGAACAGGCTCAAGGTGATGTATGATGTGGAATGAGGCGAACAAGAGCGAGGAGGGGTTGACACGTGCTTTAATATGCTGATGCAGGTGCTTCAAACACATTAAAGATGGGCCTGTCACATGGAACGATGCCTAGATAGGTAAAGGTATAATTAGTCTTCGAGCTTTCCATGAAAATCTCTCTGCTTTGTGTCAAGTGCTTCCCATGTGAGGTGGGATCATACAACATGGCATCAATTAAAGGGAGCATCATTAAACATACAGGCACCACAGACACTAAAATGAATCAAAAATTAATTACGATAGTTCACGTGCTTGGTATTAAAAGAACCGTTACTTTCAATCGTCTGCGACTCAGTGCCATTATAGTGTTGGTTATCGTCACATACTGATATTCAGATACTCTTGTGTTACAGTTTTTTTCTAGTGTGCAGATGTTTAGAATTGGGCTTTCGAGCTGAATAATTAATCATCTAAATGTGCTTTCCTTAAGTCGAAAAACCATTTATCCTCATCCCCTCGTAACATGCCTGGAATGTAATTGAAAGTTTCCGACGTTCTTTGCCAAAAATTAGAAACCTTTTTAGTAGCGCTCTCTTGCGCAAAACCCCCATGATGCGAAGGTGGTCTGTGCGGTTGCTAGGGTGTTATGAGCCGTTGCTAGGTGCTTTCAAAGAGCAAACCTTGTAGTCTCTATAATATGCTGGTCCATAGATATGCCTCAGTTCCTCCTTAAGTTTAGTTTATGGATATTTTAACAATTGAATTGTCTAGTAGGGCTGTCACAATATCAGAGTTTTTCTAAACCTTTACCATGACATACAGATCGATTATATTTATTTATTTTTCAACAAATAAATACTGTAAAATTTGATGACATTCAAAATATAAGTGTATGACGGAGAGAGAGAGAGAGAGAGAGAGAGAGTTTGTAACCACGTATCTTAACGCAAAATTCTAAATGTATGCAGAATTTTTTTATATTCGAAGGTAGAATGAACACAATATTTATAATCCTTGGTTTTAATATCACGGTTACTTTCAATACTGACATATTGTGACATCCCTAATGTCTGCCTAAAAATACTACTAAAAACTGAACAATAATTAGAAAAACATATTTGATAAGTGTAAATACTTTATTAACTTGACCTATATCGTATTTTCATAGAATGAATTCTGTTAATCTCTTTACGCAATAATATTGTAATGTTTAGAATGAAGTGCTTGCCTTAAAAAAGCACAACTAACTGATGAGCTATCATCAATGCTAATCTCTTCTGCTAACATTCATCTTAACTTAAGGCCCCTTAAATGTCCTCTTTTCTGCTTGAAGGAGTGACATAAGCAGGTTTTGGCAGGGAGACAGGCTTGTTTGATAGTGTGAGCAGATTGCCAGACAGAGAAAGCACTCAAAGAGCCACTGTGCCGGCGCTGAACCGTCGGGGCTCTCGCGGTCTCCTGCGTGTCCTCCTTAAGTGTCTGGAGGATGAAGCTGCCATTACTGCCGCACAAAAAGAAAGAAGCCTGGTGAACTTCATAGAAATTCCTCCTACTGAAAGCAACAGAGTTAGAATAGAGTCGCAGGAGGCCGTAAAACACAGAGAAGCAGAGGGCAAGCTGCCAGTTCACCCAAGCTTAGTTTTCACGCACCCAAGCCGAACAAACCTGACATTGTTGCGGATGCTTCCTAGGGAATCGGCAGTTCTCTCTATGTCTCTCTCTTTCCTTTTTCATTCACCGTTCACAGCTAGAAACTCACAGTTGTGCTTTTGCTCTTTGAGAAGTTGGTTGAGGTTGTTTGATGTGTGATGATCATGTTCTACGCCCACTTGTTTTGTTTGTTTAGTTGCTTGTGATTTGAATAAACTATATATGACTGAATAACCTAAATGAATGAATGCGAGTCGAACAAAACGTTATTGTGTTATAAGGTTTACATGATTAAACTAGGGGGCATTTAACATGAATCAGGGGCGCTTGGAAATAAAGGCAATATGCATGTACGGCACAAAACATGCACAAAAGAATTAGTTCAGGCAGGCATAGTCATTGACCGAACAAACTGGTACTTTTCTTTTCTGAATATGCCCTCTAGGGATGCTAACACTTTATAGAGATGATTTATAGTTTATATATGTTTTGTTTTCCATGAAAGAATGTTTTAGTACATAATAAATATTGAAAGTTTTAAAAAGAAAGTTTTTTTTTAATGGATCATTAATTTAACTAAATCATGTTAAATGTCTTTAATACGGTATATTTTTTTGGTCATATTCATTAGTAGTTGTATATCCGCTACGTTTTGTTGCAAACAAAACCCAAGCAGGTTGTAATGAAATATTGAAACACTCGGATCATTGAAATGTGATTGTAGATTCACCCACCTCTTAAAACAGTTAATACACAAAACTGTACTGACAGACTGAAAAGAATGCACAACCTGCAAAAATCACACAGCAGCGAAGGACACAGAACAGGTGCATTTCTCCATAGGAAATAACCTCCCTGTAACCTTCAGCCGATGCTGACGACCTACACAATGAGCTCACCTGGGCCCTGATCAATGCCTTGAGGATGTCAGGATGATATATGCACCAGCAGTGAGAACGTGTCTCAGAACCGGTGATATAGGTTGAGGCGTTAGGTCTGCTGTATGGCATGTGCTAGGTCACGGCCGGGACAATCCCGGTTCACCAGACCGAGTGAGAACGGCCCCCTGCTGACTGAATGTTAATCCGGCGTGCAGTGATTACAGAACTGAGCTGTTTCCAGATTTACAGATTTAGCTGCCAAATTATGTTACTTTTATTAATTGAATAAACAGCCATTGGAGACGTAGTAAAAAGCGAAACTGCTTTTAAAATTGAATGCCAAATTATTTATTATAAAATGAAATGTCTTTTGACAACAGAATGTGAGCAATATGGATACAACAAGGCTCATGCGCATATGTCAGTGTACTGTGCATATACATTTTCTATTTATAAAAACATACATATGTATGTATATGTGTATAATTGAGAAAAATTTTAAATATGAAAATGTATAAACATTAATATATAATAAAAATTATTGCTAAATATATTGTTAAATTGTATTGTATACTATGTATGTTTATAAACACATAAATAATATGCAAAGTACACAGACACTATGTAAACACGTTTATTCTGGATGCGATTAATCATTTCACATCCCTATTATAAATAGTAATAATATATAATAATATACTATTAACAGTTTATTTTCTAAATTTGAAATTTGTCACACCGTAAGACACATGTACGGTATATTTTTTATACCTACCCACATACAGTACAGTGGCCCCAAAAAGTATGGTGACATAAAAACCAAATGATGAAATCTATAAATGCCATTGCATTAGATAATGTCATAAACTATTGAATATCTTCAAATATTATGTTAGGACACATGTGTGAACTTAATGAAATATGGCTTTATATATAAAAGTAATTGTAAAAAAAAAACTTTTAAAAGTAACAATAATTTAGATTTATCCGATTTCTTATATCTACTACATATATTTTTTCCATTTACCTGTTTTTCATGATGTACAACTGAAATATTTACACATTTTCAGTCTCACTGATGTAATGTTCTTCTCTGTCATTACGTTTTGAGGTTAATATTGTAACTGATGTAAAAAGTTTGCATGAGTTTGTCATGCTCTGATTCCCATTGATCGTCCAACTGCTAATGAAACAACATAGATCAGTCTGACCTCTCGTGAAATGGTAGAAAACGCCTGGTTTGTATTTATTTAAAGTAAGGTCAATTTACTCAAATCATTTATAAGGTGAATTTGGTCCATAACCTCAGGAGTTCATGTGGAACTCCTTTAAACATCCCACAGTAATTATTCCTTATCTGATGTGTATCGGCATGAACTTGAAAACCATATGCCCTTCTTAATACTCATTGTCTTCAATGTCTGTGTTTATGTGCAATTCCACATTGGCCCTGACACTTTAATAGCAGCAGATTACTTCCAGACGAAGGTTTATAGTTACCGCAATGTACGGGACAGAATTTACAGTTTAAGACAGAATTTAAGACACATTCTTTCCACAATCAGCAAGCGCAGGGACACAAAAATATTGCATGTTCAAAAAAGCTGCTCAAAAAGCCATCAAGTGCCATGTTCGCCTTTTAAAATGAAATTAGGCTTTGTGTGCCATATGGTTAGCATAACTCAACCTGGGGGAGAGAGAGGTCGAGAGAGCTCAGACGCACTTCTGGCCGCCACGTTCACAGATGGCACACACTAGAATCATGGCATCGATGAACGTGTGATCTTTCTTCATGATTAGCCGCCTCACCAAAGACCTTGTGCAAACATATGTCAGTCGAACAAATGTGTTTGTCAGAGATATCCTGAACAGGCAAAGTCACTTTTTGGAATTGTTTTAAATTTCGGTATACTTTTAACTTTTGTTGGGTGATGAAACTGCTATGTATTTGCCTGGATGAAGTATCACGGAAAAGCAAATCTTCATTTGCTAATCGATGGCATTTAATAACCACTTATTTGGATGTTTATTTGTTTATTAACTGTTTGAACTGCCCCAGTTTTTAACAAAAGCTTCCGTGCATAGCCGGTCTTGATCTCTCCCAGGTTTGTGAAGCAATCTCCCGTGAAATGTGCTGCATACACTTGAATATTCGGACTATACTTTTCTGGAACAGTATTCTCATAAAATGTAACCGACATGGATGCGCCTGCGACGGTAAGATGAGATTTACAAAACTGCACACTTTACTTGCATTTAGATTCGGGACGTCTTAGTCAAATCCAGTTACGAACTGTGTGGTTGTGTAAGTGTGGTTACACGAGGCGTTTCAGGCAGGTCCGGGTAAGAATTCGCTTCTAGATAAAATCTTTTATTCCGACACTTACATTTTTGCAATTTTATGTGTCTAATACATGCACGGGCAACTTATAACACACCAAAGACATAGAAAAAACATGTATTTCCGGCGAATCACCCCTTTAAGTCTTTTAATGTAGATTTGCTGGATGTCTTGTTTTTGTATGCATGTTGAAAGTCACACTGTCAGTGGTATTCTATCTGATAGGCAGTGCCTTTGTGGCTTCCTTTATTGCCCCGGGTCTCTCATCCCGTCGACAAGTTGGACACGGGGTCGTCTTGAAACCCATTTTAATCATGTTACCCCAGAAATCAATAAACTATTTTCCCCAGGGTCAACATCGACAATGAAGAGGGTCTGCCATCTTAAAGTACTCCGAGTGTGTACACAAGCCGTCTGAGTGCAGCACAAACACAAAGTGAAGACAAATTAATTAAAATAACCGCGTGTCTTTCAAACAAGTACATGGCAACCCATCGCTGCTCAAACCTTCTGCGCCCTTATAAAGAACTTGACGCTGTCTGGGTGTAGAGCTTGTCTGCAGGACTGTGAAATCTAAATTCAAGTTTGATGGGTTTAAAGGGATAGTTCACCCAAAAACGTAAATTCTGTCATCATGTACTCAACCTCTTGTCATTTTAAACCTGTATGTACCCATTCACATCAATTGTATGGACACAAAACCAATGCAATGCGAGTCAATGGGTACCAATGTTGTTCGGTTACCAGCATTTCTTAAATATCTTCTTCTGTTCTGCAGAAGAAAGAAAGTCACACAGGCTTGAAATGACAAGTAAAAGATGACAGATTTTTTAAACTATCACTTCCAGTTCACATGTGTTTAACGATTTGAGTCTACCTGCATCTCAAGTTTAATAAATAAATTTGTATAAATACTAATAATAAACAATAAAAATCATGACAGTGTTTGCGGCTAAAATAAAGAACAAGCCTTTTGATCAGCATCCCACATTTTTCATATACTTCAACAGAGTGAAGAAAACCAAGCCAGTTGGTCATATTTAAGAAAATCCTCTGCTGAAATCGGTTGATAGTAATTCAATAGCATGATTCTGCAGGCAGAGTGCTTCACGAACCATCATTATCACATAAAAATTCTATCATAAAGTACTCCAGGTGGAATCCATACTCCTACAGTTCCTGTTAAATCAGATTCATGTTTCTGGGAGGCCTTCATATCGCTCCTTCCTCTCCTCTTCCCTTAATAAGATAAAACTCAGCGGTCGGTGGGCCTCCGAAAAGACACCAGCATCCACCTAATGCCTTTTAAGGAAAGAGTCAGCAGCCACCAGCCTTCGGAGACCGGGGTGTTTTGCGGTAGGGGAATGGAAGGGCTTGTTGTAATACAGCCCTAATCCTGCGGTGGATAATGTATCAGGGATCAGCTCCGCTTGAGCAAGTTTCTGCTGATGAGGTGGAGGTCTTCACGCGCAAGGTGTGCGCATTGGCATGCAGGTCACGGCAATGCAAGGCACTGGAATGAGCAAGTGTTTTTCAGTCAGGCCTTGGAAGGAAAGCGTGGAGAAGAGGGTGGACAGTACTGCACTTTCAGTGTATAGAGAGATACGCTTGAGGTGATTCAAGATCGCAAGAGAAATATTTTGTCCAGGTTGAATAATTCTAGGTGTGTGAGGTGAACATTTTTGATATGATACACAGCGCAGGTTAAAACGGCAAAAAACGCAGAGTAAATTATAAAATACAATTAATAATCCAACAGAAAAGCTGCAGGAAGTGTTGGTGTAGTACATAGCCTTAGGTGCAATTGAATGTGGGAATTACACAGTCCAGTCTTTCTCAAAAAGGCGATTTTTTTTCCTCCTGGAAGCCAATTGACAAATAGAGTGTAAGTGCCCAAAGGCAGAAGTGTATAAAGTAGAAGGAACCTGCATTACTATGCAAATTTTCCTACTGGTGTGCTAAGATTCATTAAATCAGTCAATTAGTCTGCAAGCAACAGAATGATAAACCAGAAAACTAAGAACCGTAGAGGTGATTTTAATGAATTGATAGTCAAGAACAGGACAAAAACTTGTAGCTATTTTACATGGCGGCTCATTTGTATACATTTGTACCATGTACTACAAAAAAGCAATAATGAAACCCTAACCGTAAACTTAACCATCATGGCACAAAAGGAGATCGTACTAAAATGTTAAAATAAGATCACACAAATTTATACGAATTACTTATCTATTGTAAAATAGTAACGCTTTGCTGCGAGATAACTCACAGCAAAAACATCACTTTTACGATGTGGAAACTTTTGGCTAATTCGGATGAATTCGGATGATCTCATTCTTAGATTAAATACTATTTGATTTCACGCATAGTGACCTTAGGGTTAGGGCTTCAATATTACTTTTTCTAGTTATCATATGTTTTTGTACAGCTCACAACGTACAACGGTCATACGAAAAAGCCCCCTCGTAAAATATTTACGAACTCCTGTGGTTGGATAGTCTTTGGGCAATTACAATCAGGTAGTTTCTTGCTGACATACATTTTTTAATAATTAAGCAGAAGAAGGTTACCTTGGTGTTTTGCCGAACTTTAACAGCTGTACTTTAAGACCGTTATATTTTATGACATGCTATGTAAGTTCTCCCCTGGCTCATTCATAAGGCAAATCTACATTAGAACATAAAGAACAGACTGTATGTCATACAAGACCTTAGCATCTCTGATGTACCCAAACAACCAAATTGGTAACCAAATCATCTGTTTTACGGCGTTTAAGAGGCCCCGACTGAAAATATAGCAGCACCTGCAGTGCACATCTGGAATTTGTGAACCCATGGGCTCAAAGTGCAGGCGGTTTCCTTATAAGCGCTCTGAGACGTGAACATAAAACTATGTTATTGTCCACTTAAAGCAATTTCAGAGAGTAAGATATCATGCACTTTTACAGTCCACATGTTGGATCACCAGCAAGAGGAAAAAGAGAAAATCACTACTGCTTTTCTTAAAATTCCACACCGTAACTTTTCAACATTGCATGATTAAAACAAAGTTTTATTTTTATTTAGCCCTTCCTAAAATCTTGACAGTCTTCTCCACCCCTAAATAATGTAAAACTAACTCAAAGCGCCACATGTTAAACAGGCTTTAGTACAGTTTCTCAGAGGCTGCCCGCTGAGCTTGAAAGCATTGTCATGGATGACATATACGTCTGAGTCACTGAATAGTGAAAGTTATCTTTCTGGAAGTATGAAAGGACGGCCAAGGTAATAAAGAGCCCAATGAAAGGAGGGCCTTCACAGAAGCGTCTTTGTGAAACTTGTATCAAAGGCCGAGCCTGGAATTGAATAGTTTTGCTTTGTTACTCAGCGAATGAGTGGGAGTTTGTTGTGATGTCAAGATATTCCTGTGTACATGCAGAGATAACCCTTTTCAGGGAGAGCTGTTGGGAAATCTCCAACATGTAAGTCTCTTTTAGGAAGATTGTTCTTCTCAGCGTGGTATCACGGTCAGACATCTTCAAAGAATCTCGTATTTAAGTCTTAGTGGGATGGATTCACTAAACTCTGCATCTCATTCATGAATAGCCACAATAGTTCACCCAAAAATGAAGATTCTGTGATCATTTACTCACCCTCAGATTGTTCCAGAAGAATGTCTGTAACCAATCAGATCTCATCCCCCATTGACTCCCATAGTACAGTATCTATTTTCTCTACTATGGCAGTAAATGGTGGATGATCTCTTTTTGTTTACAAGCATTCTTTTAAATATCTTTCTCTGTGTTCATCTGAACAATGAAATGGATACAGGTTTGGAACAATCTGAGGGTGAGTAAATGATGAAAAGAAATGTATTAACACTCCACATAATATTATCAATTATTCAGTGTTAATGTGACAATACCATTTTATCAAAACCCACCTTCGGATCACAGACTGGCACATTACCCTACTGTATAATTCATGAATTACCCGACAAAATGGGGAGAGTATCACATGGGGGAGCTTCCATTGGCATCCATTCAAAATGTTCTGTCACATCTTAGCTTAAAGCTATAGCTCGGCGAATTCAACCCATCTCCTGTATTCATCAGCAACAGGAGACCTCCAGCACTCCAATAAAATGTCATTTGGAGAACAGATGTTAATGGTCTGATAGCGTTGCCTTAATATATTGCTCTTGTTGAGTTCAGCTGAAGTGAGCGTAGATTGAATTAGGGAGCGCTGAATGGGTGCGATGGATACTGGTCAGAAGGTCAAAAGAGTGAGGGCGGGTTATCTCGGATGCAATTAGCATGAGCTCTGAATGGACGCTAATGAATGTTGTTCTCCAGAGGCTTTGTGTTAGAGGTTTGGGGGACGTTGTGTCCTTGGATAGGTCTATATCTGGACAAACAAGATTCTAGCTTGGTAAATTGAAATCTGAGCCAAAGATCATACACTTTCATTTACTATTTCACTTGATCATGAAATGAAAGATAGAATAACCTACATAAATAAAGAACTGGCATTTGTCAAAATGTCGCAGGAATTGTGTGTTGTCAGTGTAGCAGTAAATTTGTATTAGCAGATATTATATTATAGAGGTGCAAATCTAATTTTCGAGTGTAGTAATATTCTTGGTTCTAAGCAACTTACCGATGTAATCGATAGCATGCCACGGAAAATTTATAACATTAAAGATATCGTAATACATTGGGTGACATATTAAACTCACAAAATTTAAAGATGAAAAACATATTATTGTAGATTTTAATGAGAGTTAAATGTTACATCATTTTCATTTGAGAGGTTTCTTTTTTGTCACGGATACAGTGTCATTCCAGAAACAGGACAAGCTGTCAATTTATCAAGAAATATCTCGAGAAAAAATTTTAGGCTTTCATTAGGTGTTTTAATATGTAATCATATTTAAAAAATATATATTTTTAATTGTACTTTTGTAATCTTTTTCAATAACAAAATCCAGGTACCTAATGACTTCATCTTACAGTAAATGGCATTTTTGTGACTGAACATGACAAGCATTGGTAAAGTATTGACATGGGATTTTATGACCTTTGGATTTAGATTTGTTGTGGCTTTAGTTTTGTTTTACAAAACGAAATATATAAAAATCATCCTGTTACCTAAGATAAAGTTATAATAAATCAATATTAACAGTAATACATTTTGCTCTTTATTTCTACATTGTTAACGTTCTGTTATGTTTAGGTACCATTTTACCAGCTTATTTTTACTGCCATTTTTCTGTTAATAATTCTATTATTTATTTTTTTATTATTAAGTGTCTAAGCTTGACCTTTATAGATGTTTCCTTCATTTTCAGCACGGGCATAATCATTTGTTTATTTATATATCCATCAATATTTCTGTTAAGGGTTACCTTTATGCTGTCATGAAATGAAAATAATAAATAAGCATTACTTTGAAAATGGCTCCATTTGATACAGTCATCTATTGGGAGGGTACAGCTGAGCAACCAGATATTCTGCCTTCTCTATAGTGCTCATTGTGTGCCCTCGACAAAGCCTTCAAAGATGAAAGCAATATACAAAATAAATATGAGAAGGAGAGGCACTGGACAGATGTTGCAAAGCATGAGTAACACATTGGTCTAGAGAAGCAAATAGAGTCAACAGTTGTGTGAGGTGAACTGTTTGCTTCAGTCAAGAATGTTTTTTAAAACGCTGTTCGCTGTATTCTGCGTAAGCAGTAACACCCAACCATTTCCAACTTAACTGCATCAAACAGAAGAAATAACCCAAATGATTAATATTTTTACCCATTTTGAGTGAAACAGTATTGAAAGTGGTAAGATGGGGAACAATAAAAAATAGGTTAGGTCCCTTGTTGGCACACATTAAAATTCATGTATGCTAAAAGAGAAGCTTTGAGCACTTCACTTCATTGAACACAAGCCATTTGGTGGAGAAAAAATATGGAAAATACCTCGCTAAAATATTTGTGTATTCATATTCTAAAATTGTCTGTCATGCTTTGTTGTATGTGCGTGTGACAGGTGAAATATGACAGGGAGAAGACGTGCTCTCCGTGTGCCAGTGATGTCAGATTTCCATCACTGTTGTCGCAGACAAACCATTTCACATGAATGGAGTTTAAGAGCACAATGGCGTCGAAAAATAATTGTAGAACTGGTTATATTGGTAGGGTATATGCATGTCTTCTTGTAGATGATGCTACTATGTGACATTTGTAAGTACTATTGAATGAAAGTGTATTATTAAAATCATAGGGGTTCAGCTGACAAAATTTGTCATACGATTCTGGTACATGATCTTGGTTATGTACATGCCATACCATACATCCTTCTTCAGAATAATGTATTTAGGTTCTCTCTTAAGGGCATCTTCAGGTCACACATGTTTCCCACTGAAGCTCTGAAGTTTAGTGTTAGAGTTTCAAGCATTTATAATGTCGGAAATTAGATTTCCGCTTTAGCATTTGGAATCTGAAGTTATGAAGAAACTTGCTCGGTGAGGAGGGAACGAGCGAATCTGAGCGTGCTGAACTTCAGTCAGACATCTGCATTCCAATGAGCAGGAAGTCTTGGTTCGAGGAGTCCCAGATAAGCACGTAATTACCTTAACTTTTCATTTCATGACTGAATGTGAAGTTCTCATCAAGCATGCAGGGCACTACACCGTTTGCAAAAGAGACAATTAACTGGAGAGAGGGTTTCTGAGGTTAAGCTCTTTCAACAGGTAGTTGGTGGTCCACAATGTTTGACTTGCATTTTATTATAGTTCCTTTTAAGGAGAATAGATGACTAGTGACAGAAATATAAGAAATTCTGAATTGATGGACATCTTTGCATTTGAACATGAAAAACTAAAAACAACAATTATTCTAAAATATGATTACTTTTGGTAGCATATTTTGCATCATTTATTTTCAACAAAACCCATAAAATCTATCTTCAACACTATAATAGGGTACAGTCTGTTCAATTAGGGTACAATTATTTTTTAACAGATTTATTAAAAGGATTGACACGTACAGTAAGAGTCATTCATTCGTGAAGGAAGGTACACGGGTTGCACTGTAAGTTTGTTGTTGTGTAAAGACTTTCTGTGTCTATCTCAAAGTCCCTGTGCCTATGTAGAACGGCAAAACATACTTATATGTGCTGTAATTTAAATAAAAGTTTGGCAGTGTCAAAGTGAAGAATGTCAGCGACCACAGGAAACCAACTGTCTTGTTTTGGCCCTCCAAACACATTCATGTTTACCCCAGGGCTGAGGCACCACACGCAAAACCCACTGAGGCCATATTGTGACATGGGAACCCCAATAAAAAAAAGAAAAGATGTTAAGAGTGAGGGGAATTTGCATTTTGGAAAGCGCTGAATGAAAGTATTTGTTCTTCCTGAGCCACAGTAAAAGACTCTTTTTAAGACTAAGAAGGTTTATAGATTCTTCTGTTCTGCTCATATTCACAAGTTTGGATTATGAGTTGAGTAAATCTGATGGAAGTTTGACTTGGTGATGCTTTTAAAGTCAGGCAGTATATCGGACGCCATAATTCTTTCTCTCTTTCCCCTGCTAGTTCATCAGTCAGTTTCGTTCTCTGGCAGCTGGCGTGAGGTGTCCTAGAAACGGGGGCTTTATCCAAAAATTATAGGGGGAAAATCGAGAACGAAAGGCACAGACACTTCCTGGACGTTTATGTGAATACAAATGGCAGGTCTTTTCATCTCGCTTCTCATAGAAAGAACTCTGAGGTTCACGAGGTGGCACTATTTTCGATTCAACTTAAATGGCAGTTAATGTGCTCATTAGCACAGAAAGATGTGGAAGTGGGTTGTTAGCCATGTGTTTCGTAATAAGGTTAGAAAGAAGTATTGCTAAGTTTGCCACAGTGTTTTAAAAGTACAGTTCATCCAAAAATGAAAGACACAAAAGAAAATATTCTGAAGAATGTTGGCAACCAAACAATGGCGGTAACCATTGACTTCTATTGGTTTTGTGTTTGTTCATTAGAAGTCAATGGGTACTCATAATATCTTCTTTTGTGTTCTGCAGAAAAAAAGAAAGTCATACAGGTTTGAAATACAGGAGGGTTGGTAGCCTAAATGATGACAGGAGTTTCATTTTAGGGTGAACTATCCCTTTAAAGTCACATTTCATCCGACAATTCTGCCTTTATTTAATCACACATCTGATGTTCCAAAAGTATGTGCTGTTCTTTTATTTATTATCATTATGTAAAGTAAGATATTATGTAAAGTTTATTGTGACCACAGGCTGCAAAAATGCACCACAAAAGTGTTCAATGTGATTGTGCACTATATTGTGAGCCTTCAGAGCTTTCAGCAGCTCTCGAATTAAATATGGTGAAGGCAAACCTGCGGCATAGGCAACATATTTGATCTGAGAGCTGCATGGTGATTTGCATGAATAATTCAATTTCAGAGTGAATAATGACTTAAATCTCAGTGTGTTTATCACAATGTGCACTTGTATGATTTCAGTAGGCTAAAATATAGCATAACAGTCGATTTGAGTCTACTTTTATGGCACTTTTGTAGTGGTTCTTTTGGGCTTTTTGCAACAAATGATTATATCTGTTATCCAACTATTAACTGTATAAAACACAGTATTTTGAGAACACCAAGCTCTGAAACTTAAAATCTCTCTGAAGACGGCAACGCATTATGTCATTTCTATGCTATAATATATTCTATAATATATCCATCCTCCTCAAATGACATGCCACAATTCCCTATTATTTTCCACTTTCACAGCAGATAAGAAAACGCCCCACCACAGTGTAGTTTTTTAAACGGCTTTTAATATCTTTTTGGAGATTTGAGAGAGACAAGGCAGACATCCCATCCACCTGTTTTTGGCTGTAATGATGGTTGCTGTTGACCTGGGATACAAACCCATGCTGTGTAACAGCAGGACAGTTTGCTCAGGCGAAGGGTGTGTCACTCCCTGTATCGCTCACAGCTTTTATCTGACAAGACTCTAAATGTTCAGCTCGGCGAATCTGCCATGCTGTTTCATGCATAATACATGCCGAACTTTTGAATTTGTTTCCGAAAATGAGGGGAAGTTCTTAGATGACTCACTGATATTCACCGTAGTTAAGAGGTGTGAAAATGTGTTACAGATGACAGCAGAACCTTCTTATGATGTATATTGACGTTGGGTATTATATGTGATATAAATATAATATTTCATAACAATATTGTCTTTTCATTCGCTTTTCATAACTTAATAGACTTTAACGTAACATATAAGATTTAACACTACTCATGGGAATGAACTAGCGGTCCACTTCCACAAACCAATTTTTATTTTACATCATCATATTAGAACTTTTACAAACTTTTTTGTAGAAGATATTTTGTAGAATGTTGGTAACCAAACAGTTCTGGGGCACTTTTTACTATCATACAGGTAAATTAAAACTATATGTTCTATAACTGTAGTGATCGATGGTACCCCGGGACTGTTTGTTTCCACATTCATCAAAATATATGATATTGTGTTCAGCAAAACAAAAACATTCATAAAGGATTGGAACATCTTGAGAATATTTATTTTTCAGTATACTATCCCTTTGAATCAGTTTAATATCGGAAACGCTGCACTTAGTCTATAATATGTCAAAGAATAATGATATTTATATGAAATGTTAACAATTTAATATAGTATATAGTGCATTTGAATGTAGTTTGAATGTTGGTATGGATTTACACATACAGTTTGTGATCTGGATTTATGTGTGCAAGACCATTTCATATTAAATAAGATTTTTAATCTGTTACTTCTTTATTGTGACTAGTAATCCCGTCTAACGGTTATAAAAGTTTAGAGTAATTTGACAATCCGTTTTGGAATTTAGTAAGTGTTGATGATATGAACGATAAAGGATCCATTGAGAGCTTTGACATGCATGATGTGTTCTGCTAAAACACATGATCAAAAATGAGGTTAGTGGGAAAGATCAAATTGACTGGAATGCCTGCAAACTTCCAAAAAAGCTCATCCAACAACGTGAAAGAGAAGATGATCCATGTGAGGTAATGGTTCATCTTTTGCTGTTGAGAAGGTAGACCCCCTGCCCTTTAGATAAGCAGATTAAAGAGTGATACAGAGGTCTAGCAGATTTATTGTGCCAAATCTGAGCCATTTAAAGGATAGGAGGGAATTCTCTCTTTAGAGGATACCGCACTCAGATTTTAATATCTCTCTATTCCAGCTGTTCACCCATCACACATGACAGGTGTATGAAATGAAAGATTTTCCCTTGACGTCTGACATCTTTTTAAAGCATAGTGTGGGCTTTGGTTGCGTGACTGTTACAGTGTTTTGGTCAAGTGTCAACATTTCTATTTGCATGTTAAGGGTGATTTTTTGATAAAAGATTAAATACTTTCTTCTATATAACCTTAAAGGAACAGCTCTTTAAAATAATTTATCTATTCCATCCGAGATTTGCTATTTTAACTTCTTTTCTCAGTTGGACGCTTATTAATAATTTTACATCGATATGTCTTATGTTGTCTTTTTACATGATACTCAAAATGGTGGAGAAACATGAGAACCAATGAGATTTCAACTTATCGACGTGCTGTCATATGTTCATTTATGGCTTGGATCAGCTTGTTTACATTTCAGTTTTGCTAAATAAATGAAAAATATCAATCATTTTCTCGGACAAATCTATCGTTTATATTTAAAAGACATTTATTAACTCACTGGAGTCATTTGGATTACTTTAATGCTGGATGGATGTGCTTTGTGGAGCTCCACCATTTTGAGTACCATATAACAACATAGCATGATGCCATTTTAATATAAAACACATTTGTGTTCGACTGAAAAGAAAATCATATACAGTATGTCTTGGATGGTATTAGAGTGAGTAAATTATGAGATCATTTTCTTTTTTGGGCGAACAATGAAGTCACTCATATGTTGATTTGCCTAAAAGAGTATAAAGACTATAGATTTTAAGCATTCCAATCCTCAACCAATGGCATCACATATACTGTTTACATACGTTTTTCCATCCAAATGTACAGTATATCCTAAAGGAGAATGCTTTGAAAAATGAGAGTCAGCGCGGAGAAAGGACAGAGACAAATGAGCCATTTCCCTGTGTTGGTAAAAGCCAGAGGCGTCAATGGAGGGAAACCATGATAAGATCACACACAACCAGTGGTCACAAATCAAAGGAAGAGAATGCCTCTTTCTGCATGGAAAAGCTGTTTGATGATTAAAAAAATGTATTGACTAGTGACGATGAGCAGCCATGGGCTAAACATAATGGATGCCTCTAGTCTGAGTTAAAAGAACTAAAAGAAGTGATGTGAAGAACAACGTCTGTTAAGAGCCGAGACAGGAAACAGCCCGAGAATTGTGTGCAAGTCTACAATGGCCCTTATCTGAAATCCATGTTATAATCGAAGTGGAGAGGTTCTCCAATACTTAAAATGCTAAGTGAAAGATCCAAACATGCACTGTTTAATTTGTTTTATAGGTTGCGCGTGCATAAAATACCCTCTTGAAATCTGACATGGCCTGTGCACTGTGGTAGAGGATCAATTGCATTGATAAAGGTTTGGGCGTACAAGGCTCCCTTATGGTTTCTCATGGAGCTCCAAGTGTTATATCAAGCTCTCAATGATTTCGAAGGGATTAAACTGAATGCGGAAAGGGATTAATTTGGGCTTTCGTCAGATAAAACAAGTACAAGCCTTAGTGAGATCTTCAAGAGTGCGCGACGCAACACAGCAACGTCAGCGAGATGCGCAAATAACGCTTGAGTTCATTAATATGTATTGTCGTCTTGCTGTATTGACTCTCTCCTATTTCAATAGAATTGTGGACAGCATGATAAATGCAGATGCCGTTTTTTCATCTCCATGTTAATGCTGTGTGTGGGCATCCAGGATCTTTAATTCTGAACCGTTGTCAGTATAAGAGAATGGAAGAATGTAGAGTAATTATGAGTCTGGGGGAACGCGAAGCCATGCGTTTCTCCCTTCCCCCAGCTTAAACACTGACACTACGTTGGCCCCCCCTCCTCCTCGTCTAAACGCCTAATATTGTGAACGGTAAACAAAACCAACCCTCTCCGCACCATAAATGAAGATAAATGAAAGCTCCTATAAGATGCCTGGCGGGTGATGGTGTTGAGAAGCAAAGGCCAATTCTGGGATAGGCGTGCATCCTTCGTGTGGTTATTCCTAGATACCACCGAGGGCTAAGAGGATGGAGCATCCCACTGGCCGATAATTCGCAGCAGTGTGAAGGTCTCAAATGAGCCGGTTGAAACTGCAGTGTTTGCAGAAAGGATGCATTACGGTCTCTGGGCCTTCGGCGTGAAATTGGGACGATATAATAATGATGGCTGTAGAGTTTCAACTCGTTGGTAGCCCAGGGATCGCATCCCCCACTCATAGCTCGCAGGTTTGCTGATTGTGCTGTCTGTCTTAATTCCAGCATGCAGAGAAACAGCCGCTCATTGGCGCATTCCTGTGACGCTGCGTGCAAATTGTGCATCGTTGTATCTCTCGCCTCACGCTTGTTCAGCTAGTATTGATCGTGATCTAGTTTTTGGCCCACGTGAGACCCGGTTAATGCCTGTAGTGACTGGTGTCTTTTAAATGATTGAGTATTCCACCCATTTTTAGCGAGAGAATTGATCAGGCCAAATAATCGTTCACTCTTTCGATGTTGAACCGATTACCTAATGCATTGAAGTCTCCTCACATATTGAATTGTGATATTGATGAGAATATAGCTTTCCATTTTTAACTAAAAAGAAAAGGTGCCGGTGTTTTGCTCCCACCATCTGTTCTCACTGGTTTTTCTGAAGATATTATTGTTTTCTTTAATATTAGCCGCATCTTGCCAGCTGCATTCTCAAATTCCATTTCCTTTACAGACCCACATGTCCATAGAAAGGGATTGAAGGGAGGAGGGGTTTCATCGCAGGCTGTGGAGAGAGCAATCATCTCGCCAGGCTCGGGACCTTTATGAATTCCCAGCGTATCTCCTCACACCAGCTGTCTTCCTTTGATAACGGCAGGTAGATGCGGCTGTTTCGACCTGTTATCATCCACCCTCGTGGTATTGGCAGGGAGCGAGACCAAGTGAACAAATACGTCCGTCCGTTAAATAAAAACCAGAAATATGATAAAAATCATATCTTGACCAGCTCCGTTTTACTTTGTTCAGAGCTGCAGATTTAGGACAGAAGGGATGCTCGAGGGTGAATCTGTGTGTTTTTGATCATTTCTGAAGACCACAGTACTAGCTTTGAGTGATAAAGGTACCTTATGATTGACGTGGTGGTGATCTGTATATTATGAAGTGCTAGGTGTTTCTAGGCATGTATTGCTAGGTGTGGTTTAGCTCTGTGTATCACTCAGACTTCAAAGCGCAGCGGCAATTTTGTGACGTGACTCCACTGCTAATGCTACAGTAAATTACACAGCAGTGTCCAACAACAGCGCAGATGCCGTATTGTATTATTTATACTGCCGTCAGGATTAAAGGGGTCGTTCTGCCTTCCGTAAGCGATATAATAACTATATATTGCTAATTGCATTATTCAACACTTTAGAGAAGTTTTTATTCTACATTATTAATCTACTGATCAAATATTTATTACGATTTAGATTCACTGTAAATTACTATGGATAAAAGCATCTGCCAAATGAAAAAAATTAAATAAAAGAATATAAATATAAATAAATCAATGTTAGCACTTCAAAAATAGTTGCAATGCAAACAGAAGTGCATCTACTTCAAATTAGGCTGGTTGAGAACGCTACTAACAAGACCAAAACAGGGTTGCTTCTGTTTCAAGACACAATTGGAATGAAAGGGCGCTTTGGTCTGGCAAAGGATGTCCATGTCAAGTGAGAGGAATGTTGAGCACTTGGATCTGAATGGAGAAGAGCTTGCCCAAGTGCCCTTTATAAGGTGGCATAAATGAGTTAGTGGAATGTGAGTTTTAATGGATGAGCTGGCACTGAACCTTCTCATGCAGCAGGTGAAGGAGGGGTCATAAGATTGCGATTGTGTTTCTGTCATCGTCCAAACAAAAGTGACATTATTTATAGTGTCGTTGTGAGATGGTAATGGCATTAGATGCAGACCAGCGAGAGATGAACATGAGTATGTGTCTCCATCTAGTTTTTCCTTGATGTCCAGTTTGTTCTTTCTTTATTTATTTATTTCTGTCTCTGTCTTTCTAATCTATTAATCAGTCTCTAACGTTTTGTCTCCGTCTGTCTTTTTTGCAGTTTTGTTTTTCTGTCTTTTTTACATTGTATATGTCTGGTTTTGTTCTGTTTCTTTCACTGTCTCTATTTCTTTCTAAAAGTCTCTTTAAAAACCTCGAAATGTATTTTTCTCTGTCTGTCTTGTTTGTCTTTCTATCAGTATTTCTCTCCATCCGTCTTTTAACCTGTCTTTCTGCTTGTCTCTGACCTGGTCCTTATACAGCATCTAATTTTGTCTTTGTTTGTCTTTCTGTCTGTCTGTCTGTCTATCCGTTCCCTCAGTTTGTGGCTGCACAGTGGCCGGATCTGTAATGCTCGATAATAGCTCTAAATGACATCTCTGTATGCGTGTTAAAAGGTTGGAGGGTGGGCCGCTCACAGACAAGCTCTGTAATTGAAATGCAGCCCTTATCAATGTTGTTGAATAGGCCCCCAAAAATGTGCTCATCAAAAGAACACACTGTGCACAGATAAAAAACGTTCCTCTGCTTCTGTTGTGCAAGTACGCATGGCGTACCTGTGTATTTACGCCACAGGCAACCTCACACTCTGGTAGTTCTATCAAGGGTCCCAGGTGACACAGGTTGCCCATAGTAACCGGCTTAGCTGCAGTCAGTGGAAAATAATACATTAAAGAGTAGCGAAAACAACTTCAAACACAGCAGTCTTGAAAGATTCAGTTAGTGGATGTAATGAATCAGATACAAACCGCTCGAGGCTTTGCTAGCACTGTGGAGCTCGATGTGTCAATCATAGCTGATGGGCTGTGGAAATGTAGGCAGGTCTTTCTTGTTTTTTGACCCCATTAGTATGATGGACAGCATCGTTCTCCAATTACCACCACGCGGTGCCATATCACAGTGAGGGTCCCATTTAAGAGACCTTCGATCGTAGGAGAAACACCTGCATCGTGCAATTTACAGCTGGATTTGTTGACAGTTCTGGATCTATGACATTTCTAAATGAGAAGGGTTCTGATAACCTTTGAGAATCTTTTGAGATGTACGCTACATGACAGCTTAAGCGATGCGGGGAACGGGTTTGCATTTGGGGAAGCTTTCTAAACGTTGAACTGTAAAAGAAAACGGGCTTACAAATGCGTAGTTTAGTTTAAATATCAATAGTTGTCAAATGAATGTTTGTCACTCCAAACAATATATGCAAATGATGTTGACAAAACGTCTAACGATTATTGTTATGCTGTCATGCGCATTTAGTCCAACACAAAGCCTCGCTATCAATGTAGGCACGCAACCATATAAAGACAGACCGACATTTTCACCCGTGCTGAGAGCAAACTCGCTCATTCTTCTCAACAATCATTAGCTGGAAAAGGATGTGCAACACTGTTTTGTTCGCATCTCATTTGTGTCATCCGGTACGATGACTGACAAAGAAGTAAAGCCACCTTGGCAGACATATTTGAGGTGAGTCAAACAACAGCAGGTCTCTGTGGAGCTTGGGCTTTGAGGGTGACGCATTCACTTAATCAGCTGGATGATGATTGGGAGGCAGCAGAGAACTGTTTAGACACAGGTCATAAGCAGACAGATAAACCTTTGAGGAAAATAGGGAGGTATCGTAGGATTGCAGTAAAGGACCGGTGTGCATTAGTTAGGGTTAATTGCAATATGTGTAGCTTTCATAAAGACTAAGATGCTGTAAAGAACAGGTCACTCAATGAAAACCAATTCGTTCTTTCCTTTTTATTCCGTACTTTCTCTTGCCAGTTTAGAAAGAACGAGCGTAGTACATGATTTGTCTCCTAAAATAACCAAAGAAGAATAAAGAAATGTGCAAGATGCTATTCAGATGTAAGCCACCCTACAAACAAATCATGAATCCAAATGTCTAATAAACTATTTATTTCATTTAGCATGTGTCTCTATTATTAAATGTACAGTGTAGTGGGCCGTAGTTTTCTAGTATACAGAGAAAGTATGTTTTCCTGCTTGTAGCCTGAAGTATCTTATTTTCATCTCTCTTGATGTTGCTTGCTTAAATTCATTATAATAAATAATTAAAACACTGTTTTTGAAACCTTCAAAGTTTTCTCATCTGGAACGATCATGCTTGAAACTCATTTAAGTTTCAAACAACATCAAAGTTCTACAGTTTGGCATAAAAACAAAAGATAAACAAGAAACAGTATCCTTAAGGGATCTCACTTTAGATTTTTGTGTAAACGTTAAGGTGAGATCTTGCATTTTGTGTTGCACTTCATGGCACCTGTATTTAGTTCTCTATATATATTGAATTCTTGTATCTGTGGGTCAGTGGTTAGAGCGTGGTGCTGGCAAGCCAATGTCATGAGATCGATACAGGGTATAGTACAATGCAATATAAGTCGCATTGGATAAAAGCATCTGCGAAATGAATCAATGTAAATGTAAATGTCATATCCATAGTTGACTCTGACATCGGCATCATAACAACCAAACACACCATGCACGACTTGAGTCTGTACAGCAGTTTGTCTCTACAATGTGCTGTCTTGTAAAAAGCTAACATGGTGATGCAATATTCAGGGATCATGTTCCATGCAGCCTGCTGTAACCACGATGATAAAATGTTTAATTTTCCCTTTATGCTTATTTTTAAATCAAAGGAGTCCTGACATGTTCAATCATATACAGTCACTGCAGAGGATATACAATATGAAAGCAACCAACACTCTCCATCCCATCGTTACCAGAGTAACCCAAGAGCCTACTTTCCTTCTTCCCTTTTCCCAGTCACCTAATAACCTTTAATGCAACTGACAGCACATTTATCAAAACAGTTGCCACCAAATAAACAGCAAAGTAGGAAAAAAATTGTAATCTGGGTTACATTTTAACAGATTTCTCGGGGACGGTCAGAAGAAAGCGTAATGAGGCTAAAGGGTCCTCCAGGGTCAGCATGGGTTTTGCTCCCAGAACACAGCGTTGAATTATAGTTTTGGCAGCGTTTTCTTACAACAGTTGCCGTTCCTGCAGGATGTGAACATTGGGATCTTGAGTATTACGCCGCTTTTGGCCCTGGGCACAATAAGGCAAGCGTAGTGCCAAGGACAGCCACAAAGATGTCTTATCCTTCCTCAACCTAGATTTATAACGTGAACGCTAACATAACTCTGAAAGAGAGAATGGCTTCACGTGCATCAAATCATCATTAATAATTAGCTCATTTCGATACAATTTCCACACTTTATCTATATGTTGAGATTTGTTCAAAAATTCATATGCAAAAAATAAAATCTAATTACATAAAAGCTGTCTGCTGTGGGATGGTGACATTAGGGCTTAACCGCATGTGGAGAGAGATTGACGGGCTGAACTTAATTTCGTTTGCCATTTATTTGCCCCCCCCCATAGTGCTTCTCAAATCAATGCTCATCAGCCCACTGATGCCCGGCTAATGGTGTTTTACCGCACTCAACCAGTAAACACCCTTTTCCATGCCGAGCACACGCAAATACTAGCAGGGCAAGTTTAGCGTTTCTTTACCCATGTGGCTTTATCAGCTGTGGTATCTTCCGTCTTATACCACCTACGATGTAATGGGTCCCAGCGGGAGTGTTATTTATAGGTTTTCCGCTTTGTCGTTCTGATAGACGTGGGTCACGGGTCAGATATACGGAGTGGCTTGTTAAGACTGTAAAATCGGAGAAAGCTGGTTCTTTCACACACACCTGCTGGCTTTGTTGTTGTTTGTGCGTGCATATGGAGTTCATGACCGTTGCGAGTGATTTACAACGTAATGCTAGACAACTTCAAGTCCTTAGCTCAGGCATGAAGGTTGACCGGGACAATAAAGCAAGTTTATGGCCCACGTGAACTTGTTTCAATTATTTAACTTGGTTGAGTTGGTTTAGGGTGTTTTTTTAACAGTCGTACTTAAAGAAACAGTTCACCCGTTAATGAATATTCTGTCCGTAAATACTCACGCTTTTTCATGTGCTTTTCAAATAACCTGTTTGGTCTTTTTACATGTGGTGTACGATGAGAAATATTTATAGCATGATATCCATACTGTTTTTATCATGCAATTATAGTAAATGGTGACCACAGATATTAAAATAATGTCTTTATTTTCTAAATGCGCTATCCCTTTATGTTTATCATGAAGGAGAAAAGACAATGTTTCTTTATTAAAGGTATAATACTGGTCCTGTGACTGGTACATCCTTGTTTACATAGAGTAAGAGACAGACCAAAAGCAGACCCCTGCATGTTTCATATCACGTCCCTGGACACAATGAGCCTTTCACTGCCATGAACTTTTAGGTCCGCATGGCTGTCACATCTATCCTTCTTCATCCTTTCTTCTCAGCATCCTTTCTTTCCCTTCACTACATCGCTGGCGTTCTCTTCCAGGGTAGCTTATACCCTGAAAACACATCCCTCTTTATGGGAACCCCAGGGACAAAGTGGTTGTTATTCCATAAGCGGTCAAACCCCATTTATAATTTTTTGTCTTTGTTTATATAATTTGTTCCCGTCGTAGTTTAGGTACAGCTGATTTGAATAATGGCTCGTATAAATTCCATCAGTGTTGCATGCTTGGGCTTCACGTCTAAATCACAGGAAACATTATACGGGAGATATCGAAGCATGGGGTATTTCACGCCAATAATACGAGACATAGACTTGCATGGTTTTTTAATGCGGCACCATGCTGTGCGACACGAGATACGCCGTAAAAGTTCAGAGTCGCATCTCCTGTTGTTTAACTGATATGTTCTTTCTCATGAATAAGATTTAAAGTGTGTATTGGTGGAAGTGGAGATTTGTGAAAGAGATAGCGCCATTAATCAAACTATGACCACAAGAGCACTGGGGGATGGGTGGGCTGCAGAAAAATTTGCTGCTGGTGTTGTTTTGCCTCACAGCCTGTGCAAAAGGGTGTTTTATTTGAAAAAGTTGCTGATCTTTCGGGTTCTTAATAACAGAACTAATATGATAAAGTCTTTTTTTAATAGTGTAATATCCTTGATATGAATATTAATATCTAAATCTGATGCAAATTATACTGTTACCAGTTATAGTCAAGGAATCCAAAGGTGTTTTCACATGGCCAAAAATTCTTTCATCATACACGCTTGTCAATTCGAACAAACAAAATACTTATAGAATAATACTTGACTTTCTCAAAATGACAAAGTACTGTTATGACTCATAATAATTAGTATCTAATATTTAATAATAGTATCAAATAGTTTTCAATACTTCAAAAATACACACTGACTTATTAAATGTGTAACAAGAAACTACATAGAAAACTGTGCTTTTTCTCTGCCTTGGGCATTTGCAACCTGTACATCATCCTGGTATTCTGCTACAACTGTGATGCCTCCTGGGACAAGATGGATAAAGGTGCCCTGAACATGTCTAATAACACTGACCTTTGTCTCAAATCTGTCCTTCGGAATTACCTATCAGCATATTCATATTCCTTCTAGTACTGATGGACTGTGACCGAGTAACCCTGATGACAACCCTGCTTGTTAAATAAGGTATGGCGGTGAATCTCCATCACTTTAATCACCACAGCTAGCCTTTACTACTGAGCCCTCCCCCAAAGCAGAACAGACAGAATTCACCGGATTCACAGCTAACCACACATGTATTGCTCTCTCCTGCACATAAACTAATTCAATAAAAATGATCATAAGATTATCTCATCAAAAGAAAAGATATATGCTTTAAGCACATGAAAACAACAGGGTCTCGGGACAGTAGGTGCTGCTGATGTGAGCAGTGACTTAAGCATGGAGAACAGATGCTTGGGCTGTTATTTTGTGTACCAGTAAACAACAGTTAGCAATGTCAAAATCATTAAAGAGACAGGTCACAACAATAATGTTTATGTTGTATGGCAAACATTCTTTAAATACATACATTTCATTTGGTATATAAATAATGACAGTATTTTCATTTTTGGGAGCGCTGTTTCTTTAATACTGTTTAAGTTTAACTCAAATGCATCCTGACCATGTAACAGTGTTGAATATTTTTTGTTTGCAAAGTTTGCAAAATGCCACGTTATAGAAATAGCTTTCCTTCCCTCTCAAATTCTCTCACACAATTTCACATGTCTAGTTCTTTACATGCGTGCCACCCTCATTTTATTTATTTATATAGCGTCGTCTGCTTTAGAAAACTTTGGCCGCCTGCATTAAGCATGCAAATGAAAAGAGCGAGGCAGCATATTTTTTATCTTGAGGCGCAGGTGTTTCTCAATTGAATTTGTATGTCTGAGTAAATGTGCCATCACACATGGAGATGAGAGGCAATGCTGTGGATTTCATCTTTACTTGCGATGACTTGGTTTGGCAGTGAAAATCAGTTAACCTGCACTGCGCTCGAAGGTTATCTTTCACACAAAATGAATCTTGAATTGTTTTTGTGACCTTTGAATAGATATATATCTTGATGTAAGGCGTATCATGAATAAGATAAGCCAAGATGAAACAGAAAAGAGCACCCTTATAAAGCGAAGCCTCACAAACAGTAGAATGTATATGCATATAAAATATGAACTATTGGGTGGTGGGCATCTGCTGGGCGGGGGATATCTTTCACCATAGCTACTGTACATTGTCCAATTACAGTGTTCTATTTGTGGGTTTATGGTGTGAGGAATGTGCCCTAGTTTTCCCACAAGGCACCAGTGGCCTCAATTTGCAGAACTTGGCAAATAAATGGCTTCTGATGCCATGGAGGAAAACATCTTTGAACATCCACAGAGTTTGTCAAGGGATAAAAATGAATAATAATTGTTTAATAAGGTCCCATTTGTTAATGCATTGTGCAACATGAACATTGCAGTTCTTTAAGTTAATTTAATTTCAGTTTGATTTTAAATGTACAAGTAATGTTGAAATGAACATTAATAAAATATAAAATGTTGTAAAAGGACATCTGTGCATCGTCAGTCATGATAACTAATACAGTTTACTAATCTTTACAAAAGCAACCTTATTGTAAAGTGTTACCTGTGTTTCACTCCAGTTTGATTTGATGTGGGAATCTCATTTTTTGTCAGGGACTTTACTACAACATTACTATAAAACGAAGTGCATCTTGCAAAAGTGCACCATTTTGAAAATATCTCGCATATGATTTGCTGGGAGTTTATACTGTATATAACTGTGATTTATGCATTTGGCAGATGCTTTTATCCAAAGCAACTTACTCACTCATGTGTGCGCTGCTAATGTAATGCTCTTGGTGAGCTACAGGAACAAATTTCAGTAGAAAATGTGTAAGCAGCTTGAGCGGTTGACCACGTCCATTAGACTTAGAGAAAGTCTATTAGAGGTAATATAATGTGATTTACGAAGATCAATTTTAGATATTACATACAGAGTCTTTGTGCTTTCAAATTATGTATTTGTAGTTATTTTTGTTTCCGATTTCAGAGCCCACCTATAATTACCCACCTTTCTTCATCGGGCTAACAAACAAGAAAAGTGGGGAAATAAATACGCCTGATACAAAAGCAGCATTCTACCATGTGTACACAAGCTTAGATGAGCACAATATTTATGTCACTCATAAGCAGGAAGCTGTGCCCATGTTAGGTGAGGGGGCATCATTTCTTATCTGCGTTCCCCACTCTCTTTCCTGTGGACCAGGGAAAACCAATCATGGTGCTAATCCATCTGACTAAATTCAGTTGAAAGACTCCGAGCGCACGAGGCTGCCTTCTGTTTCCAATGCGACTTTAATTGTTTGCATTACAGTTGAGTAACTTATCTTGCTGTCGTGACACAGATTTCGAAAGAATCCGATTTTCATAATCGGAGGAAAGGCTTGATAATCACATCGCAATCAGGGGGCTTCCATTCATTACGTTTACATCAGTCTGCTTGAGTTTTCAGAGGTAAAACTGTATTTAGTTTTATACATCAAGGAAACATTTTTGCTGTTTATGGTTTACTTTGTTTTCTCCTCGGTAAAAAGACAGTTTGAGTCACTAAAGTGCCCCTGGGTCTGTAAGTGTGAATGTGAATGTGTGTGTCTTTGATAGGACCCTGCCAGGGACTGGTCATCTATCCAGGGTGTACCCTGTCTGCGGCCCAAGATGCTGGGAAAGCCTCCAGCCCTCTTATGTCTCCAGAGAATAACCAGGTTTGAGAATCGATGTTTATGGTGCTTATGTTGACTGTTAAGCTCATTCTACACACAAAACAAATGTTGAGTTATTTTTAACCCAACGCTGGGTCAAATGTTTTTCCCATCCACTGGGTTGAATTTGTATATTTGATCCAACAATGGGTTAAAACAACCCAGAATGTGGGGTTGAAACAACCTAGCATGGATTGATTTACAATTTGTCTCTATTTGACTCGACACTGGGTTGAAAATAACCAAGCGTTTGTCCGAATAGGTTGTTCTGATCAGGATTTAGATTTCCAGTACATACATGTTTAAAAGAACCAAAAATAAAGTTCTTTATGGATCTGAAACATAGATTCTCATCTGGCACCAGGCTCTGAAACCCCTCTGCTTCTAATTTGACAGTATAGTCTGCATTTAGACGCGAATACTACAGCTAGTCAAACAATCCAAGAGTGATGGTGGTGGTTATGATGTCAAGGGCTACCCAAGGGCGTGCATTTCAAGGAGAGCACAATATACCTATAGTTCTACTGCATACAAATGCCTGAAAGAGTCACTGCGTGAATGCACCACATATAGTTCAATAGAAAGCACTTCAAATGAATTCTACATTCGCAGATTAAACTAAACATCATTGAATCGTCTTATAAAATAAATGCCAATAACGCTATTATGTGTGATTTAAAATCTTCTGTACAAGACTATTAAAATATGGCCGCATGCAATACAACGTACTTCACCTCTTAAAAAATAAAGGTGCTTCACGATGCCATAGAAGAACCATTTCTTGGTTAAATGGGAACCTTTTACATCCAAAGAACCTTTCGGTCCCAAAAAAGGTTATTTGTGGCAAAAAAGTTCTTCATATTGTAAAAAGATAAGAAACAGATGGTTCTTCGTGGAATCAAAAATGCATTAAAATTTAAAAGCACCTTTATTTTAAAGAGTGTAAACATCACGGATAAACTAGTTTAAGGATCAAATATACCGTTTAATCCGGTTACTTCAGTAAAACGTGTTTCAATTATGGTAAACACATTATAAGCCGAAAAAAACACACGTCGTGATTCATAAAAAGACAAACAGCACGATTTCCCATCGCAGCAGGATCCCATTCATTATAATGGGGAATAAGCGGCTTTCATTTCACCTGTCAGCCGCGCGAAATCACACAACGCTTTACTACAAGTCTTGCTCACCACGTGAGAGGCAAACGAAGTGTTAACATCTGCTTCTCAAACACAATATCGACACCAAACCCCCTTCCAGCCCAAAAAGAAAGAGAATATCCTACCGTTCCCAGCAGTTTTTCCCGCTAGAGGGATTTCGTTCTCGAGGTTCGGAGCGCAAGCGGGCGTGTGAACTGATACGACAGGGTTTCGCGCTATGATGCTTTTCCTTCACAGATGCGGGTTTCTCTGAGCAATGCCTTTCGTGAAAGAGCTGCGAACGGTGTCAATGGCGTTTAGAATTCCATGGCAACCGAGAAAAGCCTCCGTAACTTCGTTACAATGTGAGCGGGGTTAACACGCCCCCGACCGCGATGACAGTCTCTTTACAATACGCCGATTGATAGGACTATGATGTTCTCAGAGGTGCGGAAAATGTGTGGCCACTGTTACTTTAATGTTGTCTTTTCTCATTTTGGGCTTTAATGGATGTCATGTAATGTGTGTTTTATGAGAATTATATTTTTTAAGGTACGTAAACATTTATTTTTTTTAAAGAAGAGAAATCCTTCCTTGTGATATTTGTCCCCTGCTGAGCTTTCAGCACCTTAGACAGCAGCAACATTGGCAGCACCTCTAAGGGAAAGTCAATTGAAATGGGTTGGACACTTAAAGGGACAGTTCACCCAAAAATTTGAATTATTTGATCATTTTGTGTCATTTATGACTAGACTTACTTTCGTCTGTAGAACACAGAAGACGATATTTTGAAGAACGTTGGTAGCCAAACAACACTTGACCCATTGACTTCCTTTGTATGAACGCAAAATCACGAAGTCATTTCTCAAAATATCTTCTTTTGTGATTTGTGGGTGAACTTTCCGTGCAGGTCGCGTTAAAATGCACAGGTTTTATTGCATAATATATGAAAGCAGCTAAAAGGTGGCATATATTGAAAAGATATAGACTTTTTAAGCTAATCACTTCACTAAATGATGTAAAATCATATAAAAAAGTTTGATCCATTTATAAATAGCTTTGGGTGAAAATGTCTGCTAAATAAATGTATATATATATATATATAACTATAGGATACCTGTGCCATTTTACATATATCCAACACTTGCTCACTTGAATTGTGCAACTAATTTTACACCATAGTGCCATGTGGTAGGAAATGTTTATTAAAAACACACAGAGAAAAAGTCTTCCTGTTTAACTGGTAAACGAGTGTCTGTCTCACTGCAGCGGTGCTTCTGAAAGGAAGCAAATGACCATCGAAAATCTGAACTAATCTAATTTGGAGAAATCTAATCTAATTGAGAGGCTTACAAGATGGCATTCACCAGACACGAAGCATAATTGGATCTTTTTATGAGGCCCGCTGCTCCTCAGTAGGTGTCTCTTAAATCCAAATTGATTTATTGTCAGATGGGGGCACACCTGTCACAAGTGTCTACTGCCGGGGCCGGAAGACGGCTCGCACTACACCAATCTTCAGCGATGAGTATCAGAGTGATGACTGAAAGGTTAGGAGAGTAGAACTGAATTATGGGTAGTCTAGCGTAACATGCTGCTCAGCTGGGTGCTGTTCTGTAACAGTATCTCATTTTGGGTGTGTGTTACACGGGTTTTATTGCAATGTGAAAATCACTGTTGATAAAGTGGGTGTGTGTAAAGTGAACTGCATAAGAACAGTTCTAAGTCATACTAAGAACAATTGTTGATGTTTGAGGTTTCATGTCCGTGTTAAAGGAACAGTTCACTGAAAAAAAAACACTGTTGTTTTTTCTCACTGTCCCAAACCCGTGTACATTTTTTGGGAATTGAATGTAATGGACTGACAGACGTTTCAAAATGTCCTTTTGTGCTTCCTAGCACAAAGAAAGTCATACGGGTTCGGAACAACATGAGGGAGTAAAAGATGACAGGATTTGTATTTTTCAGTGACTCAAACTTTTTTGGAAAATTTGTGATAATCTGATGCTTACTTGGTTTATTTCTAGCTGGTAATGATGCAACTCCTGTCACATTTATTTCTGTTGCTGTTACATACAGTTTGAATGTAATGCATGTCATTTTTTTCAAATATAACTTATGAAAAGCATTAAACATATGTTGCACATAAAAAAAGAAGTGAGCTTAATATGGTTTCTAGTGTTGGTACTAGTAAAAAGAGTCATTGTTCGGTTAGCTTAAGTATACAAAACATTCAAAAGTTCAGTAGTCCAACCTGAATAGAATGCTACCTTTTATCTCAACCCTCTCTCTCTCTTTCACACTCACCCTGTGGTCTATCAATGGAGCAGCAATCCCTCCATTGACATCCTGAGTACTATGTAATGAGAATTAATGATGTGGAAATAAATATGCAGCCTGTTCGCAGTCTGCTGACCGTATGTTAGCCCTGATTATGCATTTCTGTCTGATATAAAGAAAACAGTGGAATCTGAAGATGTTATATTTGTCTCTGGAGATGAAATGTTATAAGAATGTTTCGCTGAAATTGCAAAAGACCATAACAATTTTAAGTAGGTAGCCATATTTTTGCAATTATAATCGTAAAAGTTAATACTGCACATAAGATACAATCTAACTTAAAGGCGCCTTTCATTTTAAATCATACGTTTGGTGTTAATTTGTTGAAACATGAAAAACAATTTCATGCATTAATTTTTAAAAAACAATTCAGGACCTCTTTCTTTTCTTGTTTTATTGATCTTTTGAAATGTTTTTCTTTTAAACCTTTTTTCCAAAGTGATTTCTCTATGGATGAAAGGGTTAGCCTTTATGAATCAAAACTCCACTCTTGCACAAAATACTAAAAGGGAATAGTAAAAACAGACCTTAAAAGTATTGTTAGTTGTTTCTAATGACAAATTATACCATTTAAATAATAATTTTGGTAAAATGCATAATTTGAATGTTAAGATGGAAAGCACTGAGACACATAGAGGAAAATGAAAAGAAATTTGAACAGATCACTGTGATTTGTAATTATTTTATTTAATACTATAGCATCTTTAAATAAACATAAGCCAATGTTAAGATTAGTGTTATCATTCACTAGTAAACCAATTTTTCATCTCGTATTATCTTACTGTTGAAACAGTCATATAGCTCCAGCATGCCGATCTGATTACAGCCCGATTGCTCATGTGGCAGGTTATTGACTTGATGTTCTCTTAATAACCACATAATACTTTTATCATGATTTCATATGCTGCTTCCTATAATCCTGCCCGCACTGAAACCCCAGCAAATGTCACTGAAATATGTGGAATGCGTCAGCTCGAATCCTATTGGACGATCTCATCATTGAACCGGAGCAACTGATGGTGAGCTTGTAATTAAAATGTGTGGATAGGAACCAGGAAAGATGCTTTCCAATTCTATAGTGGACAAAGGATGTGCGGACCCTGGAGAGATCTACAGTGTTGAAGAACTTAATTATATCCTTACACAGAATCATTAAATGGTAATGAGACAATAATGGGGTGAAAATTAAGATGGGTAGGGATAGAGATTAAAAACATGTAGAAATGTTCAATTCAAAATGTCTTTGAAAATATGGCTTATTTTATCATGTATAACGCAGAGAATTTTCTTCAGCATTTACGCGAGCACATTTGCGAAAAATCACGGAATTTAACATACCGTGATTACATTTCTCAAAGATGATTGCTGCAGTATGACAGCGTATTCATGCAAATAATGACTTTCATATCCTACCCCGATACGCCGCAGAGACACTCACATCTCCGCATCTGATCTGGATAAAACTAGATGCTTCTGATCTCATACATCTGAACTTATTGTTATGAATGTAGCCACAGCAAATAAACGCTCTAAGATTAGATGTGAATACATGCTGTTTCTTTTCTTCAAAAGAGGTCTCACTTCATCAAAAATTCAACATCGCCCCTCAGGCATTGCATTGACATCTTTGCTCGTGTCCCCTGATGAAATTCAAAGATGAGAAAACACAACAGTTTTGCTGTTTGGCCTCTCAATCCCACTGGTGGCCCACAACACAATAATAGATTTTCGATCCCACGGGGGGAAGGATGAGATTCTGCCACATCTCAGTCGAAAGCTTGCCTCACCTATCCGTTTTGTAGCATTGTAGTTAGCGTGGCAAAGCTTGCTGGGAAAGGGAGGTATGAATAGAGAGGAAGGTTGTTTTAGGGCAAAGTGCAGGCGATCAATACGGTTTGGCCGGGGGCAGATGAATCACAATTTAAACTGCTCAGCTAATTAAAGAAAAGAGACAACAATCAATAAGAATGGTCCCCAGTATATTCTCTCTACATTTTATGCCCACGCAGTGATTTGTAATTGGATATTAAGGGTGAGAGGCATGGTTTATGGGTTGAGTTTGGGGAAGGGCGTGACCAGTAAATAGATTTTTACAAGATTTGTGAAACATATGAAATATTTGAAGGGTGGTTGCTATGCTGTTACTAGAGTGCGCAATTTAATATGCTAATGTGCAATTGATATGATGCTTGTATGATGTTGCTATGCTGTTGCTAGGATGTTCTAAGTGCCTTTAAAATGTTGGTTGCTAGGGTAATTGCATATGTTGCTATCCAGTTGCTATGGTCTTCTCTGTGGTGTTTAATACATTTAAGCGGTTGCTATGTGGTTGTGAAGTTGTTCTCAATGGTTGTCATGGCCATGGGGGAATATAGTGGTCATGATTTATAGGAATGCTGGAGGAGAGGGGGTCACCGAATATTGATTATCTGAAAGGTCTCTAAAGAATATGCTGTTGGATTCTCTTACCCAAAGATTTACTGTACTGATAGTGACAGTGAAGCCCACATAAGATCTTCTTCACCTATTCATGTGAATATGCAGTCTCTCATTTGAGTGACAAGTACTGAAGCTTGATCCAGTGTACTCAACCCATCCCTGTCGCCCGCAGTCATCATCTCACTCTTTGTATTCTGCACCTGAGTCATTTACTCTGATTGACAAGCAACCATCAAACCTAGCCTGTGGCATGTGCTGGAGTATATCATAAGAATTTTCTGACATTTATGAAGTGATAAGCGAGTAGGGTTCGCTTAATGGCTTTTCAAGTGATATGGCAGGTTTTATCAACCATTTCTTAGCCATGCTGCTTAGAATGCTTCGCAATGTGAATGGAGGAATGACATGTTATAAAAGTGTTTTTAAATGTTACTAGACATTGTAAAGTAAACATAAAGTACAGATACAGGTTTCTGACAATACACATATCATATGTACAGTATATACTGTACATTTAGTATTTTTATGATGTATAAATAAGTGATTTTTTTACATTTTATTTTACTAAAAGGTATCTTGTAAAACAATGCATATTGGGAAAACTGAAACAAAAAATAATTGAAAATACAATTAAATAATTTGATACTAATAGTTAATATGACATACATAAACACTGCCTTTGTGCATGTCTATATATAATCTAGATATAATATCTAAAATATCTAGACCGATGCATATATATAATCTTATATACACTGTATATATACACCGTAAAAAACATTTCAGGCCTCAACTAAACCATTAAGTGTTGTTGCGACTGGTCACATCAACATTTTTCAGCTGGCACAATTGCCTATGTTTCCTTAAATTTACAAAAACTGAGCTAATTTAAAAATGTAGATGTTACCAGTCTTTTTTTACTAAAGCCTGATTTTTGGACAGCCTGTACACAATAGATAACAGTATATATGATGAATAAAAGTCATATGAATAGATCAATGTCTGCAAACGGTCATCATTTTCAGAAGTGGCGTATTCTAGATTTGACTAGATGGGACCGAATTACATTTTCCGAAAGGAACATACGACACCCACATGTCAGAGTCAATGGACTTAAGCAACCCACCCTCCAGACCCCCCCTTTTCCTTGTCTCCCTCGCTGTTTTTGTGTCAATACAATGGCCGCTACTGTTACCCTATCCAGACAGAGGAACTGATGTGTGCATCTATGGAAACCATGTTGAAGAAAACTCCCCGAAACATTTTCAGCAAATGACTCCTACATTGTCTCTACTCAGAAACATGAATCATATTATTTATTTTGAAGAAAATGTCTCTGATGTTTTTCCATGCAATTTTCCCTGCTATGATGCAGGATTCATATAGAGCTTGTCACGGTGTTGCTATTTAGTTGCTGATGTGCTCTGTGTGGGTTTTTACAGGTTGCTATTGGGTTACTAGGGTGCTCCAGGTTGCTGCTTGAAGGATTCTGGAGGGGTCCAGTGTAAAAAAGCCCACCCTCAATATCTGGTTCCTTTAAATTGAAACCATTTTTGACAATTTAATGGTCCTACATGTTGAATGCAGTCCTCTTCACCAAACCGAGTGAATCAATTATCGTATCAGAATATAAGGGTTATACATTTAACATGAACCCCCTTAACCACCACTTATAAGCATTGCTCTACCACTTTCGTTGGTTCTAAAGGCTGACGCTTAACTTTAGCCTGTTGCCTGTGGAAAAATGGACTACAGACTGTGTCAAATAAATTAGTTACGAAGTTGGTATTAAAGAAACCGTAATCTTCATTTATAGGCCTTTGAAGAAAGAGTATAAAGTTCTTTGTTCATTATTTTCTGCTACTTCCTCTATTTAAGATCGTCCCCAGCCATTGCCGCCACTGCTTTAAAGCACATAGCAGTTGCTATGGAAATTCAATCTAGGTGGCATGCATGAAGTTCATCAGCAACCGCATATGATTAGGGCCTATATGCAACGCTTAGTTTTTGGGCGATGAATATAGGATTTAGCCTATTTAAAGCGAAGCTGCGGTTTGAACGCATTCATCAATTTCTTTGTTTTTAGAGTGCGTTCCCCCTATAATCACACGCATCCGTTCTGCATCCGCGTCGCTCCGCAGAGGTCTTTACATTCAGAGGCCCTTTAAGCTCGTATATTGCTTTTCAAAATCTCCGCCAGGAGATAATCTTGGTGCCCCTTATGTGTTTATTTCGGGTTTCGGCGTAGGGATCCACATTGGGGTAAAACAAACTCACAAAGGCCCAACTGATAAATCTGTCAGGGCGGACAAAGTCTCCTGCACCTCTTGCTCGAAGACGTCTGCTTGAGCGCACAAAGGCAGGCAGTGTTGCGTGAAATTTGCATGTGCCTCTTCGCAATAAAGCTGGCAGCGGCATGGGAGCCAGACGCTCCGTCTCGCAACTATTTTCAAAGCAAAACAGCATGGCATGCTCACATTAAACAACATCCTAATCTGTGTATGAGAGGCAAACAGTCGGAGGGATGAAGGTTGACGAAAGTTTACAAAATTTAAGACAATGTGAGCATGTTTGCCAGTGCAAAAGTCTCAGTCGTGATGCCAGGGTGTCGCTACGCGGTTGCTAAGGTGTGTTAAGTGATTGTTGGAGCATTGCATCTGCCCAGACGTTTCTAGAATGTTCTTTTACCTGACGCGTGTCATCAAAAATCCATATGATTTGAGAAAGAACATTTGTTATCGTCAAACCTTATCTTAGGATCAAATCATGGACAGGATAGCAAACAGACACGGGACTAATTCTATCTCTAATACTACGGCGGCCTGATTATGATCATGAGATGAGATTAGGTCGGTGCTAAACTATATTCATTCTTGTGTTCCTTCTGGCAGCTGCGAAGATAGCCAGACATTCCAGTTGCCATTTTGATGACATCAGTATGCCTCCTGGTGCAGAGGAGATGTGCCGCTTCCTCTTCATCAGGGCAAATAAAGCAGCGCTTTGATGATATCATCCAGAGACGAGACCCTCGCTCTCCTTTGCTGTCAGTCACTCCTAACAGACGAATTGCATTTCCCGCTAATCAGGTTCCTGTTTACTGAAGTGTGTGTGTGTGTGTGTGTGTGTGTGTGCGTGCGTGCGTGCGTGCGTGCGTGCGTGCGTGCGTGCGTGTGTGTATGTGGTTTAGCTATATTTGTGTGTCAAATGTCACCAACATATTCTTTTCCTGGTGCTCACTATATTAAAAGGCTCATAAATATGCCGGATTAGGTTGTGCACATTCTCTGAGGGTGGGGTTTAGGGTTAGGAGAAAAAACTATGTATATATAAAAAAGGCATGTGGAACTAGACTCACTTTATAAACTTTGTTCTTGAGGATCGTCTTGCAATGAAAGATGCTTCAATGCTTTTGAAGTGAACCAAGCATGAACTTAAACAACAATTTAACATTTCTTTTCTGTATCTGCACTGTTCATTGCAACTGCAACAAGTCAGTAATGAGGTGTAAGTGCAGCAGAGCAGATGATAACCACGAGCAGATGGTGTGTGGATGTCTGCACAAAGGAAGAAATAGCAAAGACATTTTATTGTAGAGCTACGCCATAGACTTACACCTCAGGATGCTCTATCTGGTATGTATTTTTTTCTTGAACAGGCCTAGCACACCTGCATTGGATAATTGGATGCATGTGAAAAAAGAAAATAAATATCAATAAAAAGAGAGAAAAAAAATGCACATTAATTTAAACTTGCAAGTAAAAAGAACAAAATATTTACTTGCAAGTTTAAATGAGTTAAAATAATTATTTTTATAATTACTGATCACCTTGAGAGAGCTTATTTGTATTTGTGGTTTCTATCCAGATTGTTTATTGAGATTTTGAAAGGTGGTACCGTGCTGCCCCCCTCTGTCTTGTGCTGTCACACAGCTGATCCAGAATTTCTTCAGCGTGTAGAAAAACGTAAATACAACTGAAAGTATTGGGCGCCCCCTGTTGGAAAACAAGCGAGTTGCCGGATATGTCTTATTGAAAATAAACCAAAAATGACATCAACAATACGGGATAATATAGGCTTTTTAAGCAAGGTCCACCATTATAATAAATAGGTTATGTGGCGTTTAAATAACCAAGCGATAGCAATATTTTACGACTTCTGACAACTTTAGTCACACATTATGTCTCCATTGACCTTAATGCCCTCTTGTTAACAGGGTGTCTCGCTGTGTGCACGGTTCACCCGTATCTTTCTTAAATTGATAATTAAGGTTCATTTTCTGTGCGTGTCAGCACGAGGCTGCTGCTTTAATGCTGGAGCGTTCGGTCCCTCGAGAAGTGTTTATTGTGCCCTTCAGCAAGGACCCCGTCCTTAATTACTTCAGCATGAGTTCTGTCACACCAGTGAGACCCAGCATGCTTTCATTCTGTGTAATATGTTACATTGGTTGTAGCTGAAATGATTCAAGCCTCCATCCAGTTAAAGCGTCATTGCTTATTCAAATGGACGTTCCAGTCACAGTTCTTTAGAAATACTGCATCCAGGGACTGTTTGGATAAATACTAGCTTTGGCAAACATCAGTGGCTGAATAAAGAATGCTTTTTGTATGTGTGAATGGCAAAACGGACAATGTGTCTTTTTATAATGCTCTCTAGATATCCACATTAACAGGACTCTTCAAAAAAGAAAAGATTCTTTATGTTTGCGTACTGTGTGTGTTTGCGTTCTCTAGTGGCTCAGATGGTTGCGTGACACTCACAATGACAAGGTCATGGGTTCACATCTCCAGAATCTCACATTCCGTGAGACATGAACTGAGGTTATCGTGGCAACATAATCGACATTGCAATAGCATAAAAATATGAACACAAAGGCATGGGTCGCTCGTAATACTCCTGCAGGGAATTGGTCGTTTGGTGAATTAGGTTGACCAGCAGCACATTTCACACAGCATGAGGCCTAATTTTCAACCTTGACAAACGCCTTTTATTTGAACATTTATGGTAGGCATGACCATTACCAGTAGCATGCGGCTAATGATGTGGAACAGGCGGAAGATATAACATCTTATTGTCGGCCATCAATGATGTCACCTAAGAATGTTTGGGTGTCATGCCAGGCATGAACTGATGACAGCGTACAATGCTGTAACACTTTACAGTGAGGTAGTTTTTATTAACATAAGTAAATGCATTCACTAACAATGACCAATATAGTTTTTTTCATCTTTGTTAATATTAGTTGCCGCCAAAACTGATCATGTTAGTTCATTGTGTAGTAACTTATGTCAACATACACATTTGAAATCAACATTTGATTTTAAAAATGTAATATTAAATGCTGAAATTAACATTTTATTACAACAAATGAATGCTGTTGAAGAATCTCTATTGATAGGTTTTGGTTAGCCAATTAAACTTTCTTGTAAAGTGTTTCCAGTTTTTTGTACCTAAAAGAAAAATTAGGCTACAACTGGTTAGTACTAGATGACCTTAAAGGGATAGTTCACCCAAACATGTATGTTATTTCAACATGTATTCATTCTAATGTCATTTCAAACCTGTATGATGTATGATTTAATTCTGCAGAACACAAAAGAAGATATTTTGAAGAATGTATGGACACAAATCCATTGCTATTGGTACCGCTGTTGTTCGGGTTACCAACATTCTTTAAAATGTCTTGTTTTGTGTTCTGCGGAAGATACAGGTTTGGAATAACAACCGCGTGAGTAAAGGTGACAGACGTTTCATTTTTGGGTGAACTATCCCTTTAAAAGTAGCAGCCTTATTTTTATTTTATTTATAGATCATGTATGTCTGTGCTTAGATGGTGTGATTGACATTTTCTCCAAACAGGCCTGAACACTTCAGGGTTTTAAAACGGCACACTATTAAGTGAAAACCGAAGGCCCCAGCTTTGGCACAACACCACCAAATTCTTAAAGGCTCAGTTTGGTGCTCCTAACAAGAACCAGCAAGGCACTTGTGTTGCAACAACCATAAAGGTAACCGATCCAAATCCAAGCTTGTTTAGAACCGGGTGAAAATGAGAACATAGCATCGTTTTGATTAATCTGTGAAGTCACTGTGAATGGCACAGAGGGGTCTTGGGGAATGGTGCACCGCAGGGAGAGCAGGATTCGGGGAGTGAGGTTTGGCTAGCGAGCGAGAGAAGAGACTGTTGACAGTCCCTCTCCTCATTAGAGGGGCAGTGGCAAGGCTTGGCGGTGCATTCTGCTGGAATGTGTCTCTTCTGCAACCCTTGAAGCTCTCAGAAGCCTGCTGGAGCTCTGTGACCATGTCATGCTGCAGTATTAAACCACAGCCGCCCCTTACCACTGTACTGTTTTGACATTAATTATCCACACGGCCCAGCGCTGCCAAAAAGTTTGTGACATTGTTATTTTGTTTTTTTTTAACTGCGCATCGCTCTATCATTTTCTTGCTTCCCTCTAGAGTTTTAGTTTATCGACTGCTGCGAGGACAAGGAGATAAAAAAGCGAGTTTTGGGAGCCGTTGCGGGCCGCGAAGACAGGAACCGTTGGATCAGGGGTGACACATCAGAGAAGATTTGCTTTAGTCAGAAAAACAAACGAAAACAGTGCCAAACTAAAAAAGTGTCCAAGAGGCTGCAGATGTCCGTGGAGGTCTAAACAAAAAGGCCTTGTGGTGTTATTTTGTTGCTGTTGTGTGACCCTACATGCTAGAGAGAAGTTTGAGAGGAGTGTGAATGGGTGTTTACAATTCCTTCCCTGTGGGAGCTGGGTGGCCACTTATGCAGTGGATTGTGGGAGCTAGATAGCTGAGAAAGAATGTAAAAAAATGATATAATAAACTTTATGCAGACGAAAAAGAATACTGAACATGCAGAACAAAAATAGACATTTCTCAATTATTGGGTGTTTACCGGATTGGCAAAAACTCCTTTCTCCCATTGGCCGGTTGAAAATGCCCATTCCATTTGGGGACACCCAATAATGGAGAAACATCCATTCCGTGTTTTCGTCACGGTTTGGGCATTAGCAAATAAAGTTAGTATTTCTTACCTAAACCTAAATTGTTATTTACCTTATACTGTACAGATACTTGTAGTTATATGTTTTGTTATTAAAGAAAATATTAAGTAAAATATTGTATTTCGTTTCCAAATTTGTCCCACAGAGCATTTGAACTGCTGAGTTATTGTTGAGACTGTTGAAGGTGCAATGAGTAGGATTTAGAGGATCTATTGACAGATATGGAATATAATACACATAACCATGTCATCAGAGGTGTATAAAATACCTTACATAATGAAGCATTATACTTTTATTACCTTATGAGGTATTTCAATCTACATACACCGCGGGTCCACTTGCATGGAATTCGCCATGTTGTTTCTACAGATGCTTTAACATACAGCATTATTTTTTTTACTCATTTTTGACTTAGTTAACCAAAAAGGCATTATTTTTTCATGTTAACAGTTATAACCTCAGAGACTACAGATTTTGGTAAGAGTTGTTCTGTCTGGCAGTGTTAGTCCTGTGTGGTCCGTGCACACACTTGGGGGGCTGATTCTGATTTATTTATGACACCAGTGACGCAGAAAGCCCTAGGTGCACCTCATAACACGCTGCCAACCACACTCCATCTTCCCACCACAAGCTCTTACCTGGACGCGTAAGAGCCCTGATGGCCCTGATGATGATTGGAAGGAACTCAAATCCTCTGTCACAGAAGATGCTGCATAAATGGAAAGATGGAACAAAAGTGATACCAGTCTGTCATGATTCTCGTGGTGAGACACGGAGAGAGGACCCAGGTGCAGACAGCGGGTAAGGGGTTAACAAATAATTTAATAAATAATAAAACAAAGACCCACGAGGGGGTAACAGAACAAAACATGGATACAATAACATGACTAAGACTAACTACACAAATACTTAACATAAACTCAAAACAAGAACTACAAATACACTGAACTAGACTTGACAAGACACATGGACTCACCACACAATCACAATGAACCAGCACAAGACAGAAGACACAAGGGCATTAAATAAGGGAGCAAATCAAGAGGGAAACAGGTGAAGGGCATTAATCAATAACGAGGGTAACGAGAGGATGGGAACAAAGACGAGACAGGAGAGAGAGTATGGAAGGCCATAAGAACAATAATTGCCTCTCTCCACACAAAACATGATTCTGTCATGATCCTGCCACTAAACCAAGAGAAACATGACATGATGCGGCAGAATCATGACACAGTCCTGGAAGAAAAGTAAGACATGATGTACTGCATAGATGAAGGATAAAAAATAACAGGTGTGATATTAAGTCATATTAAATCCTGCAAGTGCATGTAATGTACTTGTTAATGTGTTTTGACTTCCATAACCTTTTATGTTTTACTTATAGTCAATGTTTTCTTGTACAGCTGCTTTGTAACAATGAAAATTGTAAAAAGCGCTATATAAATAAAGCTGACTTGACTTGACTTGTAATGTGGCCCATTAAAATCCATTAGTAAGCAATATACTAGTATTATGTTTCGATAGTTGTCATAGTTGTAATTCAAACATTTACTCCCCCTTTCAATAATTTCAAACCATGACTTTCTTTCCTCCACAAAATACAAAAGATCATATTTTCAAGAAAGTTGGTAATCGAACAGCGCCAAATAACTTCTATTGTACGGACACAAAACCAATGCAAGTCAATGGATGCCGGTTCAAAAGAATCTCCAAAAAAATATCTTCTTTTGTTTTCTGCGGAAGAAAGTCACACATGTTAAAAATGACGAGAGGGTGATTAAATAATGACGTCATTTTCATCTTTAGGTAAACTTTAACCAATGTTTTGTAAAAAACGTACAAACGTATAAAGTAAAACAAAAAATATCAGATCATGGCTAGTTTCCTATTTCCAGAATATGAGATAAAAAGAGTTCTACAGCAACTCATCATCAACCAGCACCATTCTCACTTTCAGTCTTATTTTTCAATACGGAAAATCTTTAATCACCAGCATTCAAACGTAATGTCCCTGTATTAAAACTGATGACTACTTGAGAAACATCTGCTATGAGCACAGCTTGCGTGGATCTGTATGAGTGACTCTTAGTTGAATCTTTTCTTTTTCAGTAATAGTCCATACTGCAGCGTCGCACCCCAGATCTGTGAGCTGGCACCAGTCTCTTCTCTCGGCTCTAAGGAAGAACGTCAGGCTATTTAACGCTTTCATCCAGCCAGTGAAGCACCCTTCAAACCGGCAGTTTTGCCTGTAACAGGACACAGGTGCTGTAGGAGCGCGTTGCGAAAGCTAATTAACAGTGTAGTCGGTCTCAAGAGACTGTTAAAATGTTACAATTACGGCAGATTTGGATGATCACAACAAAAAATGGCCGGATTTGACTCAGAGGCCATCTGCCAAAACTATCCCATTGATTCTTTCAAGATGAAATTTTGACATGTAGGGAAAAATTGCAGTGATGTAAAAATTTTCAAATGAACTTGACTTTTAGATTTTTCACAGAATATGTTATTTCTATGAAGAGGATTTTGTTAAAGGACCCATGAGAAAAATTTCAAAGCGCTCAGTTCTCTGACTATGTAAATGACAAGGAATAGAGAATGTCATGTTCCTATGAGTGGGGTGATACATTATTCATTGCGATCTTACAATTGTCTTTGTATTGTTTGATGTCAAAGCAAGGCTAAATCAAATCCATTACCACAATGCAGTACAATGGCAAAACAGCTGCAAAACATCTTTCCTCCAAACACGATGTATACGTTCTTCTAAAACTCGATTGTTTATTAATATATTCATACGTGATTCCATCTGGATCTCGTGGGAATTCATAAGTAATTTACGAGGTGGCTATTTCGTTTCAATTCATGATGCAAATCACACCAAGCGTACGATTATTAGAAAAACGCCATACTGTAGCCCCTCCTCTAGCCCCACCCCTAATCCAAACGACACTTGCGTGATTCTCTCCATTGTGCGTATTGCAGTACTGCTTGTGAATCACAGTTGGTATGATAATGAGAATGTGAGTAGTGATTGTTTCCCACAAGCCTTCTTTTTATAGTCTCGCCTCCAAACTCGCACCATTGGTAAAGCCAACTACGCTGTTTGTGTTGGTCCGCAAAAACAAACAGTGCAATGTTGTGATAGCACAAGTTTCACAAGTACAAATGACTTAAGTTATCTCTGCATATCAAGCATTTCCCCGTGAAAGTGACAAACCTGCATTTTGCATTGAACAACTGTGCTTCCTTTTCAGCAAGACTAGTGGAAAAAGAATGCGAACTAGACAAAATGTGACTTCACGCCTTTTGTTTTTTAATCTTTCGTCCATATGATATTTTATTCCCCAATACCTGCAGTACAGTTGCCTTAGGTAACTTGAAACAAAATAAAAGAGTTGTATCCAGATGTTATCTGGCTGTTATAAGTCAAAGTGACTGTACTTTTTTCCCAGTGCATTTGTCTTCCAGAAGAAATTAGAACACAAAGACAAAATATTACCTCAGATATTATTTATACCGCACTGAACTGCTATATTATATCCCTATTGTGTGTCACAACGGTGCATAACTCACAGTTATTGTGCTTTAATCTCTCCAATTTCCCACAAGCGGTATCAATAAAGTATCTATCTATTCAATTGGAGGTTTAATGCGACACAGATTGGATCTCGGCAGGTGTAGGCAGGCGTTTGGTTTTGCAGATCTACTGATATATATGTCCAAGGCGGAATCTGTGGCTGCGCTACACTGTTAAAAATGAACAGTTGGATCAACTCAAAAAAATTACTTTAATTGGTAACACCTGAAAAAACGGATATGGTATTGAAATAAGTGATACAATTGCAAGAATTTCTCCTTTGCAATGTACATTGACTTACGACACTACATCTAACCTGGTGTGAATTAAGTCACAAGAATTACAGGCATGAAAAGCATCGTAGCCAACTTCCAGCATTGGAAAACAATTCTGAAAAGGAAATTTGATAACTGAATAAGAATCTCTTAAAACGCTGTATGTCTCCGCAACCTCTGAGCAATACAATGTCTAAATAGATAAACTAAATAGATGGAAAAGATTTAGAGCTTGGCATAGACACGCACAGAAAAAAACGATTCCAATATTTTTGTATCCATCTTATCTGTAATGTTGAAGGCATCGCATCTCCAAGTTCTTAAAGTAGAGTTTCTGTTGCAGTTGTTTTATGGTGTTTGGAGACAGGTGTAAGCTTTACTCACTTATACATTTCTTTCCTCAGCCTGGCACGCCGAAGAATTTGGCAGCTGTTTGCCCACTTCAGCAGAGAATAATAACAGTTTGCCATCAACAAACGAAAAATTATTTCACATGAACAAGCTTGTGAGAGGAAAAACATTGCTGTGATTTAAAGAGACCAAATGGAGCTGCCTGGAAAGATGGATTGCCGGCACGTAATGTTTCTTTTTGCTTTTGTAACAGATCAAACCGCCATCGGTGCTCCATCGCTTTTCATAAATGTGGATTTGAGAGCTGGCGTACGACCGAACACGTGCCGTAATAATTACCTTCAGGACACATATTTTTCGCTACTCTATACGAACCTGTCGAGAACGTTGCTGGAATTAAAATAAAATATGTCATTCAACAAGTCATGAGAAGGTGAGGCTCTGCATAATGGTATTTGAACAGACCATACCGTAAACCGCATGCACGCTCACAAATACACACAAACTCAGTCACCCAGCTGGCTATTTCCCATGATGAATTGCAGGGTTATTTTCAGCTTTTTCTCTTGGCAGGAACACCTGGCGCTGATGGAGGATCGGGTCACATTGGCACCCTAGATCAACTCGTGAAGCAGTAGTCTGGGTAAAAGTGGCCTCTCTGAGCACTGGAAGGACCACTAAGCGTGCTTGTTTAGGGTACTAGATGGAGGGTTGTAGATTTCTGTCTGGAAACTAAGAGTGAACCAAGAGGACAGTTGGACAGATCTCGTAACAACTTTTAATAACAAAACAAACACCCACGATGGGGGAAACACTAACCAAACTAAATACCAAAGCAGAAAACAAATACTTCCCACAAGGGGGGCAAAAATAAACAACTAGGAATAACAAACAAAGAATTTGAAAATATACATTAACGTGACAGGACCATAAACGTGACAGGAACATGAACGAGGGAACGAGGGAACTTTGAACAATGAACAACGAACAAGCACATGAACAAGAGGGCATTAAATAGGGAAGCTGGGGAATGAGACACAAACTAGTAACGAGAGGGGCGGGGCCAATGATGAGACTGGAGAGAATGCATATTATGTCCTGATTGACAAAAATACGTCTCTCTCCACATAAAACAGGTGGGTCTGGCATGATTCTGCCACTAGACCAGAAAAATCAAGACGAGAGAAGGCAGAATCACGACAGTAAACATGTTAAATGACGTTATTTTAATTTACACAAAAATGTATGGTATTCTGTTTTATTTACAGTATAAACAAAGGGTAACTCCAAATTCCAAAGATTCCAAACGTGTTTTTGCTACTGTTTTAAAGACTACTTTATTATGTACTTTGGCCTATTATGTGTGTCACTTCATTTAGAAAAAAAGTGACCCTAAACATCAAGAATAGGATGCAAAACTGCTCATTACGAATACGAACACCACATGCACACGCATGTATTCTCAATTTCACACTTTCCCAATCCGCCAACCCCTAAAAGGTCTGCCACTGGCTTATTTGTAGGGAATGTTTCTAACACCTACTAAAGTGTGTGAGCGTGGCCTTGTTTGTATATCCCGGTGGGGACCTAAACATGTACGCACACCAACACATGGGGACTCGTGTCACCGTGGGGACCAAAATTGAGGTCCCCATGGGCAAGAATCAAACAGAACAATCTTTTTTTTAATCTAAAAATGCTAATAGTTTTCTACGATCTTTAGGTTTAGGGTTAGGGCATAAAATATACAGTTTGTAGTATAAAAATCATTCCGCCTATGGACTGTCCCCACAGAAATACTCAACCAAAAATGTGTGTGCAAATGTGAGAGAAGTGTTCCTGACAGCGTGCCCACATTTAATGAGAAACACCTGGCCATCATTCATAATAGAGCGTGGATTTCATATTAATTTGGTGGCGCTTCTGTCTGTCCTGTGTGATGTTCAACATCTGTACAACTCCACTCTCAACTGCATAATGAATCTCGCTGCCCCCTTGTTAGAACCCATAAACGGGCTTCTCGTTGTTCACTCCTTTGGATTTTGAAGTCTGCCATCTTTCAAACACTTTCAAAACTTGGACTTCAATTGTTATGGCGATGTTTTCACAGTTGTTGCGCCCTCCTTGTAACATGACTCACATGCAATGGTTCAAAAAGGGATAATTACATAAATGTGGCAAAGTGCTTCTTTTGGAGATCTTATACAGTTTAACCTTTGACCTCAGAGCTGTTTTTCAGGACCATAACAACAACAACATGTACACTATGAAGTCCAATGCAAGAGAAACAAAGGTTGGTCTTGCCTTTGTGTCCTTGTTCTTCACTATAGAGGTCTTTGAGTTCTTTATTTTAAAACTGCACATATTCATGCCTTAGTACTGTTGTCTTATTTCCCAGTACAAATATCTCAAAATACCAATACTTAAGTAAAAGGACCTATATTAAGTTTATTTAATAAACAAATTACTTCTAGAGCAACCCAGAAATGTTGGCTTAAAAGCCACATGTCTAAGGTCTCAAGACAGAAATCCTGATTCAAACAAAATGCTTTTGTTCCAATAATTGACACATTAATAAATACTGTATCTATATACTGTACCTACATCAACAATATTTTGCTAATAGCACTAAGTGAAGGATCACGACAGAAAGACAGTACTGTACTGTATTTGAGTAGCGTGCAGAGGAAACCAGAGGAAATTATTTATTATTTATCGGTTATAATATGTAGGCCTTAATTATTTTATTAACATTAAAAATGGCAATTTATCGGCCGTTACCGATATAACTGATAATTTATCGGTCATATTAATACAAAAGTGCTTCGTCTCTTCTTGCTCATTTTTAATCTCTAAAGTCAAAGCGTTTTAATTTTGGTTAAAGGAAAGTTGAACTTAAATAAATGAGTTTAAAAGATCTAAATAAAAGACATTTGAGAAAAATAATATATTTTTAAATATAACAGTGTAACACCCACACTGTTCAATTTGTTAAAATTATAAAAACTGTTTCAAAATCTTATGAATTTTGAAAAAAATGTATCATATTAAAAACATTTAGAAATACAGAAGTTTCCACTTTTAATTATACTTCTGTTTTTTAAATCAACTTTATTTTCTAAGCTGACTGATGAAATCATGAGGCAGATTTGCTCATTTACTTGAATGCACAGTGCACAGTTTTTTTAATGTCCTGACTATAGAAGCCTTTGGGACACACCAGATGTTAAACTGAAATATCTTGAAACCTGTTACCTGAAATTGTTAAACTTTGCATAGTTCGGCATGTATGTCTGTGTGAGCAGTGTTTATGGTAGTTGTTCAAAGTTTTTGATCAAATTATAAACCGCTGTGAAAACGGTTGTGAATACATAGAGATTAGTGAAATATTGTTCTTCTTGGGCATCATGTGTTTGTGTGTGTGTGTGTGTGTGTGTGTGCGTGTGTGTGCGCGTGTGTGTCTGTCTGCTACATTTCTGAACATGCCAGATTTTCTAATAGTTTAGTTTTGTTGTTTGTGGAACCAATGTAATCGCAGATGGCCATAGAACATACAGTGTGTGTGAACACAAATCTTTTCATGAGAGCAGTGCCATCTGCACAATGCATTTTTACAACAGGCGAAACTGTTTGGAGGCTCTCTGTTTCCAATTTTGTCTTGTTAAGAGTCAGAACTAGTTTATAAAATACGGTTTTTAATTTACAGCATTAAATTAGTTGACGTTTTCATTATAGTACCCTCAGAACCAGCTGCTGATCAAGAAATATACAAAATAATATTTTTGTAGTTTTTACGTAATTCAGCCAAGTCCTCAGCCTCATGCAGGTCACGTAGATTTTACCCAGTGCTTCTGCTGTGTTGGGTTTTTGTCAGTAAAAGTTATGTTATCAGTTTCGAGATGTCACACATTATCTTGCTATTGCAGACACAAATCTGCTGTGGATTTGTTTACAGGCAGGCAGCGCAGAATCAGATCTTACATGTTTTACCGTTTGGAGCTCAAACTAACTGTGCATCAGAATATCTTTATTTGCAAAGTAACTTATGTTTGCAAGGAATGTGTCTCTATGGTTTGTTCCAACAACAAGTAAATCAGACATATCATGTACTTTGGTATGAAATTATACAGAATTCATAATATGTATACAGTATATATATATATATATATATATATATATATATATATCATTTGTACGTATATCATTTTTGGAGGGTCTATGTCTTCTGAGGTGAGGTGTATAAAGAATAATGAAGCGTTATGTTTTTATTATCTTAGAATGAGCTATTTCTATCTACATACACCACTGGTCCCACTGCATGGATTTCACCAAAGATAAATGAACACAGTCTTTATCGTTAATGAAAATACATAAAATGACACTAAATTTCGAAATTTACTGCCTGAATGCAGTGTTACGCATGCTGGGAAATGGAAATCCCCCTCAACCAGTTGTGTTGAATTAACTTGTTTAAATTATGCAAATTGAACAATTCATATCTGAGATTTGCATAGCTTAAACAGATATAGTTCTGCTTAATGAAATAACAAAACTTTTTTTATGAAGTGAACATTTTTTTATAATAAGTAATATGACTGTTTTGAGGTGGCGGGAGGATAGCTGGGATACGAGGCCTCACATCCCGGCTCTCGTCCCGCCACCTTACTACAATGACTTTATTTGCATTTAGTGACTTTCACTATTAGGTTCTGCAGATGCCACTGAAATTCATACACTTGACCTTTAAATATGAAAAACAGTACCAAACAACTAAACACTCTTATAGTTAAGTAATGCAATTGGTTTATGTTTAAGGAGATGGAGAGTATAGTGGGGTTGAATGTGATGGCTGAAGATACGTTCATATTTTGCTTCACTCAAATCTGTGACATTTTTTCAGGCATCATTGAAACATTCTTGAGGGAATTTTCTTAACCAAAGTAAGAACGTCAGCAAGTTTTAACAGTGCAGACAGGGCTACCAGGCTAAACAATCATCAGGTACGTGTAGATTTTTGTAGATTTGTATCACTGACTCTTTATCTGAGCAAAACGAGTGTGAAGGTCATAGCTACATTTATGGTGTTATTACGCAGGTTGTAGATTGTATACACTGTGTGTGACTTTCCTTCAGTTCACATTGCTGAAAGCAAAAGCAGTTCTTCCCGCTCACAATGTTTATTTATCAAGAGAGATCTCAACAATTTACTGACTAACACCAGTCATTACAAAATCTCAACCTGTTGGCGAGAAAGCTTTGTTGCTTTGTTGTTATTTTAGATAGCGGACACAATAATCCTCAACGCTACTCAGAAAAGCTATAATGGCAGCAAAAGCCATCCATGAGCTCCTCAAATCCTGGTTTTGTGCCGATATTACTTGGTCAAAGCACTTACAAGAAGCTTACGCCAAGCTAGGCATCAGTGAAGGACTCTGGACAACCTCTTTGTCTCTATAAAGGATTTCATAAGCCAGCGAGTCCAGTCCAGAATGTTTCTGCGATGCTTGAGGGGACTCTGGTTACTAAGACTACTTTACTGTGTCTTAACCAGAGTTAAGTTATGTTCACATTTCACATATACTTGTGGTTTGAAAAATGGGGTTGGTAAATGTGTTCTAGACGATGGACTATTGTTAACTTCTATTCGCTGTCATATGTTTTGATTGAAGTTCCAATTTGAAAGGAGTTAGTTTTACACTTTGCGTTTTAATATCTGATGTTGATCCTTTGCGGTTGTGTTTTCTAAAGGAAGAAGATCTTTCTGTCAGGAACGTTAGGAGAGAGAACCCAAGTGCAGTCAGCGATACAATAACTCAAACATTTTTATTAATAAAATAAAGACCCATGATGGGGGGGCAAAACCGAAACAGAAGACAAACTTCAACAAATGCAAAACAAAGACTAACCACGAGGAGGCAAAAACAACTAAGTAACAGGAAGGAACAAGACAAGCTAAACAGCCGATTATTAACACAAGGCAAGCCAACAATGCAAAGTTGCCAAAACGAAACCGCACAGGACAGCAAACACAAGGGCATTACATAGGGGAACTAGCAAGGGATAATTATACTAGGCAGGTGTGGGAAATGAAACACTGGCAGGAAGCTAAACGAGGAGACAAGGGGGCGGGGTCAGGAGACAAGACAGGAGAGCACATGGCCGTCATTAACAAACAATGACCATGCGCTTCCACACAAAACACGTCATGATCCTGCCACAAGACACAAGAAGCATGACAAGGTGAGGCAGGATCATGACACTTTCAGACTTAGTGTCTGGCATAAGATGCCTCAAGGTCATGTATGAAAATATTCACTTTTATTTTCCCCTTCCTCCTTTTTTGAACCATCAAAATATAAGGTGTACGGTACAAACTGGAGAAAACACTTAATCTGTTTGAGATTTATTTGAAAAAACTACAATGGAAATTATACCGGTTTAATTCTGATAAAAGGCATAAAAAAGGAAATATAAAGCACAAGAAAAAATCATGAATTCACTTCAATTTTATTAGTTATTAAGCTGATTCTCGAATGCTTTTATTTAAAAACATTCTCCCGGGCCGTGAGTCAGTAAGCTTTGAAATGTGTTTTATGTATTTATTTTAGCAGTTTTTAATTTTGAAAAAACAAAGTTCTCATTCTTTGTCTGAGCAAATTAGATTGAGAAATTAAATTGCAATGAATTGTGTCACAGGGATTAAACCCCCTATTCTCGCTGGGCGCCTGGGCGATGATGATTTTTATTTTCTGATTAACACAGTTCTTGTAGAACATACTGTACAATGGATGATCTCTCAGCCGTTACACACTTTATTGTTAAGACCATTTTGTTTCGTTCTTTAGGGTGTATTGACGTTTTTGCTCACCGCCTGGAGCGATCAGTAAAGAAATGCTTGCAGCTAATTACAGTGTTCCTGTTGTTTTCAACTGGCACCTTGGCTTTGACTAAAAGGAAATCTATTGGTAACACTTAACAATACTGTGCTATTTGTTAACAATTAGAGTATGCATTAACTTACATAAACTAACAACGGAGCATTTATTCATATGAATTCATGTTCATTTCAGCATTTACTAATACATAATTAAAATCAAATCCTATCACTGTTAACATTTGTTATTGCAACATGAACTAACATGAATAACTGTATTGAAATAAACTAACATTAACATGTAATAAATGCTGAAAACCTAAATTGTTCATTGCTAGCTAATGCATTTAATAATGTTAACTAATAACACCTTATTGTTAAGTGTTTCCACTGTATTATTATACTATTAAAGAACAGCACAGAACAATTCTAGGATGATTTTCTTACCCTCATGTTGTTCCAAACTGTTGTTGTTGTTTTGCATTCCAAGGAATAAAGTGTGCTGGTTTGGACAACACAATCTCAACTTTCATAAGGTGCGTCGTTTGTTTGAATTTTACCACAATATGTTGTGCACCAGTGATATTACTGTGGGTTTGGAGATTGGGCTTAAATAGATACTCACCCCACAAAAAAATACAGAAAACAGAACAAAATAAATGATACAATAATTTTTCCTACTATGGTAGTCAATGCTGTCCCAGAAATGTCAGTTGTTAACTTCTTTCCTAATATCTTTCTCCGAGTTCATCATAACAAAGAAATGTTTGAGTAACTTGAGTAATTTATGACAGAATTAAAATGTTTGGGTGAAGTATCTCTTTAATAGTTTTTCTCTAACAGTCGTACATTTTTCAGTAAAAATGTATACAAAATGGCCATCTCATAAAGTACTTAAGTTCCTGTGCTTATGTTTCCCTTGAGATCAGGTTAGTCTGAAACAACAAGTTGCATAATGACAGAATTCATTTCAGCTGAACTTCTCCCTTAATGTATGCTGGATTTAAAGCTTGACGCTGCATTATGACAAGCTCATCATAATGCAGTCTGTTGCATTAAGCAGACATTTTAATCATAATCATCACAGCAGTTTATGGATTTTTTTCTGCGGCTGAGCGTTCAGCAACAAAACACCCGCATTATTTTTCGGTGATCAGTTTTGATCGTTCGTTTTGGAAACGCTTCCTGTTTGTTTTAAAGTTGGAAGTTCTGAAGTTTTGTCACATAACGCCTCTCATTTACCTCAGCTGAAAAGATTCTTTTGTTTTTAAGGTGAGTAGGTGTTAAGCTGAGGATGCGTAACATGTTTTAGGAGAAACTTTTAGTCCCTCAGGTCTTATTCAACCCAGAAAGAAATTTCATACTTTTCCGAGACTGTCATGCACGCATCAAAAGCTGTGATGTGAAGAACTGGCCTAGGTGATGTTAGACTCACAAAAAACAACAGACAATTAGGAATTCTAGACTTTAGAGACGTCTGAGGCGGGGGAGGCTTTTGAGCTCACAGCCTGGTTCGAAAAATTAATGTTTCTTTTTGAATATTTGAATACTACAATATTGATTTTATACCTATTTTTGTAAGTTTTGTATTTTTTTTTAAACATCACAAGACAAGTGTTTTTGCTACACAAGTGATGAGTTTCATGGTTAAAGTGATACTACAAAATACGATAAGTTACATTATACAGTAAAAGAAAAAACGATAGAGTGTTTTAATTGAGAGAATACGGACGACCACCTGAAATATTTTATTTATTAATGCATTAGCTAACATAGAAAACAATTTAGCATTATAAAGCCGATTAAATCCAAAAAATAACTGTTTACATTACATTAATGCAGAATGAACTAACATGAACAATTGTTTTGCCATTAACATTAACAAAGGTTATTAAACACTGAAAGCTATGGAAATCATTTTCAGTTCATGTTAGCTTATGCATTTGCAAATGTTAACAAACACAAGTTTATTGTAAAGTGTTTCCGATTTGTCCTTACATTTTTTATTTAAAACATATTTCATGCATATATGGCAAAAATGACAACTCACTTAAAACCAAATATGTAAATTATGTAAAATATATGTAAATTACTGGAATTTTAAATTAAGGTCATATCGCCACCTTGGAATTAAAAGGTTCCATCTGCATTCTGAGCAGTTCTAGACATATTAAGTTTTTGCATCGTGAAAAAAACTTTTTGTTTGAAAGAACGTCCCAAAATATCCACAATGTAAAGCAAAACATCAAATCATGTCAATAAGTTGTCACAAGAATAAGTAAAAAACTCTTTTGTGTAGAACAAAAAATGTCAGATGAAACTTTGGTGATAATATTGAGATGTATAAGAGTGGAATGACCATAATGTTAAACTGAAAATAACATTTACGAATCAGTACTGCTAGGTATTGCATTTGGAGCCACAAAAATATTGGCAACACTGCAACCCCAGCAGACTCATTTTATTAGAATATATATTTCAAATTATAAAACAACTCCCACGCTTTACTATTTATCTTTTCCTTGTTCTATAATAGAAAGTGTCACTTCAGTATGGCACATTGCACAAACAAAAAAAAAGAAACAGTCACCATGGAGATTGGAGGGTGTACAAAACTAAGCAAGACGTGATCTTGAGCCATTCAAGAAAAAGGATAGTGTAAGGAAAAAAAGAAGACACATTCTCTGTGATCATAAAGTTTCACGGTCAACACTGTAATGAAGTCCCCTCGCTCCGTGCTGTGGGGACGGATTGTGTCTTTCTCAACAAATGTGAGTCTATATGATCTTCTAAGCTTATTCAAACAAAATTCCAATTCCTCTCTGCGGCAGTCCGTTCCTCAATTCCATGTGCCCTTGTGTATGTGTGAGTGTAACCCTAGACCTCAGATTTCTGCATTGCCTCCAGTCCTCATGTTGTAGTTATCTATGCAGTGTTGTATCTTTTGTAGCCTTTGTATATACAAAAGCCTTCACCCTTCCCTGGCTCAGCATTTCACAGCTGTGATGTGGATAAAGCCCTCCTCCGTGTTTCTCTCTGGAGCCCGTGGGCTGCATAATGAGCAAAATACAGTGACTGATTTCTGTTAGCGTGCCAGGGGCTATGTGGCTAACCGTGAGTCTTTCCAGTGTGAAAACAACGTGGATATGTTAACATCTTGGATCTTGCTCACCGGGAGGAAGCCAGTAAAGGTGCTTAATTTAGTGCACACCTGCCTGGATGATCGTTTTCTGCTATCTACGCTCCGTTTGGTCATTGTTCTGTACTGTAGCACGCTACAAACATTCATTTTAAATTTCTTAATAAGATGCCACAACATTTTTAAAAGCAGAGAATGTTACACATGTGTTTGGAACTTTAGTTCTTATTTAAATGCAAACCTTACAACACAAGCTTGGATAAAAGGATTTGGAAGTCCGTTGTCTAGGAGCTTAATTTTTACCATTTTGTTCAAAATACTGTTATACTATTTGATGTTATCATATTTTTATATTTAAATTAATATTTTGAATTAGCTTGTATATATACATTATATATATATATATATATATATTAGTTATGTGTTATGTGCCTTGGTCATTCTATTATTACTATTAAATTATTTGTTTTAGTTTAGTTTTATTAATTTTCAGTATTTCATTTCATTTTTATAGTGCCTCAACTTTCTTCATTTTTTTGCTGAGGCAACATTTCGGTTTGTTCATAATATTTATACGAATAATATTTATATAATATTTTCTTTGATTTGAATGAACAGAAATGGTTTAATAGTTCTATATCTAGTAAAAATATTTAAGTAACATCGTGTACAGTAGTTGTGTCTTGTATGGTTGTTGCTAGCTGTCTCTGGAGGTTGAGGTAAATCTCTAGTTTGCAAACAAGGTGAAGCCCAGAACCCAGCCTGCAGCCTTTGTGATCTGACCCGACCTAACCTGTACCGTGCTGTCAAAGCATAAAGTGAAACCTTGAAAAGACTCTTTTCATTTCCTCTCTGAGCGAGCAGACCCAGAAGCCCAGAATCTCACAGCTTTGACTCAAAGGTGTACAACATGAGGTTATGAAACTCATAGTTCTGAAACTCATACAGGTTTAGATGATCTTTGAACCAACTCTGCATCAAAACTTTCCTTTGAGAAGGTTGCTGTTAAAATGGCCATTAAGTTCAAGTACCTCACTTATCTCGACCAATGCATTAGCCGCTTCATCTTCTAAAATATGATTAGACCCGCGGGTGTCTGTGGACAATGCTATCAGACGCCACCTTTCAGCGAGCACTGTACGTTTTGTACAAACAAGAGCAACCTGCGGCGTATCATTCAATCTCAATCGCCTTTTACCATGAAGCATAATGATGTGCTTCCCGTGAAGATGCAGAAGAAATTGTGAGAGCAGTTGTGGGCTCGAGTGAGAAGCGTGTATGACCTGATTGATTGTGTTGTTATTGTTAAGGACTCTGTTCCGTCTGCCTGCGGGACTCTATCTCGCCATTCATCCACTCGTCTGTTTGCTCTGGCTCTCATAAATTTCACAGGCAGAGCTGAGCCCAACTGGGACCTTAAACAATTGCCTTATTGATGGATGCCCACGTATGAGCGGAAGCGAGGCTTTACAAGAGCTGCTACTTTACTTTACTCCTGCTGCCTGATTTCACTGCTTATGTCTCCTTAACGTATGTTTTTATTTAAATGAGCCATACAAAGATTAGTCCTATATTAGTCCATTATATACTTCATAGTGAATTTATGTTGTATGCTTAATATTTTTTATTCTAATGCATAATAATGAGAATTCCAATTCTCTTTAGATCCTAAGTGGCAGTTGTTGTTGTTGATTGGTCACAACCCAATAATGGATAGAAGGCCTGTTCTGATAGGGTCATAAATGCAAACGCCCACATGAAACCTCTGAATTTCAAGAGAACGTATTTTAATCAATTTGAAAAAATAGTTTGTGCGCTCTTTCAATTCATGTCATGTTTATAATTTTGCTCATTGCTGGGCCTTAATAGTTTGTGATGTACTTTTTTTATTTAAACTAAAATTAACTACTTTGCGAGAAGTAAACCCTGGTCCAGAAGCACATCCGATTTATTTTATCAAAAAAAAAAACTCACATAGATAATAAAATCTTTAAATATCTGTTTAACATTTAAATTTAGCTATATAGGCCTAAATGTTCTGTTGGTTTGACCAGCATTGTTTACGTCTTCTGTAGCGTTTTTCACCATTTTGTATTGTTGCAGAGCAGTATAAAAAATACATTGTAGAACAAAAAGTATGAACATTAAAACAGTAAAGAACAAGGCTTCCCGAACTGTGGGACGCGGCCCCTGGTGGGTCACAGCAGAGGGCATGAGTAAATCATAATTTTTCATGTTTTGTATTATACAGTATAGCACTGTATTCTTCAAATCGATATTATACAAATCATTGTCAATTTAATAAAAAACCTCCTTATAATTCACTCTCAAAAGTGATCATCTTTTTGTGTTATTATAAACCAGGAGGATCCTGGTTTTTATATTAAATTAACACTTGTTTTACAATATTACTCAAATGATTTGTGAACTTACCAACTTCTCAAATTTAATTTGCATTTTGAAATAGTATGTAGTATATTTACGTAATATATTTACGTAATATATTTATTATAGGGCTGTCAACGTTAAGGAATTCGTTCAGCGTTAAAAATATTTTACGCCATTAACGCAACTTCTGTTTTTCTGTCATCGCTGTCTAGCGTTACATTTAAATCACGCTCTTCTTCATATAAAGGACTTTAAACTATTCAGGCGCGATGGTTTCGGTATAGATTGGTCCAGTATAGATTGACAGCTTCTGGCTGCGCAACACGTGGTGTACACGTGGGCTAAATGCTACATCAGAATCTCAGACAGCACCAGTATTAATTTCTCTTTCGTGCTTGAATGAACAAAAACACACAAGATTACGCCAGTAAGCACGTTTTGTCTAGTTTTTTTCGCAAGCACAGTCTTAAAGCACAGTTAAATAAGTCTTAAATAATTGCAAAGAGTAGTGAAAAGAAGAATCGACCTGCTGAGAGCCGCAGGTACTGTAGCTCTTTGAGGGTCCGCGTTCTTAAATGTGTTGCTGTGACTACTGTCATTAATGTTAACCAGAGAACAAAAGAGAAGAAGAAATCAACGTGATTTTGTAGCTTTAATGAGGATTCTTCAGTATTTTATGTATTTAGCAGTAAAGCAGTAAAGACTCTAAAAAGTTGTTTCTAAATGTATTTTTTCTTCATTCAATTGGAGATAAAATGTGAAATTATTATCTATATATGAAAGTGTGTATAAAAACATAAATGCTGTGTTGTGAAATTTTTTTTAATCGATTGACAGCACTAAAAACACGTTAAACTAAATGAGTAGTGTCTGAAAAGGTGCGATTAATCGTGATTAAAAATGGTAATCGACAGCCTTAAATTATTATCATCTTTCATTTAGCAAATTGTGTGGTCCACATAGAAAAACCGTAGTATTTTTATAGTTTTTACCATAGTAAACTATATTAAATTCAGGTATAGGATAGTATAATAGCCTTGGTATAGTAGTATAGTAATTGATAAATTGTAGTATACTTAAATATTTATTATAATAAAGTTTGCAAACACTACAATATCCAGAAGTTTCAGTACAGTTTTCTATAATAAATACTACAGTAATTTTTCACTAGGCAGTGCACATAATTTTACATGAAACCATTAAAAAAGATATACATTTATCTGATTTCTGTTTGGGGGCCTTGGAGCTTGTGGTGTTTGGGGCTGAGGCCTACCTCTCGAAAGTTTGGGAAGCTCTGATTTAGAATAGGGAAAAAATAAACAACAGAAAGAAGATGATTAAATACTGTATGTAGATGTATGTCCATGATATTTTAGGCCACTATCAATGTCGATTCTGGGTAACAGGGGAAATATTGGCTGCGAGCCTCTTTCCTCCTTCAAGAATCGTGATTATATCCAGTGAGGTGCCGTAATGGGCACACAAGATGATGTGGATGACAGCAAGGCCTGAGTTAAATGCATTGATTTTCAGCAGGAGTGTGCACGTCATGCGCTTGTTTATACAGTAATTGCTTCACGACAATAAAGCAATATCAATCCCAAACGCTCATCCACCAATCGCCTGACCTCAGCAATGCCCTGCTTGTTTCTTCTTTGTCCTAAGGACAAATACGGCACATATAACATATTTAATTCTAGCATGCATCAGCTCGAGGCACTCAGTGAGACGGTGAGGGTGCTGGCAAAATGGAGTCTTGAAATATTTATTAAGGCGATGCATATTCAGCCTGAGGTCCTTTGTGAGTGCTCTTGTGATCTTCCGCAACACGTTCGCAAATTAAATATTGATGGCGTTTAAATAAATAGGCGAATGGCACGCCCCGGCTTGAGAGGATGCCGGCTGAATAACTGAAGATATCAGGAGGTGGCTGGAAAGTGTCTCTCTCAAGAGACGCAAGACTGATGGGGCCTACAACGTTTATAGGGGACATTTGTTACTGTATCTCACCCTCATTGGCTTCTTTCATAGCCTACTATGCAATGACTAATCTGAAATCCATTCAGAGACGATGTGCACCAGGTTGCTTTTGGAAGACGCTTTTATCCAAACAACTCTAAGATATTCAAGAAACATTTGATCAGTTTGCAAATCTTCCCGTGGAATTGAACTCATGATTTTGACACTGTGACTTAGGCCTACAGTGCATTCAAGAAAAGGCATAGATTTTTTTTCAATATGTATGTTCTCTGAGAATCAAACCTCTGCCATTTATGTCACATCGGCTTTTAGTGCCAATACATTGTATTTTATTGCAAACCTCAAATGTAAATCACTCCAAAATGAATATATCAAAGATTAGCTGCGAGGCGCTTAATTGAGACAAACTGTTTCCACACAAAAGCAGTGTGTTCAGTATACTGAAGCATTTCCTCATCTTCCATTCAGAACAGCCTCTGGTCTTCCTGTTGGGATCCCTCTGCATTTCTGAGGTTGTACGTTCCCCTCAAGGAGTTTCTCTGTTCCAAATACTCCCTCCCGCCAGCAATGTTTGTACAAACATGAAGTCCCATCTCAAACCCATACCAATAGAACAGAGCTGCCTCCAAGTTTTTTAAATAACCTTACACACACACACACACACACACACACACACAGTGAGATGTGTTTAAAAGTTTAAAGAGTTTATAAATTCACCTAAAACACATCATTTGTTGCATTCTATTCTAAAGATAATTTTGAATCAATTTAGCAATGGAACGATTGACGGCTGATATGTTCCTCCACAATCAGACCTTTAGGATATGTAACAGACTCCTTAAAAAGGTGAAATAAAAGTTTCCATATTCATATTTACATTAATATTATTGACATGAATGTTAGCTTTAATTTTCCCTTTTTTATTTTAATAAGCCATTTTTATGTTTTAAGTTAAAAAATGTTACTGTAGATCTATTAATTTGCAGTATTGAGTATCAATATTGAGACCCATGTTTTATTTTATTTAAATGATAAGACATTTTTTTACAGTAGTTTTAGTAAAGTAAAATAACCATGGTTTTTAGCAGCAATGCCACAAAAGAAACATTTTTGGGTTTCCCGAAAAACCATTTACTCAAATGTTCTTATCAGAGCCATTTCATTCCTTACTTTTTCATAATCTTCTTTGGATGTTAAAGGATCTTTATGGGACCATTCATCCAAAAATGGTCCTTCTGTGTCTTTGTAAAGCTGCTTTTTTATGGTGTACTGTATGTTACCATAACGTATGCGCATGCATAGAAAACTACAGATAAAGTACCTTAAATTTACCCTAGAAATTGCAATGAGTCGTGATATTAATTCACATGGATAAGTATCAAATCTCTCATTAGAATTTGCAGCTCTGAAAGATCAAGAGAGAGGAAAATGCAATGTGGAGTTAAATCCTGTATGCTGTTTCTCCCATCTTGGAAGGTGGCCAGACGTCTACCACTTGCATACATTTATTCATACAATATATAAAGTACTGTACATTATACGGTATACTGACAAAAAGGCTGCTTTAGTGCCTCCATATTCCAATTTCCTTTCAAAGGCATACGCAACTTAAAGTGACAACCCAAAATGTAATAGCATGTGTATTTGCTTAGAAACGTTATGTAGAGTTGCACGCACGGCTGGGGCCGCACTTTTCGTCTAACCTACATTGAGAGAGTGAAGGAAACGTCAGAAGATCATTCACTTCCCGCTCTTTCCACCTAAGGATAGAACAGCCCCATGGGAATTCAGCAGGGCTTCTAACACTGGGTATTACAAACATCAGGATAATGAGATGAATTCAAATGCTAGTTTGCATTAAGGCCTCGTCTTTCTGCCCTGTGTATATGATTTGTTGTTGAATGTATAAATAGTGATCTTTTAGCTGTCAGACGGAGCCTGCTAGAGGTCTCCTGGGATATGATCCAGTTTTAAAGATTCCCTTAGGAAATATGGAATCCCTTGTGATGATACACATGCTGCAAATTCAAGCGGATATGGTGAATACTGTACATTTATATTTCACAGTGACCCCATAAAGCCCCGGAATGACAGACTGGAAGCTCCAAACTGTTTGGACAGTGTTTTGCAAATATTTAACAGGACAGATATTTAAAGATTAAGAAGGGATTATGCTCAATTATTAAAAGAAAACTACTCTGCTTAGAATTACAAATGCTGTTGCAATGAAAACTATAACATAAGAGTTTTGTCACAAGACCCAAGAAAATATTTCCATTGGCTCTCCTTTTAGTGTCATTGATGTCAAGACGAAATATATGGAACAAATGTCAGTAATGTTTCTTTATTACACGTATCTCTTAAGTTTTAGCAATAATAATAATGTTTACCTCAGCAAGCTCCATTATTATGCAATGTTTCATATTTTAGATCTTCTGCAATGGAGCCAAAAGTTTAGTTTTATCTCGAGATGACGTTGGACACAATCGATTGAACGGCTGTGCTGGCTTTTTGAGTGACTGTTTCGAACATGTTCTGTCAAGGAAAGATTTTCCTGTCTGCCAAAAGAGCCATGCAGCCCAAACAAAACAAAACCCAACTGTTCAGAGATACAGTAGGATTGAAATCGACATTTGCAACACTTAAAAAAAGCATAATGGATTTCAACTTGATCTCAGGAATATGTAACTATTTCAGGCTTTTTCGTAAAACTTGTATGTTGTGAATTGTACAAAAACGTACAATAACAAGGAAAAAAAGCAATCCTGAAGACCCAACCCTTACATCACCGGCGCAAAAGCAAATCTTACAGAAATGTACGAATGATTTTGTACGAATTTATACGAATAAGCCGAAATTAGCTAAATCCTAAAATGAGACTGTGTTGTGGATTTGGACATTTTGTATCTAATAGGTTCAACAAAGACATTTTCTTATTGAGTGTATGAACCTATTTTTTCAGTTTATGAGTTACAGAGAAATATTTACTTGGTGTCTATTTGAAACCTCGTGTCTCCATTTTTCATAAACAAATTGCCATGCATCATTATTATTAGTAACCCCTGTTTATCACTTGGTTTTGCAAATATCGAACCAATAAAAAGTATTAAGGCAACACTTTGTAGTTATTCGACCTTAAAATAATGTCTCTAAAATGAGAACAACTCTTAACCGGAAGAATTCTTCTGCCGCTGCTACCTGAGCAGCCTTAAAGCGGCCACACTGTAAGTTCTGTGTTCGGGTCGGTATGAACAGCCCCGCCCATCCCCTGCCTGTGAAAAAGTGCCACATGGTTTCCTTGCGCTGCCCACTGGGAAGCTTATACAGCGACAATTGCGCTTATCAACCACATGTGGGAACCGCAAAAAAAAGTTCTATAGTGTTGAAAAAAGTACTTGTCAACTTTGACAATATAGTATTTATTCATTTGAAAAGTACAGTGTTTTTTCCCTTTCCTTAAAACAGTAAATTTGGATATCCGATATTTCGAAAGGACAGCAACGATTTATTCACAAACGTTACAAACAACATAGTGAATATTTAAGCTGTGGCAGCCTTGCGATCTAAAAGCACCCTAAAAAATTCCTATGCAACTTTTGCAGGCATTCAGTCAAAACATTGACATTTCAATTGTTGTTATTATTATTGCATGAAAGAATGACTAGCATAGTCTCGATTACTTCTAGATTTGAGATCCAAAAAAGAGACAAAGTCATTCGGGTTTGAATCAAAATTTTTGTGTGAACTGTTCCTTTTACAATGACATCAGCTTTCCTCCACCATGCCAGCTCACAGACAAATCTGCAAGTTAAAAAGGTTTAACAACATACAGTAATTCTAACTCAGTCTGACTTTATTGGGGTAGAGCGTGAAACGAGATCCACAGCCCTGACTCAAATTAGAGATACACCAGACCCAGCAGCGCTATCATTTACAACCTCACATCATCACTCAAACAATCACATTGCCAAATATCCTCAGTGAGAGAGACTTCGGAGGGAACCTAATTGGGAGCAGGGCCTGTCCCGGGTCAGATCTGTGTGGTATAAACTCTCTTTCATTTTTATTAATACCAGTGGGCTGTCACAGTCTCTAAGTGTGAAGTCAACCATGCAGCCATTTGAAAACATGACAGTGTTGTAATTGATGCCTCATTTTCAGTCTTTTTTACCTCTTCTGTGGGTGAAGGTATTTGTTTCATAGGTCTGATCTGCACAGGCATGTGTCGCTTTTCTTGTAACTTTGATCGATTAATTTCGCTTAGAAATGACAAAACAGACATCAAATGGATTTGGACTGATGTTAAAATGCTGATGTGATTGCATTAAATCGTAGCAATTTAAACTGTTGAGTTCAACTATCTGTGAAGTTTTGAATGATGCTGCACATTTTTGACCTGAATTAAAACTTGATTAAAATTGAAGGTGGTTGTGAACACAGCGGTGTTCGACCTACAGTATGCGATCGACATGAAAAGGTGCAAAAATCTTTTCAAATGAATTTGAATGACCCAGGTAGCAATCTCTGACACCCCAATGAATCATTCTTTCATTCTACACGATTAATACTTTGATTTCCACAAGATAAAGAGTACTTGGATGTAAAATGGGATGAACACATAAAAGATTATAAATTGCTAAACTAACATCAGACTATATGCATTAATAAAGTCTACTAATGATATTCGCCATTAAATTACATTTATAATTATTTTTCACAAAGCTTTGTTGTGTTAGCCTTGTATCATGAGTGAAAAGGTCTGGAGGTCGATTCACAAGGAGCGCAAATACAGCACTGATAAAATGACTTGCTTTGGATGAAAGGATCCAAATGCATGAAAATATATCATCAGAAAATCTGAAAAAACGATTCCTGACTTGCGTGTCAAAGGTATATATAAATTAAATGAATTCTAGTTTGATTAAAAGTTTCCTCAAGATTCTGACAATGATTGATGATGATTCATTAAAAGTTTCTTTATTCATTTAGTCATGATTAACGGTGAGTCACAACTGACACGTTACTCAAAGTTCCATTACTGAATGCATTTCTAAACAGAAGTATGTTTTGAAGTATAGGGATTACAAAAAGGCATTGAACAATAAATATAGATTAGCTGAAAATCTATGTTGTATGCGTTTAGATGTGTGAGATCTACGTATATTTAATCAACATCACGGGTATTTAAACACAATTGAATTAAGCAGTACCTTTAAGGCCAGATCAGTTTACTGGAATGCCTCTTTTGGCATTAAAAAATACGGTCAAGATGGACTAAAATCACGCAGTGAAAAATAAGCGCTGAAAAGGCACAGTTGTTTTGCGGGCCGACCTTATTGCATATGCATTTGTAGGAGTTTGTCTTTCAGACATTTAGGGGAGGAAAATATTCAAATGAATCATGCAACGTGATTAACAAACTTTTACTGATTTTGCGTCATTATTTAACGCCCCAAAAACCATGGGTTAAACCCTGCGCTCTTTTGCGCTGCTCTTGATGGATTGCGTTGATCACTATGGAAATTAGATAACATTTGTCAGTAAATCACCTGCAGAAATTTTCACTCTTTTGAAATTGCTCTCAATTTCTCTTTGCCTTGTTTAGTAAATCTGGCCTTTAGTCTCTATTAATAAATCTCTATTAATCAAAAAGATCACGAAAATCTATATAAGCTTATTTGTGTCTCAAAAATGTTCTGGTTTTACCGTCTAGAAAATACTGCAAAAAGAAAATCCATGTTGAATGAGGAGCGGGGTGCCCTTGATTTACTCAAAGCCTCTAGGGGAACCATATGGATCTTCGTCACCTGCCCAGCTTTGAAGTTCCCAACCTCAGCAGGACGTCCACCAAATGAGGGATCATATTCTATTTGATTCCATTTTTTCCCTCTGCATTGAGAGATAAAACAACACGTGGAGATTTGTCTTTATTACGTGTACCCTGTGTAAGATCCTGAAGTCTGGCTAGTGAAATCCGAGGTTCTTAATATTGTTTGCTTAGTGAGTGAGTGCTGAGTGAAGAAATGAAAGGGACGTGTCTGTTAGACACACACTATATTTATATCAGCTGTATACGTAACCACTAAAAAGAATTTGGATGTAATATCTTCCCTCTCCAAACCTGTCTTTATTTACACACCCTCAAGTTGTTGGATATCTGTATACATTTCTCTGTTTTGATGAACACGGAGAAAGATATTTGGAATAATGCTTCATGTCAAACAGTTCTTGGCCAACATTGAGTTCTGTTGAACACAAAATTATAACGCATATTTTGGGTGAGCTTCTCTTTTAAATGTTAACGTATCTGTAATATACCGTGAGCTAAATGTCACAAGTGGCACTGGCCAGCGCAGTCAAGCGCTGAGCGACTGTTTCACAAAGTAGCAGGTCGTGCAGTTGTCAGTTGATGATGTTTTCTTTCATAGCTCTGCAGGGTCCAGTGCACAGTTAAATGAAAAGAGTGCCATTATTTACCAGACACTTTTCAAGGACCTCTGACTCCATCTCCCATCAGCGTCTCATCTATCTTTCTGTGATTCTTAGAAAACACACAGTTTTTTGACACCGGGTCAAAGAAAAATCTCCATTCCCGGGCGGCAACACCATCCCATGAATCCAGTCTTCAAACACTTTAGATGAGGGCTTCATCGACTGATGCCGGTGAGGGTTTGCTTTACATTTTAAAATCCTGACTACTCTTTAAAGGGAAAATTCACCCATAAATGGAAATGCTGTTATCATTTACGCATCCTCTTGTAATTTCAAACCTGTATGACTTTCTCTCTTCTGAAAAGCACACAAGATAGTTTGAAGATTGTTGGTAACTGAACAACGGCGGTACTTCCTTCTTCAAAAGATCTTCTTTTGGTGTTTTGCAGAAGAAAGAAAGTCATACAGGTTTGACAAGGAGGTGAGTAAATTTAGATTATTAAATTATTAATTTTAATTATGAAAGTGAATGCATGGCTTGGTTTAATTTTTTGAAATGGCCATTGTGTCTTTTTTGACTGACTGTCTTTGTTTTCTGTTCCTAGTTGGTTCACGGAGGTTTAGCTGGTCCCCCATTTACTACCAGTCTGACCAGCCGATAAGTGTCCAAAACCTGACCTATAAAAATCAGCTTGGTGCCTACTAAGGAAAAGCTTTCTTGCAACATTGTATAATGGGCAAAGGTTGGGAAGTGTTCAGCAAAGGGACATGAACTATGTCGTGGATGCATTCAGCAGTAGGTTGTGCTGTTTCGTAGAGGAATTTCACATGACCTGGAATGGGGGGGTTATATGAAATTCACAAGTTTCCTTGTCAACTCTGTGAAAATTGTAATAACTTTTTGGTTTGATATGATAACTCTGAAGGAAGACTTTTGTATAGTAAATTAATCTTCTTTATTATTAAATAAGCAGGCCTTGTCTTAACAGTTAACATTTCAGTTTTTTTTGCTTTTTTCTAAATCAGCTGCAGTGTGTTTTGAGATACATCAGTATCAGTTTATTAGTTCTTGTGACTCAAACCCACAACATTGGTGTTTCTATAGCACCGTACTTTAACAATTGAGAGACAATAATTTTTTATTTACCTCTGTATTGCAAAGTAAATAAAAGGGGTATAAACAGTACAGCATGTATCGAAGTAAACTGGTTCATTCATATGGTAATCATCTGCAATATATGCAATTGCCATTATATAATTTATATAACTTAAAAATGCCGTCTCCAAACTGTGAATGACAATTTTCTTTTGGACGCGGCAGTCTATTGATGGCCAAGTCAAGATCTACAGCTGTGTTAAGTCTCTTCCAAAATATTTGTATGCAACTGAGACACTTAAAATCAAAAGGTCCAGTTCTTGACCGTCCATAGGCTATTAATGGAGACAGAACGGCTTATGAAGAACGCGCAGGCAATACACGTGATGCAAATAATCACTATCCAATAATCAAGTCACCAAGCTGTGACACTCGCTGCATTTAGGGCGTGCTTACATTCTCTCAACTAGAGGTGTAGCCACATGAACACCATTATCAGGGCGCCTTGAGGTGCCACAACTGCGCACTGCATCCACTCTGCGCGTCTGCTGGAGGAGATGCGCATCGCATATTTCTAACCAACCGCGTCTGCCCCTGTCCACTAGTATTTTGGACCACTCTGTTGGAGGAAACGGGGCCCGTGTGTGCAGTGGATACGCCAGAGCTCTGTGATTCGTGAAGTAATCGTCGGGCTCTTTCAGGAATACGCGGAACATCTCCGCGCACCGTGAGGGAATAAGCCTCATTTTCACACACTCGTCCTTTCGAGGGGCATTTATTTATTACTTAAAGTGAGTGGCCGATATTGGAAAGATGTTGCCGACGAAACTAGGGGGGTATATGTGCTGAGGTTTATCCTATCACTGAATATGGAGTAAAATCCCACGTCTTTTCTTATTTTAAGTGGGAATACAGTGAAGAGCATCGCATCACGGTGAGTTGATACACTGTAACAGTTACATATTTATAATATAAGTTGAACCTGCACGCGTATTAATTTTCTGCAAGTTGCATTAGCGTCATTGTAATTTTTGCATTAGTATTAAATTATTAAATTCACTATCATTATAAATTCTGCATTTCGCTAATATAGCCTACGACTAAGCATAAAACAAAAGGCTGAAATACTGGACAAAGCTATTACAATAGATTTTTTAGTTTACGCATAAAAATCAGTCCACGTCCCCAATGGTTTTCTACTCTTATGCAACGCACGGATAGGCTAATACACGCTGTTTGGATGTCCGTTGAAAGGGGGGCGTTCACACAAGACGCATTCTGTTGTTTCTTACGTGCTGTTTTTCTTAACAGTCTGTCTATACACATGTGTCACGGACGTTATTTGCCATGGCGTCTCCAGCATTGCGTTTTCATGACGGCGCGTCAAGTTAGAAGCAGTTAAACTTTTAAAAACGACGGCTCTTCTATTCTGGTGCCCTCCTTCTTGCTTGATTCAGGGGGGAAATGTGTAGGCTACTGTGTAGACCCCCTTTTAGGAGCTTTAGACGCGGTTGTGGTAATGGTGTATGTGTGATTTATTTGCCGAGTTGCACCCTGATCTCAGTCGTCAATAGAGTACAATTGCATGCAGGGGGCACAAATCTCTTTCTGCAGATAACTTAGTATTCCATCTGAATGAGGGTCTGAATTGACTGTGAGCTGCTGTGTGTCTTCATCTCCATTAGTGGTGTTAAGTCATCCGTTGCAAAAATCCCCTTAGCCTTAGTATATACATATTCCATTATCTCCTACTGTATGGAAGGTATGGGACGGAAAGAAAATGGGACGAAATGAAATGACACAAAAATAATTTTGAATATCAGTTCACAGAAGCTATGGAAAGCCTGGAAATACCTGGGAATGGGAATTTGGGTTTTCGTGGTCTGAAAATAAGGAAGAAATAATAAAGTCAGAAATATTTATTCAGTAAACGGAAACATACATTTACCTGCTATAGTAAACCAGATATTGCTTTGTGTGATTGCTGTTTGTTTAAATCGATGAATTGCTATAACGGACGTACCTATAGAAAATGGAAATCTGCTCCTGCATTGTCCAAAATTATTGATCAAAAATTATTCAATGAACATATCACACATACATTGATTATCTTTCGTTATCTGACGTGAGCTAGTGTCTTCTTAAGTAAACCTCCAAACAAGATCAATATAGTCATCAGCCAACACTGCCTCTCTAGCTTGGTTTATAATCTCTCAAAGGTGTGATTTAGCTCTCGAAACTTTGATGCCATTACAGTATCTGTTGCAGGAGAGAGAGCGGGAATGAGGTGCGGAGGGAGATAGAGATAGAATAAGAAGCACATCCGGATCTATCCACCCCACATCTGCTATTCAAATAGCAACGGGATCCTTCTCTCGTGTGTTCATGTTTATTTATGGATGCATGGCTCATCTCATTTTGTTGCTAACAAGCACAGCCAAATTAGAGGTGAGAACATTGAGAAACAACGGTGAGTTGAACCTCTCCATGGCACTGCCTGGCTTCCTCTGGGACTATTTACATCTCTCATTGTGCTGCATAAAGTTTATGTAAAAATAAATGTAAAAATAAGGGTGGATGAATGCATTGTTAGCTTATATAATAGGGAATTTTTCCAACCCTGTCACTCTTAATATCCACCTCGCTTCATTGTGGTACCTACGGCCTGTTTTGTAAACTTTAGTTTTTGTCTGTATTTCCTTTGTCTTATTTTTGTTTTTTTGTCCATCTCTGGCTGTCGAGGCTTAAGGCAAGAATGTGCTGCAATGGTTGAATTGTGACATCTTCCTCTTTGTTAAGTGCACTTCAGCTACTCCTCTGGTTCCGCAACATTTCTGTGAAACACACTTCTGCATTCAATAGACAGCGAAAGAGAGAATGCGTGTCTAGGAATGTTGTTCCATGTTGTGCCGCTTTGTGCTCCTTTTCTCGAATGCTGAAGCAGAATATCTACTGTGATGGAAGAGAGCAGATTTGTGCTTTGGTCGAACACTGTAGATATTTTTGTGTCTCTATTAATTCATTGTTGACCACTTGCACTCAACCCAAGGATCTTTATGAGTATTAAAACCTCTATACAATGATGTATATTCTCTCTGTACAATGACATGGGTCATGACAATGACATAACACATGGGTCAGGATCCAAACTGGACCAAAAAGCACCATGTAAGCACCCCTTTATGATTAATGAGCTACATTCCAAGTCTTCAGAGGACATCATGTAACTTGATGACCAGACCAAAATGTATTCAATGTATTAAACATAATCTTTTCCTTTACATATTATTAGTTCATAAAATAGTACTGTTGTCAACAAAGAATGACACAATTCTCTTACACGGACGTGTCTGACTATTCGTGGCATCTAGCATCATCACAGTTCTCTTCTCACTTGAATTTAACGGTCTGATGGTCAAGCCTGGAACATGATTTATCATCGTTTGCTCAAACACATAATATACATCAGCTTCACACAATGACGGATGATTTATAGCAGTGGTGTGAAACCAACTCCCAATCCCAACATTTAACACCAAGCAACTCATATACAGTGTGATGTACAGTAACGCTTATAAACAGCGTGTGAGACAATTCAGAGCTGTAGAGTTAGTAGTCACTGACACATTTATCCAAAGTGACCTACGAAACATGTAATGTGTGCAATCTGCCTGGAGTTTGACACGGTTGACTGCATTGATCAAGACTAAAATAGTGATGGTTTAAGGATGTGTTCTTGTGGGAATTGAACTAGCAACAATTCAGTTACATGCCCACCACCCAGCCATTTAGTATGGACAGGCCACATTACCCGCAACTTTAGTCTGTCTGTAAGGGGGTGACCAAGAGAAGGAATCAGCCAGAATCAGCATCAGTTGTTGGTTTTCGTTCTTGTCAAACAAACATATTCAGAACTCTATTCATAACCTCAAATTTCCTCTAAATTCAGAGATAAATGATAGGTTCATAAGAATGTGGTTCCAGAACCAACCCTCAGGCTCAGACTCACCCTAATGCAAAATCTGTGGTTCCGGTTTTGCATCAGAATCCAGATTTTATGATCAAGTGTAAACTCAACACAGTACAAAACAACAAAAATCTAAAGCATTTAAACTTTAAACCAAATAATTATTTGAACTGCAGGAGCCCAACAAGCAAACTTAAGACGAGGTACAATTTAAATGTTGTAAATGCATAAACAGCAGAATAAGGATGATTGAACAGATTTATTCCAACTAAATGATTGACTTTCAATGTCAACAACAAAATACATTTTTTTTTAAATATGCACAGAAATATGTTTAGTTGCTATTATTTGTATTCAGGACCCATTTTGAATACTTTATTGTTTCATAAAAAGGTAATTCATGTGTTGCAGATCTGCTCTGATTTGGGTTACTATCCACCAGTTAAGAATTGCAGCTCTAAACCTAACCTTAAAATCTGATTGGTTGTTCCAGGATCAAGACAGATGGAGACACAGGAACACATTTTACTTGTCAAATTCATTGTCACTTAATAATGTTATCAATGTTAGATTTACAGTTAAAGCACAAATCTAAGATCTATTGCCTAAGCAGCTTTGAGAGGAAGTATTACTGGATGATTGGCTGGAAATGCAGTTTTCATCATCAGCGAGTGGGATGTTGGCATGTAATGCGTTATATTCACGGGCACTACGCCCCCTTGCCATGTTCACGTTGTAATCACATGTGGATGGTTGTGCATGCCCTCAGTGTGTTTTTACACGTTTGAAATGAGCCCCCAGGCCCACCAGATCCTTTGCAATTACACTGGGCTTTTGGGAGAAACAGACGCCTTTGACAAACTCTCCCATCAATTATATTTACAAAACAATGTCGTGCTAACCAAAAAGGCTTCTCATTTACTAGGAAAATAGAAGCATTAGATGCTTTACATTGCATATCACTAATACAGAGGTGCCTCATAAAATTTGCCAGCACAATCTAGTACTCATGCCTCTCGTTGAAAGATAAAAAAAGCCAAGATCTTTTTGGCACATGAGGTTGCATGCGCAGGTCATAATTGAAAACAACAATGACTGTAGCGTTTGGTGAACTGTGGCCACGGTTCCCCCATTCAGTGTCACAAGCCGAGCTGTGAAATCAAATCTGACAGACTTTCCCTGAGGCGTAATACGTCCACGAACCTCAAAAGACACCAAGCAAATCCACCCAGAGACCCCCTATTTCTACAATTACAACCGGTCGCCCAACAGTTATCTACATAAGAATACAGCAGAAAACAAGTTTCTTTGGAGATCATGCAGTTATAAGAAAATGACATCAGATTGCCCTTCCTCTAAATTATATGACTTTTCATTTTTCCATTTAAAGGGCCAGCGTGGTAAAAGATAAGCTGTTCCGAACTGTGTGTACACAAATGATTTTAAACCTCAGGGTCGATGTTGTTACGATCTCCGCGACAATTCATTATGTGCTCAGTGAAGACTGACTAACTGCAGATAGAATGGAAAAATAAATATAAAATAAATGATATGGCCTCAGGCTAGAGAGCTGGAACAGTGACAGTTTGGGATTTTCAAAGGGAAATAAAGCAAGCAAAGACATGTCTTCAGTGCTCGCTGGTGGAATCTCCTCGTGAAATGCGGTTAAAATCCCAAAGTGCATGCCAGTCAAGATAAGTTTTACGAGTATTAAAAATAGAACAAAAGCCTTTTGATGCAGAAGTTCACAAGATAGCGGATAAGGACCTACGTATGAATCATCCCTTCATTTTCATGAAGTTCATTCATTTTCTCAAGTGAAGCAATGAGTGAAAAAGTGAAACACCGGCTATTGTGCAAACACTTTCCTGATAATACACCAAACAGATCATCTTAATGTGGGCTATGTGGGCAAAATGTAGTGAGCTGGCTCACTGCCTGCTGCCTACAGCTGCCTCCTAAAGAAAAAAGTTTCTTTAGGTTGCTTATTTAGTTGGAACAACCTTCGTGTCAGGAAAGTGTCTATTATGCCGTAAAATGCTGTCTCTCTAGGCAGCCCACTAGATCTTGGAAAAGAGAAAAGATAGATTGTATATACAGTAAGTATGACACATTTTTCTGCTACATATACATAAAACTGAGGTAATCACAACGAAAAATGATCAGTGAAGTTGTTGCCTGCAGATGCCGCTAAATTTCATACAGTGAACCTTTAAAATTATGATAATAATAGAATTATAGGAGACAACGGTTAGCACGTACAGCTGATACATGTACAAAGTACTGTAGACAGAACATTTTGTCTTGGAAGAATCTGATTAGAAATTGCAAACGTCTCCATTTGCTATTCAGTTGATGTGCCTGTTGTAGAAGAAATAATGGAGATATTATCCAGTTCTCCTGTGTAATTATTTTGTTTGGGAAATTATTCTGTCGGAATCAACCCCACGCAGAGCATCCAAGGATGTGATTTAGCCTAAACAGTATATGTAGGTGGAATCCTATGTATTACTGAAAGTAGCGCTAGTTTGAAGCTAACAGTATTTAGGTTGGCTGCTAGCTCCTATTAATAGTCAAGAGAAAGTAGCTTTTGAGGTCAACAAATTCCAACCCCCGATTTCTTTGATGTTGCAGGTTTCTGTTTGTTTCTTTGGTTTCGCATGTAGTGCATAATCTAGACCGCTTTAATCTTCAAAAGTTTACTAATAGGAAAGTGAAAAAACACTGTATAAATATGCTGGTTTGGATTTCACTTGACTGTTTACATTTGCATACATGTTGTTAGATTCTTTTTAGTTCAGAAATAGCAATCCCATTGATTTCTGTCACATTTCCACCTTTGTTCCAACAACATTTATCCCCGCAGCTAAGGTGATCATTTCAAGAGGGGTCTAATCCGTCAGATCAGTCTATAAAAGCGAAGCGTCTGTCAGATTTGGACCAAAATGTCTCATTTTAATTATTTCTGTAATTACTTTCCCCACAGATTATACGTCTCGCATTCAAGGGAAAATCATTCCATTCACAAGCAATTGGATGAGAGTCATACTTGCCCTTGGCAACTAAAGATGACGTTACTATGGAAACGACTTGTGGTGCTATCAATCATTGGCTGCCTAGCAGGTAAATTATTGTGCTGCTGAATTCATTCAGACTGAATGTTTTGCATGTTGTTTTTGTATATATGTAATAGACTGTCACATTTATGGCATTTGAAAGAGCATATTAAATTATAATCTTAAATTTTGGATTAATTCAATCCTGTGGAGAAAATGTATCCTATTTAAGAGGAAAGTTTTATCATTTTAACTTAAATCACAAGTTGGTCTTGTTACGAGAAAAAAAATTACATTGAGAAGGCATAGTTGACCAAAGTGCTTATCGTTTTATTTTCAGATCTTGTATTCTTTTGTCATGTCACTCATTTTGTCTAGAAAGTGAATTATACAAAATGTACATCCCTAAACTTTAAAATCATCCAATACAGTTTTACTACGCAAATTGTGAAGAATCAGTTTATTCTAAAAGATCATATATGTGATCCAAAACAGTCCAAAATAAACCTAGCACCCACCCAAACACCATAGCAACCACATACATATGCTCTGGCAAACACCCAAAACACCCTAGCGTTATAATCATGTGTGGTCACTTACATTTTCCTCAGAAATCCATTCCCCAAAACAACTTTTAATTATTATCTTTTAGGCAGATGGGAGTTTTTAATTGATTTGCAAGGCAGTTTTTTATTACCTCCCTTCATCCAGTCCTCCTATTTGCGTTTACATCCGTACTCCCCGAAGGCTGTAGTGAGATCGTGGCCTAATACTGTGTTAGTCAAAGATGATTATCGGGATCCTTGGAATGGAGGCACGTCTGCATCTCTGCAGCAGTCACTTCCTCTCTCTGCCTCTCTGGACCCAACAGATTACAAATGAAACCCGGAATTCAAAGGCATCTTTTTTCATCAACTTATTTTGGTTCTTTGATGACAGGAGTTCAGTTACTGCAACAGAAGGTTTGATTAATGAAGGAACAGATGTTATTGTTTGGAAAATATAGACTAAATTATTTCCTCTTCGTCTTGTATTCAAGAAATCGAGAACACTGAACAATTACAATCGGTACATACATCAAATACCTATTATTTCACGGACAACTGTAGTTATGCTTTGATATTTTAACAATAGTAGCTGAAACATGAGTTCACATAAGATGCTTGTTTAAGCATGCTTGCTGAATTCACTGGATGTTTTATAAAGGTGGCTGCGGAGTGTTACTTAGTCATGTTAATTAATACAGAGGAATTAATGGCTGAGAGTCTCTGGCATCTATTTAGACATTACATAACACTCAACAATAGGGACTAGATGTCTTGTGTAAGGAATGCAAAAGATGTGAATAATCGTGTTTACTGTACATGCGTTCTTTAGTCTTTCTAGTGCAAATATAGTAAAATGCAGTTATTAGCTGTGGAAAGATATGTTTGATCTGTAGAGGTTAATATTGGAACATTTATGTCTTATTTTAAATATTACAGTAATCCACTAATCCAGATAAGAAATGCATCTTTTCTATGTACTATATTATCTTTTGCTGAATCTCCTGAATTTGGAGCGTTTTTTAATCACTTTGACATGTTTTAGTTAAAACACAACCGAATGCATTTAATGAAAACATTAGCCAGATTTCAAGCTTAACTGCGACTGTGAGAGTCATTTTTGTGATTTATTATTTTATGTATAAAACTACCCTAAATACTGTACGTGATGTACTGTAAAGGACATTCTGTGAAAATATAGCATTGGTACCTTTAAAGTTAACCTTGTCAAAGATTGGCCATGTCATTAAAACATAAATGTCTGTTGTCAGTCAAATCATTCATTTCGGTATCATTATAAATGAAAGATGTGTATTATATCTTAAAATATAGGTTGACAAATATACTGTCCATGTGTCCCATGGTGTGACATGGCAAAAATGCACAAAATAAACAAATAATAATAAATTATATTACATTTATTAGATAAAATAAGAGATTTATCTTCATTCATGTCAACTTTACATATCCTATTCAGTCAACAAGCCATATCTAGATGTCTCAACGCACATTACCTATTTTGTCATTTTTATGGCTATGATTTCTTTGATGCTCCTTATCTCATAATACGATTTATTCCATAAAAATATTTGAATGCTACTTTAGGCTCATAAATATGCTATATTGAGCGGTTTAGATGAAGCATGTCAGCTTTATTGTTTAGTTTTGTTCCAAAAATGAGAAAAGATTTTGAACTCTACATAGTGAACACACAAGCAAAGTGATGTGAGAGAAACATTATACTGTATAGAAAGAGCACTCCCCCGTATGCTTGTCATCCAATCAAATTAGTGGACCGCATCTGTTTTCCGAAAAACAATTATTGGCTATTGGTATTTGCCTAAATCAATGCATCCTTAGAATCTTTAATGTACATTGAGTGGATGCATCCAACCCTGTGAGGAGCTTGTAATGCAATAATGGAAAGAAGTTGGCCACCGGAGTCTGTTATTTTTTCTAAGTGGAACTAAAAATGTCTCATCAGCTCAAGCAGAAGATGGCGAGTTTTTCGGTCCAAGCTGGAAAACCGAGCCAGAGAACCTGATACTTCCCATCCATTCTACTGAACAAGAGGCGGTTTTAACCTGTGAGGCATCTGGCGTCCCGTCTCCTCAACACAGGTAAGAATGACCCTGATCTAGCGCTCCGTGAGCAATTCATGCACCCATTTATTGCCGTTACAAACCATTTAAGCTGCTGGTTTTGGCATATCGGCAGCATTTTCCCCTTGGGATTCAACTTGAAAAGTAATGGAACTGATTGCTATTGATTTTCCAGGTGAGAGGCAATTTATTTGTCCGTCTAGTTAACCATTACAGAAAACTAGTAAACTGCTGTATCGCCAGCAGACTATTACAGTGCCATCTTAAACTGTGACCCATTTTCCATCTGCTTTCCAGAGTTTCACTGGTGTCAACGATTTTGCATCCTGTGAAGACTGATCTAAAAGAAAAACAAAATTGACAATTCAGCCTACTTTGGTAAACATGGCAGAGGAAGTTACGGACTCATTATTTCTTGCTGTCTGCACTTGCCAGCGAGCGCTTTAGAAATTAGCTTTTCAAATTCATCTTTTTGAGAGAGTAATATGCTGTAAAGACAAAATTGGCCTTGAAAATGGGAGGGGTCTAAATGACTAATTTGTGCTTGAGATTCTAAGACACTGTCCCACGTACTCCCTCGTGGGGCGTCTGGTCTTGAAATAGCAGCGTGCTCTAGCTCTGTGGTATATTGTGTTTCCAAGCTAGGGTCAGCAACATGTAAATGCTCAGGCAAGCACAAGGGAGGGAAGCAATAACCTTGCGAGTGACATTCCATTTAAATGCTTACATCTCCCTTTAGAGTATCTCTGTCGAAGACGCAGGCCTAGATTAAACGTAGGAAAGTATCAATGCACATTTGCAAGAAGAGCATTTAAAGGGATAGTTACCCCCAAATTCCAAATTTGTGTGTTTCTACGTTGTTTTTTTTCCTTAATACAAAATGAGAAAAATAGGACTTTAGTGAATATTGCTTTTTTTGTTCTGTGGTGACGAATAATGACGGACAATTATATTTTTGGCTAAACTATTCTAATTTAACTTTTGCACAAACTATAAACTGATAGTCTCCAAAGTCAAATGAGTTTGACTTTTGACCCAGCTCTTCGCTTATTTATGCAGAAATGCAACCATAAACTTTCCTGTTGGAAAGGTACAGGGTAACTTATGCATATATTCAGCAACATGCAAAATAGCCATTTTAAACTCTGTCAAAGCAAAAATACACAGCACTCTATTCAATTCATTCAACACAAGTGTTGTGTATATTTAATTTTAGACTGTCAAGGCCATGGTTTTTACAAAGCTACAGACCGTGTGATTGTTTTAAAAATCTCACATTTATAATACTTTTTTCCCATTAAAAAACAGAAAACGGTTTACCGGGAAACAGTGTATTGACTGGCTTTAAAGACCACCTAGAAGTAATCTGCAGCTAGTGATTCTGGGGTCACTTTCTCTTTGTGTGTTCAACCCTGACTCGCCCCCGTCCGTCAATACACCTCACCACTATACATCCAGACACTGATAAGACTGGTGACGTTTTAAAGATCCTTGCTTGGGTTAAAAAAGAAAGACGTGTGATAAGACATCTCTAACAGTATTAGCTCAAAAGGTGAGGTCTAGCACAGCGAGTCATTTCAGGTGTGTTAGCAAAGGAACAGTGCAGGCAGTTAGTGTTGAAAGGTATAGCCAATTCAAGTAAAACAATAATGGAAATTGACAAAGTTCCAGCTGAATCTGGTGGTATTTGAGAGTCTGGAGAGACCAGTGTTAACTTTGAGAACACAACATGGCAGGCTACTTTGCGTCTTGGTTTCAGATTCCACAGTAAAGTAACTCACAGCTGAGTCAGAGGAGAGAACTTGGCTGCCTTTTGCTTTTCTCTCACCAGAGAAATATGGCTTTCTGTATCTTTTACAGTAATAGAGTCAGGTTTATAGACACCATAATACAGCTTTATGAACCATTAGCGAGATCTCATGAAGAAATGTTTTGGGGGCGTGTTTTCATCCCCCCAAAAAATCGGCTAATGAAAATGAGGTATTTTGGACAATTAAGCACACTTTCCCTAAAACGTCTCATCACGGTAATGTGGATAAAATGTATTCTCATTAGTATAAAATCAAAACATTTTTGTTAAATAAATAATGCAGCATCAATAAAAATCAGGACAACAAAGTGATACAGATTATAGTTTTACTGGGGTTTCACATTATTATGCATATACAGCCCTGGAAAATAGAGACTATTTGGGAAATTCTTTTCAGTTTCTCAATTTACTATTTATAGGTATGTGCTTAGGTAAAAATATCATTTTAGTTTTATTCTGTGAACAACTAACAATATTTCTCCCACAGTTCAAATAAAAATATTGGTAGTATTGGCAGAATATGAAAACTGGATAAACCGGTCAAAATAACAGAAAAGATGCTCTGTATTTTTCAGACATCAAATACTGCAACGAAAACAAGTTCATAGTCACTCTTAAGCAGTACCACAGTAAAATGTGTACATGTAAAAGTTCAAACAATATAAATGTAAATATACTATAAAAATAAATATAAATAACTATTTCTCAATACTCTTACAGTAGTATTCGTTTTAATAAACTGTATGCGTTTTATTTGGAGGTTAGTGATAAATGACCCAGACATGTTCTTCACAAGTCTCATAAGATTAACCACTATTCCTGTATTTTGTGGTTTGTGTTTGTTCTCTTTGGTCTTGAGAAAGGGATGTTAAAGCCGAGTTATGTTGCATTGACGTGGTTCTGCAGTTCTGCATAGCCCCTAAAGTAAAGTTCTGTTTCAACCACTTCAAGTTCTCCAAGTTCTCACACTTCAAATGTTTGAAAAAACCCCAATGAACTTTAGATTGCATCTTCCCGATCTACATTTAACCTGACAAGATTTGTAACCTGTCAGGTGTCCTCGCGAGAATGTGAGGATTTGAACCCTGGTCCGCAGAGCAGACAGACATCAGAGACGGGTGTGTTAGGAGGAGCTGGTTAAAATGCAGCGATTACAGAGAAAGTCGGAGGTGCGCTGGTGTCTGCTCTCATTAATTCGGCTTCGGTGTGATCTACAAGAACGCGGGTTGCTTTCTAAGTACAGAGATTCATCTTTTCGAACCGTTCTTTTGGAAAGATAATTGGAATAAAGTCACACTGTTGTTTTTTTCTTTTCGAGTTACTGTCCTAATGAGCAGGTGTAGGTTGCGCCTGTGGGCATTCTGTTAATGTAGCCTGATAAAATAAAGGATGGAGGTTTTTGATCGTGATGCTATAAATGACGTCTCTGACAATTATGATGATGGTGATTGTGGTGGTTCTGACAATAATGAAGATCATAATGACAGTAGCGTGGATGGAAATAGTGAGTCTCAGTATGATGCGAGAGGGAAGTAATTGCCCACTAAAAGTGTCAGAAAAACCTTGGCCGTTTGAAAACTACCAGGAGCCTTAGGCTTGCTACTCATTATCTGAAAATATTGTGGCTCCCCGTCATCACTAAGCCTTTTTGATACCTGTAAAGGGGCTCCTTGGAGACGGGATTGTTTACAATTCTTCGTCAAGCTTTTATAAATGATCATTCATGCACCAATTATTGACGGAATTCAGTTTCCTAAACTACCACTGTGATTCAGACCGAGGTAAAATGTTTCCTTTAAAAACTACAAAGGGAATTATTTGCAAAGAAAGTAAATAATCTTTTAAACTATAGTTGATGGTTTTCATCTTTTCTGAGTCTCCGTATAGGTATCATTATATATTCTAGTGAACATGCTGGTACACAGCTGGTAAAACCAATATTTGGACAGCAGGGTGGACCTATGGTAGAATGCAGTAAGTGACAATTATTTATTTTTTTACATAAATATGCTAAAGTAAACTCTAATATACTCTAGCTGTGTGGTAGACTCTAAATTATATCATTAAATTACCTTATAAATAAACTATGCTTATATGTTAACTTGACACATTAGACGTTTTGCTACGTAGTGTCCCAGTTCTCCTTCATTTACGCGCTGTCACTTTAAATTCTCGTGAGAAACGGAGCAAAACAAAACTGAAACTGTTTCGATTCCCGACCCTGACTCTTCTGCTGCACTACCGATATGCGAAGCTGCGCCGCCTCGGTATTGCTTATGTCAATGATGTGGATTTTTTAACCTTACCGTGGGCACAGACAAACACGCTTTGTTTACGTTTTCGGTTTTAACGGGCCCAGGGAAAATGGAAAGTCGACCGGAAGGGAATGTGTACACAGTGCCGATCCTAGATGTCTAGGGGCCCTTAGCAAACCTTGTGGGGCCATGGTCATAGTTAAATTTAGATAAACATAACTTAAAAGTATAAGACATAAAAATCATAACTATAGTGTAGTAAATCCAACCTACCCATTAACCAACTAGCCACATTTTGAGGTCTTTAAACAATCAGATACTAGAATTCTTGACTATTGTTTTGCTTGTTTTCATCAGTTATTAGTCAGACTGAACCGCAGAAGAACAAAGAAAAAAAACAAATGTCAGCAGCAAGCTTTGTTTCGTTGCTGAATCTGGCTGTATAATGAAGCTGGCTTAATCAGATCGATGCATGTGATGAGTGTTGGTGAGTTAGCTTCTCTGGAGACCACAGTCCTGATTGTGTTTGCGTCTCTCCAGATGGTCTCTAAACGGAACGCTCATTGATCTTCGTGGTGACGAGAGGCGTCGCCTGTCTGGAGGTAACCTGATCATTACTGGCCTGGATCGAGACCAAGACACTGGCATCTACCAGTGCGCTGCCTTCAATGCCCGGGGAACCGTTCTCAGCCAGAAAGCCACACTACAATTTGCATGTGAGTTATATGCTGATTTATGTCAACGCTGCTGTGTGAAATGTTAAAAGAATAATTCACCCCAAAAGTCAATTTCTTTAATTAATTATTTTGGATTAACACTTCGTTTCTTTGGATTAACACTTGTGTGTGTAAAATGTATATGAATCAATCAATTAATTCAAATTTGGCAACACATCAATAACCTTTCATCTAATTGGTGATCTAATCGGTTCATCATGTGTCTCGTGTTGAAATAACTGGTCATGTGACCCAATGAGACCAAAAGTTGCAGATGAAGTGCCCACCTGAGTTTATTTTGATTTCATTTAAGCGTAATTTGCATAAATCATTAATAGTTTTATCTTACACACCTTATCTTATTATATGCAGACAACTACAAATAAGTCATTTGTTTACAACCTAATATAATCAATTTATGGCCATTATGTGTCATGATTCTGCTGCATCATGTTATGTTTCTCTTAGTGTAGTGGCAGGATCATGACAGAACCTCATGTTTAATGTGGAGAGAGGCAATTATTATGGTCTTACAGACACTCTCTCTAGTCTCGTCTTTGTTCCCATCCTCTCGTTACCCTCGTTATTGATTAATGCCCTACACCTGTTTCCCTCTTGATTTGCGCCCTTACTTAATGCCCTTGTGTCTTCTGTCTTGTGCTGGTTCATTGTGATTTGGTTGGTGGGTTCATGTCTTGTCAGTTTAGTTATTTGTAGTTCATGTCAAAAGTTAATTTAAGTCTTGTTTAAGTGTAGTTAGTTTTAGTCCTGTCATGTTATTGTATCCCTGTTTTGTTCTGTTACCCCCACGTGGGTCTATGTTTTATAATTTATTATTAAAATATGTTAACCCCTTACCCGCTGTCTGCACCTGGGTCCTCTCTCCGTGTCTCACCACGAGAATCATGACATTATGTTGTATAATTTATACACTTGTGGTGTGGTCATGGCTAAATATTGTAAAAGCTCCTGCATTGATGTTTGATATTCAGATTGAAATTGCAGATGAAACCCATCAAAAGAGCTGTCAAATGCAACAATTTCACAGTGCGAAACACCATTTTATCGACTTCAAACTCCATCAGTCATTCGTATTAGTCATCAGGTTGATGGCTTCAACAGCGTCTTTGTGCTCCGCGTATTAATTGCTGTGCCGTCTGTTCCACAAAGTAAACCACCTTGTACTGTATGTGAATAACAATCTAGACACCTGGCTGCCGCACAGATGATTTGAAACGCCATCCTTGGGCTGGCTAAGAGAAATCAGATGTTCGAAACAGCTCTACTCAATGAAAGGAGACGGATCTTCTGAGATGAAAACACGCCTCTTTTTGTCCGAGAGCAAAGGCTCTCCACAATCTATTGATCCAACCGCTGGAATAAAGAGAGCATCCTACATTTCCACTAGGAGGCACGCTGTAACTTGGGTGGGATCATGAATCTCAGTTCAGGGGATTGCTTAATAGGACGCCTCTTGACATTTATTTCCCTTATTGATCATTTGCGAGTCAAAGGGGAATCATCGTTTTAATAGGCCGATAATGCTGCTTGGTTTCATAATGTCAATGTGCAAGAGCTGGATGCATGTTTGATTCTTTTCCAGTCCGCTAACAGCATTCCTTCATTTATTATCCGCTGACAGCTGCCTTGACAGTAAACTGACTGAATGGTGTTGGGTTCGCAATCCAAAAAAAAACACGTTTGTCATTTGGAGATTTATGGCACAGTGGTTTTCCATTGACTGTATTTTGGGGTAATCCTTTCCTGGGGCAAGATTGGTTCATGCACCTTTCTCAAGGGTGCAACGGCAGCAGAGCGGATCTGTGACCTAACAGACCCCTCGGGTTCTGGTCGATGAAAATGTCCAGGAATTCAAAGCCAAGTTACAGATGTTTGGGCAGTGCCAAGCATAGCAATGGATATAAACAATTTTGTGATGAGGTGTTCCTTATAAATGTTTCAATTGTGCATCGGTATGTCATCACCCCCTGTGATATACCCCCGACGAAAACAGCAGGAGGGAGATGTGAGCTCAAGATGAAATGAGACAATTTCAAGTGTGGTGTGGCAGAATAGGATATTGTTCATTAAATCGGGTGAGCATAACGCAATACTTTTGCGAGGGCAGAATAAAACGAAAATCCTCTAATTTTGAGCTTGGTTTGACTAAAAGTGTTCTTGGAAGATATTGACGTTATATGAAAAGCCAAGTGCTACATTGTTTTATTGATGGATAAACCCAGCGCATTTCTCAAGATTCAAGATGGCAAGTTTATGATGAATTTTATTTCAAAATTAAGCTTCACGTCAAATTAAGTTTTGACAAACCGTGTGGAGATACGTATGAATGTAACCTGAAATTGTATGTTGTTAATAGAGATTCAAATGAATGCCCCCACATGTGGTTTAAACTATGATTGGTTACCAAGGTTCTTCAAAACATCTTCTTTTGTATTAAAGAAATAGAGCCAAATTTGCAACGACATTAGTGTGAGTAAATGAAGATATTTTTTTTTGGGATAACCTATCCCATTAGCTGAAGCATCATCTTTCTGTGCTGTTACCTGCACTTCGAGATGTGAAGCCCACATCTCAAACGATTTTTTAAGTACGTCATTAACAACTTCTTTGTTCAGTCTGGCTCTCCGCACAGTTTGTTTACTGAATGTAAATGTCCTCCTCATTACCTTAATTTTTCAGGAGTGAGTGCAGTAGCCACTCCAATAAATAAACAAAACTCTGTGTCTACAATACAGGATAAATCTGTAAGACTCTGACAACTCTGTGTAATTACAGTATGTGCATGGCAAAGAGTTATGCAAATAAAACCATACAGGTTTTATGACCCTCGGCTCTTCCAACTCACCATCCAGACTGATATTAATGTCTTTCATTTAAGAAACAACGCACTTCACTGTGAAGATGTCTGGCCTGCCCCGTGGTCTGCATCCTTCACGTGAGTCGAGCCTTATAGATTTGAACACAAGAGACCATTAATCAGAGGCATTGGCTCTCCAGCACAGAGACATTCATCCTGTTACAGCGAGCCGGGCAAGTCCCGCTCTCTCAACTTCCTCTATGGCTTAGTGTGTCTCTGCGGTGTGGGACTTCTTTTTCGGTCATCAGGGATGGCTCATTTATCTTTCCCACTGTTCTTAAGCACCTCTCCCTAATCCTGATGTTTTCTTCTTTTGTTTTTCAGGGGGGTTTTTCTCGCCTCTGCAATTTGTCTTATCGGTCACATTGACTTTGTGTTAGAGGCCATGACTCTTGGCTGTTTGCTTAAGGGCTGACCAGTTGCCAACTTTAAAACCCAATTTCTTTGTCACAGAGCAAGAAGAAGGTTTTAATCACGATTGGAAGACGACTTGGCCGCCAACTTTCTTTTTTGCTGTTAATTTGATGGATTATTTTGACACGTATTGACAGGGAGGCTACTGGGATATTAGTGTTTGTGCGGTAATGATGCAGCGTGCCGCTATTGTAGGTGGAGATGATGTGAGCATCCCGTTCTTATATTCCATAATGTTGTCTACACCTCCGTTGACTGCATTGTTAAACGCCCCGCAGTTGTTTTTTACATCGTTGATTTGCTTTTCCTCAGTTTTTGCTTTCTCAAGAATCGAGTGACTCAAGTGGTTAAGTGATTACAACAAACATCAAGTCTCTATGTGTGTTGCTATTATATAAAGTGCTGTTTTTTAATGAGAGTGTTTGCATGTCACAACAAAGGGTGCCGTTTGAAGAAAAAGAAAGTGTTAAAAAGAATCACGTTGGTTTGATATGGCAAGTCAGTTTCATGCTCTTTAAAGGTGTTGTGTGTAATTGTTGGAGGATCTGTTGACATAAATGCAATATAATATACATATGTCTATGAGGTATATAAAGACCCCACATAATGAAGCGTTACGTTTTTATTATCTTAGAATGAGCTTTTTCTATCTACAAACACCACCAACATGGAAATTTGCCATGTTGTTTCTACAGTGGCCCTAAAAGGACAAACTGCTCTACAGAGCGCATTTCGTAAATATGATATCTCCTTCGGCAAAAAGCAAACGTCAGCTGCCGTAGTGCTTTGAAGGGGAGGAGTGGAGTGAGCCATTGGTTGTAATTCACGACCTTACCGCTAGGGTGAAATATTTTCAGTTTCATCAGAATGCACAGCTTCTTTTTAAAACGCTTTGAATAGAGAAGATTGCTTCTCTTTCCCATAATTTGATTAAGGTATGTGTCAGCAGGTGCAACAACAGGTCTAAAATATTAACATATATGCATTCATCTTTTACAGATCTGGAAAACTTCAAAACGCAGACGAGAAGTGCTGTGAATGTGAGGGAAGGTCAAGGTGTCGTTTTGTTATGTGGCACGCCTTTGCATTCTGGAGGTAAGTCTGTGATGTGCTGTATTGTGTTGCCTTAAATAACATAATATCTTTGTTTTTGTAATATCTTTCATTGGTACAGAAGAAGCGAAAATAGTTTTCTGCAAATGTTGGGTTTTGTTGAGGCATGTTCACACTGCTGGAACCAGAAGTGGCGTCAATGCAAAATCATGGCATATTGAAGGTCATTGATGTCGCTGCCACATATGGACTTGCAGCCTATTCAAGCTCAAAACCGAGGCGATAACTCAACCAGCCATAATTGGACAGAAGTCATTAGACTCCAAGTGCAAACAGGAGTGATGCAGCAAGAGACATCAATATCAATTAGAGGTCGCAACAATTACTGCGACAAATGAGATGTCTGAAATTAGTTGTGAATTCTTTTCATAGGCTGGCAGTTATAGTTTGCTGAGATAAATCTGTAATTAAGCATTAGTTTAATTAGAGAACCCAGAAGAGAAACACTTCGTACAATGATACCCATGCGTTTGGCCTTTATGTCACCAGCAATTGAAAACGTGCTTCCGGTGGGGTCACTGACTACAAAGACATAAATAAATCAAAAGTGCTTAAAAAGCGAGAAATGTAATCATTACAGTTTGTTGTGCGCAAACATGTTTCTGAATAGCTAATGGTCGTTTTACTCTGTGTGAGCATACCGGTTAGCTACAGAGCTTCTAAAGAACTCATTTACTATGGATTGCAGATCCAGTCTTTATTTGTTTGGCTTCAATTTGCGTTCTCATTTGAATCACTTTCTTTTCAATCAGACCGGAATCTAGATGCAAATAAAATAAGCAGCTGAAATCTCAACCCAATTAGTGGGAAATACGTTTTTAGAAGACTGTATTTTCTGCTCGGCAGAGGTAATCAATTGTTTATCGTTGCGGATTCAGAAGAGAATGCTAAGCTTTGCACATTTCAAAGCCAATTTTGAAGTGGTTGTGTTTTTTGTTTTTTACTATAAAAAGTTTTAGAAAAAGAGCTAATGCTGCACATTACTTTAAGTATAAAGTTGTTTTTTATCTTTTTAAATATTGAACTCCAATGACAAATTTGCGATTATTACCAACCTGTTTTATCGTATTGAAGAGAACTTTATTGTTTAACGCTGGTCATATTTAAAAGTACTTTTTATTTCCTAGGGCAATACTCATTATGTTCTAATTGTGGATCAAACCTTTTGAAAAGGAAATTTCTCGCTCCACGTTTGAAGTTTTTTTGCTAGATCAAGCTATCATGTCAAACCAGCCACTGTGTCTGTTTAGTTTGCTGAACTCAAAACAGGTTGGTAACAATAACCAATTTATTTTTATCATCATAGTGGAAGCTATATTTTTGACACGTGTAATATTTGAACCGTCTAAGCTACGTTTTTCCCACGGCGATGCTGAATATGCTCTTTGTTGTATAGTAGATAGCAGATGTTCAGCCTTTTGAAAAGCAAGTTTTTTGCTTGATCCAATTGACATGATATCAAAACCAACCATGATGTAGATGTGTATTCCTATTGCTGACTCGAACACAAATTGGTTATTATTACCAACCTGTTTTGTCATTATGCAGGAAGCTATGGTATATTGTTTTACACTTGTAATATTGGAAGCATCAAGCCGTATTATTTTTCCCAGGGCAATGCTGAATAAGCTCTATGTTGCAAAATCGAAAGTAGGTGATCAAACTTTTTGAAAAGCAATATTTCTCTGTCGCTCATTATAAATCTGTCAGATCAAAATGTCGTGATGTCAAACCACCCATGATCTACATTATTTCTGTGACACTATTGGTTTATTTGGATTGGCTAATGAGGGCTCTGGAAAAAATTGACAAGTACCTGTCTGTGTTGTACCATGCCTGTCTAAAAGGTTTCAGACAATCATGACTTTCACAGCCACTCTTGCTTTAGTCTGTTGAATGCTGTAAAATTTCAGAGTACATTTGAATCTTTGCGTTTTCAGAAAGAATTGAATGACGCCCTGCTCATCAAATCTTCTTTTGTTGCAAATACATCATTTTTTGAATGAGTGGTACCCGTCTCAAGCATTCAGAGCCAGACATGTCCTAATAACTTTGATCTTGTCCAGGATTATTTTCAAGCTGTGGGCTTTTTGTTCAGAATTTTTAGTGCTCTTCACTTTGTGAAAACGTCATGGATAGCAAGTGTGTTGCGTATCACAAGTGACGGGGTATGGCATGCACCCTGCCGTGTTGGAAAAAATGATTGGCTCATTTTGCTTCTGTGAAGAGCACAATTGTTAGACATCCTCATAAAAATGTAGATATCAATATGGGCAACAAGAAATCATCCCTTTTTTAGTTATGTGTGCCAGTTTTTGGAAACATAATTTCAAATGTAACTTTCTCTCTTGGGATTTTTTGTTTTTAAGCAAACCAAACCCTGATTCTGAAATTCCCATCCAATCTCTTTGCACTTTTGGTGGGCAACTGGCCTGCCACAGTGTTCCCAAAGCTTTTGGACTGAACACCCGGCCTCTGAAAACACCCCACATCTGCAGTTGCATCATCTGCACAAGCATGTTTTTTTCTTTTATCCTGACTGGCCCCCCACCCTGTTTACTACGGATGACAGGCTAATGCACAATGGCAGAGCCTTTGGTTGTCCCTGGTTCAGCCCTTTTCAGTAAGGGGTAGCCAGGCATGAATGACGCTAGCGGAGAAGCCCTCGTTTCCAGCTACGGTGAGCCGACAGGGCATGTGTCATAAGAGCTCCAGCGAGGCACTTTAATCTAGTTTGTTTCGCTCTCTTTCCTGCCGCCTCTCAAAGAAAGAGATGCTGTGTTAGTAAGCCGTACCTAACCTAAGGAGGTCAGCCCCAGGGGATGAGAGTGGTGTTACACGGACACATCACCCTCGCTTGCAGTTTGAGGTCACAGTTTACTGAACAAAGTGACTCAACACCTTTTTAAAAGCATAAGCATAAGTGTCCGGAGATAATGGTCTGTTTGTGATGTCTTCTCTAGAGCTAACCTTCACCTGGGTCTTCAACGAGTACCCTAACTTCGTCCAGCAGGACAGCCGGCGCTTTGTATCCCAAGAGACGGGGAATTTGTACATCGCTAAAGTGGAACCGTCGGACGTGGGGAATTACACCTGTGTGGTCAACAACACAATTACAAGGGAAAGAGTCTTTAGTTCACCGACGCCTTTAGTGCTGAGAAATGATGGTAAGAGTGGCATTCAGTCGTCAAGTTTGACACGCATACTGTATACTTATGTCTCTTCCAGAGAATGACAGATTCTTCCGCCATTTTTGTGACGCTTCCCTGGCAGTGATGTACATTTTTGGCAATCTTTGTTCTCTTTGGAGGCCCAAGATGCAAATACTCTGTTTATATAAAGATTCTGAATCCAATTTAGAAGTCTTTGACAATTTTTAAGCTTTTTGTTGGATTCTTTTTAAAGTACCCACAAAGCAGATGCTCTTTTCATATGTGTTCATATATTCAAAGAAAAATAACATTTTGTGAAAAGGACAAAAAACGCTGGTGCTGGCTGGCAACTTAAAAAAAAAACGCTGATGGGGAATTAATTTTCCAATACTAATGTACTTACTTTACCAGTTTAAGCAGCAGAAGCATCTTTAGCTACACTGTAAAAATTACTTCACCTTTACGTTAAAGACCCATATAGGAGAATAACTCTTATGGGTCAAAGGAGCAAGTGGCATTTTTATAAGAGGTCTTTATTCGCAAATGTCACGGATGGTTTTAATGCCATTCTGTTGGAAGCCAAAATAGCCTCTTTTAAAAAATGGTAACCTATACCCCTGACAGCGCCTCAAAAGAGTGCACATTTCCATTTGAGATGGATCCTGTTTTTATTATGTCTTCCATAAATCTTTAATAATGTGTCTGTTTTTTTCAGCTCCACCGTTTATTGACAGGTCTTTGTATTTCACCATTTGTTGTTTCGTTTGTGTTCTGGACTACAAAGCGTGTATATCATAAATCATAGATGACGAAGCTGGTTGCATCTGTGTATTGTCTGCCCACGGTAGGAGCAATGGGAGAGTACGAGCCCAAAATAGAGCTTCATTTTCCAGACACCATCCCAGCTGCTAAAGGATCGACACTGAAGCTGGAATGCTTTGCTTTGGGAAAGTAAGTTTGATGCAGGCAGGTAAAAATGACTTGCAACACCTCCCAGTTGAGACAAATTACTTATTATTATTCTTTCTTACCAGTCTATCATGAAACTGGGGTTTGAATTATTTTATTAACGGTAGATTTATTTTCGTGTCAATGTGAAATGATCTTGTTGTCAGTTCTCTTTTTATAAGTGAGAGACAGTAGCTGTCACTGTGCATAAGATTCAGAGTCAGTCTCTGTAAAACTGCACCTGTCACAAAATGTAAGGAAACGTTGGATATTGTTCTTAATTCTGGTTCCTATTTCTGCTTTAGTTTCTAAATGCATTGAATTTTCAACAAACCTGTCACCACATAGAGTTGTTTTTATTGAGTAAATGTTGATCGATGACTCAAGTTATGACAGATGTTTTCTTTACTACACGGTTGTTCAAAAACATTCATAGAGGAAACTGAAAAGTGATCAAATAAATTGTATATGCAATCTTAGTAATTATATGAGTTTGACAGGATCTATATCTTTTTTTCACTGTTCATTACGGTTAACTGTGAAAAGGTTTTTCTATCGTTTTGTTCCAACATTTAAAGAGATATGCTATCAAAAATATAGCTAGACAAATTATGTCATTATTTATAAACCCTCATGTCACTCAAAATCTATATGTGACTCTTTCTACTGTGCACCACGAAAGAAGATATTTTGAGAAATGTCTTGGTGGTTTTGTGTCCACATAACAGAAGTCAGTAGGTGTTAATGTTATCTTATTACCAGCGTTCTTCAAAATATCAAAATATATTTTTGATTCTGCAGAAGAAAGAAATACAGGTTTGAAATCACAAGAGGTAGGGTAAATGATGACAAAATTTTCACTTTTGGGTGAATCTCTCTGATGTATTGTATTAATGATGTATGTAAATAATTGTAGTATATTGTTTTTTGCATAATAGTTCATCCTCACTTAGTTATAACATGGTATATTAATACACATAAATTGCGCTCAGAACTTCAGGTTCGCTCTTGCTGCGGTGTACCGTCTGTCATGGAGGATTTTTAGCGAAGGCTTTTGACTATAATGTCCTGCTTTGCAGAGAGCAATGACCCAAAAGATTTACTCCTTAAATAGTGTGGAAATGGAGCTGGAAGCAGGGCAGAAGGCTCGTCGCTTAGAAAGAGGCAAAAAACAGATTTTCAAAGAGCTGGAGATGATAGCTTTTCAGATTATACAAGAAGCACATCACCCCAGATCCAAACATGAATCGGATCTATTCACACTCACATTTCCTTAATAGGGTGCAGCTATAAAGAAGTGGAGGGAAATTGATATCTTTTACTCTAGCCAAATGTTTCCTTTAGCTACAACTCTGGAATTTAGCTTTGAAATGTGTCACAGATGGATTTTTATTGGATAGGAAAGTGTGTTTCCAAGGAGATTCGTCTTTTGATGATAGTTTTGTGGTTTTGCAGTCCAGTTCCTAAGGTCAGCTGGAGAAAAACCAGCGATGCTCCGTTCCCAAGCAAAGTCAAACTAAAGAATTCCAACGCCATTCTGGAGATTCCAAATTTTCAGCAGGAGGACACTGGGACGTATGAGTGTATAGCAGAAAACAGTCGGGGCAAGAATGCGGCACGGGGTCGTGTGTCCTTCCATGGTAGGTTGTTTGTTTTTATTGAATTTTAATTGAATACTCCTTTCATTTCCACTCCTTTCAACAAACATCCTATGACTGGTGTGTCCTAGGGAGTCGTGACATTTGATCATTTACGTGATCACATGTTAATCGCACCAATGTCTGGAAGGTCAGGGTGACATTCTATGAAAGGTTATGCTTAACTTTTAGCGAACGATTTCTAAAACAACCACCATTGTCATATTCATAATTTAATACAGTTTTTACCCTTTATAAAACATTAAACCCACTCAAGTGTGTTAAATTAAGAGACCTTTTAAAGCTTACCTAACTGTAATAATTGTACAAATGCGACACAATATAAAGCAAAAATGATGTTTTGTAGAGTAATTTTAAAGTTCGCCATGTCAGAGTAGTATTTTCTGTTTCGCTCTTTGATTTGCAAAAGGCAGCAATGTGAAAAACACTCGAATAGTGTTTGCATTAAAGGATTCTGAGGATTTATTCTGTGCAATTATGTGATTTTGTTAATTGAACTCAAGATTCGGTACACAGGCCCTGGAGGGTCTGCCAGGCAACAGGATAATAAGCTTTTAGGAAGGAGGTCAGAGGATTTGTAGCATGGAACCGAACATGTGCCCTGAGTGTGATAGAATTGACATATTCACCGTGTGTCTCACTTCATTGGTTAAATTCATATTCATTTGGCTCTCGTGAAATGGGTCGGCTATTCTTTGTTTTTGTCTGAGCGGCAAGCATCTTGTCAACATTTTTCTGACTAGCGAGTGGGTGTGTGGCCAATTGGATGCGAGGCGGACACATTTTTGTCAAATGGTGCATTAGTGGTGGGTTGCCTGTGCACTATGAAGATAACTTGAACGATAACAATATTGGGGGTGTAACAGTACAGAGATATACTGTACATTCGAGGCATCGTTTCAATTTCTGACAATATGAGGCATCCATGCCACACATAAAATATACAGTATACAGGAGGGACCTTTGACACTGTACACGTATTCATTCCTCACGTTACCTATGTGTAAGTGTATTTTTTGTTCGTTTGTTGAATAACGTTCATTTGATATATGTTGGTTTCATTTGTGAGCTATTAAAATGTAACTGCTTCTGTAAACTAGGCAAGTAATATCAAAATATTGATAAATGAATCGTAATCAAATCGCTGAAATTTTCGAGGTATAATATCGAGGTCGAATATTGCATCACTGGTGGAGAAAATCGATATTGTATCGTGATGAACTGTCCGATTTGTGTTGGGACAACATTAATCATTTTCATTGACTAACTGAAACTGCACAGCGGATTGAGTTCCCAGCATGCTTTGCTCTTATGGCTGGCTTTAGATTTTAAAATCGTGCTATTTTATTTGTGTTTTGGGGCAGATAAGGAGACTTGTTAGGGTTTACTGTTCTGTAATGTTAAAATTCAGAAGATTTTCTGTTGTCTGTGACTGTTTGGGGTTACCATAGTGGTGAAGGGTAAATGTTTTACTTTGGTTGGGTGATTCCGTAAGTAAATCCTCTGCAAATGCAGTAAACCCTCTGGTGGTCCCTGCTAGCACCATACATTACATTTGGTATATAAATAATATATTACATTACATTACATTATTTATTATATATAACATGTGGTATAAATAAAGATAGCATTCACATTTAATTGGCCTGACACAAATGAATTGTTGATGAACTTAAGATTTACTTGTCTGTACAATAAAACTAGTTTAAGTTCAGATAAACAAATTCAATTGTGTGTAGATAGGTGTCATAATAAAATTAAGTTAACCCAACAACTTATTTTTTTGAGTGCATATAGCCAGGTTTGATGTAGTTGATGTTTCCACCAATATTGTCTGTGCATCCTGAATTCATTCATTCGTTTTAATCATGACACATTGGTCGGTATTGTGCACGCGGGACAGCGTCTAATGAATGGCTTGATGTTGATGTACGTAGTTGATGTAGAACCTGCTGTCATTCATCTTTAGGGATATTTGAATGTACGTCACACGAATGAGTTGAAAACTGCAGTGGATCGCTAAAGCTGTCATACAGCTTCAGAACATATGAGTCTTGGACTACTTTTATGGTGCTTCTTTGTCAAGTTTGGCACTAGACAGCCCTATTCTATTTAACTCTATGGAAAAAATTACCAGAGCATTCTAACAAGCATCTCCGTACAGAATTAGAATAAAAAGATATCATTCAGTGAGTGAATGATGATAGAATGGCGTGCTGTTCCTTTAATTTCGTCTGTCGCCACAATTGTATTCATTAGCCTTGGGTAATGTGAGTGGTTTTGAAATTCAATTGCAACATTCAATTTATGAGTATTCTTGAATCTGTCTATCATCCTTTGTTTAATATGACATACTTCTGCATCCGTTTCCTCAGCGACACCTCATTGGCTGCAGGCGATGACGGACATGGCATTGTCCATTGAGGAGAATCTGCTTTGGGAGTGCAAAGCCAATGGAAAACCAAAACCCTCCTACAGCTGGCTGAAGAATGGAGAGACTCTCATGTCTGAGGTACCTCAAGGCTACAGCAGGAACCTAATGAGACCGAAACATTATCTGCTTTGAGTTCAAGGTCAACACACAAACAGCCTGCCAGAGACCGGCGAAAACTGTCATGCATGAGATTAAAACGGCATTGCTTGAAAACAGTAAGACCAAAATGAGTTTTATCAGCCTTGAATGAGATCAGAGACAACAACTGTTAAAGAGAGGCTCCCATGCCATCGGTGTAGTAAAAAGGCTTTAGAGAGACTCCATTAGATGTGACCTGCATTAAGATAGAGCGAGCTACTACCTCCACCCCAACCTTCCATCCCACATCATGTCAATCTTTGCTTGTAACTCTTTGTGCTGAATTCAGCCCTTAAGAAAAGCAGATAATCTTAATGTCCACCATAGCATAAGCAGAACCATCAGCTGAACACCTCTCTACCTGTCTCGCACGCTTTTCCGACTGGGTGCCCGTGCCAAATGAACTGCCCATTAGTATTTCGCGGCAACATTTCTTTTCTGTTCAGTGAAGCGTTGGGTCAGCGTTTTACTTTTCCTCTCTAATAACCTTCACTCTCTTCTAAACTCTTTTTTAGCACGTTTATAGCAATTTTTGAGTGCGGCGGTATTACAACTAAAGGTGTGCAAGCACCCCCGGGCTGTGGATAGTTTGTGTATTGAAAGACTTGTGAGAGCCTTGTCTTCACAATTTGTGTACAGTTAAAAGTATTTTAACGGTTTAGGGTGCCACCTTTAATACTGTGTAAAATTACGATATTAAAGGGTGAGTACTTTTTTATTGAATAAGTGATATCGATAACTCATTAAATAATGTAATGCAATAATACGTTAAATAATATAATGCAATAAAACTTTAAATTAGTAAAATCAGTTTTAACTATAAACACAAAAATATGTTATTTATAGGTTTATATTTAATATAACATTTTTTAATGAAACTACTAAATTATAATTCAAGGTATTTCTAATGCGATATTCACTTTGGCATTAAACGGTTTCATCAGATGCACACGGCTGGCCCGAAGTTTACTTCCGGTCTGTGTTTGTATGTTGTATAACTAAAACCTTTTATATAAAATAAAATGTATATTTATTCTTCCAGCTACCGGAAGTTATGTTTGGGCCACATAACGTTTGTTTTATGTTCTCTATTTTTTGACAATTGTTCTATATTTTGCAGCCCTGACAAAGATTTAAGCAACGTTAAGAATAAAATAGCTGTTTTTAATATGGAACCACCCTAGCAACCACATAGCATCACACAAAAAAACACCCAGAACATTATGACAACAATTCTTGTAACTCAAGTGTACTTAAGTTTTTTGACGTGTTTATAGGGCCGAGTGCAGATAGAGAATGGCGCCCTCTCCATCTCATCGCTGAATCTTTCGGATCGTGGGATGTACCAGTGTGTGGCGGAGAACAAGCACGGGATCATTTATTCCAGCGCCGAACTGCTGGTACTCGGTAAGGCCGCTAATTTTTTTTTCTGTCCGCTCTCCATCCTTCATTTGAATGATAAAACTTTTATTGTCTAGTCAGAACCCAGGCTCACATTGCTGAGCCACATCGCTCAAAAGGTTACTCTGGGCGGCATTGAAAACGTCCCTCTGATTGAGTGCTTCATTCCAAACTCATTTTTCCGCCAATATTGATTCTGATACTTCAGGATGTCTGCGCGTCATGAATTCATTCATTCGTTTTAATCATGACACATTGGTCGGTATTGTGCACGCGGGCCAGCGTCTAATGAATGGCTTCTTTGGAAGATACAGAATGCTGTAAAATGTAAGTTTGGTTGAAGATAAATGGCCCGGAAGAAGCCACTGGAAGAGGGTAGCTCTATTTCTTAAGTCCTTTCGACTTCTCTAAAAGGCTTTTCTCGTCTTGTGCCAGAGGCTGTTTGAACGTCAGTCGCTGTTCATCACAGATTCCGTCGAGCCTTTGAGTGCGAGTCTAAGCGCAGCCAAATCTTTCTTTCGCCTACAGCCTCTCCTCCCAGTTTTTCCCAGAATCCTTTGAGCCGTCTGCTTAAGGCCCGCACGGGTAGTGATGTTACCTTAGACTGCAGGCCACGTGCGTCGCCCAGAGCCATTAGCCTGTGGAAGAGAGGGAGTGAGGTACTGCAAAGAAATGAAAGGTACTGTCACAACTACGACTTTTTCCATTCACCGCTTTGACCACGTGCTTCTTTTGTGATGTTGAACAATTTATTTTCATTTAAGGATTTCTCTCTTCGCCAATGGGACACTTAAGATTAACAACGTAACTAAGCGAGATGGGGGTGGTTACACATGCGTCGCGAAAAACCAGTTTGGCACCGCAAGCACAACCGGAAAACTGGTGATCACCGGTGAGTATTTGATCGTCAGAACCGAGGCTCAGCGGTTAGCTCGTGTGTCCCCCTTGTTGAGTTGTGGCGTTCAGGTGGGCAATAGGGTTTAGAATCTGTTGAATGTTATTGTCCAAACCACAATCATCATTTTCAGTTCCCAATTCACTGCTCTTGAATACAAATTTGGTAAAACAGATTCCTTGTAACTACGCAGTCAGACATTTTATGAATCTCTTTTAAAATACGTTGACCATTTTTTTAAATGGAATAATGGATTCTTAAGTATTATTTTGATCAAAACCAGCATCAGTTTGCAGGCCAGACACGAAACAATGCAGTTGGCTCTTTAAATACTGCATTCTTGATCATTTAACTATAAATAGTTTTGATAGACATGTCGCTTCTGTCTCTTATCGTGCCACATTACTTCAGCCACTTCACAAAATGCATTAGCCATCTGACAGCTCTGTTCTGTCAAATTTCCATTGTCGTTCTTTCAGCCTTTCAAGTGCAAACAATCACACGCTTTAAGATTTGTTTTATATAATCGAGCCACTGCTGAGGAGCGTTGCACAATACTTCGACACTACTTCAAGACGAATAGCTTTTGTTATCAATGTCGAGGAAAAAAAAGAGATCTCTTCTACTCGCATCATGAGAGCTGTCTGTATAACAGAGGAATTAGATTTTTTTCTCTAACGTTTTTTATAGCACGCTTGGCCTCTTGCTTCATTCCTACACACACATCCGTTTCTCGTATTACTCATAGTTAAGGTCATTCTTAATTGCCGTGGCCATTATCCATGCGGACTGTCATCTCATTACGCTACAGAACAATGTTTTCTCACTTTTCATTATATAGGCTAGCGGTTTAATCTGCAGTATTTTTTATGTAAATCAGTAGAAGCTCATTACCTTTGTAGTGTATCGTTGAAAATGTTCAGGAGCATACGTCGTTTTTCTTTCTTTTATTTTTCACTCATTACGTGTTTTTTTTCACGCACCGACAGTTGACCCCCTTAATTAAATTTAATTAGAATCTAAGACCTCTTTTACAAAGTGGCCCCACCCTCTCTGCTCCACCAATTCTCCATCTCACGTTATGTTCTCCCTCAATTTCCGGGCTTCCTATGGTATGGCAGAACCTTAAAATCCAAATGTATAGTACCCGTACCTTAAAATTCAGATAAATTAAAAGAGCAACCCATTCTGGTTTATTATAGCCAGACATTTGACTCCTGCAAAAGGTCTGGTGGTTTTCGCAGCTTACGCTGCCTACCTTGAAAGAAAGAGCCTTTTTGAGCGACATATTATTCGATCAAGCACAGTTTGTTTTAACCTCATTAGGGATATATTGTACCACAATAATGATTTACTAAGTGGTAATGTTTTAATTCAAACAGACAGTGGGGTGTTCACTGAGGTTCTGACTTCCCAGCTTCAAGCGACTCTTATAAAACACCAACAGCAGCGATTCAATTGATGATGATTTATATCTTATTCATTACAAGTTAAACCATTTCTTTGTTTTATAATATAATTCATTTAAATTGCACAACAAAATTAAGTAGTCCAATTATTTGCACGGTCACAGAGGGTCGTCTTTCCCTTTTAATTGTATCCCAGAGATTCATCCGACTGTGTTGTCATTGTAACAGAGCCCACGAGGATCAGCCAAGGTCCTAGCAGCACAGAGATCACTGTGGGCGAGAGCATCGTGTTGCCCTGTCAGGTGAACGCTGATCCAGCCCTGGACGTGGCCTTCTCCTGGGCCTTTAATGGTCAGCCTATTGATTTTAATCAAGACACGGACCATTTTGAAAGAGTTGGAGGGGTGAGTATTGAATTGTGTGTTTAGGCCGTTATTGCAACATCAGCACCCTCGTCACCACCAGTGCCAACCGTAAAATATATTAAGGGAAAATAATGGTGGAAATGTAACTCAAAAGAAGATATTTTGAAGAATGTCGGTAACTGAACAACACTGTGCCCCATTTCCTTCCATTGTATGGAAACAAAACATCTCATATGCAGGTTTCGAACCTCGTGAATTTGATTAAATGATGAAATTTCATATTTTGGGGCGAATTATCACTACTAAGGTAGAGTAGTGAAAAAAAACACACTGATGGTTGTGTGCTTGGGTTTGTAATCTACTTTTTGGTGTGCTGGACTAGAAGCTATTTAAACCAAATTGTCCCCCTTACCGAGATTTATACGGCTATTAAACAGTATTTTGAAACTCCTTTAATTTTGCTTTCTTGTTCTGGGTCATTTATTCATTTGACCTACATTGAATGTGAATGATTCAACATATATCCCAAACAGAATCTCTCAACAGAAAGAAGCAAGAAAACAGGCCACATCAATTAAAAGTCTTGTTCCCATTTCACCCTTACAGCTCCACAGGACATTGTTACATCTCGAGGGAGACAATTTCTTGTGCAGCACGACTCAAATAAATCGAAATCCTGCCTTGAAAAAGGCTTTGTGTTTTGCAGAACATGCATTACATTTTTCAGTTACGACTCTTTTGTTTTCTCAAGTGTTGACAAATAGTTGAAGCAAAATGTGTTGTTATAAGAACGGTGTTCATTAAAGGACCGTTTTGAGATGTAACACCTACATACTGGAGGTTGGAATGATGTCTCAGTAATGTCATGTGATGTTGGTCATGTAAAGTTCATACATTAGGATCTTTTCTCAAAGGCCATTACAAATGACATTGACATATGCAGATGGCGGTTATAATGAGATGGTTTTCACAGATCCACACTTCCTCTGCTCCTGAAGATTACCACCCTCTGTCTCAACCACCTCATTCATGGATTCATTACCATAATTAAACATCAACCCCCTGCAGTCTTTCCATAGAGTCCACAAATGCTCAATTTCAATGGCCGGTTGGCGCTCTTAAAGTGGGAGACTCCATATCAAATTCAGATTTTTTACGTACAGTTACAGGGATAATGTAGAAGGATTTCTTAAAGAATTAGTTCAGCAAAAATGTGATATTCTCCCATAATTTACTCACATTCATGACATCCATGCATAACTTTCTATCTTTAACTGATGACTAACAACAATTTTAAGTTCAATCATTTTTTAATAGTGCTCAAAGCTCCATTTAAACCCATTAAGTAATGCAAATAACTACAGTAGCGTAATACATGCTTGTGAGAGACATGATTGAGCTTATTTAGCTAAATGAACATTTAAACAGATCTGATAAATTCAGAAGCTGATAACTTCAAATCTCATCAGTTCTCTTCTTTTATATGACGAAAGACGCAACTGGTCGCAGGACTTGACAACCTACCAGATTCAAAATGATAGCTGTATTACAGTTCATTTGATACCCGCAAAGATCTGTTTGTTTACATTTTAAACAGTTTGGATAAAGTTATTTGGGTTACTTTAAGGATGTATGTGGGCAGTTGACAAATAAATCATAAAAATTACAATGAAGATACATTTATCTCGGGCAATTTTATTTTCTAAACGTTAACATTAATAATATAAGCAAATATATTTCAACAGTTTGTTTTCTACATGTTTGCTTCGTGGCACCATTCGTTATTTACGTTATTTTTGTCAACCCCCATGTGCTTTTTGGCGTTTTACCATCTTGAGCTTGTAAAGAACAGAACGTGATGGCATTTTAATATAAATGTATTAGCTTGTATTTAACTGAAGAAAGGAAGTCCTATACAATTGGAATGACACGAGGATAAGTGAATTATGATTATTTACTTATGACTATTATTAGAGACGCACCAATATATCCTTTCAATCGAAAGAGGACAGGAAAATGTTATAAATGTGTGCTCTATATATAGAAAATGTTAAAAAAAAACATCACTTGTTTGATGGGCAATATTAATATTCATTCGTTATCGGCAGATATTCGTTATCGGCAGATATCACCAAAGAATCGGTAGAATCGGTTTCGGTGGAGAAATGTAGTATCGGTGGTTCTCTTATTATTTAAAACCGAAGCACAGAGGATGATCTGATTAGTGTTTCTAGTTTTGGCAGATATAAAGTGAGTAGTACATGCAAATGTAAATTCCATGTAGGCCTATACTCAGTTTAGATATTAGTTTTCTCCCACTTGATTCCTGACAACACACTTTGGTATGAAATCTTGCAGTATATGTTGTATGGAAAAAAACATATTCTCTAAGGCTTGAGTGTGCTGTGTGTTTTATTTAGATCGATATTAGCACCCACTGACTTATGTAATTGTGGAATAATTAGCATCGTCTTGCCAATTAGCCGGTGTGTGTTACTGCGTTCCTGTGTGGCACAGAGAGTTGGATCCGAACGAATCCCAGAGGCTAGTTACTGAGAATGTTTATTTAGCTCTCAGATTTTTATCTCTCAGAGCACAGCCGCCATCTCCAGTATGTCAGAATAGGCAGAAATCAGCACAGGTTTTCAGCAAGAAACATCGGTATGGCAGCCTCAGCTTTATTTTCGTGCTTACAAAATATGCATCAAAATAATAAATACTAGAGTACTAGACACACATTGCTGGTGAAATCAGGCCTTGTGTCACTCTGCCTACATTCAATTGAATGGAACCCACATCTCATTTTATACAAATCAGTTATTTTGGATGACAGTGTGAACAATTCTGTGCAATTCTGACCTGGGCCACATTCATATGTGTAAATAAATCCGGTGTGTCTGATGTGTTTCCAAAGACTTCAGTATGAACCATCAGGTCAAATGTTTGTTTGAAATACATATTCATGTTTATCAATGTTACATACAATACAAGCAATACAAGTTTTAAAGCATGGCTTTTATAGGTTATTTTATTACATTAATGTGTTTATAATGAATGTATTTATACATTATACACACACATAAATGTATATGTGTGTAAAATGTAAATTGATTTGGTTGTCTTGTGGTATCACAAGTTTACTGCAGTTTGAACAATAAAATACATGTATTAACAAAATATACGTTGATCTTTGGATTTTTGCAACAGAGCTTTTCCGGTGACCTTATGATTCGAAACATCCAGCTTAACCACGGAGGGAAATACGTTTGCCTCATCGACACAGATGTCGAGAGTCTGTCCACTAATGCAATATTGGTTGTTAAAGGTAGGAACAAATTGTCTTTTGGTTTATATGTCCAAACGCACAAGATTTGCCTTCTGAGCCCCGCATTATATTTATTTATAACCGTCGCACTTACACACTAAACAGTGTCCCGCTAGGTGTGTATTTTAATGAAAGGGGGCGTCTAATGCAGCAAGAGTTCAGATAGTGCTAAATGTGTCATTTGGGATGGTTTATGGTGCCACGTCTTCTCTGCGGTGTTTAAGAGTGTCGCATTGGTATTCACAGCCAATACACAACACGGTTCTGTCCCAGGTGTTCGAATAGCAGCTTGTTTATCATAGAAGATGTCTTTAATTGGCTCATTTACACATCGGCTAAGCAGCACAACGCACCCCCTGAAATCCATTCAATTGAAGAAAAAACATTATTAGGAACAGAAATGTGAATCATTTAGTTTGTATGTGTGTGAACTGTTTACAAACGTACACACACATATTCTATTGCGATAGTTATAGCAACATCCGCATGCACAGACCAGTTGTCAAGTACTCCATAAAACACACAGGCGTCTTGGTCTGTACATCAACTTTAGAGCAGGTTGAACTTTAGAGCAGATGCAGAGACTGATCAAACATTCTTAATGAAATAATTAAGTTCATCACTGGATGTGATTGAGTCAGGTCCCCCCAGTCCACCAGATTTGGTCGTGGTAGAAGAAGTCACGGATAGCACGGCCCAGCTGTCATGGAGCCCAGGACAGGATAATGGAAGTCCCATTACAGGATACGTCATCCAGGGCAGGACTCCCTTTACTGTGGGCTGGCAAGCCGTTGACACGGGTACACTGTTTATCTGTTTATTTATTTATAATTTTTACTGTCAAAAATGAAAGCACTTTAATGCACTCAGTCTCCCTTTTAAGAAAACAAAATGTATGTTATAAATATTTATTTGAAGCCTTCCGACTGTTCCTGAAAGCCTTAACAAAATAGTTAATGTATTTATATAATTCAACGGTTTCGTTCTGTCTTAAACATATTTTATGGCATTTATGAATTTATTGCAAAAGTTTAAAGTATTGTTAACCTAAAAAAAACCTAATATTTTCGCAATTTACTTACCCTCCAAATCTGTTTGACTTTCTTCATCCAAACTCAAAAGAAGATATTATGAAGAATGTCGGAAACCAAACATGTTGATTGGACCTCATTGACGCCTATTCTATGGAACCACTCTGACAATTTTCAAAATATCTACTTTTGTGTTTCACAGAAAAGTCATACAGGTTTTGAACGAGTGAATAAATGATGAGAGAATTTTTATTTTGGGGTGAACTATCCCTTTAAATGGTTCATTTTCTTGGTCTTGCCCACAGTTCCTGAGGTGATCAATGGGAACACTCTTACCGCAACAGTAGTGGGTTTGAACGCCTGGGTGGAATACGAGTTCAGAGTTCTGGCCAGTAATGGTGTTGGGATGGGAGAACCAAGTCCACCATCCACCAAGATCAGAACTGAGGATGCGAGTGAGTTCTGCACTTATTTCCTTATTTTTTTTAAAGACACTACGGATATGCACTGAAACAGAACACACTTCCTCACTGGCATCTTTCATCTCTTTTAGTCCACGTGCAACATGCCCACAATAAAAAAAATTATCAAATATAAATCTGTGATACTTTTTAAACCGAAAGAACCCCAGTGAAGGTCCTTTCACAACATTAGCTCTAGCTTTAAGCGGCACTTTGACCTCCACCTTGCAAAAAGCTTCACGGGTAGAGGCACGGAAAACGTTGCTAGGTGACGAGAAAGTGAAAGTGATGTAATGATACAGTATTGGAACTGACGACAACCATTTGCTGTCACTTGAAAAGGTTCGCGACAAAACGGAAAAAAGAGAGCTCAACCATTGTGTAATGGAACGCTAGTGTTGTACTGCATAGAAAGTCAAGTGAAAGGACCATAAGAGTCTCTCTGGAAGCAAAATGTAAATCAACCTTTGATTCCCAAACAAAAAGGTTTAAGAAATCCACTAATCGGAATAGTCAAGTACTCCGATTCAATTTTGCAGTTTACATTCTCTCTCTGGGTTTCCGTCCGTAGTGCCTGACACAGCGCCCACTGAAGTTGGAGGTGGAGGAGGAACCAAGTCGGAATTAGTGATAACGTGGGAGGTAAGTCATTTGTCAGATTTTACCGCTCTCTCAGTCGGCCTGGTCTAAATGCCAACGCTTAATTGTGTCGAATGAAATGTAGCCATTTTATGATCAGTACTAAGACCCTCTCCGCGCCCGCCGGACTCCAGGCTTTATTTCCTCTCCTACGAATGAAAGTCAGCTCACAGCCAGTGTTGCTTTGAAGTTTATTTCAGCCACAAATAGGCTTCAGACTGACCGGGAGGAGAGTATGAGTTCATGGTGAAGTTTGCTTATTTTTTTTGCATAAAACAAGTTGAGGATGGCTCACTGATTTTTTGAAAAATCAGTTAAAATCAGGTTGTTAAACTTGAAAAGGCTCTATTTACATTTGAGGTAGTGGACTTACTATTTTCTTGATTACATGAAGTTGACCATTTTTAATCATTTTAACTGAAGTTGAACTGTGGTGTCTGCCCATTTTTGGAGTAACTGCAAATAATTTGAATTGATTTCTACTACAGCCCTGTTGGGTCAGTTGGTATGTTGGACTCAATGTGTTTTAATATCACTATAGTTTTGTGTTCCACTCTCAGCCTGTTCCAGAGGAGTTGCAGAACGGAGAGGGCTTCGGTTACATCATCGCCTTCCGTCCAGTGGACACGGTCACTTGGACCCGCGCCCTGATCTCGGCGCCTAGCCTCACCCGTTACGTTTTCCGCAATGACACCATCCCGCCTTTCTCACCCTTCAATGTCAAAGTGGGAGCGTTCAACAACCGAGGGGAAGGGCCATTCAGCTCCATAACAACCGTGTTCTCGGCAGAGGAAGGTACAGATGGATTTATCTACATCATTACACACAATAACAACCGCCTACATGCGGAATACAGGCTGCCAAATACAAAACCATCAGTGTATATAGACCATTTTACAAGTTGTAAATAACACTGGTCCTTTTTTAACAGAAAACTGTTATTTTGGACAACCATTGTTTGTCTTGCAAAATGATCATAAGATAATGGAGAGATAACCATAAACGAATCAGTTATGCCTAAGTGGTGTGGGAGTAAAAGTTTAATACTAGTAAGAAGACGTGAAAGAGTGCACTGATAGGAGGGGAGACAAAATGGAATGCCGCTGGATTGGATGTGTCGCTTGTGCAATATAACATTTCTGCACATAACATTTATAATGTACAAAAATTACAAATTGATCAGTTTGACATTCACACCGTTGAGACCATTAAGAAAAGTCGAACATTTGGTCGCACTGTAGAGACTTAAGCAACTTTTGTACTATCAACACCGCCGTCTGGAAGAGATTTCAGACGAAATATCCATGTAAGAGTTTGGTTCCATCCTCCATTCAGTTCTGGTGTCCCTGGCTCATGTGCACGATCAGCAGTCATAGGCCAACCCCAAATGCTCTCAGCGGTTGAGACGTGTGATGACGTCCATCCCAAGCCAGTACCGATCAACATCCCACCCCTTCTGTTTGTCTGTACGTTTCAGAGCCAGTGAGCAACAGACTTCAAAATAAAAAAATGTGTTAATGCATGATAAAATAATTGTCGGCATTAATTAATGCGTTAACGCATATAATAACGCGTAAACTTGCCCAATTTAATAAAAATAAAAAAATTAACATTTATGTCTTGTTATTTCAAACCTGTATGACTTACTTTTTTCCAGCAGAACACAATAGAAAATATTTTCAAAAGTTGGTAACCGAACAGCAGTGGCACCCATTCACTTCTATTGTATGGACACAAAAGCAAAGTGAATGTGTTCCAGTTAACAACGTTCTTGAAAATATCATCTTTTGTGCCCTGCGGAAAAAAGAAAGTCAAACAGGTTTGAAATGACAACAGTAAATGATGACAGTTTTCAGTTTTTGTGTGTACAATCACTTTAAGATCCATTCTAATATTTCCATAATAAGATACCAGATACCGTATGCATGCTTAATATTTTATCTCCACACAAACACACTCGAGCTCAGCAGTAGTCCCAGCACGCTCTCAAACACTCACTACCCTCCGATCTCACATACAGGTGTGACCTTGAATGAAAATGATGGAATAAGTTGATTGAGACAGCTTTTTGCTCCACCCCTCTCATTCACGCTGCAAATGACAACCTTATATTAGTTATTGCAGCTATAGGTTACTGCAAATCCTGCTAGACACTTACAGGCATGTTGATGTGCTGGTAGTGGTAATTGAATTTTCCAAACAGATTGTCTCCCTCACTGTCTGTCACGCTTCCTATTAATATGAAGTAGGGTCTCTCTCTCCGGTGAGACTGGCCCCTTTATTCTCAGCCTTAATCAAATTTCTTCTCATTGGCTGTGTAAAGCTTTTTGAACACCTTCCTGTTTCTGTGCAGTGCCGAGCGTAGCCCCTGAGAAAGTTTTAGCGAGAAGTCTGTCGGCGGCCGACATCGAGGTTTCCTGGGTGCCCATCCAGTCCACACCTGAAAGGGTTCTTGGATTTGAGGTTTGATATTATCTTGTTTTCTGTGGATGCATCCCATTGTAACTGTGCATATCTGAATGGCTTGTACTGTACATTTGCTGTATATTGACTATTGTTTTGTTTAAATGCCACATAAGTATCTCATTTGCACAGATATTGATTATAGATTTTTGTGAAATAAGTAGCTATAGAAAGGTGACGACGCATATTATTCAAATACCACGGAGAAATGGCATAGTACCAATTAAATTATTTGAAAAAACTCCCAAATAGTGTCACTTTGCGATATATTAAAACATGTTTATCACTGCTGGTGGGCGGGGCCTTGCCAAGGATGTCACACGGGCATGTTTTTTGGCACGTTCAAGGACCATACATGAAGGGTAGTCTACATGATTAGGTTTAGGATGTGGGTTCGGGTTAGGATATCGCAAGACTGGCAACATCAAGGATTTAGTCAAAACCAACAAGTCACGCCCACCGATCTGACTCGAAACACAAAGGATATAGTGAGAGGAACATCGCCATTCCCCGTAATTATGGTATACGGAACTAATAATAGCACTCCTCACCTCTCCGTGCTATCTGAAATATGTAGAATACCAGAGTTTAGATGGTTACACGTCGTAAGCCTTCAGAAGCTGGCCGAAAGCTCTCAGCTGGCCTTTCAAGAATGCAAAGAGAGTCTCGCTTTCTTACAAGCCACTCTCTCCATCTCTGTCACCCCTGCCCTGTGGCACAAAAACCGCCACGTTGCCATGGTAACGGCCATATTGTCTGGAAAGAATAGAGCTATCGTGTCACCGGATTTCTAGATGAGAAAAACATTTGGGTTGTTTATTTTTTGTACCAAAAGAGAGCATGTGTGGCTTTCCTGTGGCTCAGTGGTTAGAGCATGGCGCTAGCAACGACAAGGTCACGGGTTCGATCCCATAGTCAGAAACAAATGTATAGCACAAAGCAATGTAAGTCGCTTTGGATAAAAGCGTCTGCCAAATGCGTAAATGTAAATGTATGAATCAAAGGAGTGCGTCATGTGTTTGTGTGTATAAGGGAAGTCTTTATACACATACGTACAGTTAATTCCTTGTATTCACACAAACTTTTTAAAGCACATGCAATATTTAGTTTGGTCTTATTTAACCGTTAATGCATTACGTCTTGAAGAAAGTCACTTTTCAGTAAGTTTAAAAGACTTCCACAGAGTCAAATCTACACAATTACTCATTTAAAAATTTGACTCCCTTCGGGCAGATCCTTTTGTTTGATTCTTAAATTGACTTAATTTTCCGACACCTAGTATCTAAATATTGATATGACGCATGACCAGAGGTTAATAATGAATAATTTATTTTTACATTTGTTTCTCACCTAAACGTTAATTGAAATGTCACAAAATCAATTACATATCGCTTCACAAGAGTATCAAATTTTCACCCTGCCAGATATGTTTGCAAAAGGCGGTGAGACACATTTGACTCTATCATCATTTTGTTATATTCGGCTACGCAGTTCTTTCACTATTTTATCTCCACAGATCTCATTCACTTTCGTGCCTTTGATGTTTTTATCCATAGTCTGCTTTCAGGCTTTTCACGGTATTACATTTTACAATACAGTACATTACAAAAATGCATTTGGTAAATGCTTTTATCCAAAGCAACTTACAGTTATGATGACTTATGATGACTTAAAATGCACATTTGCAGTGATGTGATGAATTCATTCTATATCATGTCACCTTCTTTGGCAGCAATATAAAACACTGCTGGCATTTGCTCTTAATTTGATGTTATTAATTATAGAGATGCATAACGCAATATATTCTATTAAAAACACAAGTGTGTAATTCAGTTTCCAAAACGAACTCTTTATTCAGGTATCTGCTCACACTTTGACAATAATCAGCATATTGAGGGTCACCGCGGGTTACGAGGGTGTTTAATTATATTGGCGGAGAGCTGTTCACATCTAAATCATTGTCAAGGATATGAACAACGTCCTTGTTGTGTCTCCCGGCGAACAGGTGGTGTACTGGGAAGACGACACCAAGCCGGATACGGTGGGTAAAGTGAGGATAACTGGAAACTACACAGCGGTGAATGTTAGCGGACTGCAGGGGAACACTCAGTATTATGTAGCAGTGTGCGCTTTTAATACTGCCGGAACCGGCCCTCAGTCTGCTCCTGTCAACGTCACCACTAAAAAACCACGTGAGTACACTGAGTAGTTAAAGGAACAGTTTACCCAAAGATGAAAGTTCTGTTGTTCTGATGAACAAAGAGAAAGATATTTAGAAGAATGCTTGTAATCAAACAGTTCTTGGCCACCATTAGCTACCATAGTAGGGGATTTGGAACAATTTGAGGGTGAGAAAAGGAACAGTTCACCCAAAAAAATGTATTCTGTCATCATTTAAAGTTCTCTCGAAAGCACAGATTCATTGCTTCGACATCTAGTCTTTTTAAGGCCTGTTCAAAACAAGAATGACCCGTTTGATGATAAATATAATGAAAACGAATTGAATTCTAATGGATTTGGATTGGGTGTCATTTTTTAAGTGTTCACTACTTGGAAGAAAATTAGCTCTTAAAGGAATTTCAATTATTTTATCTCATTATCAATAATTGTTTTGATTAGTTTTCTATTATTCTACAATATTAATAAGGATAGAATAAGTGATCCTAAACTTTTAAATCTTGTGTAGTCAAAATATCTCCCTTTTTTCATGTTGTGTTTGTCTTTGTTCCTCAAACAAATCCACAGCACCTGGGCAGCCTCCTCAAAACGTAGAGTGGAATCTGATTGGTTCTCAGCTCATGCTGCAGTGGGATCCAGTCATAGCTCTCGAAACAGAATCGGAAGTCACTGGCTACATAGTAAGCGAAATCTGTCTTTCAGCATGCAGACTAGAAAATCTATTTCAAAAGCGCTTTCCATTTAGCTCAGAAACCCCTCCTTCGTTCGTTGAACGCTAATACCAAGAGCTACGTTTGCAGATGATACTCTTGATAAAAATGAGAGTTTTCGTGCTTTTGCTACAAATATATGGCTCTAACGTACCTAAAAATCAATAGTTGGTATGTTTTTATAGATAAGAGCACAACATATGCTATGTCATGTCATGTTGCACCTCTCTGTTAATTACACAGCACGCTACTAACAGCTCTCACAGTGCTCATTTCTTCACACTGGAAAAAAGTCATTGATCTCAGGGGAAAGGCACTAGCCATTATCATCAGTAAACACTTTCTCTTGTAACTTGTGTTTAGTTGCTTTAATGATGTCAAAGAGTCACATACGCAACCATTAATGATGTTTGCTTAGGAAAATGTCACTATTATTGAGGATTGAAGATGTAGGGATGAACATTTGAATAAATTATTTTACAGACATAAACGATAACTCGAAACCAGTTGTTTGTTGAGGAGAGATGGGCTATGCAGGTTTTCCTTGTGGATGATAAAAAGCTACACATATAGAAAAATTCTTTCCATTTGTCCACCCTAATGTTAGTTTAAAACCTGTATAAGACGCTTTCTTCTGTGGAACACCAAATCATATATTTTTAGAAATGTCTCTGTGGTTTTGTGTCCATAAAATGGATGCATGTGTTGTTTGGTCACCAACATTTATTTAAATATCGTCTTTTGCGTTCTGCGGGAGAAATAACTTGAAACATGTTGAAAGTTATTTTTGGAAAAACTGTCCCATAAAAAAATCTCAACCTTAAATGATATTGTTCCACCATCCACAGATACTGTACAGAAGACATCGAAATAACGACATGTACACCATCATCACCAACAAAACATCCGTGGAATTGACCCTCAACCCAAACGACAACTACGTCATACAGATCAAGACCCTCAGTGAAGGGGGACTAGGGGAAGGAAGTGAGCCAATCCACATCCACCAACTCAGTAAGTCTGTTGTCCTCCCTTTTATTTCGACTTCCGCAGACATTGATTAGCTCCTCATGGGGATTCAGTCAGTTTGGGCGCCAAAATATTTCAGTCTTTTCTCCTCAGCCTCGGTTCTTTTTTAGAGTCGCAGAACTCGACCTTTTAAGAAATGCACATTCATTCGCCATCTATCTCTGTCACTCGCTTATTCCTTGTTGACTGTGGCGCCCGAGTGGCATATAAAGTAGTGAAAATCACCCTCCCCACCACCCTCAAGCATCTTCCTCAAATGGGCGGCAATCAAACTCGACTTCCCTTCCTTTTCGTACAGAAGATGTGCTCTCAGATGTGACGGGAGCCCTTATCGTCATGAGATTCTTTCCCCTCTGAAGCTATTAATAATGTAGATAGCGGAGCAGACCCGATGCGTAATTCCTCTTTGATTTACAGCGAGCTGTCTGAGAATTAAGACATAAACAATGATTATTTTTCTCCCATCCGAGAGGTTAAATTGTGGTTCCTAACGTTTCTGTTTGACTTGGGTTGCAGGCATGGGTGCTCGGGGATCCAAAGCTGGAAGGCTGTGCGCTCTCTCTCTCTCTCCTCTGCTAATATGCGCTCTGTCAACGCTCAGTGCCTCATGATGTTTGAGCACCAGACACGGGCACAGTGACAAAACGCATACAAACATTCTGCTCATCACGCAACCGAGTCTTATCCGATGGGAGTCCCCCAACTCCAGAGATTCTGCGGGATATTGAAACGTCACAAGGGAACATGGGTGAATTCCTCATTCGTAAACATGGAACAGATTTATTGAGGTGTTTGGATTGGCACAGATGGGCTATAGTATTATAACAGCTTGTTTGGCACTTTAAACCCAGGAATAAGAAACGTTACAGCTTTGTTCACACTGCAGAAAAATCAGATCTGGTTTTCAGGTCTATGAGAGGGTTAGATCTAGCACATTTTTTTAAATTGCTTTTGCATCTTGAATTCCCCCCTAAAAAAAAACATTAATAACCATTCAGACACATGTGTACCAATATCAGATTTCATGTTTAGACTGCAAAAACGAATAGACTAGAATTTAATGCACCAAAAAATCTGATTCTTGCCTGTGTGAACAAAGCAACAACGCTCAACATTTCATGCGTCTGTTGATTTTTTTATGTACAGTGCCAATGCGTGCATCCTTCATCTTGCGCTCTGATCTTCAAGAAACAAACAATGCCTTAAATTCATGTACGTACCAAAGTAGTTGACAGTAGTCATTCAGTTAAGTTGCATTCAAAGAGGATAGGGACTGACAAACCTGCTAGAAAGATGCTCTTTTGTGCTGATTTTGGATCTGTTTGTGCTAAGTTCTAAGTTAACACAGTCAGGAATCCTCGGCCAGTAGTTAAGAAATAAACATTGCTGTTCCGCTTTTACTTCAGAGCCGTCAAATTCAAAAAGGCTATTTGCTGGGTATTAGCATTTTGTTTGACATGTCATGCCAGTTTAATTATAGATGTGTTAAGCGTTAAGGCTTTTCCTGAGAGTTTTTGCTCGGAATGTCAACCGATTGAAACGCCTTTTAGTATCCTTTCTGTTGCCATCACGCCGATCACAATTCATTCATGCTTTTTACATTGTATAAAATAGGCAAATTGCTAAAAAGCATAAAATTCATACAATACCATTGAATATGCTTCGAAAGCATTGAAAGTGTCAGCCACTTTGGAAAGCAAGCACTCGATCAGAATTATCGACGTCTCGCGCATCTCTATCAGTACGTAAATAAAGACGCAAGAAAGTTTGTCAGAAGTGGCGAAATGAGACTCGCATGAAAATTGTATAGCTCTATTTATAGCTCTAATGGCGTTGCGGATGTGAAAAGGTTAAAAGCCTTGCACTCAATGGTGTGGCGGAATAGAACAGGGCGGAAGGTTGTCGATTTGGTGTCCGTAAAGACCACTTTCTATACACCATGGCCATACATGAGCAAAGTATTGAAGCCAGCTCTAGACTTACTTGCTCAAGGATGATTGGCATTGTATATAGAGTATAGTGGCACAAAACCTGTGGTGGGATCCAGTATTACAATATACTGGGTTTAATGAAGATAGCTTACATGTCAAAATACATGAATAATTAGAAGTTCTTTACTATTGTAATTATTTGTATTTAGAAAAATGTGCATTAGTTTATTTTCCATGAACCAGCTTTTTGTTGAATTTAAACGTGTAGAATACGAGAGTGACTAAAGCATCACATATCATGGATTCTGTTATAGTAAAACATTGGTTAAATAATACTTTATACACCTTCATTTGGACTAAAACACGCCAGTCCAACATTAGTTGAACATTTTCCAATTATTTATTATTTTAATGTTTTACTCAAATTTGTTTTTATTATGTTCAGATTTTTTAAATGATGAAACTTGTTATTAAAAGTAAAACAGTTTTTCAACTTGAGTTTGTAACGATAGCAACATTGTGATAATACCGCATACCATGTTAAAAGGTTTTCCCGAAGCTGTATTTATCATGGTATGAAAATTTTATAACCTTCACATGCCTAGTCGTATTACATAATGTATTACATTACCAACATACGGTGATGCTCATTTCATCCACCTTCAATTCAATTGTCATTAAAAATATAACAATTACGTTTTTTAACTTGATTTTCTAACCATCGCAACCGCATTTATCTTAACATGAAAATGTTATACCCTCACATTCCTAGTCGGCGCCTACGTATTGCGTTATACCAGAATACGGTGATGCTCATTTCATTCACCTTTAATTCTGAATCTCGATTTGAGCCCCCAGTAAGACACCTTGATACTGACCTTTAACACGAGGTTGGCTGCCAGGCAGTAGTCCCTTCACCGGACAATATGTTTCTAGCTCTTTCATGACAGTATCAGGCTGCAGTGACTATAATTTGCACCCGTTCTGTTGAAAGTCAGAAGCAGACGCAAGTACGTGAACCAAGGTGACACAGCCTTCTCTCTAACTGTTCTGAACAGGTGCGGCACAGCTCATAAAAAAGCTAGCTAGAGGCTAAAAAAAGAGGCTTTGAGCATTCCTATCTGTTCTCCTTCGAGCGTTCATAAAGGTCTGGGAACCTTGATTAGGCTGCAGTGGCCCAGTCAATGGAATATCGATTTTTCTGCTCCATACTGCGGCTGTCACAATGCCGCCTCCTGATTGACTGATGCCGATGTTCCTGTTGGCCATCTTGGATGAGTTTGCGCTTTGAGTGTCAGAAATGACCTTGGCCTTTCTTCTTTAAGTGGTAACCGAGGGGAATGTTGGCAAAACAGTTCTTAGTAGATGAACTCACCTCCTATATACTTTTTCATTAAGAAATATCTTTACAGTAATGCATCACCCTACATAAGAGAAGTTTCAAGAAGTCAATTGGCAAACAGCATTTCATGTTGACTTTAAAGGGAGTGCCACAGACAGTTTTACTTTGTTTTGTATGGTCGAGTGTTTTCTATAGTTCTGTAGTTTGAGATGATTTATAAGCAGGACATAATTTGGGATACTGTTTTTTTATTTGACATGGTGAAATGACAATAGACATTGTAATTACAGAATAATACGGACAAAGCGAGCACTGCTTATTAATTGCACCCCTTGTCGCTAATAACATGCTACCAATTGGTGATTTCTTTTCCTGTTTGGTTCCTTTTATTCTAATGTGGACCGTCAGCCTTTCAGTACACTATTAGCTATTGATGCATACCAATGCTCGAACAATAATTGTTGTTTAATGTTTTTTTCGTACTCTTACAGTTGTGCATTCTAATTTCCCCAATTTTGTGTAAACAGTATAATCAGTGAGTTTCATTTCTTCCTATTATGGTTTTCCCTTTGGCAAAACTTTAATGATTTGTTGATAATCCGAGCTCTTAATGACATGAGAGATCTTATCAATACAATCCAATTACGTTTCTTAGTAACCTGAAATGAAAAATGACCATACCTTTGCCAGATGTAAATAGCGGCTATATATTTTTAGAGTCGGCCGGCATTGACAAGTCCTTTTCTACAGCACACGGCCCTGAGAATTTAATACTGATGTATTAATGAATAATCTCTGTGAGATGCCTTGCATAGAAATGACATTTTCATATTGAAAAGTAACCGTTTTGTCTTGTATACTAAAACTGTGCATGTGGCAAATTGTTTGGTGAATATGTGTTGAGTTTTATAATCCTGTTAAAAACTTAATAAAAATGTCAAAAGACTGACTCGCTGCCATATCTCATTACATCGCGGGGGGCATTGTAAACCAATTTGATCCTTTGAAATCAATTTAAAGGGTGATGTCATATCTCTTTTCCCATATTTCCAGTATAGCTAAGCGGATTAGTTCATGTAACTTCTTACTGTAGCTGTGATCGAATGCACGAGTGTTAAGTTCTGTATATCATTGCTGAGCCAGAATCAAAGGGTTTACATGAATAATATACCATCACTTTAATCTGTGGGATCTAAATGGGATCAAGCAAATCCACAGCCGCCTGTGGAACAAAGTACTGTAGCAGAATTCAATCACTTATATTCATTTAAAGTGTCAAGAGTTTAGCGGCTCCTTTGAGAACGGATAATAACACTGATGGTTTTTTAATTTGCTGGACATGATCAATATCTGAAGCAGAACGGGCATCTAATGATTGAACTTTAACCTTATGTGCATGTTAAGTCACATGATCTGCCGTTTCAATCTGTTATTGCTTGTTTGTTATGCATGCACCGGTGCTTATTTCACAGAAAGCCCTGACTTCGGATCAGTGTGGTTGGTGTGGGTCATATCTGAAGGCTGGATGAATGGTGCGTAATCAAAGGTTCAGCCGACTGGAGTGTTTTCCTAATTAAGAATAAATGTTAAGCCCGTCAGGATGAGGCTCGGGTTCTGTCTGAATGCCAGATAGAGATTTAAATAGTGAACAGCATGTTTCAAAGTGTTTAGTCTATTTTGTAGATGTGCCTGCTTTGTGTGAACAAAGAATAGGATTACGATTATGAGACCGTATGAGGTCAGGAAGGGCTGATGTAAAAATTGCTTTTATCCAATTGTACCTTCCGGACGTTAGCAACTGAGGCATCATTGACAACCATAGTCGAAATAAAATATTGTACAATTTTTTGTTCTCTTTTACAGCTAAATTGATATTTTATATTTTGAAGAATTTAGGACAACAAACTGTTCTGGGGCACTTTTGACTGTTGTATTTTTTTCTATTGACTTTGTCTAGTCAATGGTGCCTTCATTTAAGTTGCTGACATTTTCCTAAATATCTTTCTTTGTGTTTAACAGAACAAAAAAGATCTACTTGAGGTTGAGTAATTCATGACAGAATCTTCAATTTTCTATCCCTTTCACCTCTGTTTTCGAAGTCAAAGAGTTTGAGAATAGATTACTGTAGAGATGACATATTAAAGGTAAACCTGGAAGTAAGCACCACACTGGTTTGTGATCATCTTCATACACATTTTGTCTTAGATAATCTTCAAAAATGAGCACAAAATATATGAATTTTGAAGCTTAATGTACTGTAACTACAAGCAGCATAAAATGGATCCATATCAACATTTTAAGATTTTCTATTTATTTGTCTGGGACACTAAACGCATAAAAATCTCACAATGTATGTAGTGGCCTTTAGCCACTTGTTAGCAAACACAATTTTCAAGAATTGTAAAAGTTTTAAAAGCTCACGAGAGGAGTTGTGGATTTTCTGTCGCAGAATAAAATGTACAAATATTCACAAGCGTTATAATAAAATACTTTCCGTCAACCACTTTTTTCTTTGTAAAATAAGGAATTCATGTTGAGCGATAGCACCAGAAGTACAGAAAATGATTATTCGCTTATTTTGAGTACAAAAAAATTATTCATCCAGTATTATATAAAGTTTACCAGTATTATGGTACTGGTGTGTCTATGGTATTTTACTTGTAACCAAACGTATTTTACTGGAAATGTCATTTTGGTAATTTTACTGTAATGTACCAGGATTTCTGTATAAAAGAGGCTTATGACTGGGCAGGTGCATTTTTAAAATGTCAGTCGTCAGTTTATTAATGGTAAGCATATAACAAGCCAAGGTTGCTGTCAACATGAATTGGCCGTGTCGTTTTTATCTAGTACATGTCAGTCTTGTTTCACTTACTCATTATATTTTAAGGTTTTCCGTCTCGTCCTCTCCTCTCTATGAATCCAGTTTCATACAGCTTCTTCTCCAGTTTCTTTTGGAAAACACTTGACATGTTGACATGTGGAAAGCTGCTGTAGAGCGGTTCTAGAATAAGAAGCAATATTCTTAACTAACATGGTCTCGAGATACGGAAGTCTGTCCTTTTTAAAGCAGAATGAATGAAGACATGGGACATCGCTCCTCATTATCATGATATAATCGAATCTGGTGTGAAAGGTTCTTTATAGTGTTTGTGGGATTTGGGAACTAAACATCATAATCGCATAAGTCTTTGAGGGATCTGCTGCCTGTCCCGATGTGCATAAAACAAGCTGTTGTCATTTGCCATTGCAGTATTTTGATGCTTTAGTTGGAGCTTTAAAAGTGAAAACACGTTGATATGTGAAGAAATAATAAAGACTGTCTAAAGTGTCCTCACAAGCCTGTTTTTGACATGTCTTACTATATGTGCAGGGACCCTTCATCCTGATCTTATGGGAAAACGACTTTTTTACGAGGTGGAGATTTTGTATGAATTTGTTTATTGTGGATCGTACTGAAGTGAACGATTATTGGAACAAAGCAAGCTTGAAGCTCCACCGCAAACGCAACCGTCACTTGAGCGAAAGCTGGTCGTAAAAAAACGTATAACATGTAATTGTCCGAAAATATACGAATTAGAAACCCTGTTAAATAGTTAAGAATTTGCATTGGATTCAACTTTTTTTCGAGAATCCAAACAACTTCAGTAAAACAAACTAAACTTTTTGCAAATGGTTATGCTAATTTTGCTTAGTACTAATAAACCCTAAAACTAAAATGATTTTAAGAAAATAAATCCTTGTAGTATTCAGGGAAAAGTTACTGTAATGAGTCCATTTGTTTTCTTTTGATTATTTGTTTCGAGGTACGATAGACAGTCCCACATTGCATTTTAAAGCGATGCCTGCAAAAACAGCCTGCTAGAACAATAATTCAAAATCTCTCATGTTCAATATTTGGTTTTCAAGGCGATGAACACTCTCTAGGGACTTTTTGGGGTTAAATTTACATATCGATTCAGAGAAAGTCTCCTAAGTGTCACTTTGAGTTAAAATGCACATTCCGCCTTTGTTTTGGGCGAGCGTCTTCCCGTGACGCATCAAACCTCTTATTACCGATTTTCCATTAGGATTACCGTATCCGTTGCGGTTTGCTCCCGGTCTTTAATGCTTTAATGCTGATGGTAGGTTTTGCTTTGTGCCCTCAATAAATATCACACTGATTTTGCATTGTGCATCTGTTAGTGATTCTCGCATGAAGGATGCCATTTACCATATTGAGTGTTGTAAGACTCCCCACAAGGGTAATTATCTTGCAGATTGGTTCTCGCTAGACATCCTCATACCCTTTCTCGTCGACACGCTGACACTATTAAATCAAGAGGGAACAATTTTCTCACATGGATCCCATACTGACAAGGTTTAGAACTTGATCTTGTGGTGTAGTTTGAAATTTCTACATGGAACCTGAACTAGTTTTAGCTATTCAGGTCCCGGAAACTAATTTGAATTTAAACATAAATATTATAAGCAGAGTTTAAGTTGAGCTGTCAGGGACGATTTAGCTGTCAGTTAATGTAATTTAACGTCAACACATGTAAAGATAATTGTGTAAAGTAACCTGCAGTTTGATGTTTTAAACAAAGGTGACGGTAGAGAAAAAAACTTACATACTGCCGCTTTAATCTTGGCTATGATGTTTTAGTTTTCAAATAAAGGTTATGCATTTATGTGTATTATATATATATATATATATATATATATTTACATATAGAGTATCTCACAGACACTTGTACTCCTCACCTGGTTGCCGCCTCACACGCTTGACACCATCTGAACCAAATAAGTTTATCTTGGTCTCATCCGACCACAGGACATGGTTCCATTAATCCATGTCTTTAGTCTGATTGTCTTCAGCAAGCTGTTTGCTGTTCTTGTGCAGTCTCTTGAGAAGAAGCTTCCTTCTGGCACGACAGCCATGCAGACCAATGTGAAGATATAATTAAATATTTACAAAAATGTGAGGGGTGTACTTACTTCTTTGAGAGACTGTATATATATATGACCACTTTCTCCTATACAACTATGAATGACAAGACCGGAATTTAATTAGAAAAGTCTGTGCAGCTTGTCTCTTGTCGTTTGTGTTGAACATGATGCAACAGAAGTGATAACATTGAAGGGTCACAGAGTACCAATATGTCAAAATTATGTGACCCCGACAGAACATAAACAAACACTGGATCGATGTAAGGGAGGGATTCTTGCTGGAGGGAATACACGTCTCAATAAGACACAAATTGAATCGCCCTCATAAATTTAGTCCCTGTGGCACTGATCTCATTCATTGTTTATTCAATGAGTGAAAGTGCAAAATACCAACATATTTTTTTATATCCTGCTGCAGTAAAGAGTAGACGCCACAGCTCAAAGAATAGCGTAATACATTGAGAAGTGGAACCCATGACTTTGGTGTTGCGAGAACAAAGCTCAACAGTATGTATCTGTGAATTCCTTTCGATATTTTTAAATTGTTAATTTATTCTCCTGAACAGCAGACAGAGATTAAATAGAAAAAATAAGTATTTTGCGTAACAGCCTCTTCTCCAAATGATTTGGGCTTTGTTTTTCAAACTTTATAACCTTAAACTCTTTCACCTTGGCAACAACTGTTTCTTGTATTTCTACTTCTGTCCCACTTAAAAGTAAAGGTCATACATTCTTGGTTGACATTAATAGTAAATATTGGGTCTGTAAATAGCAGTTTCAATTCCGATTGCAATCATAGAGAATTTGCGTCACAACTGAAGTTGAATATGATTATGTAAATCATGGCAGAGAGCTTGAAATATTATTATAATAATCCATAAGAGGGATGAAAGGTTATCAACTGAATGAAATGGCAAGTTCTGACTTGTTTGTTTGTCTAAATGTATTTTTATCCGTTTTCACACCACCGAGTTATTTTCCATGAAATGTCAAGGTTTTTCTTCTCTCACGGCAGGTGGTATCCGTACATCTAGCCCTTTGAAGTCTGCATGTTTCGACAATGGGTAAACTAGCACTGAACATACTAAACGGTAATGACAACATTTCAAAAAACGCAATGACATTTGGAAAAACAACATATTGAGGCCCACCACAAGATCAAAGAACAGAGTAACTGTGTGGTGCACTTGTTCTGTTTAACAAAGCCCCCTTAACCTCGTTCTGACTGGGAAACGGCTGGATTTCTGCTGCGTAGGAACAAGTGGGTGGAGAGGTTTACAGGAACAGATTTGTTTATTTAATGCATTGTGTTCAGTGTGTTCCAGCTATTATTGAACAGAACTAAATGGTGATCTGGATATGATGGGAATGTCATTACGATGATGATGCTGATGGTTGGGATGAGGTTGATGATCAATTTTTAACCTCTTGCCTTTGCGTTTCACTTTCCGGATCTTAATCTCAACAGATCTTAACATTGTCTCAAGAGACTGGGTAATGATATGCACATTTATTACACAGCCCTATTTTGTCCAATTCACATTATTTTTATGACACAATACACAATTCAAAGCAGCTTGATAGAAAATGCATTCGTCTCGATTCATGCTGCATGTCGACAATAGTTTATTTGCATCTGTATTGCATATTTATTTTTTAAAGAATCCTATGAGACAAAGTTTATACTTGATACAGAGCCATTATGAAACACACAATGGACCTCCAACAAATCTGCCAAGACATAAATGAGCAACTTCTGAGAAATATCATTTTCTTCTCGGAATGCTGTGCAACACCATTAATTAACTTAACCCGGTCAGACAGATCAATGAGGACTTGCCGCTTTTTTAATTGGTCCACATCTTTTGGCACGTGTCCACCACACAACATGTTAATGGTTCTGGGCCGGATTTCATAGTGTGAGAAAACACCAGCTGTTCATGCTAATAAAGACCGAAAAGAAAAAAAGATGGAGAGAGAGAGAGGAGGAGGGGTGCACAAGGAGTAGCTGCCATTTTAAAAAGGCTATTTTCATATTTTGCGACAAGGCACAATTTAATAATAAGATGGCTTTCTGATGAATATTTTAACAGCCTTTCTTTCTGTGATACTGCAGTATAGGTGCTGAAGGGGATGTTGTTATCAAGCTGAAGAATTTGTGATGAAGGGCACCGTTTTACCACAATGTCATTCTTTTCTCATTCAGTGGCCCGACAAGGGCACTCCTTAGGGTTCAAATAAGCCCTTTGTGTCTGACAGGTATATGATGTAGTTATTATGTTCCCTATACTTTTGAATGATGAATGATTTTTGTGCCCACATCGTTAATTTTTTCGCTTCTTACACGAATTACCCACAGTGCAATGATTTCTAGACTCACTTCTGGATGTTTGAGCAACGTGACTCCATTACACATTAGCCTTAATCTAACTAGAAAGCCAGTTGCCTACTGTAGACAGCATCTTTAATCCCAGAATGCACTGCGACAAGCAGGGAAAAAGTTGGTTAAATGCCAACCAATTTACTAGTTACTAAAGAAAAAAGGTTAATTATACATATTCGTCATAAACGCGTCACTGAATATCTTAATACACATTTTTGTCTTGTTTCCTGTACAAATATGTAAGCATTTTAAAACTTAGACACTTAAGGTCCAGTGTATGAAATTAAGCAGCATCTAGTGGTGAGGTTGCGAATTTTAACCAACGGTTCACTCCACCCCTCCCTTTCGAAGCACTACGGCGTCTGACACATGACAAAGATGTTTTGCTTCATATTTTTAAAACAAGAAAACAGTCTGCCAGTGGTGTAAGAAAGATATTCCCGTTCTCTCCTTGAAGTTTATTTTGCCTCAGCCTATTGGCAGATTATTTTCTTAATATCTTGTATGACTTAATATCCTTTATTAGGGTAATGTATCTTAATTGTTTCAATTAAATTTGTGCTGGAAAACCAGACAAAAATACAGAGTGAAAATCATGTTTTGCAGATATGAAGAACACACGAGTTGGTGTTAAAAATCCACTTTAAAATGAACTAATAACCTAATATTTATATGTGAAATAGTCCAAGACGTCTATCGTGTGTAGAACTTGTAGAACTTAAGAACTCGTCTTCTACTCTTTAGAAGGTAGTTGTCTATGCAGTCAGTTGCCAGCGAGGCATTTCAGTTGCAGGTTTTGAAACCAAGCTACTCAGAAGCTTAAAGGTATTTTGTATGCGAGAGCCAGGACATTTTGATACATGGAGGACAGCTGGTTGTCAAGTTTGGTGGACACACTGATGGCCGGCATGGTGTGATTAGTTCCGTTGTGTTAATCATAGATCTCACAGCATCTGTCTGGTGACAGTCAAAAAAGAGTGACTAAAACATCAAGCCAGAAAAGAACAGGACCTGTCCAAACCTTGCTTAACATCATTTTCAAAACCAAGCATTTTATGGCTCAGCCCAGAACTTTTTCCAATGTAATGCATATCTTTTTATGAAGATCATCATTATATCTAAAACAAATGCATGTGTTCTTCACTAAGGTAATTCATAGGTAAACATATCGGTTGACAAATTATACTAAATGCAAATTTAATAACTGTTGAAGTTATGTTCACAGGCTACATAATTATATTGTTTGCTCATAAATGAAAAAAATATTTTAACATTTAGGGCCACTGGCAAAGGTTTGCATTAAAATGAATAGCGCAAACCAAGATCCTAAGGGGTGACATATGTTAATATGTTCTTTGGCTGCACTCTGATTTGCTGTTCTGCACACAAGCCTCGAGCGAGCAAAACTCGGACGTGAATAATACATGAATTATACATATTCAGAGCAAAAAAATGCTAAGTCATTGGCATTCAAGTCACAAACTCTGGATTCATATATTCCAGCATTTCAAAGACAAAAATGTCCGAGTGTACAACATGTTTTATTGGAGTGATGGCAAAAGGTCAGAAGTGTCCACTACAAAATATCATTCTGTCAGCATACTATAAATTTCATTAAGGCCTATTAGGAGGCGGTATTTAGTTGTCTCTGTGGTTAGCAGAAAAAACTGCAAAAAAATGCTCCTGTCATTTAATTTTAGGTAGGTATTCCTAATATTGCATAGACGATTTATTTTTGTGTGTTAAAAATGTTGCGTTGTAAAAACAAGTTTGGCTTGGGTCAATAACTAAAGCCTGATTCTCATCCATTATTTAAATCAGTATTTTGCCTTAAAATGTATTATAATTTACTATTGAAATCTTTAACATATTTCTTTATTGATTTATTGATATGCTGTAAACACTTTCAATTGTCATCTCGTGCCAAAAGCTGTAAACAAACTCTACTTATATGTTCCTCTGCAGCAGGTTAGACTGACATGATGCCAATTTACAGCTGAGCTGTTTTTTTACGGTACACGGGTTTCTATAGTGTAGTTCTGTCAGTGCAGTCTCTATAAATGTGACTGGATGACATGTGATGTCTGTTTGCTTGCAGAGTACTAAATACAGCACAACTTGAGTGAACTACAATAAACCCTCTGCTAGCAAAACGCTGTCATTTAAATCTCTTTGTCTACATCACTGCGCTTCGTTTTGCTCTAATTTGATTTGGCGTTTCAAAGTAGTTTAGGCTGGAATTCCGCAGCAGTTTGATGATAAAAGCAGACAGACGGGGGAAAATAATTCAAAGCATGCCGCGTAGCTGAACAGCACAACTGACAGTGCGTATCCTAAAAGAAAACAGGTAAAGCAATCCATTGAGAAGGCCATTATAATAACATCTCTCAGACGGAGTACAGTCATTGTTAGCTTCAAGTGGCATTACTTCCCGACGTCAGATACAAGAAAGCCTGAGATCAGATGTGTCTGTTATGATCCACAATCATACGGCCAAACTGTAGCACTGCAACCTGCTCGTATTAAACTAATGAACACGCTATGAGTGGACACGTACGCAAATGTCGATAGTGATGTTTTTCCAGTCAATGGCGACACATCATTATGGCCAATGTGCATGGTTACACTGTACAAAATGTTAGGAGATGAAGTTTTATAGTCAGATTTCATTAAGAAATGTGCTAGTGCCTCCGCTGTCATAGTCCGTCTGCAGTGTGTTGTGAATTGGATAATATTGAGATGCGTTAATGAGGATGTAGCGAGAATCTATCATTATGAGATTATCGAACCATGCTCTGAATTTAGCACTTGTTATTATGCGATGATAATATCGCATTAAAACCCGCCTTTAGCAATTGCTTCAGGCTGTGTTTTACAGCAGAGTTGTCAGTGTCCCTGTTTACGCCGTGTATTAACATCCATCTCTGGTGATCCCATCACAAGTGGTCAGCTGAGACTGATTGCATTTTTTCTTCTTGGCATCTATAAAGTGACAGTGCAGTCGGAAATGAGTCTCTTCTATAGAAAGAAGGAGGTGACCACAGCTACCCCTGGTCCCCATCCACTTTCCTTACATGCAGAACAGATGGGCAATAGGTTAGTAGGTCCTTCGATGGTGTTCGGGACACATCAGGTAATGTAAGCGTTTATGAGATGAGTGTATTGTTACACATCTATTAGATACAAACTCACACAACACAAAACTTGCTTTGAGGAAACCTCTGCCTTTCCTTAGGAGTCTTTAACCACATTAAAACCAGGTGTAAGCGCATCCAAAATGCATTAGCGGACTGAGGCGGATTTTTAACAGCGTGTAACGGAGATATAAATGTAAATGTGTTTGTATGTTACAATCCAGCTCAAGAATCCAGATCGTTTAAATTTCAGTAAGTGAACCTAAACGTTTGACTGGTAGTGTATTGTATGACAGCACATATCTCCAGTTCTTTTTATAACGGCACATCCTGCAGTTATATGTCCTGCTTTCAAGCATCCTCAATTTTCCCTCAGACGCTGATACATTTTGACATGTTTATGTGTGTGATTTGGGTTCAGGTCGGCAACTCTTATCTCCACCTGACAGTGTTACATCACTTGTCTTCCTGAAAAACTTCTGAGAAAAGTGCTTTGGGAAACACTGTTCCATCAAGAAATACATTTCAGGTGCTGTTAGACTTCTCTATGCAACAGTATACTGCTCATATTGCCGCTGAAAAGAAAATTGCTAGGAAAAATAAATTGCTTTTATATTTACAATGACAACCCCAATACAATGACAATATTTAAGGAAAGCTAACCATTCCATTTGTGAAAAATATAACATTTCTTTGGGAAAATGCGCTTTTATGATTGGTACTTTTTACTCTTACTGGAGTACAATTTGTAATATTGTAATACCCAGTGCTGTATTACTTATAGATTTTATTCGTGCAGTTCAGGTAGACTTTTGGTTTTATTTCTTATGCTTGGTGGAAAACTGGAATTGGTGTTTGCTGTACAGCTTTATCTCGAGATTCATTATAGAACAAAGATCTATCGTGCAATGAGCTATGCTCGATATTTCCATTAACATCAGAGGTTTGGATTAGTGGGGTAATAATGTTAATCTCAATGTTATATGGCAACTTTTGATCACTCACCTATTATTAAACAAACTCATTTTATTTATTTGCTTATGTTACACAGTGATTGAAAATCTTCTCTCGTCCTTGAATATTAATGTTTTTATCTAAATGCAAAAATTCAGACCCAAACAACAAAACACTTTCTGGCAAAAGTTTTTTTGTCCTAATTTGCACCCTTTTTTGTCTTTAAAAACAAGAAAGGCGAAACAGCCAGTTTAAATGCACGAACCACAGTTAAGTATAACTGACTTTTACTTGATTTTGCTCGATTCAAACTCTGAAGTGCAAATCTCGAATACAAAGAGGCTTTGTATTATCAAAACCCAAATTGATGATATTGCTCTTTACATGATCATTACATATCACATACTTGTGTAGTTAAAGGCATAGTTTTACCCAAAAATAAAATTCTGTCATCATTTATGTACCCTTATGTTATTCAAAACCTGTATATGACTGTGGAACACCAAAGAAGATATTTTGAGAAATGTCTCAGTGGTTCTTTAAGTCAATGTGGTCCAATATTGTTTGGATACCAACTTTCATTTTTGTTCAGCGGAAGAAAGAAAATCATGCCAGTTTGGATATTTTTATGAACTATCCCTTTAAGAATGCCAGTTAGGATGCATCCGGTGTTTAACCAAGGCTATCAAACAGTACAGAAGTATTTTGACGTATTTTGTATCTTGCAACCACACCGAGTTTCATCAGAAACAGACAACTTTGATTGTTGTATGTGGCCCTGTGTTATATCACAAGCCTTACGATTTAAAAACTTGCCTTATTTACTGACTGAAACATATTAAGATACAAGATGGATTTGGGTGCTTATTATTTCTATAAGATACAGTTTTCATCCCCTTTTTCTCACGGCCTAATGTTTTTTCATACCCAAACTCTTTGAGAGGCAGCAGACAGCTTGGATGAATGACCTCAACAAAGGCATCCATCCACAAATGGTACTGCCAAGCTTACATGCCAATGTACACACAGACACACCATGCCAGTACTCGAGTTCCTTAGGCCTCCAATTGCCTCCAAACCGAGGCCCTGAGGCACGACTTCAAGAGAGCAAGAGCTCACAGCACAAATGGGAAGAGCCCCCCCCCCCCCCCCCGGCAGACGGTAGACCATTTGCTGTCTTTTGCATGTAATCATCCCTGAGAAAATATTGCTTAAAAGATGCTCGAGAGATTTGATGGAGATCTCTGTTGTGTTGTCATTGAAGTATCCACTTTTGGGTTCTCATAATGGTCTTATTGGTGAAATACAAAAACATATAAATTACACGACTGTCGAAACAAGAAGAGCAGGGAGCAATAAAATTAATGTAGATTGTGAGAATAATTGAATGATTCGGGCAAGTCTATGTCAGTGAAATTAGTGACTATTGTATGAGGTACATTTTGGTATGATCTGCTTTCGCCCCATGATTCTAGATATAGAGTAGGCGTTACTTTCGTCTTTCAATCATGTTTTTGTACAATTTATACAAATTCGTAGTAAATCGCCTTGTCATGAAAATATTTCATTTTTACGTGACTTCAAGTTGGCTTTGAATTTGTATGTTATATTGCATTTCTGTCAATAAATGTAGGGATGTATCTATATATCGATATTGAAAAAAACCATGTCAGCACTTGTTTAAAGTCAAGTCAAGTCAACTTTTTTATAGCTTTTTACAGTTTTCATTGTTACAAAGCAGCTGTACAAGAAAACATATTTACTTTAAGCAAAACATATAAGCTTATGCAAGTCAAAACAAAAAAGGACACAGACACACACACACTCCAAAACACGCTAAAGTTTGGCCACAATGGCTACAAACTCTTTACACCTTACTACACTCACATTTTAATGTGATTCATTGAAAATATGAAAAGAACAAATACAAAACAAACTAAATTAAAGATAAATGTGATTAATAGTATCAGAAAAGGCATTAGATATCATGATTATATGAATTTCTTTGGCTACGATAACCATGTCATGGCACAAAACGTGCACTGTTAATTTATCGCCTAAAAATGTAACTCGCTGATAATTTTTGGTGTTTATTTTTATTCTACTATTCAACAAGCCAATGTGCTTTTATTAGTCTTTACAATAAATGCTTAAGAAAGAGAGAGCAAGATTTAACTACTGGAAGTAGCTAAATACAGAGCGTGACATGCATTTCTCAGGCTGATACGCTTTAATCTCATTAGTTAGAAAATGAAGTCTTGATTATTGGCATGTTGTCAAGCGTAACCACCCCATTACGGGAGGCAGGCAGCTTGTTCATCTGTGTTTTTGACAGATTCAGCATGTGCATCCAAACGGCTGTAGTTGCTAATAAATGTCAACATGAATATGCAATATAATCCATTTATCTCGCAGAAAGACCATTCTGCGAGATAAAACGGTAAAGTACTGTATTTTTACGTGAAGCGCGTAATATAGTAATATGTATGTAACAGGGTTTAAACTGGTACAGGATATACTTTGACCCCGCTTCAGTCATTCCTTCACACATTTATTTTTCCTAACTCACGGTTGCCATCAACTGTTAGTAGAAGCCGTCCGACACCTGGGACTTCGGAAAAATTTCACGGGAAGAGACGGGATTGCCTCCACTTGCGTCAGGATTTCAATAAAAACCTAATATCAGAACACCTGTAGGAAACCCCTCTTTATGATGAATTATCATCTTGTCGTACATCAATTGAAATAATTTGAACAGTTTCATGTAAAAGTCATTCAATATATCACATTTTACAAATTCTTCCTTAATGTCATCGCGCCTTGAGAGTTGTGCACATTCAGGCAGAGACGTCTCCAGAAGGATGATTCATGAGCTCAATGTGTTCGGCAGAATCTGGGCCAGAAGACGCCTCGCCCACAGCCACACCTGATCTTTGAATATCTCTTCGTCTACAACCAGCAGCGAACAAACTCGCCACACTCCTGCATTATTAACCACACCGGCGGGGAAAGACAGAGTTATTGTCAAGAATGCGAATTCCTTACCTAATAAACAACCTCCTCTGATTTCTGTTCGATATCAATTTGCGGGTGTGTTGTTTGGAATAAAAGAGTGCAATTGTTTCTTTTTCATTTCTTTGAGCAACATTTTGATAGCAGCTGTTTTTAAGGCCTACAGGAATTTATCCAAAGCTTTGAAATCATATCAGGAGATAGCCGTTGAACGCTGGATGAGGCATGGCCCAGTCTTCAATTATTCAAGCTACACGCTCTCTTCCATCAAAATGCTGGAATAGATACACGCAAAAAACAAGATAGAGCCTGGAATTGTCTCTCATATAACAGTTCCAGTCTGTGGGATTTAATTCTTTGGGAGTTTGAGCGGTGCAGTGTTAGACTTTAAATGTTCCTGGCACAATCTCAAGCCATCGCATTTATTTGTTCAGCCAGTTGATTGGTCTATTCTTTAAATGGTTGTTTCTGATTTCTAGTTTTTTTATGATGCGAAGAAAAAGATAATCATTAATCTGATGATGTGAAATCATTGAATCAGTTTCCTGGCCGTTCTTCAGGTTTCAATAAATAGGTCACCCGCTATCCCATCGCTGATGAAGGCAAACAGAAAGACACTAGTGTGCATTGAAGTATCAATATGTACATTGTTACGCACCGGCCAGCGTCTAGATCAACGTCATGAAACTGACACAATGGGGCTGAAGTGCTGCCATTCCTCTCCAAACACTTAATTAAAACAGAAACACTGGAGAAGACTGTGTCATTGTAACATGCCCATTATAGTCCCACTTCACCGTGTCCTCTATTCTGTGAGAAGAAACCAAACATATGTGAAGTCTTCAACATGGAAAATCTTCTGACACTGCCTGCTTCAGTGAGCTTGTACAGCATGTTGGAAGAAAATGGAAATGACATATAAACTATTATGAAAATCAAACTCAGAGAACTGCCATGAGGATAATACAGTACCATATTAAAAATGATGTAGCATTTAAATATCGTGGTATATGAATATGGCTACTAATAATCGAATATCAAAATACCATGGTATTGCCATCTCATACCGCCGCAACGCATCAACGCATTTGTATGAATAACACGAAAATTTTAAGTCTGCAATTAAAAGTCATTATTGAATATTTTAATATGAACTCAAACTCAATTTCTCATTAAAGGAGTAGTTTACCTTTAAAATGGAAATTCTGTCATCCTTTACTGTACATGCCCCCTTGTAATTTTAAACCTGTATGACTTTCTTTCTTCCGCAGAACACAAAAGAAGATATTTTGAAAAATGTTGGTAGTGAAGTGAGGCTATTTGGACGCAGCCTTAACCTCAATGGAGTGTAGGTTATTTTCATCCTTTGGGCATTTGTCACATTTTCCAACAAGAAGTGATTTAACCTAATGTCTTCATGGAAATTTGACCTATAGTGGTCTTAAAAGCTGCCTGGTCTTACTCTAACATATAATTTCATTCCGATGCCCTTTCACTGGAAGACCTTTAAAATTTGATTATCCTACCGGAATGTGAGTGGCGGAAACATATCCGGCCTGGGAAATACATTTTTTTACCATTGTATTAAGTGGCCTCCCTAACAAGCTAAATCCTCTCTTGCTTGTCCTCATCTCAAAATAAGTTAGTTTATGGGAAACTTCTGCTCAGTCACAGAAGTTTTGAAGCATGCCCTCTGCAAAAATATCACTGTCACACAGGGCTCCCAGATCCCCCCGGAGGCCTGCCCCGGGATGCAGCGTGTCCATAACGCTTAACTGGTCAGCAGTTCTTCCGACAGCATGGAGTCTTTCAGCATGCATAAACACACACAGCCTAATGACATTCTAGTTGAGTTCAAGAGATGTTCAGCACTTCAATAGGAAAAACTTCATCTCAAAACTTCAAGATCAAAGATTTCTAATGACAAAGAAAAACAGAATCGTGTAGGCCCGTTGTATTTGGTTTCGACTTTTTCACCATCATCACGACATCACGTAACAACAAGCCACAAGATAAGCAACCGGAGATTCGGACGGTTTGTCTGATAGCACGAGCGTAATACTTCAAAACAACAGGCTCTGTCAGCTCTCGGAATAGCTCTTTGAATTAAAGTCCAACTTCATCAGATGGAAATGAATGGCTGAATCAAAAAGGCATGAAATGCATGCAAAGCTTTTGTTACCAATTTCCCCCACCGCAGGGCACACGCGCTTAGTAGAGGTAGTCAAATTAGACAGCGTATTGCACGGTGAATTGACGCATACACCAATGCAACCTAGTGTGTAAACATACTTTCATCATTAAAGTTTCATGAAATCTTTCAAGCCCTAACTAGGCCTTATAACACACACCTCAGTCTGGTTTTTAAGATGTGACTGTAAAATAACGTTTAAATAGCATACTTGTGTGCTGGTGCGGGACTGGCATCTTGCCTCGAATGTCAATAGCAAAAACTATGACATTAAAAATAGGTTCGAATGATGCGCTAGTAAACATCATCCCTCACAATTATCCCGCATTGAATTTTTGCTAATAACACGCTGGGCACTATTTTGATTTGTGTCTTACTTAAAGGCACGCTAATGGGCTTCACTTGTCTGTGAAGTCCGGCTGAATCATCAACACCTTGCGCTTAAATCAATGCCTGCACTTTTCTTCCCTTTTCTTATTCACCTGCTGATTTCAGACGCCCTTTAATGCTGAAAGCTATTCGATTGATAAGGAATCATTGTCATTAGCCTTTAGCTCATTAACTCACAACTAATTAGTGGGCTGAAATGAGACGCAGGGCCGGCTTTAATTAATTGGCCGAGTGTGCTCATATCCCAACACCAGCACTGTGAGGCTTTCAACCCAAGATCCATAGATGTAATTACGGCCAAGATGAGCCTGTATTGGAACGGGGTAAGGAAAGCTGTTTTGTTTTGTGCCTGCCATTTTCGCTTTTCATCAAATTTGTTCTATAAGCATTTATTTTGTACAAATACACACAGTCACTCTTTAAAGCTGCAAATAGCCTAGGTATTTTTGGTAAACGGATGCAATCTGTGTTTAACTGTTTCCAATTCCGAAGCAATGGTATGCTTATAATATGATTTTTTCAGAAATATCAGTGTGACATCATTTGAACCAGAGCTGTTGAGAGAGAGAGTTGCATCAACTCCATTCACTTCCGTGGAACCGTTTTTTCACAGCAATGGTGCCTCTCAATAGTTCCTATAAGTTTCTAGCAATGCACGCAAAACGGGTCGATCAAGATTAATTTCTAACATTATTATCTTATAATGAATAAAATAATTAAAGAAATAAAGAATTAAAGGAATAATCTTACCTCCTGGAACTATCCCAAGGCTCAATGAATGACGTGATGCTCAAAGGTTTTGAATTTCTGTTCGGTTCTGTCTCTCATTTTTGGGAGTATCCCTTTAATTATTTTAGCTAATCAATACAATAATCAATTCGTACGATATGAAGCCTACAAAACTGTATGATTATTCGAAAACGCATACGAAAGCCCCACCCCTTACTGAAACATAGAAATGAGATTGTATACATTCATACAAATTGGCTACGACATAAAATAGTTATGAATTCTTGTGAGATGGTGTTGGGTTTTTACAAAGTAAGACCCCAAATAGAATGTTTTTTGTACAATCTGCATCTTTTAACAAACAGCGAAGGCAAAGAAACACATCTCCATGCCTTCAAGTCCAACACACAAATACACAACATATTTGTAGTGCCATTACAGTGCTGGAATGTCATATCTGGGTGCAGGTGTCTGGATTAAAAGCAGCCATTTTTTAAATATTAGTGCTGGTGCATATTTTCAGCATGACTGCTTCCATTCTTATTTGAGACAAACACAGACTGCAGGACTTGTTTGGAATGTGAAATATTATTTTTAAAACACGAACGCTATGCTGTAAGAAAACTGAAATAAAGGAATACATTTTGTGAAGCTGAAGCTAAAACAAGGGGGAAAATCTACTAATGCAACCCCTTTGTAAAATTAACTGAAACAAGATAAAGAATTAAAATAAAGCTATGTTCAGAGTTTTAGGCCTAATCAGCCGAAAAGATGACGAAAAGCAGAACATGATGATAAATGTTTGGCCTCTGCAATACAATCTCACGGCAAATACGTAACTAAGTGGCAAATTTTGGCGAATTCGCCAGTTTGTACGATCTCCGTTGTATATTATATTGCGATTTGCTTTCGCACCAGTGCTCATACGCTTTTTTTTCACAGCTTATGATATCTTACAAATAAGCCATCTTGTGAAATATTTACGAATTCCCATGAGATTGGGTTGGTTATTGTGATGTAGCATGCAATAGCCCTGTCCATAAGTCGATGAGACCGGAACATACACACAAACATTTAATTGCATCCAGACACTTCAACGTTTATAGCTACATGAAAATAGCTTTTTAATAAAGTATATTCTTATTTAAAACAGTGCAAATATATTGAGTGAGGATTTTTATTTGGAGTTTTTGGTTCATGCACAAAGTAACACAACTTCATGTGGTAAACAACTTCCAGTTGCCTATTTTAAAAGGCTGTTTCGGTAATTAAATAACAAGTGCTGCTTTTACGGTCAAAAAGTGATGCACTGAATCATTTCCAGTGAATTTGAGATGACACCGAGACCTTACAGCGACACTTCTACTCCTCTGTGTGTCTCTCTGCCGCGGGATTTTTCATCTCTCTCTCTGTTCTCCCCTTGTTCCCTAGAGGAAGTTTCGTTCTCAGTTAATCATCTCTTTTTTTTCTCCCCCTAAAAAAATTCATGAACAGATGTCTATTAGAAAAAAAAGTGTTGGAGAAGAGGAGAAAAGAAGAGAGAGAGAGAGAGAGAGAGGGGAATCAAGACAGAAATGAAAGTAGGAAACAAGGCCCTGCACTGTGGTTCCACGGACACCAGTGCCAGCGTGGCTATTTTTAGATGCTGGTATTGAGCCAGAGGACACGAGCCGTGGCAGCGAAGGTGGCGCGGACGGAGAGAAAGATGGAGATTGGGTATAAGACAGAAACAGAAGTCCTGAAGGCCATAGCTCTTATCAGACAGTCTGAGATTACTCCTTGTAATTTCGACTGCAGCCCGTCACCTCTGTAGCCCTACAGGCTACACTCATTTACAGAGTTCAGATGTGAAGGATGGCTGGTTGAGAGAGCAAACAAAACAGACTCGCTCTTCTCCTGACGGCGCTTCCTTTACCCACAGCAACAAATGCCCTTCTGTGTGCAGATAAACATCCACACTGCCTGGAGTCCGTCTGTGTGAAGGTCCCACTGTCACAGACTGTGTTTCTGTCACGTTGCCCATAGGTCAGGATGTGTTTTGAGTTTTAATAGAAATAAATACTTTAGCGATATAATAGTGTGTCACACATATATTACTTTAATATTAAATATAACGTGAAGGTATGTATATACTAAAATATATACTTTTTACTAAAATATTATTTAATATTAGTCAATATAATATTATTTTATTTAGTATAATATTATTATATGACTATATTATCAAATATAAAGTCACGTTATATATGCACTAAAACCTAATAGTGTTACTAAAATATTATTTAATATATTATTAAACATGATATTAAATATATGTTATTTTATTGAAATATAATTAAATATTTATATTATATATTTTGTTAATATTAATTATAAATAAACGCCAAGAACATAGAGATGTGGATTGTCATTTTTGTCTTACCCTTTTTTATAGTTATTGTCACATTAAAACTCCATAAATAAAATGAATTTAAAAACCTATTGCTAAAGTACAATATTGATATCACAAAATACCTATTAACTGCATAATTGTTCATTGTTGCCATAGGTTTCTGTCAGATATAAACATGCTGCTCATCTGATATTTCACTGTTCGGCCTTTACCACCATGTGAATCTTCATTTTTATGTGCTTTCATCCTCAACAGATTCTTATGCATTGCATGTGTTTATTTCTCTGCGGTTTTGGTCGACATTTCTACTCATCTCATTAAGATATGGGAAACTGACATTTTTACGGAAGACAGATAGGGATCCTTCTGGCGATTTCAGCACGAACAAGTAAACACACACGACACGCACAGATGCGCACCAGCATCCACACAAATCTTCAGCTCTCGAGAAAGAAGCAGATGTGTGTTTATTTGACAACGACACACTGGCCGTGTTTCAACACACCACTGAATTTTCGAAACCCCCTTGAGATGGGATTACATCTACAACACGGATGGAATTGTTGATATGTTGCGAAGACACCCAATTATCTCTGAAATAATGGCTTAATAAAACGGATAATGTTTAAATAACAAATGTGAGGTTAAGGTTTGGGTAAGGAGTTCAGAAAATGATCGACTTCACAAATCCAAATGCCAGAAATCTGCCAACATCGTGTGTGTCCAAGGACTTTGTATCACAGACGTCCATTTATTTTTGTTGTGGGTTCAAGCCTTGACAAGACACGTCAAATCATATTGTGTCTAATGAGACACCAAAAAGCACAGATCAGTTCTTTCCCCTCCACCAGTCAGCCATCCCATCAGCCCTCGTCGTGACAGTATGTCGATCCTTTGGGAAGACCTCCTGGTCATTAAAGTGTACGGGTGGATGGACTTATTCACAGCGCATTACACCATCCCAGCTTTCCAAGATAACATGGAGATTCTTGAAGGATGGCTCTCCCCGCGGGCCAGTTCTTGATCACTGACTTGCACTAATTGATCCTAACAAGTGATAATGTACAGTTTCATGTTATATATTGTAAATGACAGGCGTCATTAGTCAGTCTTGCTGGCACTGCGCCACTTCAAACCAGCTGTTATCTTTTAAATGATGCCCTTATCTTCTAACAAGAGAACTGACAAGAAAATATCATTGAGATCTTTCGCAGAAATGAGGATTGCTGAAATATAAGACAAATAAAAGCTTAAAGGAATGACTTCTAAGCAAAAATTCATCATTTAATGAAACTTCATAAACCTTCACGTCGTTCAAAACAACTCAATTCGTTTTTTGTGTGTGTGTTTTATAGAACAAATAACACAGTCATTTTCGTTTTGGGTGAATTTATCCCTTAAACATGTTCGTCATATAAAATATAGAGGACATGTGCGTCACTATAACAGGTCCTGAGGTAGAGGAATATAAACTTGAATCATTAGGCTTTTCAAAACACCTTTAATACTTTTAAGCGTTTGAACTAAAGAGCTAAAGGTTACGGTTCAAGCCATCTTTCTAAGAAAACTCCCCCTTAAAATGATCCAAAGGCATCTTCGCGAAAGATTGTCGTGTGAAATATAATAACATGGTTTTCAGAGTCTTAGGTTCAGGACTTTTTTTGTGAGTACTGCTCAACCCACATTCATACCACACAGTGACATTCATAGCGTTTGCTTTGGAAAATGGCGAGGCGGTATGAGATCCCTCTCAGTCTTGAGAAATACTGCTTTGACCCAAACCCACTCGACACCAAGTTTGAATGAATAAATCCTGCTCACTGTACTTTTCATAGCTGTAATTTGTGTCTATTTCTGAACATCATTTAAGAGTGTGTGAAGAAGAGTAAAACTACAGATGAACCTACCCCTACGGTGGCTGACACAGGACTAAGATACCGTCGTTTTTTTGCCCAAGGATGTAACTTATTTACTTAACGCGCTCTGTAGAGCAGCTTGTCCATTAGGTGTTACTAAGTGCTACTGTTGAAACAATGTGGTGAATTCCATTTAAGGGGACCCGTTGTGTATGTACAGTAGATGAAAATAGCTCATTCTAAGGAAATTATAAACAACGCTAGGGATGCATGTTAAATTATCGCCCATATCGATAATAAAATGTAGGCCGATAAATTATGAATCATTTTATCTGGTTTTAACAACTTCAGCTGCACACAGTTAAAATCCAGTAAAGCGCTGTCTTTCTGTCATGATCGTTTGATTGGTCATGGAAAGCCAGCCGGCTTAATTATCTGAAAGGTGAGATTGGTCATCCGTGCTCCTCTGGAAGAACTTCTAAAATTGGCTTATTAAGTAAACATACTACCAGAAAAGTTTAAAAGTTTAAGAATCTTTAAATAGTGTAAACTAGACTTGGCACATGATTTTCTGGGGGAACAAAGAGAATTAATGGTAACTTTGTTTTCTGCAGTAAATGTTTACGAATAAAACCAGTTGTCCACTTTTTGCCTTTTGTTACAGTCTAAGAAAATGCAATATTAATATTTAGAGACTGTATATAGGCCAAAATATCGGTTATCGCCTTCCAATGTTAAATAATTATCGTATCGACCAAAATGTACATACCGGTGCATTCCTTCATAATGCTTGATTATCTAAGGGCTTCATACATCATACATCTCTGTCAATAGATCCTCCAAAAAACAAGGAGTATTTAAATTAAGGCTTATAGTTAAATTACTTTTTACTCACCCTCGTGTGGGTCCAAACTTGTAGGTTCTACCCTTAAATTTGTTTTGTATTTTGAAGATATTTTAAAGAATGTTGGTAACAATGGCGTCACCCGTTGAGATGCATTGCTCACAATAAAAGCGAATGGGTACCGCTGTTGTTCGGTTACCAACATTCTTCAAAATATATGTTTTTGTGTTCGGCAGAAGAAACTATGTTTTACAGATTTGAAATGACATGAAGATGAGTAAATGATGACAACATTTTCATTTTTGGGTGATTTATCTCTCATTTCTGGAGATTGAATCAGAGTTTGGTGCAGTGCAGTAGACACACAAACTGGATGACATCATGACTTTTGAACCCCATAGAAGCTTAAACCCCAAAGATAGTGCTGATGTGCACTTCCTAGTGATATATAATTATTTATCCAAGGCGTTGTTCGCTTGGAACATGAAATCACTCTGCCGTGTTTTGAAACATTATTCGTCATTGATACGCTTGCAATATGATTAAGAGTGAGAAAGACATGGAGCGGGAAAAGAAAGGCAGAAAGAGTGTGAGTGTGTGGTGTGTATATCTTGCATGTGCTGGAGCTCTGGGCTTGGCACAGAGAAAAAGATCATACAGCATAGTGTATGATGTTTTTGGGAGTGATACAAAGGCTGGTGCATTTGAGGATGTCTCCTGAGCTCCAGCGTCAGTTTGGGGAAGAAGGATAAATATGAAATGATGGAAAGTGAGATCCCAGTTGCATCTGATATGTTTTATTCTGTTTATAGTGGAGGGGTGAAAGTAGTGGAGAACCATAGACCTTTTAGAGATCTGGCTTGGGGAGGTAGATCCCAGAAGGCTGAATACAAGCAAAGTCTATATTATTTTCTAGCGATATATGCTCAGACTGTATTGTATGTATAATAATAGTTCTGGATTTTAAGAAGGGCCAAGCTGTAAAACTTTTATAAAATTGGATGGAAATTCTTGAGGGTCACCAGAAGTGATACAAGCTTTAGCAGGAAAGTTTTAATAAACAGAGAATCTTGGCTTATTAGTCAAATCAAAGCTTTGGATTTATGGCAATATCTATAGCCGATGTCCTAAAGATTAATCTCGTGTCACACCAATCATGATAGATGTTAATATCAGGCAATTATCATTCATATAATTCAAGTAGAGCTCCTGAGAAATGCTGACTATGTGAATCAATCCCCTTGATGAATTGCAATGGCTTTTTTATTCTGCATAGCATCTGCCATTGTACTTTTTATGAGCTATGAGTTATAGATTGGCTGGGAATATTTTGTACACACGTAACAAATTTCTATTCGTTTTTTCGCCAAAATGCATCATGTCTCATTTGGACAAACCATAATGAGTGGAAGTGGCATTAAAATTCATACTTTCTATGACGTTTTTGTGAGCAGATCTCAATCTTCACTGTAAAAGCCAATTCTTTATTATTTTATGAAAAGGGCTGTCCCAGGGCAGCAGACATTATATCTCAATACTGACAGACTTTAATCATCCCAGGTTCATGTTTGGAAAATTAGTGCACTTAGTCGATTGGCTTTAGTTGTTCTCTGATACAGTCTCTTCTGCTGAAACTGATTATGTTTTTCAACCGTTCCTATTTTATCTCAAAATCTAAATGCATTGACTCCAATTTCCATGAGAAATAGTTTTTTAATGGATTTGGGCACTTGGCAGATTTGGGGCACTTTTAATACAAATGAATACTTAAATAGTAAATAACACCTGCGAAAGGGACTGGATGATTGTCGGATTACACATTAGCAATAACAGTAGTGTGTTGCATCACACAGATAAGTACCGATTAAGTATATATTACTGTTCTGTTGGATGTCTGATTGTGATGGAAGATAGATGGGAACTATTTAGCAGACCTATTTATATGAACATGACTATGTTTATTTATTAATGTGCTGAAAATTTCCCTTATAAAAACGATCTTCAAAGCTTTACCTATGACTTTGTGGAAAAACACTTTTGAAATATGTCACGTAATGAAAATACGTTCTCACAGAATAAGCATATGTGAATAATTCAATTTTGACAAAAAATGACAGAATGCCATAATTCTGTACCTAAAATCTAAGTTTTAATTATACAAGGGGGGTATAATTAATTTATATGGCATTTAAAGAATAAAATGGCACTATCGTGGGAGATAAAGAAGAAAAAGGACATTTCCATAGTATCCAATAAATAAATTAACTAATTAATTAATTAGACTACACCACTTCTTCAGAGGTCTATAAAGACCTTAAATAATGAAGCGTTATCTTTACAACATTAGAATGAGCTATTTCTATCTACATAGATACATAGAGATCTACGCCGGTCCCCTTACATGGAATTCAGCTTGTTGTTCCTACATTAACCCTAAACGGACCAACTGCTCTACAGAGCACGTTTAGTAAACACGCTGTCTCCTTCGGCAAAACGTGGCGTCATCTTAGTCCTGTGTCAGCCACCGTAGTGCTTCGAAAGGGTGGGGTGAAGTGAGCTGTTGGTTTGCAAATCGCATCCTCGTCGCTAGATGCCGCCAGAAATCACACAATGGTCCTTTAAATCATAAAGTTTATATGTGCCATATTAAATGTTTTTGACAAAGTTCTGTCTACTGATTAACACCTCTTTCCAGCTTTCGTGAAGACAGATGGAACAAAGCTACTGATCAGGAAAATGTTGATGACATTCACAGTAGGGAATCGGAAGAAAATCCCCCCAGGAAAATGAAATGTGTGTAGTGAGCAATCTGTTGCATGATGTACTCATATACAACAGTGGTGGCAGGAGGAATATGGTTGTGGAAATAGAAGTCTTGCACCATAGACGCCTGTTCGTAAACATTGGGATGCGTTTTTATCGGCGGAGCTTAGGTGGAGGTGGAAAGATCCTCCTGCCCGCATTACTAATGCTAGGTAAGGTCACTCACTGTCTAGGACCGCGAAGTTAACCTCAACGCAAGGAACCTAGCCGAGCTGTACCTGCTCACTCAATGGATCCAGGGACGAACTGACAGGATTACCTCCAGTTAGGTGGCGTGACATCTACACCTACCAGACAGAGAAACCAGTTTTGTATAGAAAAGATAAACTGAGAATACCTGCGTGTAACGGCACTAACAGTGGCAAACGTTAGCAAATGCGTTTACTTGAACACAAACCTGACACAAAACTCGTTTTCCTCTCCCTTATACTAATCCACTTTTGACAACTAAAGAAGAGATGACAAACAGTTTCCTATGTTTAGTTTCTGGACGATAGTTAACTGCTAGTTGTGTTACTAACAAAGTTAGCTAGCATACCCTATGCGTTCAAAGTTTAACGCTACGTGAAAAACAACCTTGTTCCCCATCTCCAGTTTCTGAATTGGGTACACTATCGTATTAAACCCAATAGCATCTGTAAGTACCCATGTCACTGGGTTGCATTACTTTTTACTTAATCCCAATGTGATTTTGCATGTACAGTATAAGATGTATATACAGTAAAAGCAGGGCAGGAAGGCTATAAGAGAGTAACATAAATTAAGCCTTACAATCATGCCACTCCTCATTATCTACAGGATTTATTCATGAGGACCGGCAAACGTCAAGAGCAGAGAAAACAAATGATGCCAGCGCATAAACATGACAAAAGTATTCTTAGGTTTTAAAATAAACCCCTTTTAAAAGTTCAACAACATAACAGTAGTTCAACAGACATCAATAGTTTGAACTAACATAGTCATTTTTGTATAGTGTCTATACAGTAGTAAAAGGGCCAAAGTAACAATTAAATTAGCATTTAAAATGAGAACAGTAATAACATTAAAATCCCATTTACTGCTATAGTAGGAAAAATAAATACTATGGCAGTCAATGGTGGATGAGATCTGTTTGGGTACTGACATTCTTCCAAATATCTTCCATTGTGTTTAGCAGAACAAATACAATTTAACAGGTTTAAAAGTATTTGTGAATGGGCGATCTATCACTTTAGGGCTGCTGTGTATCCCTAGTCTTTTTCTCAGAAGGACTGCAGAAAAACTGTGGCATGATCTTCTGTTCATGACATGAATAAAAACACATAACTAGACAGTGGGAGTCTGTGTTTATCGTTCAGAAACCTGACAGATGCTGACAAAAAGTATGCAAGATAAAGTAAGAAAAGGTAGGTGGACTTCTCATCTGTAAGATAACAACAGTAGGTGCATGTCTAGAGAGGCGGGGGGGCGAGCACTTTCAGGGTTGGTGTTGCTCCTGAAGCACCAGGTCAAGTGTGTTTGCCGGCCTTGCGTGGTGAGACCTTTCAGAGAGATCAAAGAGATGTGAAAGAACACTTGTAGAGCAAGAGGTTTGATTCTCCAGTCTTGTCTCTTGGAGGAATCTGTGTGGAGGGGTCATTGGGGACCGGCTGGGTCCTGTGAGTTCATCCAGATAATTGACTAGCAGACCTGAAGAACAGGACAAAAAACACAATATTTTAGTTTAGTAAGGTGGGCTGCTGAAAAGGTAGAATGAAGCGTTCAGATGGGTGTGAATTAAGTAAACACGCTCTCCGATGATTAGAGGAGTAATCTGTGGTTTCTGTTAGTGGCTGTGAAACTGTGTTTTGTGAACTTTGTAAAAACGAAGATATTCAGTGATGTGTACCATGGTGTGTTCATTAAGTTAACTAGGTCACAAGAAGTGGCAGTCTGTCTTTCTACCTGTCTCTCTGTCCCTCTCTCTGTCTGTCTCTCTCTCTCTGTCTCTATCTTTCTGTCTGACAAAAAAGGATATCTGTCTGTATCCATCTATCTGTCTGTCTGTCTCTGTCTCTGTCTCTGTCTGTCTGTCTGTCTGTCTGTCTGTCTGTCTGTCTGTCTGACAAAAAGTATGTCAGTCTGTATCAATCTGTCTATCTATCTGTATCTACCTGGCTGTCTGTCTGTATGTCTGTCTGTCTCTCTTTTTCTCTATCTCTGTCTGTCTGTATCTGTATGTCAGGCACCCCAAATCCTACATCTCCGGCAGATCCTTCAGGGTGTCATGGAGGGGCTCGCTGTCCACTGCTCACCACATAATCACTGGGGTCCCCCAGGGATCATTGCTTGGACCATCACCTCCAAAACAGACCATCTGCCAAAACAGACCTACTTGTATTTCCAACGCACCCCACGGTGCAACAGGATTTCACCATCCAACTTGGCAATATCACAATCACTCCTTCCAAAACAGCCAGGAACCTTGGAATCATTTTTAATGACCAGCTGACCTTCGAAGGATCACATCACATTGCAAAGACAACGCGGTCATGCTGATTTGCCGTATTAAGATTAGAAAGGTTAGACCCAATCTCACTGAGCATGCAGCACAACTCCTTGTCCAGGCCCTTGTAATCTCAAGGTTGGACTTCTGCAATGCTCTCCTTGTTGTTTTTCTTGCAAAGGCTATCAAACCACTTCAGCTGGTTCAGAATGCAGCAGCACACATCGTCCTCCAAGAGCACAAAAGGACTCATGTGACACCTCTTTTCAACTCTCCACTGGCTACCGGTTGAAGCCCGTATCAGATTTAAGTCACTGATGCTTGCCTACAGGACTATCACTGGATCTGCACCGGCATACTTTCACACCCTCCTACACTCCATCAAGAACCCTGCGTTCAGCAAACGAGCGGCGTCTTATATTGCCTTCTCAAAAGGGCAGTAAATCGCTATCCCGCTCATTCTCCTTCACACCTTTTTCCTGGTGGAACATTATTCAAAACTACAACCACATCTCTCACAACATTAAACAAATTACTTAAAAACCATCTCTTCTGTGAATACTTGAATGGCAAAGGAAAAGATCACTAACCCTCTCTCTCTTTCTCTCAACAGGAATTGTTCTGGCTTATTTGGAAACTAGCAACTTGGTATAAGCACATTTTGTATTATTGATCCTGTATGACATATCGCTTTATTGCTCCCTGAACTATCTGTAAATTGCTTTGGGCAAAAGTGTCTGCTAAATGACTAAACGTATGTATGTCTGTCAACTGTATCCGTCTATCTGTATCTATCTGTCTTCCACTCCTGTTTACATCTTTAATTGATATGAAAACACATTTTAATACAGCTGCACCACATGGTTTTATAACACGTTTTATCTACTGTGTCACAGAGTTTCCATCAAATTTTAATAGAGTCATGATATTTAGATTGGCCTCTAACTGATTCTTACGAGACCAAATGCAAGAGTGTTCAATTGGCCAATATCATAACTATGTGATAGACTTAGACAAACATGTATGATTGGAGGTAACAAGCACTTACGATTGCACTCAGAGCAGCGTGAAACATATGTGCGGCATTTGATCTCAATCTAGAGCGAGTCAATGTAATGCGAGTCGGGTTAATAGAGTTCACTGTAATGATACAGGAGAACATCAGTTCCAGCTGAAATGGCACCATGTCACAAATGGGCAATCTCGTGGAGTTTATCGAATAAAACCAAAGCAAGATCTCGATAAGACATGCTACATATTTAAAAGCACTAAGTTGGATGGTGTACAGCGCTGTAAATGCTAATGTTGTCAGTCAAGTTGTCTTTATTAAGCTTGAACTAAGTTGGAATGTTTCTACGTTTTTCAAACAAGTTTTAAGAGATGCCTTCATTGATTTTACTGAAAAATAAGTTGATTTTAAGTTTGTATTGAACCCTTTTTTACATTTGTGGAGATATTGCAGTTCATATAAATGCATGATTTGTTATTTCACTTTTATTCTATTCTCTGAACAGTAACTCTATTACCTTGAGTACTGGGAAACGTCTTGAGCTTACTTTCATTACATCAGTACTAACTTAAAATGACAAAAACACTGTCAGCCACTAAATTAACCCTTCAGGTGTCTACTAGTTAGCAATATCACAAGCAGGCAAAAAGAAAAAAATAGTTTGCTTAAGTAATGAGGTCACAAACTCAGTTGACAGAAACACCCGCTATGGAATTGGTCATGGAAATTAAGAAACATGAAGTGCCATTTGATTTCTCCAAAGCAAATCAGGTTGAAGAAATGAGGGCATTTAATATCTTGATTAAGTTCATTCCAATAGTCCGGGTGGGATGACAGCCATCAAATTGATTTTGCTGACACAGAACATTACACATAACAAGCAGCCGCTATGATTTGTTGCATTCGCATTTAATCACTTTTGATTAGAATGAACCCGAAAAATGGCGTTGAAATAAATAAATGCTTTATTTCTTGGGACGGTATGATTTTCCTATAAAGCACACGAAATGGTTGAGAAAGCCAGGTCTAACATGTAACTCTCTAATCCAGCAGTGTGTAAATGATGTAGCTGAAACGGTGTAAAATTTATCATCCCATCTGTGTGGTACCCTGAGGAATAGCACGTCTCCATCAACGCCCCTGACAGGCAGCGACTGATAAAATATGACGTGCGTGTGCGAGGAACGTTCCATATGGTGTGCGTTTTTTTGACAGAGCTGTGACCCTAAACAAATGTGTCAAGTCGGTGCGTACGGGTGCTGGGTGGGTGTCACACCTTTCTTCCATGACAACACCAAGAAGTTACATCTGCATATGACTTGCCTATCCACGTTTTAGCTCTATCTGAGGTAAGAGAAAGAAAAATCACAGATGAGATAGACATCAATGAGAGAAAATGGAGAGCGTATGGAATCTTTTGCTTGAGTCTTCTGTGTATCAGTTCTCTGAAAAAAGACAGAAATCTTACAGATGTCTCTACAAGAGTTCAGGAGAGAAATAATGTCACAAACTAAACTCATCTTTACCAAGTCTGCAGTTCAATAAGAAATCAGACATTTCTCATTTAAACCAAAATAGATTACTTTACAAAGTAATATTACTATTATTATATAAATAATAATTCAACAATTGAACTGTTTTTCCTCTTAGGCTTTTCCAGGAAAATCATCTGGGACTAAGTTTATATTCAAAGATTCAAAGTAAATGAAAGTCTGAGTTTTAATAGAGCAAAATAATGTTTTTGTAGTACAAAAACACAAGTGTAAGATATAGCACAGAGGGTTTATGGTTATGCTTACAATTTATGCGTCAATTTTGCATGTCGGTTCATGACTGCAGTATATTTTCCAGCAGATGGATGTTTTAAATGATGAAACCTGTCAGTTGTGATTTAATAAATGATCTCCCTCTCTATCACAAGCCTGTTAAAAATGAATAGGACAAACTCACCGTGTATGACATTTTATCGATATTATATCATAAACACGCTTAACAGTGTGCCTAATATGCTGGGTTTTTAAAGAGCCTGTCTTTGGCTAAATAATTGATGAGTCATTTTATTTCATTATTGCGTTGGGAACTTGCTGGTAGCCTGAAGAAGAAAACGGGAAGCGTGGCATACGGTTATACAGTATCGGGAGCATCCAGGAGGGCAGGATGCCATAAACGTACACCATTGTAAGACGGATTGAACCAACGGAATCTCATGACAATTTGTAATTATTTCACATTGTGGCTAATTTTTATGAATTTGTAATTTCATTTGTTTGTTTTGTAATTTGCTTTTACACCAGCCCTTACAATGAGTATACTTCGAGATGATTATATTAAGTATACTTAAAGTAAGAGTTCAACCGAAAATGAAAATGCTGTCATCCATTACTCACCCTAAAGCTGTTCCAAACCTGTACTCAATTCTTTGTTTGGTTGAACACAAAGAAATATATTTGGAAGAATGTTAGCAACTGAGAGGTCTGAGGCACCTTATAGTAAGAACAAATATTGTATAACTTTTTTGTCCTGTTGAACACAAAAGAGAATTTTGGAAAGCAAACTGTTCCGGGCACTTTTGCCAACCATTGTAATTTTTGCTATGGCAGACAATGATGTCCCAGAACTGTCAGTTTCTAACATTTTTCTAAATATCTTTGTGTTCAACCGAGGCAGTGGCTCTCATAAGCGTGAAATTGAGTTCTACATTTTTACATCACCTGTGGCTTCGCAGTGATTAGTCACATAGTATTTATAGCATCATAATCCTCTCATGTCATTTATTAAAGGTTCGAGTGGGGATAATACAATTTCCTCCCTAACACGCAGCCATACAGATAACCGTCCACGGCACACTGAAAATTTCAAGGATATAAAAGATTTTTTGAAGAAGCAGCCAGCCTCTGCCAACGCAGGTTTATAATCCATATCCATCTGAGGAATGTGGCATTTCACATTTAATGTAGGTGTGAAGACCTGCGAAGAACAATGATTGTCACTTTAGAGGTGCAGAACAGGATCTTTTAAAACCTATTGTGTGATGACTTTAAGGCACGCTTAAAACCAGCCTCACGGTCATTACATCCACCACCTGAAGTACCATCAGATTCAATGGATGCTCTTTCACATTGTGTATTCCGCACACAAGCACTGAGTGTTCTGAACAGCTGTAAAGTAGCCTACTTTGGGCTTCACTGCATAATTTGTCTCAATGACACATCTGTCATCCTCATCTTTTTATTGAGGTGTGTCCGTTAAACTTGAGAGCTCATCTGAGAGGTTTTAAAACCCGTAACGGAGAGAGTCTGGAGCAAGGTATGTGTGACGGAAACGTGGAATTGATCGATGGCCCGATGAGAAATGAAGAAAGAGAAAATCAAGGCAGCCGGTCACGTTGTGTTCAGGATTACAAGAACTTAAAAAAAAGGTTACTACATGCTTGTGGAAAAGGAAAACAGATTGAAATACGTTGAATTTATCATCAGCAGATGTTTCTGGCTGCTTTGACCCTTAAAAGGACTTTTCTTGCAAGAAACTTTAAGATGTGAATTTAAATGGAAAAATTCAAGTTGTGTCATCTTAGGAAATTAAGTAGAAGTATAACGTTTCACCTCATATACTGTACACGACTGTATTTCAATGCATCCCTGAATTTGTGAAGATGAGATGCCTTCCAGCACTTTCCATAGATGAGGGTTATTTTAAAATTGGTAATTAAAGTACAATTAGGTTCTGCTAATAAAACCTTGTCCGATTCCTTGATGATCGACGAAAGTCAATTACTTCGTATCTATGCATTTTATTTTCTCATTACAATTTTCAACGCTCCCCTATTTGGCTCTTTTAAATTAAAGCAGGCACTCGGCACATCAGCTCGGGTTTAATCAAGTGGAAACCACCAAAGCCCCTCTGACTCCATGGCATGCAATCAAATCCGGTCTCTCTGCCCATCACTGGGATCCCGAGCCTCATCAGGACCAGCGGGCTACATCTGCATTACAGCGGTCAGAAATATAGACCCTGCTTGTCACCGATGCCCAAAGTGTGCATCTTGCTTGACTTTCAAAGAGTAACGAAGTGGGAAGAGAAGACGATCTTGTGACATTGTTTGAAAGCCATATTAACTTAAATGATGGCAGGCTTAGGTCTCGTTGAATGATTTATGGCTGGCGAAATGTTGCATCTGTGGCGGGATATCAGCTGTCTACTGTCAGGAGATGAAAGCTTTCAGACGAGCCTTGCAGCTTTTGCCAATATGTCACACTATCCCACAACCCTGGACCAGGGCGAGTGGCACGTAGAGTCTCGAGCAGATGTCGCGGTTGAACGCAGACTCATTATGATCTCGAACAAGGGAGGAAAATGTTGAAGGACTTTTTATTGCCCGTGAGATTGTGGTGACTACTGTCTTGGGTGCTTGTAAGCGTTTTGTTGAAGGTATCGTGTTTCCCCAGGACGGGGTAATCCCATAACCGCATGTCACAAAATTGTGATTTATGCAGACTATAAAATACAACAATTCTCTGCATGCATTTGCGTTTGTATAAATGACCCACAGAGATGATGATTGTAACAAGATCCATAAAAGGAAGGAAGGATGCAAACTTTAATCAAATAATAACACAGAAGTAAAGCCACCTCATGGTCGACTGCCGGCCCCAAGAACATTAACACAAACTTAAGAAATGTCCGGGCCCGGTCCTCTCTCTCCTACCGCTCGTCCTGTTAAGCTCCCAATCTCCTCCATGAGATATGCGGGACCGGTGTGCGCACAGCTATCACTCACGCCACCGGCCCCACCTCACAGCTCTTGTCCCGCCTTCCTCACCACAATGATGTTCAAATAATTCAAAATTGAATAATTTAAAACTTTTTTTAAATCTAAAACACACCAGATCTCATGCGATAGGTTACCTGGCTGATAATACAATGCTAAAGGACAATCACAACACATGCAGGATTTAAGTGGAAAAAAGGGATTGTTCACCTGCATAAAAAATCAGCATATGCTCAGATGTAATGCAACAAAAATCAATGAAAAAGTTTCATTTTAATTATATTTACTTCTTCCAGGCTGAAGAGTTGGCCCACAAGCCTTAGAAATGATGCCCAAGGTTGTGTTTTGAATTGAATGCCAGTTTATCCAGCTTCAATGAAATGTATTTTTGTGGCTTATTTTACATCCTTATTCTACAAAAATGTTAATAGGAGAAGGACAACCACAACAAGACAGCTCAGATACAGAATAAAAGGCGCTTAAGAACTTACGAATGAACATCAGATCAATATGACTGGGGTGGCTCCAGACGTTCATTTCGCCTCATATTGGGAGTCACACGGACACAATGAAACAACATCAAAGCTTTAGCGCTCCTATATTGAAAACAAAATGATGAACAGAATAATGTATAGGCGCGATATGGCTGCTCACAATATTGTGCAGCGGGATTTATTTGTAAGTCATCCTTGCCCAAAGCAATTAAGCAAGTCAATCAGGTCGTGTGAAACATTACAGTAGTGGATTTCTGTTTATTTGGAAATAAATTAAATAGAGATTATCCAGCTGATAAGGAACTTAAAAGCTTATCGTAAAATCAAATGAGCTTTATGAGTCAATTCAACTCAAATTATATTGAACTGAGTTTTTACAACTCGTTTTTTTTTCAAGGCTTTCTTGATGTAAGCAGACATCCTGGTACATAATTCATGGGTCTAATGCAAAATGTCCAGCCGTTTCCCAATCAACAGTTTACTAGATGCACAGAGTATCAAAGCACAAATGTTTCAATGTCAACCAGCAGGTTTGGGATCAGTAAAACACAACTTACAAATGAAAAGAGACAAACTTCTTCACATCTTCTGAAGCGAATCTCTTCTGCAACACTATAATGGCACCAAACAGCATTTTCTGAATAATGACTATTGGCACGTTTCAAACACTTAACTCGTCTTCCATGGTTTGGACAAGCAGTCTTCCATGCCATTGGCCAATTGTATTGCCCACCCAAACAAACAGATTAGAAATCCATTTGGTGCTGTTAGTGGAGCAGAAATCAGAGACTTCGCCTTAAGGATTTGCAAAAACAAGTTCAGAGAACAGAGAAATTCTGCCTGACAGAAAATGGATTTAGCTGGGATTTGAAAATGAATCTTTGCTTCTCTTATTTTACAGGATGATCTGTATCCCATAGCTGGTGAATATTCTTCATGGGTAACATGAGCCCTCATATATTCTCCAGGCTTTGCTTTCCTTCTACTACCTCGCATGTGTCTGCTCGACAATGCGTGTTGTGTTTAGTAATTTACCTCAAAATATACATTATTACACATACAAAATCTATGCCCTCTTACAGAAAAGTAATTTTCTGGTCCCACATACACCTTTAAAAACCTCGGTTCGGACCAGACTGACCTGGAATCATTTTAAATCTACAGTACGTACACTTTGACAAATTCTGAGTTGTTTCAAGCCTCATGGGTTAAAAACTATTTCTACATGTGTTGTGTCCATTGCAGTCCAGTGTCGGTTGAATTTCAACTAAATCAAACCTAAGGAGTGACATAAAGTCATCCAACAGCAATGTCAAAGACTGACAGCATGACAAGATACACGAAAACTGTGATTAAAATCAAGGTAAAATCATGTTAAAAAAATTTGTTATTGTATTGCTTTAAAGTGAATATGAAATTCGCACTATTTGAGGTCTTAAAAAAAGACAGCATCTTTTCTGTTATTTCTGCAGAGAAATGCAGATAGAAACTATATTTATTTGAAAATTGGTATAAATATTGTTAAGGATAATTTTACCTAAACGCATACCTATAAATTGTAATGTCAGAAAAACTACAAAATTATTTAAAAATGGTCACTTGACAGTAGAAAGCCACACATGACAGATACAAGGTTTTGATGCCAGGGCGCCATGCATATAGATGAGACTAGAGTTTATGTACGCTTTCATAACCTTTCCCATCAAATCTCCACCATTAGTATGCACCAATAATCCCGACAGCATGACACTATGTCCCATTTACAGTGTAATCACTAACATTAGAAAATTGTGAAGCCATATTACCGAGTGCCAGCGTCATTATACTGATTAAAATGATGGTGCAATTTAGCCAAACTCAGAGTGTCCTCTTGAGCCCTGTTAAGTTGTATTACCGTGTTTTTACGATGATGAATTTACCCCGGCCTCGAATATAAAAGGTCCAGTACTGGGTATGTAAGCCTATCGATGATTGTCAAGATTCACATGATTAAATGTATCAAACACACAAATGAGTGAATTTCTGTCAGTTAGTATATCCAATAACCTTGTGGTTTTCCTCAACTTTCCGAATATTCAGATTGGATATACTTTGTTTTAGCCAGAGTTCTGCTGCACTTTTTGGGTCCAAGAAAGTACTAATCAATCAGACAAATCCATTTGGAGACCAAAGTGCTCGACAGAAACTAAATCTAATCTTACAGGATAAGAGTCAGGCGCGCAGATGGCACTAGGGACGGGGGACACATGACCCCCTCAGATTCATAGTGACCATAATAAGGTATGTGCTTCTCTGTGCTCTTTGTGTGCTGCTGCTAGCCTGCTACGACTCCTGACCCCGCCCCTGGGGTCCTATGAGGTGCTGTTAGCTGCCTCAATTGTGCCTGTAGAAGCGGTAACCATAGTGATGACATGCCATCGTCTTCTTCCTCTGCTTGTAGCATTTATTGACGGTGGGCAAGACAACTTTTTGGTGCATTACCGCCAAAGTGTCATTGGGGGAATATAAAAAATTTAATAAAACTAACTTATATAATAGACAGGAAATTTCATGATAATGTAACTTATTATCATTCTTCCGAATTTGTAGCTACCTTATAGTAGCTCTAAAGACATATTATCTGTGCCTTCTGTATGTAACTGTGTTTCCAGAATCTGTCTCTCTTTACTGCTCTACACTGTAATACAATTTTCAGTTTCACCACAAAATATACATAATCCGGAAGAATGTTTCCTGATATTATATAAATTTCCATTTATAGATGAGTGTCCTAATCTCGGTCTTGGTATTATAACTTCTTCTGTTCTTTTAAAGTCATTTTTGGTCTTATTATTACTTTCTTTTGAATTTTGTAGAAATGTCTATGCCATTTATGTTTGCCAAGGTTTAATATCAGCTTGTTTGATAATTGTCTTTGCCTCTGCTTTACTGATCTTTACATCAATTTCAATATCATTTTTATTCAATGATCTTTTAGCATGTTTATCTGGTACCCACAAAAATGAAACAACCTTGTGAATGAAGTCTATTAACCAGTTACAATGCCATCGTCTATCAGAGCTGTTGAATATGAGAGTTAGGACACTCTATCTCACCGCCGTGTGGCCACGTGGTCACTCAATAGTTCCAAACAAATCCGTGCTGTCAACCTATTTGAATGGATTTTACAACATCAACTGTATTTGCATAAATTTAGCGATTTGCTTCCACATTCCATTCTTACTATGGAGGTCTATGTGAGTGTTGTAACTCGTATATTCAACAGCTCTATCGTCTAAGACTGCGCTGGTGGGTCTTCTGGACTGAAAAAATGGCCTGAATAACTGCCACATAAAGGCAATGAAGAGACAAAAAACAATCACCTCGTTTTTCAAAAACCAAACAATGTTAGTGTCCCCCGATGCCTGTTGACTTTTCCCAGATGTGGAAGATTAGTTTTGTCATTTGTTTGTATAGCTAGTCTTTTGCAAACACAGCTAAACGTGGAGAGCATGACTTTGCAATTATGTGAGTGGACAGAGGCTAATAGCGAATGAACACAAAAAGAATGGTTGGACAAATAAAACAATTTATTGACAGGAAATACCGTTTTATCTGGACTTGCAAGACTAAATTAGGGTCCTGGCATAACATTAGCATCTAACCTGAAGTGCTGTATAAGTTGACTGAGGTCATTATATTGATTTATGTTTAAATGATATAAATATATTTTGCAGAAGGCATGAAGTTTTGGTGGGTGATCGGCATACTAGACAAATAGCAGTTTTATAAATGCATTGCTATTGTTGATAGGTAGGCCTTTGTTCATTGTTGTCTATCCGTGATTTCAAATAATAATCCTTTAGTGCAAACCATTAGCCCAAATTACGCAAAGTAACCACTTGAGCACTAGTTAAAGCCCAAATTACGCAAAAGAACTAACTGAGTTGAAATCATTTGCTGACAGCTTGGTCCCCCCAGTTAAAAAATCCCATCTTCGCCCCTGATAAGAGTGGCCAGCTTTCCAAAACAGAACCATGAGAATAATTCCCTGAGGAGAAAACAGAGTAGGAGAAACACTATTTGGATGAGTAAAAAGCGGAACTTCTAGATCAAGATGTGCTTTTCTTGGACAAAGATCTTAGTCTGTTAAGAGTAGGTGTGGGGAGACCGAGGCTATAAGTTGTCACACTGGCTATATGTCTCAGTGACTTTCGGTGTGTTTTCTCTATCGCCGATGCTGGACTGAAACCCTATATCTCCAAAATTGGAAATGAAAAAAACTGCTTTTTGAAATAATTAAACAATTTATTAAACACATTTTAGTGGTTAGATATTTGCATGAAAATATGAATCATATGAATGAAATGTGTCTCCCTGGCTCACCTCTTCAGAAATTTGGTTTGTTTTTTTAGGTTCGAATTTTTAGATAACAAATGCTGCCCTAATCTACACATCATACCAGAGTCAATATCCTTAATGATGCATATCAAATATCCATAATCTGAAAGCTTTTACAATAATGAAGAAGATTATGTTGTAAATAATAAATGAAATATTCATAATTGTGTCTGTTTAAGACACGTTTAAACTCACACATTTATTAGAATTCTCAATTTGATATAATTAATATAACGCACCAAAAATAGCCCATTGTATAAACAAAAGAAGATGCAGATTCCACATCATTGGTTTCTGGTGTATGCATGCCGGCAAACATCATTTCAACGAGTCTTTATTATCCATCTCAGCTTATACACTTTGCCCATGTATATGTTTAGCTTGGATTTGCGCTTTTTTGATGAGAAAAAGTTCAAAAGTTTAGCCAAGCCCCTGGTACAGCTCCACCTGATAGGGTTTAATCCCTTGCTGCAACCCATTCTCTCTTTTCACCCCTCAACTAGTCTTTCCTTTCGACACCTGACTCCCTGACACGAAATGGAATTTGGTCCCGTCAGCCTTGAATGTATAATATAAAGGGATACCTTTGTCCTCTCTGTAAGTGCAGTGTAATGAACTGTGTGGAATGCAATCTGGCACTAACTAAAAACCTCTTTTCAGGCCCGTTTTAGAAGGACGGCTCTTTATGCCGAAGAGGCCGAGCGGCTCCCAACCCCCTACCTTTTTAAAATCTTGCTCTTCTTCTTTAAATTGAGAAATTCTCACCAACATGAAGTTCAGTTTATGCACCCTTTTCAACATTGATGATTCTTTTTGCTCTCTGAAGAAAAAAGGACATTTGAAATCGAACAATGCAACGCATTTGCAGGCCTTGAGTCTAAAGGTTACCCTTTTCCAATTATGCCGTCTTCCCTATGAAAGGCAATTTTGGTAAATATGACACAACGGCTCGAACGAAGGAGAAATATTTATTTGCTGGTGCCTTTTCAAAGCGTGTTTTCCAATTATGAGCAATTTTGTAATTACTGAAAATCTTTCCTGTTTAGTTAATGGTCCATTTTAGAATTTCTAATTTTTCATGCCAAGCAAAGGACTTTTAAAATAAAGTAACTTTTCTTACATATGTGACGCATTTCAGTAACTGGATAATAAGAAAAACACGAAAGGTGGAAGTTGGTTTTCTCAGGAGTTGAGTAAAACGTGTCTGGCCAAAGTGGTTATTTCAGAAGAGTGAAGCAGAGTGAAGTAACATGGAGACGAATCATTTCTAAAACTAACATTCTTTATTTTTAATGTTGACTTTAAGCCAACCAAATATTTGAGGGGTGAGATGATTTGCCAAACAGTTGTCAACCAAACAGTTCTTGGCCACCATTGACTACCATAGGAAAATATTTCTTTATAAATGTCTTTGAAAACAAAAGAAGATATTTTAAAGAATGTAGGAAAGCATTACAGTTCTGAGGCACTTTTGACTACCATTGTCATTTTTCCTACTTGTCATTGGAGACCAAGTATTTTTCTAAATATTTTTCTCTGTGTCCATTCCTTGAATACACTGATCAATGATTTATAAAACATTTTAAGGCAAAGACACAGTGCTTGTTGAACACAAAGCACCATCGGCTGCAGGTAGAGAACTGTGGCCTGTATCACAAAGCCGGTTTTAATCCAGGTAAGTTCGCGTTTAGTTTGAGCATACTCCGAGTTTTCGGGCTCAAGAAGGTGGGTTGGTTTTGAACGCGCTTTTTCGTCACGGGAACTTAGGCTACACCCCAAACCTGCTCCGGAGAAGGTTTTATTCTGGGTTAAAGATCGCAAAGCAAAACAGGACCGATCAGCTCGGAGAAAAGTGACGTATATCCAACGCATTAAAGCCACACGCGCCTCACAAACTCTGGATCAAACCTGAGTTGACAGAGAACCTTTATGCCAAGCATTGTGCTACTGCTGAACCTGAGCTGAACCAGGTTGGGTTTGGTTTCGTCAACTCAAAACTTACTCTGCCCATCAGTGTTTGTTCACCTTGCTTCGTGATACAGGCCACTGGTGTTGAGGAGAAAAGGATGGAGGCAGCACTCCCTGATGAGTGATGCATAATTCTTATTTGACAATCTGCTGATTGTCCTCCCAGGGAACAAGAACACCAATCTAAAGAAACTGCCAGCAGCAACCCATAAATGTTCTTACATTGCCACCTTCTGGTGGAAATAACTCTCTACGTGCAAATCATGGTTGAAATTTGGGAATTTAACAACCCAGTTGCTGTTGTTCACAAGCACAAATCAACTAAACCCATTTGTTTTATTTTGATTTCCTCCATTACAACCTTAAAACACATTCATTCACAAATATGGAAATTGTGTATAATTCTAAAGCCCATGTGACACATAAACAGATCTAACCTTTACTAAAAATGTGTGAGCAAATGTAAAATTGGAAACTAAAATTGTCTTGGTAAACCAGACCAGATGCGATAACGTTGCTTCATCCAAACCAAACATTGATGGAACCCATAATGTAAAGGGTTGCACAAGGCTCTGTTCAGGGGGATTTTTAGATGTTGACAACGGTGGGCAAGAACAATCGAAATATGGTGAGCTCAAACAATTCTGTATAGTGTGTACAGGCACAGTTGAAAGTGCTTTGAACTGCGTCCCAGCAGGGGGCGATATGTTACCGTAAATGTTTGCGTCCCATTTATATGCTGGTCCACCATTCCATCACGCTGAAAAATATTGCCCTGCGTTAAGCCAGATAAAAGGGTTAGGATTTGGCATCATTCTTTATTGACAGCCATACATCAATAGATATGTATTCTGACAACATTTTGGCAAGAACATGCAAATTGCATAGATTTTATTACATTGTTGCAGTTGTTTTGTTATTGTGCAATGTTTGGAAAGCTATTTAAAGGCACAAAAACCCTTATTTTCTTTCGGTTGCCTTTTCTATCTCATTTCCGGGTAGCCAGTACAGGGTTTGGCACTGTGCACATTCTTGTAGTGTATTCCTGTATTTTCTAAATACTGAACCCCTGCGTTTGGTGTTGCCAGCACCATGTTTCACCAGCTGACCTATAGGAAATCATATCGGCCAATCAGAATCACATCATGCAACAAAACTTGTTTGAACTAAGTCCCTATGAGCACAGATGCCAGCAGGCAGGTGAGGTCACACACCTATTGATATTCAGATAATATGATATCAATGTGCCAACTCTGCCCAAGCCAATTAGAACGAGACTGGGCGGTATACCTCTGATCGCCTATATGGCATCTGAAGTTGTGCTTATTATACCATCACGCTTTATTTCCTCTCATGTTGCTTTCAAATTACACCAGCCGTGTACACAACAAATCTGCCCTGATGTTAAGCTTGGGAGATAAAAGATAAATGAGCTTACAGAGAAACGAAAGTCTCGGTCAGCTTCGCCGTATCCTCTACACGTACAAATTTAACTTTACATGTCATCCGGAGAGTGGTTTTATACACACAAACATGCGAAAGCACACAAAACTACAAATACACACAGTCAGAATCTTACAGCTAGCAATAACCACCTTATAAATCCCGCTTGGGTTCAGCTGACCGTGCCAAGGACAGAAAGCTCGGGTAGACATTCAGTTGCCTTCATGCTGATTAAAGCACTCAAACTCTCCAGTCTGGGCCGTCCCACCGATCTGTACACGCCAGCTCATTTTTATGAACTTCACAGTCCTATCATAACACATTTGTGGCCAATACATACTTACAGGAGGTGAATTAAATCATCCAGGGTTTTTTTCCGCAGCTTTTTTTCTTGTACTAAATTCAGTGAGTGATTTATCTTATTGGCACTTAAAAATGTCAGGAGCAACAGTGGAATCATCACCGTTTCTACCTTTTTTTTCTTTTCAAGTGCTTTTTTCTTTATTTTTATTTCTCTGGGTTCAGCAGGTGTTGTTGACCCAAAATCCATTACATTTCTTGATGTTGTGACTTTAACCACATATACACACACATAAAATTCATAGTTATTTGTGTATCTAAAGTTGTATCTGCAGCTTTTGGCACTAAGAAATCATCTTTGATGTTTCACTCTGTTATTTTGAGGCTGAATTTAAAAACACACTCGGTTAAATTAGGAATGCGTTAAAAAAGTCCAAATCCACTCTGGGTAACATTTCAGAAATGCAGTTTGATCTCAAAAGAGAACTGTTGTTGGATGCTTATTCAAACAAAAATGTTTGGGGGTTTTCAACCCAGCATTGGGTCAAAGAGAGAGCATTGCTGAGTTGCTGAGTTGTTTTAAAGGTCCGGTGTGAGAAATTTAGTGGCGTCTAGTGGTGAGGTTGCGACTCGCAACCAACAGCTCAGTCCACCCGTCCCCCCTCCTTTTCGAAGCACTACAGTGGCTGACACGGGACTAAGATGTCGTCATGGTTACGCTTCTTTGCACGAAGGAGATTACGTATTTATGATGTAGAGTCATTTGTCCATTTAGGGCTACTGTAGAAACAATATGGCTAATTCCATGTAAGGTGTTGATAAAAATATCTCATTCTAAGGGAATAAAATTTCATTCAATTTCTGTCAATTGATCCTCTTAAAATATACACATTGGACCTTTAACCTACTGTTGGGTCAAATATAAAAAAACTTCCGGGTTAATTTAACTAAGCAACTGGGTTTTGACCTAATGCTGTTTTTTAGTGCAAAATCACCCCATCCAAACCTAATCATGACCATTGCGTAAAAGCAGAATATTTGTTAAATGCCCATATTCAAGTTTGTGTGAATTCACATGAATTAGACGTCCAGAGACATTTGAACAAATCGTGCACTCATTTGAAAACCTAAAGATCTGATCAGGCATTTTCCGTTTCATAGGTCAACCTTAATCCTCACTCCATCTCTACACATACACACTCTCCTCCTGACAGATGAACCTGCACCTGGTCTCCATCACCCAAATCCAACACAAAAGGCCAGATGACGCGTATCCTTTTAAGGGGTCATGTTTTAAGATATCTTTCCGCCCTTTGCTTTTTTCTACGCCTGTACATGAGAAGCACTCTAACACTTATGAGAAAGTGACAGTTAAGCGTTTGAGGAGACAAAAGCATTGTCGCCTGTTCTGGGTAGGTCCTGTGAAAGGAGACCGAGAATGAGAAAGAGTTTAACCGGTAAATGGAGTGCCGGTTCAGTGAAGCATAACTGTTATCTCTTTGGAGCTGGTCATGCATGCATGTTGAGAGATGGTGAAGTGCGGAGACATGGCGTCAACTATTGAGCTGATTACAGAAGGCTTGAATAAGGATTGTCTGCACAAAATAATATGTTCCTTGTAAAGTTTATAATACATGGCCTCACAATGTCTTTTATTAACGGTGACACATTTTTTTTTAATTAGGGGCTTAACCAACTAAAGAGGAAATGTAGTTAAAATGTCATATGTCATTTTGACTCCAGTAAAGGAATTTTGCCTAAATCTGACTAAATGGTTTGATCCAATTTAATATAAACTGTTGCTTCCAAAACCGGCTTAAGTAAACAGCATGTATATCTAAAACATCACTCAGCGGCTAACCAGTAACCATGTGTTTTATTTTGCTTGTTAGTCTGTAATATTGAGCATATAAATTATATCATTATAGGGAAGACCCTGCAGCTATCAGGGAGTGACACCCAAACCATGTACTTACTGGCTGGATTCTTTTTCCTATTTCTGTTCTGACATGCATCAGTTTCCTACACAGATCTGAATCTGTGTCTCCAGCCACATTCTTTCACCTCAAAACCTGTGAAATTCCAGCATTCCGTAAAGATTTTTTTCCGTGTCTGTCTCACTCCTTGTCTGTTTGTCTTTCAGGATTTTCCACGCCAATTTTAACAACCATGTTGTCATCTATCTCCTGTGACAATTTAATATATGGTACTAAGAGGCTGAATGAAACTGGGGCAAGTTGTCAAGCTGATGTTGAGGTAATTTAATGTATTTAATTGTTGGAAAAAAATATTAGATACATCTGGTGACAAAAGTAGTACAGTTACTGTAGATACATGTAATTGCTTTTCATAAATGTGAGGAAATGGATGTGTTTTGAGAAAATTGTGAAACATGCCTGAAATTAAATGACACGCATGACACGTTTCTCTGACCTATCCATTTTATGTAAGTTATGCTTCTCAAAATTCAACAAAAACCTTTTAAAAATACATATTTGACAAACTGACATCTTAAAGAGAAGCTCAGCAAAAAATGAAACATTATGCTTTCATACATTCACCCTCACGTCGTTCCAAACCTGCATATGACTCTTTCTTGACTGGGACACATAAGAAGATATTTTGTGAAATGTCTCTTCAATGGAAGTCAATGTTGTTTGGTAACCGATAATCTTTAAAATATATTATTTTGTGTTCTGCAGAAGAAAGTAAGTCAAACAGGTTTGGAATGAAATGGGGTTTAGTAAAGTATGACAGAATCTTTGGGTGAACTGTCACTTTAAGATGACATTTTGTCATTGCACTTACAGTAAATGCATGTTGAGCATAAACAGTTAAAATCCAGGCAAAAAAGGTGATGTTGTTTAATAAATGACATCCACTGATCCGTGCACTTTCACAAGATCCTGTTTTATTCCAACTGTAATTACTATTACAACCCACATTTGATTCTAAATAAACATAGCAAACCCTCCATCTGTAATTCTGCAATTACGCTCTTAAATTTCCGCATGCATACAAAAAATTATATCAGTCATCAAGAATACTTAGGCTGTGATTCTGCGTTAAATCATTTCTGAGAGAGGAAAAGGTTTGACAGGGTAAACCCAGCTACCGCAAGCCACCTATAGGCAAATAAGACAACATCTTTCTACCAGATGTGCATTCGTTGTCCCATTTTGACATTATTGTTGTTTCATTTTCAGCCTAACTGACAGGTCTTGTTCATTCAGTCGAATCTTAACGTTCAATTATTTGGTGCCGGGATGTCTCATGCCTGCTTCTTTTTGCTGATTTTCACATTTAGTCATATTGAGCTGCCTGGCGGACAGAGTATTAGCTGTATAATTTTGTGGTCTGCGTACTGATGGATTACGCTATCTGATATCTCCAGATGAGGGAGGATTTTTCAGGTCAATAAATGTTTGTTTTGAGAGACATCCAGAGAGGAAGAGAATAGAGAGTGGTTTGGATGACTGCTGTCCGGGCAGCATCTCTGTGAACTATGACAAACCGCTCTACGTCGTTGAGAATGCTCTCTCTCCCTTCACGTCTTTCTGCTTTCTCCTACCCCGCGCCTCTCTTTAGCTTACCTTTTCCCCTCCCGTTGCCCATTCTGATGAATGTTTTATCCGATAAGTCATTTCACAGCCTTGTAAATCTTCCATGACTCTCGCCACGGGGCCAAAGTGCCCACCCTTAGAAGTGTACTCTTTGAACTTGGCCCGTATGCTTGTTCAGCGGTACGGCTGCCGACTTTACGAGACAAAAATATTTGCAGCAAAAGACAGTGAGAGACAGAGAGGCTCCTGTAGGTTATGATTTTGGTCACTCCATCAATACCTTCACAATAACATCATGTACGAAACCAGGAGATGGAAACGACACAGAGAAGAAACTGTTAAAAGCATTAACTATTAGAATCAAACCGTGTTGACCTCTGCGTGACCAATTTTGTCCAACCTAACCTCCATCTCCTCATTACTCTTGCTGTGTTCAAAAGGGAAAGTCCCTATAACGGCTCTTCGGTATGGCCTCAATGTTATCTAAAGGTTTTAATTAGTCTCAATGAAGCCGATCTCTCTTCCGCTGCCAGAGAAACATTGGTGTAGAAATGGAATGACTCTAAATGGCCTTTCAACATCAGAACACAAAAAAGCTACTTAAAGTAAGCTACTCTTTACACTAAAACCGTGACAAAGGTCCCTTAGACCTTTTTGAGTAGAATGTTAAGAATGTTGCTGGTCTTACCAAAGTTTATGCATCAAAATTCAATGAACAGTTGCAGAACCTTTTTCAGTGCAAAAGCCCATTCATGTCCCATTGTCAATCTTTCAGCATTAACTGAAGAAGGTCCCAAGAAGCATGAACATCTGTTCAGCTGATATGAAAGCGTTCACAAAATTCAAGTGTACAATTGTAAATAAACTCTAAACTGTTTCGCTCACGTTGGTATAAGTCACTGGGTACAACAGCTTTGTGGAAACTCAGAACAAACACCATGAGTCATTTAGAACAGCTTTACTTCAATCTTGTGATTCTCATGTTTTTTGATGTAGACTTAACAACTAAGAATGCAAATAATTTCATTGTGCCATGTTATTCAAGCAAAAATACCTTAAGCAGGATGCGTTAATGCCTATTTATACCAAAATCCACATTGTAATCTACAGGAGCTAGTTTATTTTAATCAAACAAGTTACCAGATACAGAGTCTGCTTCAGAGAATGACAACTATACATTGCACTCACAAAGAACTAAGTAGGAAAAACAGTTAAAAGAACAACGTGTGCACACTTGTTTAGAAACAACTCCCTGCTAGTGTTAATGTAAATAGTGGTGCAAACAAAACGTCACACCTGCAACGCACTTGCTGATTTCTGAAATGAGAGAATATTCCCCGATAGCATACAAACATCTGGCAGACGTCTACTGGATGTCTGCATTTACATCTGCAAGATGTCTGCTCATCTGCAATTCGTTTCCTGTCAGACGTCATAGAGACGTCTAGAAGATGTCTGTGAGATGTTTATGATTTAGAATGGATATAAAACTGCTCTTTTTAAGATGTTTGGCAGGTGTTTTTAACAGCGTTTTCCAGATCTTTAGCAGATGTCTTACAGACATACCTGTGCTACCTTATGAGGCAATCTTCCATTATAAAAGCGAACGGGGGGGCTACAGTTTTTCTGGATAAAAAAACAACAAAAACATGTACATTTCTTAACTGATTTTAATGGTCTGTGATATACGTGCAGTAGAAAAGCGTATGTATCGATTTCTTTTTGTGTTATAGGAAAGTCTTGCCCTTCCTAATATGGCGGCTCCATGCATATTAGTCATGGGCTTGCACGTAAATGTGGCATTTGTGTATTTCTATGGCGTTCCACGTCATTCCACTGTAAATATAACACAATATTTTAACTTTCCGACAGTCCAACTGCCACAGAAATGTACTGAAAATGTGAAAAAGGATTTGCCCAAACTCTCCAAAAAATAGATATATATCCCAAAGGAACTTCAAGCTCATCCTTCTTATTAACAAGTGAGTCTTTAATTCAGATTAATTTTATGTAGTGAAAAAAAAGGTTTTATAAGGGTGTTATTTGTACAAAGTCATGTTGAATAAGTTTAATATTAGTATATCTAATAGTAATAAATATACTATTACATCCATTTCATTTCTGCCACTCTAGTCTTTGTGTGTGTGAGAGAGAGGTTGCACACAGAAGGATGTTTATTATTTAAAGGTAAATGTAACTGTAAAACATTTAGAAAACACGGCTTAGAGCGAGAAGAGACGGACACTGATATTATATGGACCAATGTTTCTTGAAATAATCCAAGGATTAGTTTGACTGCGGTCAGATGCTCAAGGTTAGCTTATTAAAGTAGACAGCTGCTCAACTGTGCTTTCACTTTCTGTGCACCGGGAAGCAGATGTGTTTTGAGGTTAATATAAGGGAAAACAGGCCTTGGGTCCTCTCGACCAATACCTGAAACATTCCCATCTGTTCTTTCAGTTTGCTCTAGCATTGTTCTAACGTAACCCCTTCACGGTACAAAATAAAGAACTGTGTCCTGACCAAACTGACATGAGCACTGATCTGCATTGGGGTTGTCAGTATAACACGGTTTTACCAGGCATCTGTTAAGAATTACAGCCCGGCTGTTGATTATAAATGACACTTTTCACAAAATGAAGAGCGCGATCAAAAGGAACAGGAAAGTCCACGTGTTTACATTTAAAACACACAGTGCGTCTAGTGTGTCATTGGCCCCCTGTTTCTCAGAAGAACCACCCAGCTGTTTCAGATCAATCTGTATCGCTCATTCTTGTTTTGAAGGACACGTAGGTTTGCCTTCATGCTGAGAAGCTTTATTTTACTGCATTTGTGTTTTGGGTTGAGAGCTACGCTTTGTGAAAGCGATCTGAGGTTTACCGCTGGATAGTTGAGGAGGTGTCTTTGCTTATCTAACCCAGCTGTCATGCTGAAAATGAATGGTGACATAGGGCTTATGCATCACCGTGTTAATGGGGTTTTTGTTTAAGCTACCTTTGTACAAAAATGTTCAATTATTCACATGCAGAGGTTAAAAGTTAAAGTATAGCAGTTACTCATGAAAAATCTCGGCAAATACTTTGATTTATATTTTTTAAGGAGGGTATCTCGATAGTTGTTTCTTGATAGTCGAGGGAGGTTTTCATACTTAACAACAAACACAAGCATTTGGTCTGTTGGCCTCCAAGATCATGATTATAGACTTTTAAAACAGTTGTTCTGTAATTATTCGTATAAGATAAAAAAACACCATTTGCTATGAAGCCTGAAATACTGTATATATAGGCCTATATATATATATATATCAACGCTGCATGGCCATAAAAATGTGGATAACCACACCCATATATGCTTATAGAACATTTAATTTGAAGACCATAGGAATTAATGAGGTGTTAGCCCTCCCTTTGCTGCTATAAAAACAGTTTTCCCCCTCTGTAAAGGTTCTTCGCTTGATGTTGGAATATGGTTGTGAGGATTTGCTTTCATTTTGGACTCCACAGCATCATTGAGGCAAGGCGGTACCCATTCTACTTTCATGTATGGACACAAAACCAATGCAAGTCAATGGTTACCGCCGTTGTTTTTTTTGTGTCCTTCAGAAGAAAGAAAGTCAGACAGGTTTGAAATGACAAGAGGATGAGCAAATGATGAGAGAATTTCCATTTTTGAATCAAATACGAAAGAGTGTGGGTCGTGTTGACAAAATTGGTCATGGATGAGAGATCTATGCCACCTGTCTACATAAAACCATCTGCAGCTGACAGGCTTTAACCTGACAGACTTCTTGTCTTCGCTATCTCAGAGGTACAAGAGCGGACATGAGCGTGTCCTCGCTCCCCCGCATGCATCCCTGCATCTGTGTGCGTTTTAATGTGTGTGGCGTGCAGAATATGGAGATAGAGCGTTTGATTCCTGCACAAAGAACAAGAGATCACCAACGTTTCTCATAACTCGGGCTTGATGAGGACCGACGATAACGTCTTTTTTCTTCCTGGACGTCTTCCCAAAATTCACTCAGAATTCTTTCATATGTCTGCTGATCTGGTTTTTGGCTTGATGGAATTCTTATTTTCTTTGTTCCGTTTTTCAATGATAACATGTGTTCCCGCTTCGTTAGAAGAATGATAACATCACTGTGTTTTTTCTTAAAGTCGTATTATAGTCTCCTGACCAGAATTTGTTTTAGAGGTTGCCATGGAAATTTTTGAAACTGTGTGTTTGCATAATGTAGTTACAACATGCAACTAGACTTTTGCTTTAGAAAATGTCAGTGGCACCTGCCCCTGCAAAACTCGATGTCATAATGCTAAAGCAATCTGTATGTGGTGGCCAAAGTGTTTTTTGTGTTTGTTGCTAGGGTGTTGGTTGCTAGACGATTGCTTACTAGAGCCAATTAAAAGAGCCCACGCCCACAGATATTTTGTCCTTAAATATTATTCAAATCCCTCTATTACTGTACGTCATGTGATTTTAAAATTCTTTTTAAATTGCATTTATTGTTTAATGCCTAAAAAAGCAACTTTGAGATTGAAAAAATTAATTTCTTTTTAAATCCTTTCACAAAATGGTACACTTCTGCTCCACAGGCTGCATGATTTGAGGCTATCATTTAGGTCTGGAGAAGAAACAGTGCAGGAACAATTATGTGCCGAAGAGACAGTTCACTTCATGTCAATCAAAATCTGTAAATTGCACACATCCTGCTGGTTTTGTGTCCATAAAATCGACGTCAATGGGGGCAGATGCTTCGTTAACCAACTTTCTTCTAAAAAGGTTTTGCAGAAGAATAATATTTTGCAGAAGAAATAAAAAATTTTTTTTTATTTTTAATCAAGTCAGCAAGCTCTGTTTATTTAGTATGTGTTAGTCCAAGACAAGATAAAATTGGAAGGAATTCCTCCATAATTTCTCCTGTATGACTGAGCGCTCCATAAAAATACCACAGTTCAAGTTTACATTCCAACACGCATGCATGCACATTCTCTGCGACTCCTCCAGTTTACATGCTGGGTTTGTTCCAGATGTCACAGATAAATAAAAGTATGCATTCTGATAAACAGCTTCAAATACATCAGCATGCAAAGTTTTCATCGAAAACATGTATAATTACTGATGACGTCTGAACTGTGTCAACATCTCATAGTCATTCTCCCTGGGACATCGTAAACAGAAACAGCTCTCTGCCGGGGAAAGTTTCACAAACGCGGTTGCCTTCATTTGTTAGTAATTTTCTATCAAAACAGTGGCGTCATATCGCATTTATCCCGTGACCACAGTCGCTTGTCATGTTGAACATCGCCGTGTCTTATTTAATCTGTTTACATGTTATCACTGTAATTCCTAGCAGTTTGACCATCATGTCATAACACTGGCCAAGATAAAAATGTATTCATTTTTCAAAGTAGTAGTCCAGCACAAATGCTTAAAGGGATACCTCACCCAAAAATGAAGTTTCTTTCATCATTTACTCATCTTCGAGTGGTTCCAAATCTGTATACATTTCTTTGTTCTGATGAACACAGAGAAATATATTTGGAAGAATGCTTATAGCCAAACAGATTTATCCCCCCATTGACTAGTAAGAAACAATACAATGGTAGTCAAAAGTGCCCCAGAACCGTTTGCTGCCCTTCATTCTTCAAAATGTCTTCTTTGTGTTAAATATTTTCTACTATTGAAGTCAATGGGGTCAAGATCTGTTTGGCTTCCAAATATCTTACTCCGTGTTCATGAGAACAAAGAATTGTATACAAAATTGGAACAACTCGAAGGTGAGTAAATGATGGCAGATTTTTCATTTTTGGGTGTAGTATCCCTTTAATGGAAAGTGAAATTGTTGCGTGAAATGAAGAAGCTATCTCAGGACAAACAATACTCTGGGCGCTTTCATAGTGAGCCTTGCATCTGACACATATTAAAAGATTCTAGGCTTGTTTAAAACACAAATAATGGTAATCAGACCACCCGTAGGTTGGCGTGCTCTGTTTGTTGATACGTCTGATGCAGGGCAGACTAAAAGGCCTTTCTAGATTTGGAGAGCAGCCACTCTGGTGAAAATGTCCTGATATGTTTGTCTGCTGTTGAAATGTATGGCACAGATATGCTGCTGTTTCCAATGGGGGAGGAGAAGTGTGATAAAAGACATGTGAAATATTCAAATAAACATTCTCTTTGTGCTTCGAGGCATTTAACTTTAACATACAGTATGGAGTGTGACTTTGCATACTAAATTATATTATAAAATGCATTTTTTCTTTGTGAATATTTAACTATTTACATTGCACAGTAAGTATTGAGCGTATTCATTTAACCATGTTTTTTCATTCCCTGGAACACAAAAGGAGATGTTAGCCAGAATGTTGGGAACTGATATTCTCGGTCACTTTTCACTTTCATTGTACGGATGAGCAGCATCAATATTCTTTAGTTTTTCTCAGTAAAGTAAGAAAATCATATAATAAATTATAAAATCTTATCTGATTAAGTTGGTATGATTGAGAATCTGTTATTTTCATTTTTTGAGTGAGTGAACTGTCCCTTTAAAACTGTTCTTACTGCTTTGCAAACGCTGGTATTTCCAATGGGAAATGGAAATCCAGTTATTAATTTTTTTAACGTTTAGAGATTTATTAGCAAAATATTTAGAAATCTAAATTTACAGTGGGTGGCTAGAGTCATTCGAACAAAAATAGCTCAGCATCTTCTGGAATCGCTTTAAGATAGATGTGTAATCTTAAACCAGAATTAGACATTTCAGTGTTGGACTGGCTCTTTTGAAAACGTTCACTTTTGCGGTAAATGATAATGGCTCCCTATTTCTCTCTTCCGTTCCCTGACAACTTTGATGGTCTATTATATTTAATAAACAGTTTTAGTGCCGAAATAAATCAATTTCAGTAGTGCCTAATCCTCAACTCAAGCAGACTGTAAAGCCACAGGTTCTGGAGAAATGTTTGAGGTAACTAGTAATAGAACGCATATGTCACACAGACAGGGCCTTTGGGAACCCTGTATCTACCACTGCTTAACTTCAGATGGTGAGGTTTTGAAAGCCAAAAGTGTCTCAGATGTGAAGCAGTAGCCCTTCTTATTCAGTCATACCTTCTTAAAAAAACTGTGACGCACTGTAGTCACATTTAAATATATTTGGTCTCTTAAGGCACATTTAAAAATATAAGATCTTTGTTGCATTAGTTATAGTAAAGATATTAATAAGTTGCACTTCTTTAAAAATAACGAAGCGCAATTTTAACCCAAAATTCTATATATGACTTAGTCTTATATTACAGTTAAATACAGGTTTAAGAGCTTAATAGTTTTAGAGATAAAAAACTAGTTTTAATAGAAGATCTTCTGTTAAAGGCAGTTTACAAATGCCACTTGTTTTGTTTTTTTCTAATGCATTTTAATTGATTTACTTTAGGTGTTCTCTGTCAAACTTAGCTGTATTTTTGTAGCAGTTTTGCCAGTAACTTACTGTAGATTTAATTTACAAATTTTGTTTTTAACAAACTTACCTAGTTCTTTCATAAAACAAGACTCTTCTTGGGTTACTTTTCTTGTTATGTGAATGCCTCATCATTTAAAAAGGTTTTTTTTACTACGAGACAACAACAAAAAAATGCTTAGGAAGAATGTCATTTTTTGCAGTGTTGCTGTGCTAATGCAACGAGACCAGTCTTGCTCATTTTGAATCTCAAAAGTGTTTTCATTTTGATTAAAGTTGAACTCAAATCTACAGTAAGTCACTGGCAAACCTGCTGCAAAACTACAACAAAGTTTTACAGTGTAGCTTATGTGGACCCTTCATAAAATACAATGATTTACTTTTCATTACATTTAAAATATTAGATAAACAGTATCTGCAAGATATTGTTTGTAAATGCTCACGGTGATAGTTTGCTGTTTGTGTCAGGGAAATCAAACTGAATTTGGCCGGCTTCCGTTCCTGGACTGTGGTACATAAACTTTGGGCTTTCTGATTAACCAATCATCTTCTCATAGCCACCGTCATGTGTTCCAGCTGCATGTCTGAATTCATGTGGTGAAGATAGTTTACAAACTGTTGGGTCAGAGGTTTGCGCCTCAATGATGCACGGTTAAACTGGAAAAACTCAAAGCTTCCTCTGGCACCGGCTCAATCGACCTCTGAATTACTTTGAAGATAAAGTTGCTCAACATGAAATGTGGACTAGGATGCAACAGGGACTTTTTTATTTGAAAGCCCTGGTACCCATCCACTTTCATTATAGAGAGAGTTATTCTGCTCTCTTTTTGTGTTCCACAGACGAAAGTCATAGAGATTTGGAACAACATGAGAAGACAAAATTATTCATTTTGGCTTTTATCATCTCTTGTCGTTGGATACACTAAAGATACACTAGCAATACAGTTATCCAATAAAAAGCAATGCATTATGCTTACATATGCTCATTCTCCAAAGGCAATATCAATACAGTATCTTCTTAAATGTTTAAGTATCTGAAAATGAAGCCACTTCCTGAACAGGCCTTATTCTTTTCCAAAATGCTTTAATGATTTGACTGGTCTGTTTTGTAAGGTCGGTTTTGCATCCCTTAGCAACTATGGAAATGTTCAGTTATTGCTGGGGAGCATCCAGGAGGTTAATGAGAAAGGGGTTGACCACTGGGCTTTAAGATCTTTCCTGCTTATCCTCTGCGGTTTATTGTCAGATGTCTTTAGCATGCTAAAATGAGAGGGAAATGGTTAGAGAAGAAGAAGAAATAAGAAGATATTTCTGTTACCAGACAGCATGCACCAAAACATTTCTCCGCTGAAATTGTCCTGTAAACTGTTTTACAAACAGTAGACCAGAGACATGGACAATAATGAATAAATGTTTCTGAAAAAAAGTAGCACCAAAGAACAAAGCTGGACCGACTTCACTTTTTGGGTTTTTGGGAATAAAAAAGCCATCTCTTGAGAAGATCTTCAACATGTTTATCATGGCTATATGTACATAACACAATGAGGCCAAAAGCATCCTGATCCCTCTGGCGGGGAAATAACTCATTTTACAAGACACTAGGCTTTACAGGATACAGCTTTATGGATACAGTATATGTTTTTGAATAGTACTTCTTGGATAGTTTTTAACCCCTTCGGACCATTTTTTTGCCTTAAATGGTCCCATGTATGATATTTAGTGTGGTGAGGTTGCGAATTGTAACCAATGGCTCACGCCACCCCTCCCTTTCGAAACACTACGACGGCTAGCGCAGAATAAAGATTTTGTCATGCTTTCGCTTCTTTGCCGAGGGAGATAACATATTTACAAACCGTGCTCTGTAGAGCAGATGCATAATTTTTCCCACCATGGCATCATAGCTCATGAATACAACCGGCCTTATACAGTACTTGTTTAGACTCATTGACCACATGATCCCTGCTTTCAGCAACAGGCCAAGAATTTATTGTGGCCGACCATGTTAGCTGATTTGTGTAGCCTAAGTGTTTCATGCCTCAGATATCGTCCCCAACCCCTGACATACATGTTAATCTCATTAATCCCTCTTAAAAAGACAAAACAAATAGCATTAATGCATGGAATTTAAAGCCGCAGTCATAATTTTTGCACCTCTATCGCCATCTCTGTTTGAAAATGTTAATTACAGGGTTCCTTGAAATAATTTCAATTGATCAATTTATAAATCATAGATTACCGTTGTGAATTTTAAACAATGATTTCTGTTTACTTTAAAAAAGCTGTAAAACAGTTTTTTATTGTGTGTGAAAGAGAAAGACTTCAAATCTTATTCAACAGGGAACAGTCGGAAAAAACGGACTTTAACCCATTTTTATGGTTTATTGTGCTTTTTAATGCAGAATTGAAAAAGCCTTTAATCTCTTAATTAGTCTTATTTAATTACATCGGATGGTGTAGTGATTTTGATCTCTCACAGATTTAGTTATGCTTGAGTTACTTTACCATGTGTCTGAATGCCTTATATTAAACGCGTATGGGGCAGATTAGCAAACAGATTCGTGCAGTATGTAAAATGATGTCACCAATCAAACACACTTGTCTGTTTTTATTTTCGTGCCATAGTATTATTAGTTTGTATTGCTTTAACTTAGCGTTACGATCAACATTATATGGGTACTAACCTCATAGCATCTGGCAGGAGCGGAATTGTGCTACTCACTAAAATGAGTAAGTAAAAAGAGAAAATAAGATGTCAAGCAGAGAGGACATGCTTACACGCTGTTAATGTTTCCTGTTTTTGTGGGCTGGAAAGAATGAATTAGTTTCTATGAGCCCATATGTTCACCAGTGCAGCAGAAGGTGAGGAGATGACAACCACATTTGATGTGGAAATGAGAATTTTGGTGTGGGATTAGTTCTAAATGTCAGTCGGAGATGAACCAAGAACCTGTGACAGTGTTGATGGCACTAATGATGACCATGATCCTTTTTTTACATGTGTTGTCTAAGCTTAACTATATCATTGAACTAGCCATGATATACACTCTCTCTGCCATACATTTAGTAACTGAAGACTTTAAATGGTGTACTATATACTGTATATTGGGTGGAGGAGGAGAACTCAAGGGAAAAGCTCTCAGCTAGTTTGGATGACCTAGATAAATGGACAAACTTTTTCCGAACAGCAGTTTAAGGGAGTGGTCCTGGACAATGGTGATCGTCTTTCAGATGAGATGTTTCTCTTTTAAACATGTCATTGTTCAGTGTTTTCTAATCCAATTTTCTAATAGAATGGCGACATTCTCTGGAAAGATTTATTCGCATACAGAAAAAACTGGAAATGCCATCTAATTCACTAACTTCTAAATATTATATAAAGATAACATTGAAATAGAGAGAGGGAGAGCAGCAGAGAGCGGGAGACAGGATCGGAAAAGGACTGGGAATCATACTCGAATTGCCCTAGATGCAGTTCTATATAACGGAATTCTTTATTTATAAAATAATTCCCTCTCTATTTCAATGTTATATATTTATAAACTGATATGAAAAAAGCATCAAATAAAAGGCCAACAAATGTATAACTTTAAAAAGGAGAGAAACTCAAAACCTTCATTAACAAAGGGATAGCAAAGGGAATGTTTTTTATGTCTGTTGCAGTTGTTTGCGTTTTTGCTCTGTGCAGCATGCTGAGAAGTGAGTAACTATCTCTAGTCTAATCTGGGGCAGGAGTTTGGCAGGAGGCAAGCAGAAGATGGAGTCCTGGTATTTTCCTCTGAGGCATCTTCCTTTTCCCAGAATGCACAGCAGTGGTCACCACCTTGCAGCATACCGTAGTGCAGAAGCATACTGACCACGCCTAAAAGGGAAAAGGTGTGTAGGTTGAGATGAGAGGACTATAGATACAGGAGAAAAAAATGAGATGCTTGTGAAATATGTGGTTTTTAGTTATACAAAGAACATTTATAGTGTAAACTTCTAGGCACTTTTATACATTCTTTCAGACAAATAATTTAGAATTTTGTGGTTATAAAATACGTCAGATCGCTTACTAATTTTAAAGTAGCCTAATTTAAAAAGTTAATAGAAATTTTGAAACATTCAGTTAAAATGACTAACTTGATTGAATAAAAATAATTATACCGCACGAGACAAAATATGATAGCATTTATTTATTTCCATTTTACCATAAAAAGTGTATCTATATGCAGCAATATAACTATATAATGATGTATATATGATATTATATTTAATACAGCAACTGTACATTGGGAAGTTCTAGGGCCTAGAACAAAAACACAACTAAATACATTTGGTTGATTTGTTTGCAAACGGGTCAACAGAAAACCGAGTAAACATCAGCAACAGCTGCACTCATAGGTTCCCAAAAGATTCTTTGTCTTTGGTTTCGTACAGAACCTTAACATCCACAGAAACTGTCTGTTGGACAAAAGGTTCTCTGTAGTAGAAAAAGCTTTATTTAAAGGAAATAATGAAATGGTTCTTTGACCTGAGAACTAAAAGGTACTAATGTGAATGGTTCTTTTGACTAAAGGGACCCTAAATGGTTCCATTGTTCAGTGTAGCACCTTTATTTTAAAAAGTGTCTTTTTAAGAGTTGTTGAAATCATTATTTACACATTATGTTAATGAAGCACCCAAAAGGCACCCCTTTTGTTAAATCCCCTTCATCAGATTTGTAAATACTCCTTTTGGCTTTCTCCCCGTGCCGCCCTGGGCAGCTTTTAACAGCACATTTATGTCACGTTGCTTTCTACGAAATGGAGTCTGTTATTCTTCGCATAAACAAGCAGACACATATGGTTAAAATGCAGGTAGATTAATTTGTTCCTTGGGACAATTTATATTTAGACTTACCCGGCAGAGAATTTCCCGCAAGGGACGGTAACAATGGATGTGACTTAAGCTGGTTATTTTGTAATGGATAATTAGAGCGGGTTGTTTCCGATTAGCTCCTCATGTTACACGAGCGGACCGTTGCCTTGTTTCCGTGCTGATTCAATTACAGCTGTGAGCCATTGCTCATAGCCAATTGGGTTTTAGTAGAGTTCTTGAAAATTTGGACCAACCTTGGAGAACATATAAAAATTAAGTCAACTTGTTACAAGCAATTTTAATAGTTTCTCTCAAATAATATTTATGGCTTGGTTCAAATCAAACTTTATACATTTCAACAAACTACCATTATTGTGATCAGTGCTTGCTTAGTTGGGCTTTTGATCCCTGACTAAATTATATCTCTTTTCTCTTTAAGTGTCCACAATATTGTTTCAATAAGAACACTCATGCATTCATAAGGAAATAAGAGACGCTTTAAAGTTTAGTTTTTATGATGACTAGCTTTGCTAAAGATGAGGAGTGACACAAAATAATGCGAAAGCTGATCTTTTATGACTATTGAATATTTTAAGAGTTGAATGTCCTGGTTCACAAATCAAACGATACTGTGATCAAATAAATAGACAATCGTCTTGGCACACTTAGACATCAACACTCATCATACAAACCTCAACAATGGTGACAACCATCAAACTAATTCGGATAAACAGATCAACTGCAATGCAACTTACAATAACAACAAAATTAATGCATATATTAAGCCAGTAAGAACTTAAAACCTAGTGTTTAAAAGAAAAACAAATAAGAAACACAGAATTGAACATGCTGCAATGCATCTTCGGAGGTTTCAAACTCTTGTAATATTGTTTATTCAGAATACTTTGTTTTGTAAGTTTAGCAAAATTTCTGACGCATTTTGGCCAAACACTTGAGAATCTAAGTCCCGTCAACAAAATAATCTTTGTTAGAAACATGTTTAGACTAATTTTGTTTAGTATGTGCAAAACAATAATTTGACTCCTTATATAAATTATATAGATCTTTGTAGGGAGAACATTTTGCAAGTTGGATTTGTTTTACAGTGCAAGGAAAACAAAGACGTTGTTTGTGTTGTTTACAGATTGTTCACAAAAGTTCAGTGTCCTTTAGGCAGTGGTCCAAAACTCATTGTGGAGAACTGGTTCTACTCGACGCTGATCCTGTTCCTGACGCATCTCCCCACCCCATCAGACTTCAACGTTATACTGATATATGAATGAATGTACTATGAAAGATTGCTGTTAAATGTTTATCCCTTTTTCTTGCATACTTTAAGTCTGCTAAATTTATATGGTTTAATGTTTAATATCAAAACCACACATCCTATAAGTGTAAAAAAGGCCTTATTTAATATTTTGTTTCGTGCAAAAATATTCGTTTATGGAAAAAAGATATGCTGCCGCATCTGTTTAATACATTGTTGTGCATTGAGACTATCTGAAGAACATATGTTAAAACTATATTATTACAGATCTACTGTACTTCTTCATTAACCCTGCTGTGTTTTATACAGATGACGTGATCCCAAGGGAACAAAAAAGGCTGTTAAGGCATTATTTGATCTTTTCTAATAAATGCTTTATGATGGTATTGTTTCCCATCAGCACAATATAATGGTTTCCTCCAATTCAATTCAAATGTCCAACATCCAACTGAACTCAAAGCCTGAGCCTTCCTGTTGACTTACCAGCACTGCTATTCTCATTAGGTCAGAGATATGTGTAACTTTAGCTATGACAGCTTTTCCAGAACATTATCAAATGTCTTAAGCAGACGGATGGATGTTGAAGATGTATTGTGAGGTATTTAGAGACAGTTAGAGACCTTTATGTCCTCAATGTTGCAGTGGCTTCAGATGTTGAACATTCAGATTATATGGTTAGAAATTATCATTTGTGGAACAGGTAAATTTGTAGCAATAGTCAACAATACATGTATGGGTTTACAGAGATTAGATTTTTTATGCCAAAAATCATTAAGATTTTAAGTAAAGATCATGTTTCATGAAGATATTTTGAAATTTTCCTACCGTAAATGTACCAAAATCTTTTTTTTTTTGAGTGGATGCAGCAAAATCGCGAACAAAAATGGACGGAAACATGCCTACAAAAATCGCTCGCTGTTGCCCGCTCTTTTTGAATTACCCACTCATGTTTGTTATCTATGTAAGGCTTAGAATTTCAGCTTTCAGGTTCATCTGATCTTCACAACATCATTACAGTGGTAAGCCAATATACAGCGTTAAAACAAACCTGTTTCTTGTTAACAAAGGCCTGCTACAGCGCAACTTTAAAAGCGTTTTTCTCAATATTTTTTGCACCCTCTGATTCCAGATTTTGGGAAAGGGAAAAATCTGCTTTTGGGATAAGAAAACCCAGAAATTTTAAATTTTTAACCGAACAATGGGTTAAAACAACTCAGCATAATTCATTTACAACCCAATGGTTGGGTTTATCCATTTTTGACCAAACGCTGGGTTGAAAGGCTTTTAAGAGTTTAGATTTTGCAGGTTTGCAAGTGTTTTGAATAAACTTTTAAAATTAAACAGATGCAACGCCACACAATCAAAACACAGGTAAAAATCCTTTTTGTTTCCTGGATATACCAAAAACAAGGTACTTTAATGCAATTTTCTCCCTTTCTGTTAACATTCTGGTTGCCTACTCTGTTAATAGAGTGATCTGGTTCTAATATTCAACCCACATTGTATATTCAGTGTTCAGCACAGTTGCCAAAAGCATTTAATACTAGATCCAGGGCAGACCCACTCTACAGATGAAAGATATTGCAGAGGAGGTACAGTTCCAGGACCTATTGTATTCTGACATTACATCAACACTAAAGTAAAACTTATGTCATCCATGTGTCTGACTCGAAGCATCTTTGCCAAACTCACTACAGCGTTAAAGATGCTATTCATTGCATTTGTATCCCCCAAACACAGCTGTCTCATCAACAACATCTCCATATGGTAAGTTTTGGATCAACTTTGACTTTTCCCAGAAAGATTGCATTTTGTTTGTAGGTTCCCTATGGACTACAATTTGCACTTTTGGCAAAGTCTACTGTTCTGAACACATGTCGCAGGGGCTGCGGTGTATGAAGTTTTAGAAATATCATAGATTTACAGTTCTTTCTATACAACATGGCTATAAATCTAGACTTTCAGAAGCCTGGGGGTGTTATACTGTAGTTCTATATACTGTATATAAATGTTTAGTGTATGTTTCTATTGTATTAAAAGGTGTGTGATTGATTCTTTGTTTGTTGAGTTGACCACTTTTGAGTCAAATAGCTTTTAAATAGATTAATCTCTTATTATAAAAACGATTATGTTGTTTCAGAAGGACAAGCACGATATAATTGATTTGCCTAAGTGTTATGCCTTAAAACTCACACTTAATAACTGAAATGCAACTGTGTTGTTAGATAAGGGAGTGGATTCACGCCATATGCCATTCAAATCTTGCAGAAGATACGTGTAGCCTTATCTGTGCTCCATCAAGACCTGTCCCCAAATCAGTTCACGAGATCACAAGGTCTTTGACATGCTTTACTCCCATTGCAAAGCAAGTAGACTTCCAAAACCTGGAAAACTACTCTTTATGGCAGGATACTAATTCAAATGAAACCTCATTAGGAAATGACTTTTTGACGTAATAAATTCTAAGTATATTTACAACTGACATTTCTTTATCTAGTTCAGGAGCAGGGTTTTGAAACAGTGAGAAAATTATGTCACTAAAACAAATTACTTGTATTTGTGCAATACGTGGCAATAAAGCTCTTTCTGATTCTGATTCTGAAAAGGACCCATATGTCAATATAGATTCTAAGACGGTCTGCTCCAATGCTCATTCCTTTTAACCAGAATTCCAAGAAGACCTGCATAACTGAAAACATTCACAGACAATTGGCAGACATTTAAAACCTGAAACTGGTATGGGAATATGATGGAACGTCAAGAAAAGCAGCACATTATAGAAACCAGCTGTTTTAACCTCAGGTGGGGACAGCATAGTCTCACCGCTAACAGTCTTCGAGTGGGGTCAACGGCAGAGGGCCACAGACCTAATAAAATTAAACGAATGGATAACTAAGTACTGTTGCTTTAAACTGAATTTCACGTGATGCCTCATACATGTGGGCATGTGGAACGGTGCGCACACATGAGCAAACAAACATGCATAAGTCCACGCATGTATGCACATGACCATAGGCGAGCCGAAATATATGCAGGGTTTCCAACACATTTTGTGAGTGTGTGAACGTTCATGGTTTAGAAAACATACGTTGAAAGAGTCACAACCTTGATTGAAGTGGGTTCGTAGGTTAATGGTCCAAAAGTCTGAGATCCAATTGATCCAATCCAATTGGCATTTTTTATTTAAGCCATTCTCATGTAAAATAAGTTTTGTACAATCTTTTGGCGTCCATACAAACTTGAAATACAAAAGAGACTTTTGGTCCTCACTGTATATTATATTATAGCTGTCGTTCTGAAATCTTGGAACTCCTTTTTTCGTGATTAAAATGTTTTGCCCTAAATCGTCATTATTAGTCACATATAGCAAATTAGCAAATATCTAAACAATAAAAAAGTGTTTGTCTACTTTGGCAACACAGTATCTAATTGTTTAAAAAGTACAGTATTTTTATCCATTTCCTGAAAAACAGTGAATTTCGTATGAGGTTTCAAAAGGACAATATTGAACATCTGTGTTTACAATAAACAGAAAATATGAACATGATAATAAGTAAAAATACCTTAGGAAATAAGGAAAAGCTTTAACATCTCATTCTCTTGTTTCACTCATTGCCTGTTATAAAGCATCTGTCTCAATGTAGGATGAAAGTGTATCTCCAAAAAAGCAATTTGTCTTTACAAGATCCCACAATCCTGCATTGCCCTCATGGACTTGTCTTATTGTCACTATATCAGAGCGGTGCTGACTGCAGTTTGGCTATGCTCCAAAGCTCCAAATAAAGCCCTCATGTATTGAAAATGTAGATTTTCTGTCCCAGCATCAGTCAAACAAAGAACAGAGATTACAACCCTATAACTTTATAGACAGTGAATTTACTATACGGGATCCTTTCAAGAAGCTTTCTTTCAACTGATGGCGTCTTGAAAACTTTTTGGGGGGTGTTGAATTTGTTAAAGTGGGAGCTTTCCGCAGCTATTCATCATTTTAGCTAAGTGTTAAGAACAAAAATGACAAGTTGATCTAGAATATTAAAAGTGGTATTCATGTAAAACTTAAAATGCTTTAACCATGACATCATGTACTGACTTTAATGTCATTCAAAACCTGCTGATGTTTAGCAAAATGATGACAGAATCATTATTTTTTTAGGAATAATCATATTCATGACCCAGAACTCAGGATTTCAAGCTAACAACAAATTCATTGTATTTTGTTTAATTTACATTGAATGTCATTTAAACAATAATAAAAAGCACTCAAATATTTTCTGCTTTCAAGAAGGGGTCACCATACTGGCTAACTAAAAATGTTTTCTCAAGATTCATTTTATACTGTATTTTCATAATGAAAAAATGCAATAAATGTATTTTGATAAGGCATGCAAAATCCACTTGACATTCCAAGCTTTTGATATCTTATAATTTGTTTTAAACTGTCAAAACACCTAAAAAGTTTACTGAATCACTAATATTAAATAAGTGTCTCATTTGACATTAAACTGCATAAAAGGAGAAGTGCATTATGTATAAGGAGGGGGTGACATCTGGGCTAAGATGGAACAAATGTAGAGTGTGAGAAATGGTTCAGTAACCCCCAATACAGACTGAAGTCTGAGAGCCGGATCAAGTCTTAAATGGAACAGTTGATCTTTATTTTTAACATTGCATAGCTTGATGTAAGTCATTTGAGTCCTGTGCCACAGCCAACATATAAACACTTTCCTAATTTACAAAGATTATGTTAAATAAATGCACAATTGTTTACTTTGCACGCTTAATGTTATAACAATCTTTTTCAAGTAATGATGTGTATCTAAACTCTGCATTCGTAATGTAATTATCTGGTCGCATTACGTATTGGAAGACAAACTTTGAGTTGGTTAAATCAAGGTCAAGGCATAAATAATACTACATCAAGGTTAATGTTTTCCCGGCTTAATGTTACACTCTCTTTTCAAGGATGTTTTTGTTTCTCCATCTGTCAGATACTTGACAGTTTTCCAGTGAGAATGTGGGACAAATGAAGATTAATGAAGGAGGGCTGTAGTTCAAACAAAAATGATCATTCTGTCATTATTTACTCACCCTTGTGTCATTCTGAACACATTTGAATTATTTCCTTCCCACTCCCAGATGACAGAAAAGTGCACTATAATACACTAAAATGTGCACTCGGTTTGTACTTACAAGACATCGTTTTTAGTATTTCTGAAGATAAACTTGAGAAGATCTAACCGTGCTATTTTGAGACCACATGAATAAGTACAAAAAATATATATTTTAGTATATTAAGTAGTATATTAGGTGTATTAAACGTGTGCCAAAAGTGCATATTTGTACCTAAAAGGCACAAACTGTAGGGGTACTTCTTTGTACCCATTAATATGGTACAAGTTTGTTCCGCTTGGGGGTACTGCCCCAGCGACGAGCATTTGTACCTTTTTTTTAACTTTTCTGTACCTTTATTTCTGAGAGTGTATGGTATCGTACTTAAATAAAGTGACTGCACTTATTTTTACATGGGCTTCCATGAAAGTTTGTCAAGAAATGTAGCTAGTTCCTCCATACATTGAAATTGCATGGGGACCAGAGGTTGTCAGCTTCCAAAATTGTTTGTTTTCCTATTCAACATTTAAGCTCTTGAATTCTGGTACACGAACAACGTTTTTAATGTTCCAGACTAGACTTTTTCATTTTAAGGTGAGCGAATAGGAAAAACTTTGTTAAATTTGCCCATCCTGATTCGATATCTACGATCTCTTTGAAGTAACAATTAGATACTTAAATCTTCTGTCAGCACTAATATCAAATTTGATTTCTCTGAACAGCCGTTTTCTCCTATCAGATGACAAGGGAAAAGTTATGACTTTATGCCTGATTGCAAATAGCGTGTTCCATTTTTCTCTTTTCTTTAGTTTTCCCCGGAGTCTCTGATGAACTTTAAGGAACTGTTATTTAATTATGTACATGTGGTTCAGATTGTTCCAATTACAACTCAGTTTGATTTCTCAGAATATCGATGAAAGAATTCTCTATCTTCAGACTTCTAAAAAAGAAGAGAAATTCACACTGCTCACAAAACATAGTTAAGCCTCAAACCAAAGGCCTTCCACTGCACATAGCTGCCAGTGACCCTGTCTTTGGATCTCATCATTTACAATTCAAATGCTTTTATGACCGTGGTGCTTCCTACCGTGATGGAAAATGTCTTTATTTAAATGAGCTTTACAAAATACACTCAACAAATACACATTTTTAGGCAAATCATACGCTCACAGCTTCTATTTACTGAATTTAGAGAACTCTTCAGACAGACGATTATTTGCCCCCTAAACAGCATCATTGGCCACTCATGCAGACTGTAAGTATGTAAAGGATAATAAGCCCAAGGCTGTTAGGGTTTGAAATTTAAGCTTGTTTATCCGCTGTTCTGCGTAAGCACACACAGATATTTCTTTACTTACTTTTAGGTGTTTAGCAGATGCTTTCATCCGAAGTGAAGAGAAAAATTAAGCGATTCATCTTAGAGGCATGATAACGAAAAGTGTAACAAAGATTCAACAATTGTTAGCGAAATACATATCGAAAAGGGAGAGTTAATGAAATGTTTGTAAAATTGATTTCTAATGTTTTTATTATTAAAATAAAATAATATTTAAATATATAGCTATTATTAAGATCATCATCATAAAATACACACAAAAATATTATCTAGAAATTATTATCATTATTTCAGGGTCATTATTTTTGTGTGTTTATAAAGACAATGTAGTGATATACAGTTACTGATGATATTATCCAAAGAGTATTTACACATTTAAGCTAGTGTTTAAAATGTATGAATGTCATTAGCAAAATATTGAACCAAGTGGAAATTGTAGCTATTCTTTATTCTCCTACTTTAAATTTAAGACATAACAAAATTTGCTTTCAGGTGTTAAGTGTGCTTAAGGAACACTTTGACAAAGAAACGCATGTTTTTTTATTTAATGCGCCTTGAAATGTTTCAAAAGTTACCTTCGCGTGCGCAGCTCTTCAGATCGTTTCGGTACCCAAATGTGAAGCACTTCTCTCCCCCAAAGGAAGTCTGAGGCAATTAGACCAGTCAGTAGAAGTGCTCGTACTCTACTCAGTTGCTCCGAGCTCTTCTAATGACTTAAACCCCTGTTATTCTGCGGGTGCCCTGGTTCCGTTGGATTTACTTTCGCAAAAATGGGATTCGAGCTGGATCGTTTTAAGGGTGCCGTGGACCCGGACTTCAAATGCAACTTGTGCAATAAAGTTTTGGAGGATCCGCTCACTACCCCGTGCGGTCACGTCTTCTGCGCCGGTTGCGTGCTGCCGTGGGTCGTCCAGCAGAGCAGCTGCCCCGTCAAATGCCAAAGGATCTCCACCAAAGAGCTCAACCACGTCCTTCCCCTCAAAAACTTAATATTAAAGTTAGACATCAAATGTGACAATCAGTCGCGGGGCTGCGAGAAGATCGTCAAGCTGCAGCATCTGGCGGAGCACGCGGAGATGTGCGATTACTCCCCTGCCAAATGTAGGAATAAGGGATGCAGCGAGGTACTGAACCTTAAAGATATGGACGCACACATGCGCGAGTCGTGCGATTACAGAGCGGTCGGTATATGCGAGAGCGGATGCGGATTGATGCTCACGCACAAGGAGCAGAAGTTAAACAACCATTGCTGCTTGAAAGCTCTGAGAGTGCACAACGGTGCGCTGCAGGGGAAAGTGGTCAGCCTGGATAAGGAGCTGAAAAAACAAGCCCTCAAGTCGGGTAAAAGAGAGAAATCGCTTTTGGCTCAGCTGTCAGCGGTTCATAACGAGCTTCAGATGACCGCGCTGAAATATCAGAAGAAATTCACCGAATACAGCGCCAGGATCGACTCGCTATCCAAGAGTCTTTCTCCGCCGTGTAAGGTAAGACTTTTAATGATGGCGACATTATAGTTCCTCAGAAGATGGCTAACCGTATTATCTTAAAATGCGAAATTTCAACTTGGGCAACTTTGTGTCAGCCACTGACGTGATACGTCACATCGATTGAACTATATAAAGCGTCTTGAACTGTTTGAAGACGAACTGTTGTTTGTGTTTATATGTGTGTTAATAATCGTGGAAAGATGCTAGTGATGCACCGTTATCATGGCGAGACTTCGAAAACTTGAAGTTGACACAAAGATTAGTTGGCAATGTTGTTTTTGCCGTCTACTAGTTTAATGCTCATTTGATCATTATGGAACTCTATAGTCAATCCCTGTCAAGTTATTTACTTAGTTTTAGTGAGAAGTTTCGTTTAGATTAGAGCTTGTGGGAATTTCATAGCTAAACCCAACACCACCCAGTGATATTGATGGGAGCGCTTCGGTCGGTTCGCGTCAAGCGCAGACTTAAAGACGTTTGTGATTGGCCGCCTGCGTGTGACGTGGGATTCCGTCGACATCTGCGATGTAAGCAGGTTTGCTCTTGTAATAAATTCTATGGGCTGCTGTCGTGTAGTGCGTGTGTTCAGCGTTGTTTCAATTAGCATAGTAAAATAGTTCCGGCTTTGCAAAGTTTTGTCGAGTTACAAACTTACAATAATGTCCAACTTTGGTCAATTTGCACATTAGAATAGAAACACAATGAGTACATAGTCTAGTTTTGAGGTCTTAGTACCTAAGTTTTAGTTCGTCTAGTTCATAGAATATCATAAAGTTATCATGATGGCGATACCCGTGCTGAAAACACAATTGAAACCATCACCTAAGTTCTAGTGGATGTGATGGGATAATGGGAATAGGGTTTTAGGCCAGTGGAAACGACTCTTTGTGGGTCTCTACTGGTTATGTGTTGGTCCTGGGAGATGCACATCAATAGAACACATTGACATCTTACCGAAAAGGCCAAAAACACACCACAAAATTAATTTAGTTTCAGTTTAACGGTAAACAGCTGATGTTCATCATGTGTTTGTAATAAAGTTTATAGTTTTTTGTCCTACTATCATGATACTGCCATTATATTTGTTCAAAAACATCTGTTACACGTGGCATATACATGCGTAAAAACACTTTTGTTACTTCTAAACGTTCTTGCCTGTGTTAGCTGTAACTAGTTCTGTAGTTCTCACCTCATGACACGAGCATGGGAAATTTCAGTCTCTACAGAATGAGACAGATAACCTTACTCTACCGCTCTTTAGGGGAGCACACAATCTTAAATCTCCCACTGAGTGAACATGTTTACGGGCCCCAGATGATGTACCAGTGACTGCCTTCCTGTTGGGGAATGTAGTCTCTCTTGTTATTCTCATCACATGGTTCATCGGTCAAGTGAGTTAAGGCAGTGCAGAGCTGGAGAAAGGAGGGTGATGATGGGGAGCTGACAAATGCAGGATCGGACCTGTCTGCTGAGCGTTGGCCTGTTGATCCAGCTGCTCTCAAGGAAAAAGGGACACCACTTGGTATCAATTCTGCAGCATGTCGGCATCAAGCATTTGTTTTACTTTAGTTAGTTAGTTCCAGTCCTTGAATATGAATAACTATTTATTTTAAGTGGTGTCAATACCTTCTATGGACATTGTTCCTCGTGGAATTATGGGATTTGTTCCCATGACCTGCTTCTGTAGAGTGCATTCCTCACTTGGGAGACATCCGTTGCATACATGCAGCAAAGATAGTAAAGGGGACACTGTACATGCCACTGATGTCTGTATTATATTTAGACACTGTATGCTGTGGCCCACAGAAATGACAGCTGCGTTCGTCTTTTTCAACAGGAGATAAAAAGCTGACACCATTCGGGTCTAAACGTTCCGACGTTCATCTGTTGAGAGGGCTGTTTGTTGCAAATGTATTAATACATGCCACCAATGAACAGGGAACAAGGCCTTAACCCTTAAAGCCACCGGTCAATTGACAGCTCCTGTCCCAAGATGCTTTAAGAACTAAAGAATGATGTAGATAGCAGGACATGTTTAATGACTGTAACAGGTGCACCTCCCTACTTGTGCTTGCACACCGCTTTTGGTAACGGTTAAATGGAAAGCCTAATACCTGGGGATAATTTAAGAGCTCGGGCTTAAAACTACACACGTCCGAAAGGTTCAGTTATGAAATGCCTACAACTGAGCCTAGATGTTCAGATGTGTTCAATTTCTAGATGGAAATCCGGTGTTTGGTTCTTTAGGAATTTTTTTCTATTGTATGTTTCAAATTCAAGTCGGCTATGTGTATAATAAGGGGTCTTAAGAGGCTTTATTCCCAAAGGCAAAAAAAATGACATTTGTTTCTGATCCGTTCATTTTTTTTGTCTGAACAAAACCAGATAAAATCCTATGCTTTCAAACACGATGCAAACCGCATCCATATGTGATTTGAAATTAGATTTTCAGGTCTGAAATGACATGACAAATGAATATTGTGCAAAGTGTGCAATATTATAAGAGTTTCCAGACACAATAATCTTCAGTTACTATGCTCATATAGTAAACTCTGTTATGGTGACCATATGTAGTGAATAAATGAAATCGGTTTTGTATACGGTATATGCAGAAATGCTTAAAATGTTTTCTGAGTTGAAACCAAGTCAGTTTGTGTTCAATGTGAACACAACTTTTTAACTGTTGCCTCTTTTTTAGGGTGGAGAGACCAAAAACGTCACCGTTATACTCCATCGGGAGTCTGGATCTTTAGGATTCAATATAGTTGGAGGAAGACCATGCACAGTAAGTCTAGATCTGCATCTTCTTTGGCCTTCCTTTTCCTGTTTTTGCATCACACAATGCCTCGCGCAGTTTTTTAATTACCTCCTATAAAGTTACTGTATGACTTCGAGCAAAACTGAACACAAAGCACATGACAAACTGTTATTTTAGTACAGTATCGGTGTAGCATTTGACAAATGAATGATGTGTGGTTTGGCTTCCCAACTAAACATTTAAGAAAGTAGTATACAGAGGCCACTTTGCTCCACCTTAGTAGTTGTGGTGTCAATATCAGTGTGAATGAGGACTAAACCCTTTCTGATGTGGTTTGTCTAAAATAGAAATGTGACGCAGTTTAGAAACCTAAACCGGACCGTTGCAGCAAAACCTTCTGAGGAGGAAACTTTTAAAACAGCAGCGTTTCCGAGACATATTCGAAGAGCCAGATGTAGCCTGGACACACATTTTGCAAGTTTTAGTATATGGCGAGTTTCTGCTAACATGAGTAGAAGAGGTCAGTCACTAATAAGTGTAACACAAATGGCTATGTCTCCAAGCAACTGTACAACTACTTCAACCTGGCCATGACCCCTCTCTAGCAAATGGTTGACATGGCACCTGACCTGTCTGCTTGCAAGACCAAAGCTCTTTCAAAACCTATTAAGCTGCCTTCCTAGGCACCGTTTTAAGGTATTTAAGACATACTATTTATAAAGAGCCCTGCAAAACGCAGCAAAATTCTAAAGTTTTACAATGGCCAAAATTAATATTAGCATAGCATGTATCGTTTGTGGACAAGACGATAGCAGATTATGGTTAGGGTTTGGCTAAGTAGTTTGCGGCATACTGTATGTAGGCATCTAAGTACAGTAAGGTATGGAAAATATGTTATTTCTTCTACAGCATAACCAAGTGATTCTTGGGGATCTAATACTGTGGTAAACAAGGATGTTGTTGCTTTTGTGATACGGGAAGAAGAAAGCGGTTTTACAGTAATTAACTACAGAGTTCACAGTTGGACTTCCTGTGGTTTCCTAAGTATTTCATTAAAAATTAAAGCACAGGGTTAATGTGGTTTGATGTGGCTTTAAAAATTTGGCTGTAGGCTTTGCTGTAACCTTCCTGTCCTGGTCATATTGTTTATATAATGAATGCTGAATAGTTTTCCACATGGATCTTTTACTTTTCACTCACACGTTAGCAGGTAAAAACGTTTACGAACTCAATATTTGACAGTGTTTTTACAGTAGAGCTACATAACCTGCAAACCTTGTGCACCTGCAAACAATTAACTGTTGTTTTGAATGTTGTGTCTTAAAGGGAGTTTCTGTGTTAAATTAATGATCTTGCGTAATCTATGTGTCCCTGTATTATTCAAAAATTCAACTGTACATCTGCGTTTAGTAAAATGTCCTATTTTTGCCAGTTCTTTTATTTCAGTTTTCTCCATTTGGTCTGGATTTATTTTATTGGTCTGACATTTCTGACTTGTTGTTGGATTGCAGGATAAAAAAGATGGCACTTCAAATGAAGGAATCTTTGTGTCGAAGATTGTGGAGAACAGCCCGGCGGACAAGGAAGGGGGATTGCAGATCCATGACAGGATAATGGAGGTAAAAGCCTGTGTTTTAAGCCTTACACCGCGTCCTACAGCGTGACATGCAACGTTTTTTGGCAGAAGTATTTTTCCGGTGCATGGCGTTAGCAGAATTCTGTGACGCAATCACAGCCATTTGGATCTTATACCGTGTTTAAAATAAAGATGCAGAGCTGCATTGGAGCCTGTGAGGTTTTGCTGTGGATGGACTTTTATCATCACTGCTGTGGCTGGTTAGGATAAACTCAGATTTACATGGTGTAACAAACCTGAGCAGAAAATCTCCATTAGGTTGTTCAATGTAATATGGTAAATGTTGTTTACCGACTTGTGAAGGAATCCTTCCTGGCTGGCATTGGGTCAAACGTTCTCTCTTACCCCTGAACAACATCTGACTGTTTTAAAAAGGCCAAGCTTTCCCGGTGCTTACTTTTGAGGGTGCATAGAAACTCAGTCCTACAAAAGTTACTTGTATAGCTGCAGGAATGTGTAACAACGGATGCATTGAATTTGATGTAGAGTGTTATAAATAAGGCCTGGGGCTCTATGATTATTTAGCCAAGTTTATGTCAATATTTTCACTTCACATAGTCAAATCATCATTCATAGGAATGGCCGATTTCAACTCTTAAGCAAGATTTTTAATAGACAGCATTACTTTTAAGTCGTACAATTCATTTGTGCTTTGAAATGAATATGTGCAATATTTAGTGTTCAAAAGCGAAGAAAAAGTATACTAGCTTTTAAGAGCAGCCACATGTGGTGCACTAAACATAAGTGTCTTAAATCCTGCTGGTCGTACAGATTTGCTGTAGGCCCTTGAGACAATAGATGGATTGAACTTCCAAAGGCGACAGTAATGCAGTCGGTGCCTGGTGACTCAAGACCAGTAAACTGGCCCTGTTGGAGGACGTATGAGAACCAGATTGTGTAATGCGGGCGGCGGAAGTGTGCAAGTGTGACTTACTCGGGGGAAAAAAAAGTCCAAGTGTATTTAGCGTGCCAACTGCTGCTTTTCTGTGATATTTGAGCGATCCTTGCTGTTTTTGTAGATGTCATCTACATTTCTGCTTTTCTATCGGTATAACAATACATCGATATTCGAGAAGGGTTATCAGTAACAGTACTAGTTATTTTAACAAAAGAAAGATATGTTGCTCTAGGATGGCACAAGACCTAGAAAGTCGTTTTTGTCTTTTTCATGTGAATCATTAGGGTGAGTCAGCATGCGTGCCAGAGGATGGAAGTAAATAGGGAAGAACATGAGGTACTAAGCCCTAGGTCAATCTATTGAATAACCTTTATGTACGTGCGAATAACGTTTCTTTTAGGTGATTTATTGACACTTTGTAAAACTACGTTAATAATGTTTCCATCATATAAAAGGCTGTAATAATGCTTCATCTCTGGTTGACACCTGAGGTCATGTTGTGCTCTTTAAGACAGAAACATGAATTCTAGTTTTACGTTAGGGCCTTAGGTAGTATCACATATTTAATTATGTCGACTTGAGAAATGACTTTCTGTAGAAATATAATCATATGGGAAGACTTAATGCAAAATGGGTGGAGCAGTTTTGGTGCTATTGTGATCTCCATTGCACGCGGCTAAACCAACACCCTGTAGTCCCGTCCTTTACAGTCATGGTGGACTGGAGAGCCCTCTAAATCCAAACACTCCTGTTTCCGTTTTCCATCCATCATTTGGATTATCCTCGCATCTCCTCTATTGCAAAATGTTCCATATGTATTCTTTGGCAGTCGCAGATGAATGCTGTGATGTAGCTGTCATGTTGAGGTTTATCACCTTTAACCAATTAGATAGTTATCTCGTATGCTTTGATGTGTTATAATAATAATATAAATAGAATATAGACTTTGCAAGATGTTATCACTGGTCCAGAAGCACTTCTGTTTTACTTTATTATATATTTTATTTTTTATTTAAATCAAAGATTTTGAGACATTTAAATTTTTTTGATTTGGTTATAAATGTTCCATTGATTGTATTTTGTTCAAAGGAAGTTCTTTTGGCCGAGCGTTGGATCAGCATTGTTTACATTGTCAAAGTGGTCTGTATGTTAAAAGTATGTAAATAGTAGAAAAGAACACCTTAGTTACTTTTGAATGAGCGTGCACTTCTTACATCTTCTTTCAAAAACATACAAAATATTCTTCAGCAGACGCAGATGAGTCCATTTTATGCTGTTTACCATTTGCACGAGACCCACACGGTTGACTAACTGTCACAGAGTTGCGTCATCATCCCAGCAAGTGCGTGTCAAAGCGGAGCATGTGAATTTGTGTCATAGTGTGACCGGGGCCATCGCGGTAGTCAACATGCCTTACGCATATGTTTCTGACAGCAGCTGGGCTGAGTGAATCACTGACAGAACCGTAGAAATTTCTGCCAGCAACACGCTGCACGGATCATCTGGCCCTTATGAACGTGCTCGAATATATTTTACTGCCCGACTTTATAGGAAGAAAAATATTTAATTGCTCACATCTTACTGAATGTGAATCTGGAAAGTCAAAAAGCGTTTCACTACTCGCACTCACTCGGGCCGTGCTAGCCTTAAAGAGGTTTTATGCATCTCTGTCGCGCATCCATAAAGATCTATATTCTTTATGTAGATGTCTGAAGGAGACATGTCATGGCAGATGTTCCTGTTCAGCTCTAGAGAGGCAAGTTTGAATGATTCGGGAATGAATAGTGGCCTTGTTCAGCAGAGACATTTATTTAGTAATAAAAAAAGATGTAAAATGGTGCCATGTTAGCTCTTCGAACATTTTCGCACATAGCAAGCAGTCGTGATCGCCTGCAAAGGTTGGATTTATGGTGGATTCGGATTTAACACGAGGCTTGTGGTAAAGAAACATCTTTATGCCAGACGGCAGCCTTAAAAAGTGTTTACGGATTTACAGCTTTGGGATGCCTAGAACAAAATTGCTGTCTTGTATTTGAATTTTAACCAAAAAAAATGTAACGCTAATGTTGCTATAGTTCAGAGATTGGGACAAAGCTACAGTTATATTGACCTATAAATAGCTGATTAATAGATTATAGACAAAACAGTCTAAATGCTACAAGAGTTTACGTTTACTTCAAATCCAAGATTAGTCTGAACCTGGTGCCTGACAACCATTAAGTGATTTTTTTTAATGCATTTCTATTCGAAAACCAAGGAATAACCATGCCTCTTGGTGTCCAAGTGTAGATCGGGGCTGTTCAGAAGAGCATTGGAGGTGTTGGGGTAGGAAGAGGTCATGGATATAGACTGGGGTTGTAAATGTCACCTTGTAAAAGCCTGCAAACAGACAGAGGTCAGAGGTTGAACAACAACCAGACTTTAAAAAAAGCACCACTGTGTTTGCCACCTGAAAGAAAGATTTGTGAAGGAAGAGCACTGACATTAACAGAAGAGTGTTGTTCATATCCAAAATGTCAAATGTCTCTTAAGCAGTACATTGTTATGTAATATAGATAGTATTCGATTTTAGTATGTGTGTACCCTGGGAATCGAAGCCATTACAGGAACACCCTTTTATGTCAGGAGTTTTCAACTAACACTTTTGGTTCCTTATCTCCTCCTGCCTCTATAAAGCTGTGAGGTTACCCACAGTGCGCCACTTAACACCCAACGGTGCCTTCAGTTATTTCAGTGTGCACTCGCTATTAAATGTGGCGTTAAATGGCGTGAGGGGTGAGTGGCAACATCAATAGATTGGTAGCTTGAATAGATACGTTAAGAGTCTTGAGAGGATGGGACCCAATGCTCTAATGCGGATGAATCCTGAGTTCTTTTGAACCGGGGGTTGTTAGCATTCTTGTCTATTCGTTACTAAAGAGAACCTTGTAGATCAGACAGCCATAATGAAGGCCAGAGGTCCAAAACATGCATAAAATGTGCCATTGGTTTTATAAGGATGTCCTAAATGTTTAGAGTTTAAATGGTGTGCTTTTGGTGGTGTGAAAGATTTTTTTGCATTTGTTTGTTTTACGTGTGTTATACTAATTATTCGCATTGATTTTTCTTACATTCACAGTGCTGTAACACAGCATTTTATTTTTAATACTGTACATAACTTTACTGTAAGTTAACCAAGAACTGTAATACAATTGTATATTCTAATCTGAATTTTATGTAACAGCATACTACCACGATTAAATAATACCTGACCATTTAAATACTATTAAATAATATTGCATTACAGTTATGAGAATCTTGTGTGATTGTTTCATTTCATGAAAATAAATGTGTTCTTGATGGTTCAAAATATATATTTTATAACAAAGATTATGTTGATTTGTTATGTCCTGATTCCCTGAGGTGTAAGTCAGTAGATTAACAATGAAAATCAACTTTAATGCAGCCATTATGACCTCTATTAAAAAAGACATTAACCTTAATCCATCCCCCTCTGGACTTTATGGCCAACTTGGAAATTTTTGAAGCAGAAGGCCCCATTCTTATAAGGTTTCCCAAGGGAGACAATAGTCATGTCAAAGCAGCATGGGGCCCCAGCGTCCAGTCTCCACCCTCATCTCCTTACAACTAAGATGTCACAACTCTTCTCATCTGTAGTGAGGAATGTCACAAGCTTCTTGTGTTATATCTGACTAAGGACTCAGGGAGCCGTCACATGTTATTCGGCATCTTATTGCAAGAAGCAGGCATTTGTCGAGGACTTTATTAGATTTGTGCTTCTGTCTCTGTTCTGGACGCAGTTGAACAGACAACGTAGAGGAGATGAGCGAGACTGTCAATGCCAAAGAGAGTCTTTAAATTGCAGTAATGCACTTCTGGTCTCAGTTTCTGTTTTGTCGCATGTGAATGGACAGCCCTGTGGCGTGTGCGTGCTTGCGTGCCTGTGTTAGGGAAAAGAAGGCAATGCTGTGCAAGGTTTCCTTTAGGATTGTAATAACTAGTAACTTGTATTGTTTATCCAAAGGCAAATGCCAAAAGCAGGGTGGCCCAAATAATGCCAGAGTAATGCAACTTAATGATGCCTAATGAGGCGAAAACAACATTGCTAACAAATACTTTTCTACATTATTAACTCAAGTCATACAATTATTCATACAGTTTCTTTTAGGGGAGGGGAACAAGAGTCGGGAAAGGACTGCCAACTGGGACTGCGCATGTTGCGCATGTCAATATACAGCCTCCTTGGTTGTTGGCATTGACAAAATGTGCAATTTGTCGTTATGAAGGCAATGTTCTTTATCTGTTTACAAGGCAGTCGGAAGAACTAGTGAATGTGTTGACTGACCGAGTCAGATAGGTAATGGTCAGTTTAAAGGCATAGTTCACCTAACAATTACTCGTCATTTCAAACCTCAATGACTTTCTTCTGCGGCGATACCCATTGAGTTTAATTGGTTTTGTGTCCGTAGACTAAAAGGGAATGGGTACTACAGTTGTTCGGTTATCAACATTCTTCAAAATACCCATTTCAAAATGACGACACCGTTTTAATTTTTGGATGAATCATCCTTTTAAAACTGCCATTTTAGTAATTGTAAAAATTATCCAAAAAATGACTTTGAATCTGTCTTGGCCTACTTTAAATTTGTCTTGTGTTTTGTTCTGCAAGCTTTTCATTTTACGGATGTCAGTGGTATTATTTCTAGCCTTTAAAGGGGTTTAGACAGCGAAAGGGCAGGTGTCATAAAAGCTAATTGTCTTTCCAATCAATCAGCAGTCTTGTGTAAACACGTCAGTAAGAACAATCTCAGGTTGCCCTGCCAGCTGCTTTCACAGTCAGACCCTGTTAACCACGCAAGCCGCCCACCCTTAAAGCCTCCCTAATGAACTACCCTCAATTAAACGCTAATAGGCTGATTAGCAGAACTACAGTCGTGAGGTAATAGCCAGTCGTTTCCTTCTAGTTCCCCTCTGTAATGCAGGCCAGACCCTGGGTCTGTTAATCACGGCCCGCTTTCAGTGCCCCCAGCAGGACCCTGCAAAACGTCGCCTCTCCGTGTCAACCGTGGTAGATGTTGAAACAGAACAGTCTGCATTACGGCTCAGGATTTCTTCAGCCATCTGTAATGCAAAATGTGATCCAAGAGGAATCGTTGACTTGCAAGCCTTCAACTTGTGGCTTTGTCTCTGTAAATCAGTAGGAATGGGAGAATAATTATTACATTTTTATTCATATAAGGAGTTTTGCAATTTTATGGTGGCAGAGTATCTCAGTTTAGACTTTAAGAAACTGTTGTTTGTCTGTGATTTTCGCCAAGTATGGTATAAAGGAGTCAAGATTATTTATGAATCTGTCTTTTTTATGAGTACACATGAACGCCGTCTTCCTGTTTTAAAACTTAGCGTCGTAAACTTCTTATTGGCCGCTCCTGCCTTTTTTATGGACGCACTGCTGCAGTAATCTCGTAAATGTATTTATTGAACGCCTGTACTGTAATTGAATCTGTTATTTAAGAAGGCCTGAAATAAATCATAATCGTGATTATTTTGGCCAATATTGAGATCCCGATTATTTAATACGATTAAACATTAACCTTTAAAACAACATAAAAAATAAATAAAACTTGGCTTTTTAACTCTGAATTTAACTGAAAAATCAATGTAAAGATATAGCACTGCTGTACTACTGTAAAGGATAGATGTGTGCTGTGGATTTGTACTAAAAGAAAAGAGAGGATCCTTGCTAAATGATTTGGCCAAAATTTACGATTACAATACATTTTCGATTTATTGCACAGCCCTAAATTTAAATTTCACTGTATTTCAGCTGGTAATCCATTATTAAAGTCTTTCCGTAATAACCTTGCAGTTCAAGATGAGTGCTTAAGTCTTATTTACTGACATAAATCATAGAAATGTAGATTATCATTCAGCTCAGCAGATACGAAATTGCTTTACTAAACATGTGCTCTTTCAGGCCTGAAATTTCACTGTGGTAGCAACAGTATAATTTTGAAGAACAATTGAAGACTATTAACGTTAATGCTAGCTTTTGGAACTGACAATGAAACATATAGCATGCTAGCGATGCATAACAAAAGTGTTTCAAGAAATTAGAATTGTTATGATTTTTTTAAATGTGTGAACTTGAGTAAGCATTTGTATTAAAGAAGTTTTTCAACGTTAACACTAGTTGTTGGATCTGATAATGCAACATATAGCGTGCTATGCTAGCAATGCATTACAGAATGTTTCAAGGGGAAATAAATAGTTTTTGGGGACATGTTTAAAAATGTGTTTGCGCTCACCTTTGTTTTTATTAGAGACTATTGTAACAGTTAACACTGAATACTTTTACTTGTAGTACGCGTACTTAAACAATTTAGTAGACTACAGCTACAAATTTGCTCAGATTTTCAAGGCCTTTTGTTTCTGGCCTCATATTCTATCTCGGGGACAAGTGAGGTCAATATTAGTCCAGCAAAGTGATCTTTTACTCATTTGGCACATAGTTGGTCCAAGTTTGATGGTCTTTGTGTTGGCAAGCCTTGATAATCAAACTCCTGTTAAATCCAGATAACATGGGTCGGCATAGAATTCCTTCACTCCTATCCTGACAAGCTTTGCTTTTAAGAGACGTTTGAGACGTTTGTCTTTCACACGGTAAACAAAGTAGATCCAGCTACCACTGTGTGCCATTCTCATGCAAATGAGCGCAAGCAGAATACACTATTCCTGAAGAGTCACATTGTCCTGGTGGACCTACTGTGTGCTTCCCTTTTTTGAAAGAGATGTTTTACTTGCACATGTACCATCTCCATTCAGTTGTAGACTTCCTACATCGTTCAGTGTAGCGACAAATAAATCTGTTTGACTTGATGCGACAAAGAAGAATAGAAGCAGCGTAGAATATACATTTGTCATTTTTCTGTATGTGTATTGCAAAAAAAATACATTTTGACTTTTGGAGACGCTCCCCTGTGGTCAAGATTATATTTATTCGTTTTCCGAATGCAATTTGATCGTTAAATTTTTTTATTACATTTACATTTGGCAGACACTCTTATCCAAAGCGACTTACATTATATTATCCTATATATTTATACATAGGTATGCGCAATCCCCTGGGCCTGAACCCTCAACCTTGCATTGTTAACGCAATGCGCTTACCACTGAGCTACAGGAAAGCTGATCGTTTTACTTATATTCATTCTTTCCCATTTGTCTTCGACCTCACGTGTTGCTCTTACCATGTAAAAACAGTCATTGCGATGTTTGATTTGGCATCACTGCAGAATGACGTGGAAGTGAATAAAGCACTGAGGAACTTCTGGGTTTAAGGGTCAGCGGGAGGCAAATAAAAGAAGCTTCGGTCAAAGTCTGGTACACTCGGGACCAGGCTGTCTGGCTTCACATGGAGAAGGCAGACGGGCCCTCACGGTGAAGTTTGGCCCTGTGCAGCCGCAGCATAAGGGAGGTTATATTTAGTGCCAGACCTTGGAGAGGTGGAGTAAAGGAAGGGTCAGAAATTAAACAGATGGATAGAGTGTGGCCGTTGCTTGTCGTGGTGGGAGGTGGGTTTAGGGGCTGTGATTCGGGCGGAGCAGAATACAAATGGATATAGAGAGTTCTGTTGGGCTTTGTAGGTGGTGTTAAATAAACCCGACCACATCTGCAGAGAGGCATCAGGTTTCTCACACGCAGGCAGCCTGACAAACACTCTTTTGTAGATTCTCTTTCTCTCCCTTTCTCCGCACCACTATCCTTTTTATTCCTTTTTTCTCTAGACCTTTTTTTCTAGCTTGCTCTTCGCTTCTTTTCCTTCCTTTCTTCTTTTTTTCATCTCTCTTCCTCTCTCTGGCTCTCGATTTCTTTCAGTGTTGGTCGTTTTCTCTTATCACCATTTTCTTTCTGTGTTTTACACAGTTGTTTTTATTCAAAAGTATGTCAATTTAACCATTTATGGTTTTTAATGTATATAAAGTATAAATATTTTAATAATATGAAATACAAATTCAAACATTTTTGCTGTGCCACAATAGGACACATTTGCGGTGTATTTGTCAACTACCCGTATACACAAACATACATAAATAAATGGGTCTAGTCAGAATAACATGTGGGCCAGTAAGCAACTGTTTTGCAACCAATTAACAACACTCCAGTAACCATTTAGCAATGCCTTCACAAGGAACAACATACTCCCTTCATTTTTCATTGGTTCGAGTCTGTTTAATATGCTAGGGATGGACTGCTTTCGTCCCAGTCGATTATTATCAGAAATATGTTTTGTTTTAAGCAACAGAATAGCAGCGAAAGAGGCTCCCTCTGATCTCGATTTGAGAGATGCCCAGATGAAATGCAGTGCAACAAAGACCTCAAATGTCATTGACAGAAACGGATACAAAATCGCTTTTTTATGAAATGGCGTGAGTAGAAGAGACATGCCATGGTGTGTAAGATCTTGGCAGAGTGAAGGTGTGTACTGTTGTAGTGTTGATGTGTGGCTACAATACCAATAATGTCTTTTAACAATGCTGTCTTGAGTGAACTGTAGTTGCTTTTTTAAGTGATGGTATTTTCTTTCATTTGCTATGGTGATACTGTATTCTTTGAAGTACATTGTAAACGGCCTTGTCATATGCTTACAATAACTTTATAACTGTTAATGTGACAAATGCTTAATTTAATGCTTCCACTAATGATGTTAAGCTATCGCTGGTTACTACCTAAATAACATCTCTACAAAGAAATAAGGATGCGTCATTCACTTAACCCTCACGTATAATTCACTTAAATATCCTATTTATTTCAATGTGTTTGGAATCTATCACATTCATATTTTCTAACATTATCACTAATCTAAGCTTGGAAAAGGAGAAACACATGTTTGGCCACGATCTGAAGGTGAAAGGTATGCATGTTCAGAAAACAGGAGGAGAGCGAGACCCTGTCTCTTGTACCTTTCCTGCGTCGAGCAGATGTGCCTAACCGCAGTGTCCACATTCTTCTCTGAAGACCCTTTGCTTACTTTCTGGTGGGACGTTTTTAATGCGGGCGACCATGGAGCGAACGATAATCTGTTTTTCATCTGTGCTTTGATTTTCACATCTTAACGTGGAAAAATAGGTTAAAGCCACAGGGGCTGACCTCGGTTGAACGTCAGGACTTTGATTATTTTGGTGTGCGTGGTTCAAATAAACCCCGAGCGGGTTGTGGCCTTTTCAATCAAAGCCAAATGTGTGATGCTTTGGTCTGTGTGGAAGGTATTAGGGGATTGTTGAAGTCCCTCACTGAATGTCTGCTCGCGTTGTAAGGATGTTTATCTGATGTCTTGCAAAATCTGTCCATGCGTCTTTGTTTTGGCAGGTTGGAAAATGCGAATGACAATATTTTCAGAACACTGTCTGAAGTTTTGTTGGTATTCAGCGGGTATTTTCCATCCAATTGCAATTATTAAGATATTATTTTATTTCGTGACACTGTTTGCCAAAACGTTGTTTGTGCCAAAAAAAACTTTCTTTTTGAGCAGACATTGGTTTAGGCTACAAAGTAAAAATGTACTTGTGCCAAGTTGTATATCACAGCTAAAGCAACTCCAGTTTTGAAGCCAAACAGGATGATGCAGGTACTTTAACATTGCTGATGATAAGAAAGGCGTGTGCGGCCCGGCAAAGCTTGAGAAACAATTTTTTATTGAATGGTGCTGACATTTTATGATATCACTATTTGAAGTATCTACAGTAAACAGCAGTTTTGTAATGGATGAACATCACTTTAGAAGAATAGATGATGATTTCTTGGAAGCAGTCCAGCCATTCTGCTTGAGCCGATTGTCAACGCTTTCAAAGACCATGAATAACATCTAACATGTTCTGACTATCTACCTCTCCTCTCTTTTCGGGAATAAGTTGTATGGTCCTTGGAATGTTGGCCGAAGTGTTTGTGGTAGGAACGAGAAGATGTTTTTTGTGATCAAACGCTTCTTTCATGCCCTGATGATGCTGATGGTAATCAGTTGACAAGGTGGCAGATCGGCTTCTCGATCACTTCAGCTTCAAAACTCAATATTATATGATATGATGATGAAATATGATATTTTGAGAAATGTCTCAGCGGTTTTGTGTAGGCATGCATGATAAATTATCGGTCATATCGGTATCGACAGATACATTTATCGTACCGGCCGATAATACAATTTAGGCCGATATATTATTGTCGATAAATTATGAATCATTTCCTCTGGTTGAACCACTTCAGCTGCATGCTGTTCACAGTTAAAATTCAGCTGTCTTTCTGTCATGATCATTCACTTGTCAGTGACTTGTGGCTATTGGGAACACCTTTCTGGGTTGCTCTGGAAGAACATCTTTAATTTGTTTAGTAAATAAATATTACATTACACCATAAACGTTTAAAAGTTAAAGAATCTTTAATTAGTGTAAAGTAGGCTTGGTCAAATATTTTCAGGGGAAAAATTGAATGTTCAGTCTCAGAACACGTTATATTAATATTTAGATACTGTAAATAAACCAATATATCGGTTATCGGCTTCCAATGTTCAAGAATGATCGTTTTTTTGTTATCGGCCAAAATGTAAATCTCTCACGGAGGAGCTCCAGGAGCATAAGAGAGGAGCGACAACAGGGAAGGGCGAGAGAGGACCAGGCCTGGACTTTATGTTCGGTTTTAGTGTTTGTATGTCGACCATGAGGGATGCGAAGACCTGTGCCTGCCATGCTCGGCACAATCTTCTTTTGTGCTTTGCAGAAGTAAGATGTCGGTTCTTCTGTCTTAGACTCAAAGATGGGCTATAAATGTGCAATTTTCCAAATCTGCCATTGAGCATAGGTTTTCTTTTTGTACGCTGTATGATTGTATCAGATTTAGATCGAAGTATGTTCAAAACCACAAGTTGGATGGATAGTGAATTTCGTGGCATTATTGCAAGTTTTACTTATTCCATTGTGGCAAAAAAAACTTTTTTCAGATCTTGTAATCCACCGGGTCATATATTTTTGTAGAATGGCTTCGGAGGACCACTGAAGCACTTTAGAAATGTTTGGCAACCGTCATGAGGGTGAAACACGCTCTTGCGACTCCTGGAAATGTTTTGCTTGTGGTTCGATGGTCTCGTTTATCATGAAGTCAATTAGATAGAAGGCCACAGACTGGCTTGGTAAGTAGAAGAGACTGTAATTTAGGAATATGAGAGGTGGTTCTTTGTTAAACGGTTGCGTTTAGGTAATGCTAGGCTAACTTTCTGGCCGCACAGTGGCGTGTGGGTGCTAGCTGTGACGTGCGGTCGATGAATAAGATGACGTGATTCACGAGCTGTGGGGATCCAGAGTACTGACTCCAGTTGAGGCCCGGCTCAGGCGTATGGTGCGACCGTCAGGGGCTCTGTGCAGATTTGAGCATTTTTTAGCAATCCTGCAAGACCGTTTTGTTTTTGCATCTGTGGGTGTCATTGGATTCCAACCAATGGCCAGAAAATTCACTGACTCACTCCGATTGTTTTCTCTGTAGCCCAGATTTTCTTTTTTTTTTCTTTTTGGAAAGTGTTTTTCAGATTAATGAGGTGTGAGATGCATCATGCAACCTTGAGATTCTCATATTGAAAACGTCTACAGAAACGAATGCATGGAATGGTTTGATAAACGCATTTTCTTTTCTGTGTTAACATAATTTCTATTGAAACAGGGTAGTCATAACATGTTTTTTTTATACGTAAGTAGTTGGACTTATACAAGATTTTACAGGTTTCACCATTTTTTCATTTTAAGTTGGTTGCAAGTGAAATTAGTGGAAGGACTTTTTTATTTTAGATGAAAATGTGTATGATCAATATTTATACCCTTTTTTCCCCATAAAACTTGCATTTAAGTTCTAAAACAAAGAAATTTCACAGCGTAACAATCAACATCCAGAAAGACTCTTATAACAGTCTTCAAAGATCCAAGATTAATACAAATCTCAAACTCATGAAAATAGTGGGTATTTTGGTCTTAACTGGACTTTTGTCCAAAGCAATTTGAGTTGTCTTTGTGTTCTTATAGCCCTTATGGGCTTGTTGCTTTTGGCTCTGGTCTGTTGTGTAACTTCAGAGGTCTGCACATGGATTATCTGCGCCTGACAGTTCTGCGTTCCCAGATGACTCTGTACCTCTTCCCAGAATTCTCTCCCACACACATTAAAGGCCTATTGATGCACAGTCACATATTCTGACACATGAGGAAAAATATTAATTTTATAAGACGCGCTATTTTTCGAATTTTTCATGGTAGCATAGGAATAATCCATCTAGATTTTCTGATGCGTGCCATTAGACTTGGAAAGTCTGAATTTGCAACGCACTTTTTGGAAAGAGTGCAAAATAACACCACTAGAATGTCAGGTTTCGAAGACCTATTTGAAAACTGTGATGTCACACAAAGTGATGTCACACAAACATGGCAGCATTAAGCAAATAAAATGCACTGATGATTCAAAGTTTTCAACACTCAATGATAAGAAAACCGTCAGTGTGACGTGCGGTTCAATAGTTTTAAGATCAAACGTCAAAGACATCAGTGTGGACATCCTATATCCGGCTTGCACAGAATGAGTTTAGCACACATCGGCCAATCCTGAAACGCATGACGTGTTGATTCAATTAAACCTTTATATGTGCTGCTTTTTTTTATCCCTCTCAACAATGCTATCCCTTTACTCATTCCACAGAGCTGCTAACAGACGGATCTCCACAGCTCCCAAAGCTGATGATCTCTGGTAAGACTGGAGAGCAAACAAAGATTGAGCGAGCAAACCCTTGGGACCCAATGAAGCAGCTACAGTATCGCAACTGTGGGATCTTTGCGAAGAAGCTCATTAATTAAACAAGTTTGCTGTAAATCGCATTCACACGAAAACGCCATCGTGAAGCACCAGGGTCTTGTGGGTAATGAGGCAGAATATTCCCAAGTTTGGACAATGAGAGGAAAGCTTCTTAAAGCCCCTGAACCGTTGCTGGTGATTAGCTCAATACATTAAACTTAATCATGAACCTGTCATACACTTTCCCCAAGGTGGCGATGGGTGAAGTCATGCACGGTAAACCGATAAGACATTGGAACGGAGGTGTGGGACGCTAGAAAATGATCAGGGGGTTTTATTGGCTAGTTTTAAAGGAATTCATTAAACATAAGATTGATGGTTTGAAATTAAAGCATCAAGTTGTTCAGTGTTTTAACAATGCAAGCAGTTGTAATAATGCTTATGCTATTCAGTTATTGCATTTTTTTCAATAATCTTGTCATGTGTAATTTAGAATTTAGGCTTTTTTTACTACTGAAAAAATGTAGTATATCAGTCGGTATTACGAAAGCCCAGAATTTGTTTCAAAAACATATCTAGAAATGTTTAACTCGCACTGTAAAATATAATTTTTTGTTAAGTTAAACAACATGGTTTGTATATTATTTTACACCCAACTATTTCTAAAATGTAATTTTATTTACCACATTTCAAAAAATGTGTGAACATTTTTTTTAAATCAAACTGTAGAATTACATAAAATTGCAGGTTTTTTACAGTGTTTTAGTCAATCTTACTAACCTTCCATTTGGTCTATAGGGCCAAAAGTATGTATAAATCATGTTTGAGGAAGCACATCTTATAGCATTAGCATCATCTGTCTCTACTATTCTCAAACAAGCAGGCTTTGTCCTTTGACATGTTAACATACTAATACTACAGTTTTCTCCAGTTGTTTCATTGCTCTCAGATGTTTGTCTGTGAAGGCATCACCACATGCAAAAACACACATCAAAATATAGAAGCTTCCAGTGAAACGCAATAGGTGTGCTTGAGTCACATCAGGGGTTAAAGTTTCTCAGAGCTTGATAAATCATCAAAATCACACCAGATGTCCTGATCCAGCCTCTGCTGAACTCCAGCCCAGAGTTCTCCTCTGCTGTTCCAGTCATCCCGGCCAAACGTCCCGTACTTTGCTTATCTTCTCAATATCGGATTGAGTTTTGAATCACTGCTCACTTGAAGCCAAACTCAGCTGCCATTCAGCTGGCTGTGTGGTCCACTGTTACCACATTGACACGCAGCACAAAAGAGCACCAGTGACAAGGAAAGATGCCCAATTCGCTGCCAGCTAGTTGCTCCAGCAAACAGAAGATGTAGTGTCTGGAGGATTATTAGCTGATAGTAGGATTTGCGGTATTTACATTTGATAGGATAAAGAGCTGTAGCCGAACAATGACATGTTGAAATTACACCAAGTTAGTTTAACGGCAATATTTGGATTTCTGGTTGTGCGAAGAACTTTGTTTTGGTTAAACAATAAACAGAAATTATTGAGCAAGTATATTGTGGTCAGGTACGATTTTGTGGGATAAGTTCTTAAAGTAGTCTTCAGTTTTATGTTTCAAACAGGGATGACAATATAGACGCAAACGTACTTTTGAGCAAAATGGTTTGTAGTTAATGAAATTGTTTTATTTTATTAACCCTGAACTTTTTAATGGAAGTGCATATCTAAACGTATGAATTACCTTAATGTTCTGTACTGGTTACCGTAATTTTTGCACCTATCGAGTAGCCACCACTTTATCAACCATTAAGCAACCTCCAGGCAACCTTCTATAACTTTATAGCATTGTGCCGTAGGTTTGTTCGGAATTGTTTTCCAAACCACCTTTATAAATTAGTTTGGTTCACAGGCTACACATCGCAGTCTAGGTTCTTAGTACAGACTTTGTAAATGGTTTTATTATAATTCCATTGAGTGGATTTTGTTTGTTCTTTTGCTTTGATGTCTTGGAATTAAAGTTTGTTGCCTTTGTTAGGATTAAAGGTTGTGAAACGTTGCTTTCATAAATGGCTCAAAGCAAATTGCGAAAAATAGGGCACATGCCACAAGTCCTTTACTGCAAAACAATAAAGTCTGTAGTTTCTTTTTTTGTTTTGACTAGCCTTTCCATTAAAAATAATAAAAAGCTACATTCGCTTGAAAGCAACACAGGATTCGAAATGCAGACGTGTATTTAGGGAGTAGCTTATATCTTGATTTAGTTTTTCAATTGTTTATATTTGTTTACAATCCTTTCTCTGCAAAACAAGTCTTAATATATACCTTTTTGTAGCGTTTATTGGAAATTCCCCCAGCTCTGTAGATGATTTCATTAGAAACAATTTGGAATAAGTAACAGGCCCCTTATTCAATGACATGTCAAACACGTAGGTCCTTGTGCCTGCTGTATGTTGATTTACAGATAGCCTTTATGTCCGACAGCTTAGAAAGGGTCATGCTTTACATTCTTGTCCGGTGCCTCCGTTCTCTGAGGATGACCTTCATGTTATCTGTCTATCAGAAAAGGCCAATGATGGAGGAGGGGACCTTGAGGCCTGTGATTCTTTTAGATATACAGAAACTTCAAACAAGCAGAAAGAGACTGCTGTGTTTTCCTATGAAAGTATTCTCTTATAAGCATGTGTTTTGCATTTATATTGTGTATAAAGTATGGGGAGTTGAGACATAGAGATGTCATTCAGTCTTGTCCCTACGGACTGGGCAGGGGTTCTCCAAACAAGGTCCAGACAGGAAGTGGTTTGGGGGAAAGGGGAAGCCTAGTGGGGCTGGGTCCACTTCAGAGCCAAGCCTGGCCCCAGTGGGACACAGCAAACGCGTTTGATGTTCCTCACAAAAACAGGTTCTCATGATCCCACAAGCACACGCGAACAGCTGGACTGTAAATAAAGCACATTGAAATGTTTCTAACCACCAAGCAAAAAGCTTCCACATTAGCGCTCCCAATGTCAAGTCCTGTTTATTAAATCATATCATGCTGTTATTGTCCAAAAAGATGTAGAATCTAGATGAATCACCCTACGGTTACAAAGCCAGATGGGCTCGCCGTTCCAAGTGACATTATCACATTTAAACAGTGGGGGTGTCAGCGCTTTTATGTGACTGTATATCTCGGTTAGGAATCGAACCTCATTCACTTTCAAGTCAGCCTGAGGCCAAGAGGAATTAGACAGCCATGAGAACAAGCTTCACGTGGAAGAGAAGAAATTAGGTACAATTTCAGCCCTATGATTTTTGTAGATATCAGTGGTGGAAAATAGGTGGTTGGTTATAGGGTTGGGCCGATAGACGATTGACATTTTCAATCGCCGATGGCTGACAGACATCACGATGTTGAGCTGGCATCTTGATTCCCCCAAATTTTTACTGTGTCACGTGAGTCTCGTTGCTGTGTGCTACAAATCACGTTGTTAACAAATATGAATAGGCAAATAGGCTCGTGCTGTACAGACTGACCTGACTTTATAACTATGAAGATCGCGCTGTATAAAGAGGACGCACAGTTTGCACAGACCCTCCTGACTTTATAACTGTATAATGAAGATGCGAGTCTGCGCATTGTATAAATTGTATAAAGACCTGCTTCACTTTATAACGTTGCCCAACCCTAGTTGGTTATTTTATTTTTCATTATAAAACACCACCGGCATATTTCACTAAGATCTGGGACTTGCGGTTGCAAACTGATAAAGCTTTAGGTGTTCCTGGAGGTCTTGTAAAGTCTGATTTGCTAACACGCTGTAGCTAATTGAGAGGGGCTTCTCTCCTTGTACACAATAACAGCTGAGGTCCAGAGATGTCATGCTTGCACTAATCAACATCAACTGCCTGCAAATTACCAACACATGCTGCCCACTTAGTGCCGGAGGTGGGAACCAGGCAAGTGCCTGAAAGTCCCACCAAAGGCAAGACACCGTAAAGTCTCTGAACTGGAAAAGTGTGACTTCCATGGTGGCTTAGGCTTAAATCTAGATATTAGATTAGTTGTTTTTGAGTTACTGCTCATTGCAATTTCACCCATAAATCTTAGTCCCTTATTGGACAATTTTCCCAGAAAAGCATGTGCACGCCCACGCAACAACCAAGGAGAGCAGAAGAAGGAGCATGCGCACAAGTCTCTTTTACTTGTGTGCAGGAGAGAGAGAGCACTATGTTCGCGAAGTTCAGCTGTATTGTTTGTCCGCTGCATTTAGGTTGTGAGTGTTATATAAACGGTGTTAATAATGCTGGATTTGGAGATCATTTGAAACTGATAGATGGCGCGGCGGTCCCAGCGCTAATATGCCGGACATGAACCGCACGCAGTGAGTGAAACTGATGTCTCAGTTTTCTTGGCAATGTGTGCGCAGGTGCTTTAGTTCCGCCCCCACATGCGTTGCATGTTTTCGAAAATAATCGTACAGCTGTATCTGTCTTTTATAAATGTGATATCTACGGATATTTGAAGGGTGCGATACTATTCTGTAAGTACTCAAGATTACCATGAGAAATACAGAAACTGTGTGAGTAAGGGCCACTTTAAGTAGGCATAAATGCCTATGTTTTAATATTCATACAATTATTAAAATAAAATATTTCGGTGAGTTTCATGATTAAAATTGTTTGATGTAGTGTTGTTTAAGACTGACTTTGTTTTAATGTCTGGAAGTACTTTAAATGGACCTAATTACCTTATGATACAATTTATATATAGTTGAGTTGTGTTGGCAATGCAAAGTTTATGGGTTCAAATCGTGGTGAACACACATACTGATAAAATCAATAGCTTTTTTGTGTCGCTGTTATAGGCCCTGATATATGGAGGATATACACGGTTTCAGCAGCAACAACATAAACGTATGTTATGTGGCCCAAACTTAACCTCCGGTTGACCTCTGAAAAGAATCAATAACAGTTAAGTAGTTTTAATTTAATGTAGGCCTAATACAATTAATATACAATAAAATATTAATATAAATTAATAGGAATATAAAGTAAATATAAAATAAATTGAAGTTAACTTAAAGCCAGGCATGTGCGAACGATGAAACAATCTATAAGATAGGCAAGTTATTCTTCCGTATACATGTGTGTGTTTGGTCTGCATTAGTGAGGCTGTAAACATAGTTTGGATGCTTGTCAAGTATACAAAAAAGTCCATTCCTGTTGTCCCAATTAAGAACATGCCGTTACAACAATGATTTAAATTTGCGCAAAAATTCACCCATTTCCCCTCAGGATCCGGTAAATCTAGCCGAGCTCCCCGTCCCTCACGGCGAGGAAAAGAACATGCAGTGAGGCTCCATAACACGTGCGGACCACTACTTTAATTTCATTAGCAGACCAGCCTCTGCTCCTTCTGTTGAGAAGGAATGGAAACTCAACATGCAAATGAAATATTCTGTCTTCTTTTTTCACCATTTAATAATTTTTCATTTCTTCAGATTTACGTAGTTGCTGAGTTGACGTCTCATATGAGCCCACTTTTGCCGGGCTCAGTGGAAGGCCTGAGTTATGATCGCTGCCTTTACATCCAGCTGGACCCCAGACAGCGTTTCGCTGAGGCTGAGTCATTTCTAATGGGGGAAGCAGATGATCTTATTTTTGGCTGCGCTGTAGGTACATTAACATAATTTATTCCAGACTGGTTTTAAACTATTTTATAGTGGGTGGCCTTAGTGTTTGAAGCTGAGACCAGAAGTCGTCCCGGACACTGAAACTAACCGACCACTCAGCAGCGACATTTAAAGACGGGGTATTCAGGCCTATTCCAGCCTGGGTGGGATTGTGCGTTACGTATTATCCGAGGAATAACAATTGCATTCTTGTAAGGTTGACAGAATGGCAGAATTTTTATCCCTTACATTTTTTATCCCTTAATTTTAAGCAATTTACCATGGTTTAATGCAGGAGCATGAGGCTAACTTGCTAGGCTCTGTTCCCATGAGTATTTTTACCCAAACTGTGCTTGATAATTGTCTAGCTTTCATTCTTACCCATCATCCTTTGCTCTAAATTTCTTTGATGACATGGTTGGCGCACAAGCTATTTCATCCACATTATTGTATCAAGGTTTTGAGATGTTTCAGGCTTTAATTCTTGTCACAAGCAGCTTTACCTTCAGAGGCGGTAGTCACCAACGCTAGAAAACCAATATGGTTGATGAGAGCACACTGGCACGCCATGTAATTTTATCTACATGCATGTCTTGCTTTGTAGATTTATGCTGATAACCACCAATGACACGGCTCAGTCTTTTGGCACGGCTGATGCTCGGGAACATCTGAGAAGCCTGCTGACTGCTCATTAACAGATTTTATTATTAGCAGACCTCAGTAACTGGCATGTCTTCTGGGGCCCTGCGCTTCTGACATGTCGAACAAATCGGTACAGATATCCCAACAAAGACATTTCAAATGTTGCAATGCCCCTAGTATAGAATTGTAATGCATGCTTTTTTACATGTCTTGAGGCATTCAAAAAGATGCCCGACCACAGTATAATGCGAAAGCCAGAAAGCCCAAACTGTAAACATGTGTTACGTCTGTCACTTTTTTCAATTGTAGGCATCATTATTTGCGGTTGGCGGACCCTAGCTCATAACGGTTTTGTGACTTGGGTTCCTGTGTTTGTTTACAACATGTGTTCTTCACCAGCGATGGGCTGCTGCAAACATCCAGCCTGCTGCCCGTGACATGGGGTTTTAATTACAGCTAAGTCTGTGAATAGTTTTTTTTAAATGTCCCGGAGCCTACCAGACCTTAGCTCCTCACAGGGGCTCTGAACAGAGAGGTTCTTGTGCGGCCGCCGCGTGAGTGCGTCAGCTCTCACGGGAAAAATTTGAGAAATGCTGTGTCCTAACAGTCAGGTCTGTTTTCTGTAAAGGACATTACGGTCGAGGAGAGAAAACTGCAGGCTTCGGTGCTGTAAAAACCACCGGGTGGTATTGCATTATAGAGTGATTGAGGTGATCTGTCTTCCTGTTGTAGCCCTGGTAAAATCTGTCACACCTTTAATAAGCTGCCCAGAAGTTTGGTTCATTCGTTAGTATCTTTGGCATGGTTTTCCAAGCTTTGTAAAGGTTCCAGAATATGAATACTTGAGGAATCGTCATGTGCTGTTTTGACAGGTCTCCTAGAGGCCTACACGTGCCTACAGAAGGCTTTCTAGGGACATTGGATCCTCTTTTGGATGGATGTTTTCATCACTTCATCACCATCACACTCGGCCTTCAGGTGGACGTCCAGCTTTGGAGTGTTTCTAATAAGAAACCGGTCTACTGTCACTAAGTTTTATTGCTGTATTTCCCTGTGCTCTGTGAAAGTGATCACCGTAATCCCTCCCCACCAAATCCGCTGGTCTAGAGCAAACATAAGTCATTGTAATAGTTGCCCAAATCCGCTGTCGGAATGGGATATTTGTGATTGGCCAGGCAAGGTCCGAACGGAAGAGACGGATGAACGAGTGTGGATGGAAATGGGGAAAACGGGAGACGGATCAGCACAGCTGTATTTGCAGCTGAACGGTGCGCCGGGGCAGTCTGGCCTCTTTACGGCTTTGATTGGCCACATCTGGGATCATTACTTCCACATTTAGACCACAAAACGGACATCCTATTGAGATTACGCCTTTAGCGAGCTAACCCCAGCTAGCCCAGTGTGAGAATCGACCTCTCCTACAGCCATCAGAGCGTCTTGATAATGTCCAACCCTCAGTACTGTCGTCAGCCGTGCCAATTATTCGATCCAGATGGAGATAGCGGCCTTTCGCTTGGCATACCTCAGCCAGCGTGACCTTCCCATGACATGTGGGACCTGGTTTTCGTTGCCTTTCGCCTGATGGCAGGGTGACACATGCAAGTGTGAAATGCGATGCCTTTCAGTCCAAGCTCTGTTTGTCTTTTGCCGGGGTAAAATGGGAACAAAGGAGACAAATAGAGCGACCAAGAGAGGACGAAACAGAGGTGTTTTGAGGAGAGGAGATTTTGGGTGAGCTCCATGACTTTGGATCTGCACCCCTCCCCCCAGAAAAGCAGTGTTTCCTGCCATGCCTCTCAGCTGAAATCAGATTCCAAACCTCGCTCGGCCCTTGTTTTTCTTGGCACAGACCGCGCGCAGACGCTCGTGTAAAACTGCTGTCTGAGCCATCCTCTGTTTTACCCCTGCCTCTTTTTCATCGCCGTCTCCTCGCACACCTCCGTTTTTCTCATTTGTTCGAGAAAAACAGCATCTCAAGCGCTCTCTTGCCAGTACGTTTTTTGGAAGTACTGTAACTTGATCTGTCCTCACCCTGCACACATTTTAATAATATTTAAACATCTCCAGATGCAATTTGAAAATAAAACGGCACAAACGTTAACTAGAGGCTTTTGCGGTTTCACGCTTTCGATTTTGAGCATTGACTGTTGGGCCACGTGAGACCTTTCCTCGTTCTCTGGTGGCGGTTATCTTGACGGCCATTATTTATATACAGGACTCGAAGGAAAACACATTTGCTTGCTAACAAAGATTAACCGTTAGCTAGACACAGTTTGTTAACAAAGACTCACAATAATCTAAATGCATTGTTTGAGGTTGTGTAGTGTTTTTGTTGTCCTTTTTCACAAAAAGTGCCTATACTATCTTGTGTGTAAACACACAAATGTTAATATAAATGTCTATATATAGGTACAAGGTATGTACACTGCTCAAAAAAATAAAGGGAACACCTAAATCACACTACATTAGATCTCAATGAACAAAATATCCAGGTAAAATATCTTCACTTACATGCTTTGCATAACTTGCGAGAACAAAATAATGTGACAATGGTCAATATAAGCCAAAATTATAAACACATTCAGGGCAGGAATTACAGTAAAATCACTGTAAATAAAATTGAAATATTGGTTTATTCAACTTTTAAAGTTTTACCACAGTAACTAATACTGTAAGTCAGTAATGTACATGGCCCTATGTGCCCGTATGAACTCCCCGCAATGTCTGGGCGTACTCCTGATGAGATGGCACATGGTCTCCTGTGAAATCTCCTCTTAGACCTGGATCAGAGCAAGTGAGCTCCTGGGCAGTCTATGGTGCTACGTAATGGCTTTGGATTCATACGATCCCAGAGGTTCTCAACTGGATTTAGGTCTGGGGAACGTGAGGCCACACAAAGTCGCGTATTATCATGCACCAGGAGGGCTCTGCACTGCACCAGCATAAGATCTGACAATAGAGTTGAGGATTTCATCCCAATACTTCATAGCACGTGGAGGTCTGTAAGACCCTCTGAGCACGTGGAGGTCTGTAAGTCCCAGACCACAATTGTTGTTGCCTCTCCAGTGTTATTTGCACCAAAACTGATTGATTGATAGCCCTGAGGGTTAACTGACTTGGTGTTGAGCTGTGATGATCAGGTGTTCCCTTTATTTATTTGAGCAGTGTATACACTTTTTTAGTTATTTATTAATCCACAGCATATGTGAGCATTAATGAAAAAACATTTTCTTAAATGGACATGTGTACTGGAAAACAAGTCAGAAATACTATGTAAGCATTTTTTGCTGTGTACATAGTAAAAAAGTAAATAAACGTGCAGACTTCCGTTAGCATACCAACTGCCATTTCTCAGCCCCTGGCTCAGGAAAATGACCACCTTTGTGTTTGAAGAACCATAAAACAGAGTCTCTGTCTCCAGTTGCCTGTCAATGCTTCAGACACAGAGGGTTTCTTATTTACACTAATGCACAGCGTAGTCATGTAAGTGCAAGTGTATGTGAGCAGTAGAAATGTGGTTCTTTCTGAAGGGGAGGGGACAGTAAAACAGACTGAGCTCATGAGGAAAGTTAAACAGTCCCACATTTGAGTCAAACCTCTGGGCTATATTTAGTCATTACATTCAAAGGCAGCTATGGTCGACATCTCACTTGCTGACTCGAAACAACTCCACTTTGGCAGGCGATGGCACATGCTGACTGTTTTTGCAGAAGTTTTTGCGTTTTCTGTTGGAGGTCTGTCACGGTGTTTGAATAAGTACGGAGGAGAGTTGATGGATTAAACGTCCGTGACGTTTCTCTCTGATTCAGCCATCTGAAGCCTTGTAAGAACAGGACCGCATGAAGATGAAGCAAATTTATTAGAATAATTTCGAATGCAAATCATGATGATGGCAGTTTCTTTTGTGTCTTCAGGGTTTGCTGGAAGCAATGTATATTCAAAGACAGCTTCATCACCTAAAAATCTCAAAATACTCATCCTCATGTCATTCCACATTTGGATGACTTTCTTTCATCTGGAGAACACAAAAGAAGATATTTCATTCGACGAGGCCCAAGTCACCAAAATAAAAAATGACTTTTCCATTTTCCATTGTTTTCCAAGAGTTGAGTTTTAACAGAGGGGTGTGTCAAAAGATCAGAGGGGAGGGTTCGGGAGTTGTTGAGGGACGTGTAACATTGCATGACATCATCTGTTCAACCTTATTGGCAATGCACTTTCCCATAGTAAGAATACAGCAATACAAACAGAAATATTGTAGAAAAATAAACAAAAGGTGTCAAAGAGCATTGCGTAGACTATGAGAAATAAGTCTCGAATGCACAACTGTCCAGTTTGTCTTGAACATTCTTCATTTTACAATCCCTAACGTATGCACCACAATCATTAACTGCTGGTTAAAGCCGTAATGTTTCGTTTTGCTGTGCATGACCGCGCTATAACTAGTTGTATGTGCTGGTGGGGTTAAGGGGGAGTCTTAGGCAATGCTTTGTGGGGGGTTGAAATGAGTTATATGAGAATCCAGTACAAACATAACCATACACACACACACACAGCAAAAGAGTGCGTGTCTCTCCAGCCCTGGCCAAATTGAAAGCCTCTGTCCCTGCATTCAGTACCAATTAAATGCTCCCCTTTGTGGCCAGGCCGAAACAGCTGCAATGACTCCACCGAGTCTGTTAAGACCAGGATAGAGCCGGGCCCCCTCTGCGCTCCAAATCACACACACACACAATGTGAGAGAGCATGATGGAACGAAAAGAAAGAGCAAACAGCAAAACTTAGATAAGAAGCAAAAATCACATCCAAATGTTTACGCAAGAGGCTGCCGCGCTACTTTACTCGCCCCTTATCTCGCCTATATAATAACGCACAATTATAGAAGAGATAGCGGCCCGCGGACAAGAGGCCGATACTACAGGAAATGAGAAATGGCCTGTAAACAAACACTTCATAGAGTGCACTTTGATGTAAAAAACGAATCTCATAAAGGCTGGGTCAAATCCCGTTTGTTTACGAGACATTTTTCTTCGAAGCACATGCTAAAGACAAAGAAATCGTATGTACGGAATTTTTTGTTCTTGTTATCGTCTGACAGCCGCCCTAGCAGGGAGGCTGTTTCAAATATGCACAATTTTTCATCTAACTCGAAGCTTTCTTTAAACAGTTCAGAATGTTCAGTTTGAGGTGATTGAAATAATAATAACAAATTTTATGCAAGAAGGCCCTCAGTCTGGGCGTAATAAGAGGAGTATTCGCTTTTGCGGGCCAATGTTTAAAGTGTAATTTGTCTAGTAGCGTCTCGTCCAGCGGAGATGATGATAGTACTCCTTTCACTGGACGATGGCAAGGCAAGCTTGAGATAAACTGATCCAGGCTAAATTTAAACCTGCGGACAGACATGACGCGCCAGTGGTGCATGTCTCCATTCCACGCTCGGCTCGCTATGCATGACTCTATACATTTCTATAGCGTTCTGTATATCAAGCGAAGGGATCTTTTGGTGCGTTTCAGCAGAGTTACGTAATATGCTTGGATATGGAAGAAAAGGGAAAGGGCCTTTTCATGTTCACGATAAAAAGTGGAGTAAAAAAATGAGATTGTTATCTTTAAAGAGCCTGTGAAATCACTTGAGGAGCGATGTGTTCTTTCAATGCGTTTCATTTTTTTTAATAGCGGATCAGCTTGTTTCCAATTGGCTTGTTAAAACACAAATTAGAATTTATTCATAAGTTAGCTAGAATTAATGATGAGGCAATAACTTTTCCCTTCAAAATGTCAAGAAAACAATGGTCAGCTTTTTGTACATCTGGATCTCATGTATGTTTGTTAAATGTAAACGACACCCACTCGACAACACATTCAATCACTATATCGCTGCATTAAAGCCTTTGAAATATATATTATTGTATTTTATTGTGGAGTGAAATCTTTGTCTGGTTTGCCGAGTGCCCTTAAGAATTAGATTCAGTCTTAATGTCACAGTGAAGAACAAAGCACTCAACGTTCTCGCCTTCTATCTGTTTTTGTCTGTCTCTTTCCCACTCTGCCACCTCTTCATTACGAGACCCCTAATCTGTCTTTGAAGAAGACGGCGAGGATTAAAACAGAACCCTGTTGTTACAACATCAGTCACTGGTGTATGTGTGTATAGAGGGGGGCGGGTCTGATAAACAGTCAGTCAGACAGTGGCTTTTAACAAGTATTCTTTGAAAAGAAACGGGCATACTAATCCTTCCCTCAGTTTAGATGTCATGCCTCATTTAGTTGACAATATTGGTTGACATTTGTCAGGTTTTACGTTTGTAGATGTTCTACAGCCTGGATATTGTTATCTTTTATCCAACTTTAAGGTGCTGAAACAAATATAAAAAATAATTTCTAGGTTGATGTCACTGAAATGTGAACAAATTTGGGTTGAGTGGACTGGGGTGCGGCAAGCAAAGGTGTGTATGGAAAAACTTGTTTGGAATAATTGTTTTTGCGATGTGTACTACTTGTGGGGAAAAGAAGAAAACTCACCGCATAAGCCTCTCTTACGCATTTGTGTTTTAAGTGAAAAAGAAGCATTTTCAGTAACAAAACAGGTTTATGAAATTACAATGATTTGTTTTTTTGTTGAACGCTGCTGTACGTCTTAAACCTTGTACCTCCATATTTCTGGATTTTTTTTTCATAAATAATTTTTATAAGTCAACCTTTATGTTTGTGACTTGGTTTTGCAAATATGTAGTTAATAAAAAAAAATATTAAAAGTGCTTACTTTGACAGGGCTGTATTTAATTATTAGAAAAGTACAGAAGTATTTTTTTGGACAATTGTAGATTTTGTTCTTTTAAAATTCATAAAAAATTATTTTGATTTGCACAGTCTAGTATATTGAGAAAGCCAAGCACAATCTGTGAAATTTTTGAGGTGTCGATCGATGCATTATAATTGTAAAATTATATTTCTTAGGAGTTTTAGAAATGATTTCTTTTTTTAGAACGACTTGTCAAGCAAGAGTCTCCGTTTGGTCCCCATGTACCCATTTGACAAGTAGAAAACATGACAATCTGAATATGTGCACACATGCTTTTAGTTTGCCTGCTCTGTTAAGGCCGGTGTCTTTCATTAAACACAGTCAGTCATCTCCAAATAAGGCAAACACTGTGCCCTTCATACACTTCCAGCCCCCCACTGCACTGCCAACAAGTGTGCATTTAACACCAGTATAAAACCAGACCCTCCAAACCTCAACACACTTACGCTTTGCAGTCCAGTTTCAGGAGAAAAGTGCTATTGTTAGTGGTTATTATTGCTTATATTTATGGTAAGACGTTGGTTCAAATCCATACCCAAAGAAGTGCATCTTGGCGTGTTAGTTTGAAGTCTTTACCTCAAAACTTGCTAAGGAGAGGTGTTGCTAAGCATTTTTTTGCTTGGCAGTCGATAAATACAGAGCATCTGTACAGCCACATACGTAGCCGACCCCCTTGGTGACAAAATGTTGTTTACTGTGCCGTGTGTGTAACTGTTGCTTCATTGTGGATTAACCTCTTTTTTTTGTCTCTGTTTCTCTCTTCAGGTAAGAATTGAAATCTGAATCTTCTCACCTATAAAAGCACTCGCTTTCCATGTAAGTAGCATTGTTGTTTCTACTGTACTATTCAGTGCAGGCATGTGATATACCCTAGATAGTGTTGTTTTGACAAACCCTTGGGCAGTTTTGTCATTCTGAACGTCAAGAGCTAAGCTCACCTCTTCACTATCTTGTAATCCTGCTGTCAGGCAAAAATAGCCTCTTTGCAGACGTGATATGATACCATCTTCTCTCTGTTCGTCTGCTTTCACAAAAAGGAGCCGTTTACCACCTGTAATCTTCTCCGAGCGCCAGCGGCAAAGCCATAATACATCCTTAACCTTTATTGACCGCTGCATTTGCATAATCGTTGGTTAAATAGCAACTTCCCAGGGTCTTTGTAATTGCAGTTGAGGCGATACGCCGGAGGTAGACCATCATGGGAATACTCGGACTCGGTGAAACCGGCGTGTCAGGATTTAAAGGATAAAAGAAATAGAGCAGGCCTTTGAGAGTGTATGTGCGCTTCTTGCTTCTGGGGCCAAGAGATGAGAGACTGAAAGCCATGCTTGTGCGGGTCTAAAGGGCCGACGAGCTTCGGGTCACGGGGGGCATTGTGTTGAGCACTTAACCTTAGATTGAGAGACCCTCGCCTCTGCACGCTGCGTTATCTGCAGCAGACGTTACCTGGGAAGACGTGCTTGGCTGGAACGCAGCAGAGATAAGAGGCCTTCAGGAGAGGGAGGAGAAATAACACAGCCTCCTGCTGTCTGGACGTGGACAGGAGAATGACAGGCGGGAGATGAGAGTCCAGTCAGCCATGATAGGGTTATAGGAGTTTATTACATGGGTTTTAAAAGAAAGCCGCTTTAACATCCAGAAGCTCTTTCGGTTTTAGTTTTTATTTATTAAATATATATTTTTTAAATCTTGCAAACACAGTATTATACAATTTTAAAGATTTTCATTTAACATTTTGATTTGTGAAAAACAATAGTTTTGCGTAGTGTTACCAGTGTTGGACCAGCGTTGTTTATGTCTTTTTACTTGTTTAATACTTGTTCCTAGTACTTTTGAGAACCCAAGCATTCATAAAAGTTCCCTTATTGATTTATCATACTTTTTCAAGGAGTATTTTGTGCAATATTGTGTAGTCTGTAATTTAAAATCAGTTATTGTGCAAGTAGATAAAAGGGATTTATATTCTGTCATTTTTTATTTGAGGTTATGCATGTAATCTGCAACTGTACAAAAAAGTTATAAATTTAAGAGGATATATATTTATCAGCATTAATCGCGTGCGTGTGTGCGTACTTGCATTATAAAAATGTATGTATATTTTTTTCAGTTTGGTAAAAGTAATTGTTCAGTACATTTATAATTTATATATACTGTAAGTAATAAATATAACATTGTAACTGAACAAATCGTTTTTGCTTACTGCATTGCTCAGTTTCAAAAGATTATTATATAAATAAATAAATGAAGAGTTTGTTCAAAATTTCTAAAATCCAGTTTTTAATTGTGCATTACAATTCATATCAATCATACTGCAGTTGTTTTGTTTTGATTCACGCCATAATAACTCAAAAAATACTAACAGAATAAATCACAATAAAAAAAACTTGAAAATCTAATTTTGGAACCAAACTCTTCAAATATATAGCCTATATTTAAGCATTATATTTTAGATGTACTGTATAATACTATATTATTAGTACTTAAGCAGATTACTTTTTACTACTTTTATTAAATTGCAGATTGCAGACATACCTCTGAATATTCAGTGAGGTAAACAGATTTGGTCAGTTAATTGGTTTATATAAACGATATAATACGATTTTCCTACATATTTTCATGAAGCGGATGAAACAATATATTCAACTGTAGATGGAGAAGGCTGACATTAATTGTGCCAAGTGTGATATATTCCAATATTAACATCCTTTGTTTCTATAACTACATTACTGTTACACCAACAATGTCCAAAAGGAATGTAAATTTAGCGACCAGGAACATGTCCTATACTTGGAAAGTCATTGTAAGCTTTGGGAAGGTTTCACCCGTTTGTCTATTCCTCTCATTAGACGGTTGTTTCCTAATTAGCCAACTAACATGTAACAGTTGGGTAACAGTAGTTTGGTAAACAGCTTAGAGCTCACTGCTAATGCTTTAGTCAAATAAGACCCATATGCCACTAAACACTGCCAGTTCCATCCCTTCCCTTATACATTATTCAGCTGTATCTTGTTTTTAGAGAATATTAGTTCACTTAGATTTCTGATCAAATCTGCCGCATTAATGAGCGGCCTATGGAGCTAATATTTGAGTCTTGGATTAGAGAAGGCAACAGTTTACCCCACAGAGCTTATAAACCTTTTGGTCTTGAGCTGTGGGAATTCTGGGGAATGGATGGAAAGGGCTGGGTTTGGATGATGTAAGGACTCCGTGGTAGCTGTGCAGTAGTTTTTGGGACTGCTCTTGTTTGCAGAGAACAGGGATTGATGGGATGAGGTCCTGAATGACATGCGAGTTAGGCAGTTCATATTTACTTCCTGCTTGCATTCTTTTCTTGATGTAGCGTTGCAGAAGCTCCAGCACTTTGGGGCAGGACAAACACAGGATGTCTGAGCTCTGTGAGGAATTATGATGGATTGACTTTATTAAGAGTAGAACGAAGCATCTGCGGGGAAACAAGGGTGAGGATAACAAGCCATGGGGCGAACAAGCGACCCTGCGAATTTTAGAGGAGTTTTAAAGCTTCAGGCAAACAGCAGAGAAAGCAGCAGGGTGGAAGATGTGTGACTGCATTTGTATGTAGTGAGACAACATTGAATAAGAGGCCAAGAGATAGAGAAGATAATGATCTCGACCACTCAAAGCCATCTGCTGTCATGGAGGACTTTAAACGTTTTCTTTCTTTCTCACTTTCTGTCTGTCTGTCTGTCTTTCCTTTCTTCCGTCTGTCCTTTCTATCTGTCTTTCTTTCTTTCCTTTCTTCCGTCCTTTCTCTCTGTCATTCTTTCTTTTATCTATCTTTCTTTCCTTTACTCTGTCCGTCTGTCCTTTCTGTCTGTCTTTCTGTCATTCTTTCTTTCCTTTCTTCTGTCTATCTGTCCCTTCTGTCTGTTTGTCTTTCTGTCATTCTTTCTCTCTTTCTGTCCTTCCTTCCTTCCTTTCGGTCTGTCTGATCTTTCTTTCGTTGCTTCCGTCCATCCTTTCTGTATGTCTGGTTGTCTGTTCTTTCTTTCCCTTCTTCAGTCTGTCCGTTCGACCTTTCTGTCTGTCTGTCTTTCTTTTCTTTCTTCCGTCCGTCCGTCCTGTCTGTCATTCTTTCTTTCCTTTCTTCTGTCCGTCTGTCTTCTTGTCATTCTTTCTTTCTTTCTTTCTGTCCTTCCCTCCTTCCTTCCTATCCGTCTGTTCTTTCTTTCTCTTTCTTTCGTTGCTTCCATCCATTCTTTCTGTATGTCTGATCTTTCTTTCGTTGCTTCCGTCCATCCTTTCTGTATGTCTGGTTGTCTGTTCTTTCTTTCCCTTCTTCAGTCTGTCCGTTCGACCTTTCTGTCTGTCTGTCTTTCTTTTCTTTCTTCCGTCCGTCCGTCCGTCCTGTCTGTCATTCTTTCTTTCCTTTCTTCTGTCCGTCTGTCTTCTTGTCATTCTTTCTTTCTTTCTTTCTGTCCTTCCCTCCTTCCTTCCTATCCGTCTGTTCTTTCTTTCTCTTCCTTTCTTTCTTTCTTTCTTTCTTTCTTTCGTTGCTTCCATCCGTTCTTTCTGTATGTCTGGGTGTCTGTTCTTACTTTCCTTTCTTCCGTCTGTCTGTCCGTCCTTTCTGTGTGTCTGTCTGTCTGTCTGTCTGTCTGTCTGTCTTTCTTTCTTTTTTACATGATTGCAAAACCCATTGACACAATATAATTTTTTGCAAAGATACAGAGATACTGTACAAGGTTTAAGATGGACGGCAGTGAAATTGCTAATTATTAACGCCATATGAAGAGCTGCAATGTACTGCAAAGAGGTGGCTTGACTGAAATGTTTTTGTGTTCTCAAAAACATTTTGATCTGTATGCATTCAGAAAGATATGCGTGCATGTATGTTGTTAACTGTATAAGTTAGACCCCCCAGGCACATACACATGCCAACTGAATACATGTGTCATCCCTCATAGACTTGAGGGCTTAATCCTGTTCTGTACACACTGAGGGTTGAACCAAAAGGCAATTACATTAAACACTACTTTATGCACTAAAATCATTGCAGAGAGTAAGATAAATCTTTCTCCACAGTTTTTGTAACCATCCAGCCCAGAGACTACTAGGAAATATATTAAGGTCTACAAGAAACACGGCTATTGAAAACTGTGAATTGCAGCTGTAGTTATTGCCATGTCATCCATTGTGGGTTCGGGAGTAACTCTTGCATTCTGTTCTTACACAAAATGAGAAAAGAAGGGATTCACCCGTCAAACAAATGAGGTTGTCGTTTCCAAACCTTTGCAGTGTGTACTCTACATAGCCCCCTTGAACTTAAATCTTCAACCTCACAAGTATATCTTTCAACCAAGTATAAGCTCAGGTAATATTTTTGCTCTTTTATTGTAACTGGCTTGTGTTAGTTTTAGACAGAACTTACGACCGCTGGTTTCCTTTGTTGCTTTTCCACTTGGCCCTCAATATTTTTCTGCTTACACCAGCACTTCTGATTTCCAAGAAACAGACATCCAAAGCATCCATCCTGCTCTATTTCTGTACAAAGATGGTAATTTAGTGAGTACAACGTCATGTGGATTGAAGATCGTAAAGGCGAAGGGAAATACAGAAACCGAGGAAGGCGTTGGTGGAGTGGAACGACATTAAAGTGGCGCTTGATGTCTTTGGCTGGACTTTAATAGCTCTCTGTGTCTTCTTGATCTGCTCTTGTGTGTTGTCTGAGGGTCAAGCTCTCCAGCTGAGCAGTGATAGCCCTCAAGTAAAGAGGAGTAGGTTAGGTTGGGGCAGCTTTGAGGTTGTTTAAAAGGGTAGAGAACAGCTAAGGGCTATTCGATTGTAGACATGCATGAAGGTGAACGAGTTTATGGTTTTAGGTGGCTGATGGGATACTTGACCTCTGCCGCAGACAAGAGTTTTTTTTCGGGCGATGCAGTCACTAAGAGTGTAAGTACATCAACACTGTACACATCTGTCAGAATGTGTTCACGCTGAGACAAAGATGAGTAATGCGACGTAATAAATGAGAACATAGGACTGAATTCTTCCAAGTTTTCTTTGGAATCCCTAAGGGATTGCGTAGGGTTGTTTAAGATGGTACAGTAGTGTTACAATTTGCATTTCAAGAGAAATCGTTTGGTTTGAGGCTCTGTTCTACTCTGGAGTTCTCTGTAGGGTCTTCAGTGTCCTGTTGTTTTTTGCTATTTTGACCTTCGTTTTTTGCCAGCCCTGTGAAGGAAGGTCTCTGTCTGAAAGAGCCTGTGGCTTTCCACCCATTGGCTACCCTGATATTTCCCTTCTCTCCGATATTTCTACTTCACCCTTTATTTCTCTTGCTGACCTTATAAAAAAGTTGGATGTCCTCCAAGCAATAGGCTCCCATTAGATTTTGAACATTGTGAGAAAATAACACGAGCAAAACATCAAAGATCTCAAGATGTTCTGGAGCTCGCCCATTCAGACAATAATTCAATTAAAAGCCAGGAGCTACAGAGACAGGAAAATTAAGAGTTGCAGGGGGTGCAAAAGGATCCGCTAATCCCAGGCTCGCCTTATCAGGCTGTGAGTCAGGTCTAGCCAGTGGGAATGCCTTTTATTCCGCCCCGCTGATCTGACTTCAAAGGTGGCGTGGGGCCTGCTGTACACCCCCTCTGTATACCCCTGCGTTCATTAGAAAGCAGATTAGCGCTAATCTGTTGGAGCACACCTGACGTTCATTGTCGGACGGAAAGCGGCTGTAATGTGGGTGTAAAGGGGATTACTGTGATTGCAGGGGTCACAGCACTAACTAACTCAAGACCTGATCGGGGATCAAGGTGACTAGTGGTTGATTTGTTAATTGGCCACAGGGGACTTAGAGAGGGGGCTAAGTGTAGCACGGTATCAAAGTCATAAGTCATTAAGGTATTGATCTTAAAGGAATAGTTTACCCAACATGAAAATCCTTTCGTTCACTCACCCTCATGTCATTATGAACCTTTATGAGTTTATTTCTTCTGTAGAATATAAAAGAAGATATATTCAAGAATGTTGGCAACCAAACTACATTTGCTGTTGACTATTGACTTCCATTGTATGGACACAAAATGATTTCTCAAAATATCTTATTTTGTGTGTTACAGAAGAAAGAGCCATACAGTTGAATGAATGATATGAGGGTGAATCAATGATGGCAGAATCTTTTTGCTAGACTGTCCATTAAACATTACAAGGTTGATCGATGATTGACAGATAAATGCATATTGACATACATGCACTACTGTTAAAAAGAATTTAGCGTTACTTGATATATTTTTGTATATAATTAAATATATACATAATTATTTAGATAATAAATGATTTCTATATATATATATATATATATATATATATATATACATAATTTTTTTAATTATAAAGATTTTTGGTATTAATCATTTATATTGAATTTTTTTTGTCCCAAATTCATTCCTATTTTCATAGTTATTGCATAGTTTTTAGATTTTAATTCAAAAATTAGGCAAAAATATCAATAAAGGATAAATGATCCTAAAGTTTTGAACGGTAGTGCACCGTACTAAGATGATTAAGTTTGCACACACTTGATATTATACATAACTATACATATACAAAATCCTTGAATTTACATAATAATTCACCTTTTAACAAATCAAGCGATTAACAGTAAGCTAAGCAGTCATTCATCAATAGTTCTGGATTTTATAAAACTTGAATGTGCGCCTTTCATACTGATATATCCAATAATATAAACGTTAACAAAGGTTTAAGTTAAAGTTTGAGCATGCATGTAGCCTGCATGTCTAGATTCATTAGCGTTCGCACATTTTCTGCCTCATGTCTGTGTTGCGATGTGGATCTGTGCTCTCTTTCACCCCAGCAGGAGCGCTGGGCGTAATCTTGTGTTAAGTCTTAACAGGCTGATCTGGATCAGACATTGATCTTTGCCTCCTGCTCATTACACTCGTCTGTGCTCACACATGTAACCTTTAACCAATGACAGCGAGGGGGGCTCTGTGTACATGAGGTGACCACTCTGAGAAATTACAATTTGTGTCGAACTGTATGACTGACTTCTGTGCATCACAGAAGTCTCCGTATTGGACAGGCTCAGTCTCATTCACTTTCATTGTATGTAGCGACAATATTTTATGGCGCTCTTGAAGTTTAGACAGAGGTCTGTTGGCGCATAAGTTGCTTTTAGTAACCTCCATTGCATTGAGAAATGACTAACATCAGAGCCTTACTCGTTAAAGAAGTTATTATTCCAAGTTAAAATGTAACAAAGTCCAAGGCAAAGAAAAACATATGGCTAGACCGCACAGAATATGGTGTCTGATTCTGTAAAAATGTGGTGTTCTATGTTGTCTAGTTGAGTATTAAAAGAAAAACTGTATTTAAATATTTGCCCAAGAAGATTTGAGACCTGTGTGCCGGTGTCATGAGAAATTTTGCCTCCCGTGTGAATTGTGTCCACTTAGGACCCCGCGTGGTTAAAAGAACTTCAAATAGATACTCTTTTTAGCAATGCTTACAAAATTACATTTTATGTCATTTTTATATCGCTAGTACTTTGTTCAAATAACCATTATAATTTTTTTCACTAAATGCTCCGTTTAATATTACATAGATGAGGCTTTGGGTGATGGCTATGGTTTACTGTTTTAGTTATTTACTATAATAAAACCATGGTAATTTTTAAATATCAAAAGTAATGTATTTTTGTTTGTTATGCAGATGTTGACCCAGAAATTCTTTGATCTTTGACAAAATCTGCTTATTATGTTTTTCGTAAACTTAAATTTGAACAAGTAATTTTAATGCTTTTATTATATTCAATGTATTTAGCTCGCTAAAAGTTAACGCAGCTTCGGTTAGCTATACTACAACATATCGAGATGACAACCTTCATCTACCTTCTTGATTGGGTCCTAAGCGGACACAATTCACACGGGGGGCAGAATTTGTCATGATACCTGTTCCCATGGTGTCGCTAAGGTGTTTCGAGTTATTAGCTTTAGCACATTCTACTCTATTTTTGGTCTAATTTAGCTTACAATCCAAGATAATTGTTATGGTTGGCAGTAAACGTGAATGGTAAACTCCAAGGAATTCAAAGAAAACGTTGTTCTTCCAAACACTTCGCTCTATCCGAGTGCTTCATACACGAGGGCTGTGTTCAGAACGCTCTTCCAGGAAAGAGGAGTTTAGCTAGGCTAAGTCATGTATACTTAGCCTCCCTCCTCACATAAACACTCAGTAACACACACACAGGCACAGTTGTCGTTGTGGAGGCTGCTTTTTAGGCCACAGATGGCCTGTGTTGGAGATGGTGGTGATGACTGGTGCAGATGAAGCTGTTTACTCAAGACTGCTGGACTGCTGCAGTCGCCACATTCAGATCCTTTTCCTGCCTCCATAAATCCAAGCCACACACCAAACAGCAGCCATGACACACTTCTGCACGGACCGGCAACAGCAGCGGCGCGGTTCTGATGCCACACAGAAGGAAAAAGAAATCATGGCGTTTAAAGGAAAAGTTCATCCAGAAATAAAAGTTGGTAACAGAACTGGATCCAATTGACTAGTATGGACACAAACCACAGAGACATTTCTTAAAATATATTATTTTATGTTTTACTTGAGAAGAGTCATACACAGGATTTAAATAACATGAGGGTAGATATATAATAATAACCAATTTTGGGGTGAACGATTCCTTTAAACTAGACCATTATGATTTAATCCAAAAGTCTATATAATATACATTTTCTGAAACCAAACAATACATTTAAATGAGCTGTATGTCATTTTTTGGAGTATCTATTGACAGAAGTGAAATATAATATACATAACTATGTCTTCATAGGTCGATAAAGACCTTACATAATGAAGCGTTATGTTTTTATTACCTTAGAATGAGCTATTTCTATTTACACATACACAGGTCCACTTACATGAATTGAATTCGCCATACAAACATTTGAAGTTGTTCGTCTGTGAAAATGTTCGCTCATCTCAATTTTAACAGGTTGAATGTAGGGTCGTGAAATGTGTCGGTTCTCACATGCCTTGCAACTAACTGTTGTTTTATGCATTTGTATGTCTTGAATATAAACATGAATAAGATTTATAGGCACAACGTTCTTTTTGTGTTTGTGTACCCCACCTTACGCCTGTTTTTAATATTCAAAAACTTGGCTTGTTACCTCATGGTCAGTCCATGAGTAGAGGGGCCAAGTTTTCGAATATAAAATATGCATCGTTGACGTGCAAATGTGAGCTGTCATGTGTGAATATATTCATCTTACGTCAAAAAGTTGAGGAGTGTGGGAAAAGCTGTTCAGTTTGGTGTTTTTCCATGGGATTGACAGTTACTTTGTTTTGATAGTTTGTTCAACCCTTTCATTTCAAAAGATCAAGAACAATTTTCATGATGAGCCACTTTAAACTCTTTTGACTCGAGCTTGCTCTCGCCAACCGATATGTTCAAACTGCTCTCCATAGGACAGACTTCAGTGGAGACAGAAGAGTCTCTGTATGAGTGTGCATGACGGGATGGCTATGTTTGTGTGTAGTGGAACGGCTGGGCAACTGTATACTGTACAAATGTTCCAGCTGGACTGCTGTTGTACGGGGCAGAAGGCCCCTGAGCCCATGTGCTTCCTGTCTTCGGTTTACCGACTCGTGTGTAAGAATGTAATAAACCTGAAATGAGATAATAAAGGGCTGAAATTCTTCACTATCTTGACTGTATTGGAATCTTTAAAACACCCTTGGCATTCGATTTCCCTGTTTCTTAAAGTAATAGTGTTGCGCCAAATGCGACTGCAGACTGTCATTTGTGAAATTTGTATATCCTTAAGTGCAAAAGTATGCTTTTATATAAGTCAACTTTATTAATATATTCAGATAAATGTTCATTCACATTAAGTCTTACCTTGTCTGTTTTGTCAAAGCAAATTCTGTTTAAGCATTTATGTGTCAAAATGCAAACATTACATTATACAACTGTGTTTGTCAGAGCGAGAGGATTTACGGGCTGTTGGTCGCCAGGTGTGCCTCTACTGTAAAATATTTATGTGCTCACTGAAAAATGTGCTTTGGCGTTTACGTTGTGCTGTTGTCTTTTAAAGCAGGTCTCCGTTGACCCGTTAGAATACCTTGTTTTTAAGAGACCGAGAGAATGTGGTGATATTTGCCCAAACTCTGCCAAGAGACCAGCTGGGTACAACCCATCTGGTGGAGATAAAGTAGACGTGAGGGCACGGAGGTCCCTCTAGTGGTTTTCCAGATATCATCCTGTAAGCTTTGGTCACTCGTATATATGATAAACATTGTAAATTAATATAAAAACAGTGTTGTGTTCTGCTTAACAGAAATTATTGGGGAAAGACAGTTTTACAGTATTCTCTATTGGGTTTGTTTCCACAGTGTATGTTGAACGTCTCTGTGTTTCACATGCCATTTTTCTCTATAGTCACTTGATCTCATGTACGTTTCTGTAAGTGATAGTGTTTAATAGAGAGTCCTCCTGTGGTTGAAGAGCTTGAGTTGTAAAGCTGACTGTGGCGGTCTCTCAGACAATGTTTGTTAAGTTTGAATGTACTATTGTACGGCTTGTGGAATCCAGGGGTCAAACTCAGAGCAGACAATGGCATTTGTTCTGTATTTGACCCCAAACAACTTGCAGCCATCACAAAATACTCCTTTGCCTGACTCAAAGGCTCTGTTTAACCAAACAAACCCGGTAATAGAAAGTTCAGCAATGCTTTTGTGGAGTGGACCCCATCTGTCTCTGTGTAAAGACTGCTCTGAAGAGAATGCGTAGTCAGAGGAGACGGGGTTTCAAGTCTTGCCCAAAATTTTAAACTTTGAACTTTTGACCAAAACATAATCTTGGTTAAGACAAATAAAGTCTTCCTCGGAGAATGTGCTTAAAGAGCCAAAGTAACAAAGCTGAAGATTACACAGGGGATAAATCTGATCAACCCTGTCAATATATATTATATATGATCTGTATATGTTAATGAGGATATTTAGCATACGTATACATTCTTTTAGGATTATTTCAAACCTATTTTCTTCTCCAGATTCTCATTAAAGTAACCACATGGAAAATAATTATTAACCCTTATTAAAATAGCAAGACATAATAGTATGTATGTAATGATAAGTTAATGTTTAAAGAATATGTTGTCAATAGATACTTACTTATTTTGTATTTTATATGTTGTCTACTCAATATCAAAATGTTATAGAAACATTTGAATGTATATTCATTTTTTCACATATTTCTTGTTAAAACAACTTTGTAAAGTCTTTTTCTATAACATTTGCAGACCCTCTAGCACCTCCTTGTGGCCCCAGTATAAAAGAACCTGTTCTGAATCATGGAATAAAGGTGGGGCTATTTTTCTAGGTTGTATAAGCGGCACCATATAACAGTGTCAGAACTTCTGTATGCCACCTGGCTCGTGGTCCTTTCCTGATCCAACTGCCCTCTCCCCATCACTTCATTCTTTTCTACTCCTAAAATAAAGGAAAAAAGGTCAGCATGTCCCTTACAGGTATTCTTGTGTGTTTGAGTTTAAAGTTGAGTATGCACTAGTAAAACGATATACACATATTTGAAGTATGTAGGTTTGTGCGAGGAAAAACGGACAAGGGAAAATATGTTTTAAGAATATACTACATTTATTTTAACTTCCCACACACGCACTTCTCTCTCGCCCTCTTTCACACACTTGTCATTTTCAATGTCACTTATTCCCTTCTGATGCGCCAAAAGATGATAAATCGTCTGCTACTGAAGTGACTTTTAACAAATAAAATGTTCATAGTGGTTAATAGTGGGGGTTTGGTTACATTTCTGATTCTATAGGGAAAGTTCCTGTGTTGTTACTGTTATAATATGAATACTATAATGCGTATTGTAAAGTTGAGGAACTTGTGAAATAAGAGAAGGTCTATAATCTAACATTCACGAACAGAGTTCACTTTCAGGGAAAACTTCGGTTTCGTTGTTTCATTGTTCTTTTATTTAATAATTGCTTCCTATAGGGGGAGCTAAAGCTTCAAAAATAAATTCTTCATTTTGAGTCACAGGTCTTTTTTCTTCATGTGTATATAGAGAGAGCAGAAGAGAAAGCAGTGCGTTCCATATCTCCTGTTTACAGTATAACACCGTGTCTACACCGGATGCGACATGCCACACGACTTGTTCTAATAGGATCGCCGTGTCGTATCCAGTGTGAACAAACTTTTAAATTATAATGGATTCTTATGCGTTCTATTGTCTTTTTTCGCATCGCGCCTTGTCCGGTGTAGAATGCTGTGTCTACACCGTGCGCGACAAGACAAATGAAGACTTGAACAAAATGAAGACTTCATACAGAATGCGTTTTTCCATTCCAATGCTGTTCTTTTCCTATGTTTTTCTTTGAAAACATGCATTTGACGGACGTGCATGAACGTTATGCTCACACGAGTTTTCGAGATGCCCTGTCCAATTAAAAGAATTTGCATTTGCATTCAGCTGAATTCTCTTCTCATATAGGTTGCTGTTTGTGTGATGGAACAGTTTTGCATACAGTATGAATGAGATATCAAATATACAAATGCTATATTGTTTGCACATTTGCATGTAGACAATCCACTATCTTGGTGCACAAGATGTAGCAGACAAGTGCAACACTTTAACTTCTGTTTTTCTGTGCTTAAGTCCAAAATAAGGTAATAGAAATAGTTTTCATGAGAAATCTACTAAAGTGATTGAAATGAATTGCTGTTTGCCTGTGAAAATCTCCCCGGCACAATGCTGGATTGTTGCCAGGGTGTTGCTATGCAATTCCAAAAGTGTTCTTAGCGGATTTTTATCACATTGCCGATTATTTAAATATTGAAATGTTGTTCATGTTTGTAGAAGACATTTCGCTCCTATTAAAGTTATCTCGGGGTGCAGATTTAACCTTCATTGTGAGACTTGCATTGTGATTCTAGAGATTGTTTTTCACTCTGTTCTCCCTCTGTGTGTGTGTTTGTGTCAAGAGAGAGAATTGTCGCTCACCTGTTCGTCTCAGTGGGGGGATTTGTGTGTAGTAAGCTGTGAAAAAACATCAAAACAAAGTTCAGAGTAATGAAGCCACATCACGCTAGATACACTAATGTTACTAAACATAGCAGCGCTCATTATTCCCCACATAGAAAGAGAATGGGGATATCCTGTGAAGCAGATGGGTGAGGTTGACTCAGGAGATTAAAAAAACACCTTTCCAGTCAATAGAAGGATGAACCCCATTATGTAATTATTAATTAACCACTTGTATGAATGACCCAGTGTAATTTTACGGCGAGAAAACTGATATAGATACAGATATGAACAGATGTTCTGTTTGCTTGCTTATTAATCCTTTGGTATTATTATTATATTTTACAGACTGCCTGCATGAGAGCAACAGGCCAGCTGCAAAGTGTGCATCTTTATTTTAATAGGCGGCCCTTTTGAAAGGCCACAGTCAAGGACCCTTTTCTTCACCCTAGCACACATCAACTCACGCCCTACGGGGTCCCGGTGTCAACATTTGAATGGCGGGTACAAAGCTAGGATTCATTGTTATGGGGTCTGGAAGAAAGATGCAGAACGGCCACTGTCACTCACCCGTTGCGGTGACAATAAGCGGGGCTCCCTCTGCCCTCTTGCCTTTGTGTTCTTATTGAATTATGGCACTGGTTTTCTTTGTGTGTTCTGGCAATCGTAATTGAAAACATGTGACAGAAAAGGCAGGGAGCCGAGAGAGGATTTGCTCCAGTGAACATGACTCCATTAGAGAAGGAAAAGTCAGGGAGAGAGAGGTCGTGATTAATATTAGAGAAAGACAGGGCTGTGTAAGGAACTGTCTGTGTTGGAGTTTTGGTCGTCGTAAAACAGGTTTTAAACTGTCTTTGAGGCATTATGGGTGGAAGCTAAGTGAGGTGCCAGTGCCGTGTGCAATGTAAGGAGATAAATCTGTCATCATTTACTCACCCTCTTGTCATTTCAAACCTGTATGACTTTCTTTCTTCTGCAGAAAACAAAAGAAGATATTTAGAAGAATGTTGGTTCCCGAACAACATCATTACCCCTTGACTTGCATTGGTTTTGTGTCCATAAAATAGAAGTGAATAGGTACAGCCATTGTTCGGTTGTCAACATTTTTCGAAGAATGAAAGTCAAACACCTCAGATCTCGCTATCTAGATAAAAGAATTATGGCCAAAAGTGCAGACGAAATGTTTGGAAAATAAATAGAAAAATGGTCCTTCTTAACATTACTTTGATTTACTTTATATTTTTAATGTATCAACATTTTTAGGATTATTATTACATATTTTACATGCATATTCAATATGTATTTTTAATATATCCATTACATTTTTTGTTTATATTTAATATCTATCTATTTATTTTATTATAATATAATTAGTACATTTATTTTTGTGTAATATGTTATATTTGATTATTATTATTAGAGTATATTATAATTATTTTAAAATATAAATACATATTTCCATAAAAAATATTTCCTTTGTTCATTTATTTGATTCAGTCTTGCGAAAGGCACTTGTCTGTTCTGGTCTTTGTGTAATAGAAATTTGTCTAGCAGTTAAATACATACCTACATTTGTCTCTGACAAAAACCCCTTTGATTTGTGTAATACTGTAAAACTGTATAATACACACACACACACACACACCAGCCAATATCCGTCTGGTGGTTTGCGCGCAGACAGTACAGAATTTTCCACCCTTAGGCGATTGACTTTTTTCGAAATGTGTTAGCAGCTGTGCGGCAGGTACGACGCTCATTTCTGTATTTGCAAAACATTCTCGCTCACCCGCTCGTTCTTTCTTTGTCAGGCAACAAAATACGGTAAAGACACTCCTCCTTTCTCCCGCTTAATGGCTTCTGATGCACCTCTAGCTGAGCCGTAGTATTGTATTCCGTAATTACGGCATTTGCGGAGTACTTCACCACAAATGAAGTTTGAATTGGATGAAAATTATAGGACCTGGGGTCTTTTTAAAAGCCCTAGACATCTATTTTCCCCATTCTGAGCCCAGAAAGAGGGGCTATATGAAGACTGAGGTAAAATTATCTTCAAACAAACAGCCAGATGTCTGTGAGGGGGGAAGCAGCTCTTAGTGGAATTATAGAGCCACACTAATAACCTGGAGTAGAGGAACACTGCGGCGTTCACTAATGGGGAAACTGGTTCTTTGTGGCTGGTTTCTCTCTTAAAGAGATTTAGAAGAACAACAGATAGACTCAAACGGCAGCATTGAATAGCATTCGTCGATCTAAAGGCTTTGACTTTGACTTTTTTTAATTTTACAACACGCAGCTTCAGATCATTAGCACGGTGCTTTTATCAAAATGTGTTATTAAGAGAGTTTAATAGTAACTATACAATGTTTTAAAGAAATCATTATCCTTTCTGCATACACAAGAAAGCCTGAACCTTTTCCATGCACGCTGTTAAGAAAGTCAATGTACGATTGGCTAAACTGCACTCTGGAAGGGAAACTGAGACGTTAAATAATGCCAATTGTTACAAATGTATTTTTCATGTGTGCTAACGTGATTAGAGACCTAAACCTCCAGACATTTGGGCTTCAAAACAGAGAGGCACATCGGAGGTGGAGATTTGATGAATTGCACTTTGATTGTTATCTGATTTCATTTGGATGTGTTATCCGATTTAAATCGACTCGCTAACAAGGTTTGTATTGTCGGGTGTGTGTGTGGAGGACTGATGTTTTGAAGTGGAAGGAAATGTGATGGTACAGTTGAAATGATACTCTAGACTCAGTGTTGTATTTATTATACTGTACCTCTAGCCAACCATTTTTTTATTTTTTCCATCATTAAATGAGTAGAACATGCATGTTGATATGTGCATTTCACGTCTCAGTTGTGTTCCCCTGCTAAATGTCCTGCTTACCAAAAAACTCATCCTGGATCCTCTAGTTGGAAAGAACCATGATTTTTTTACAAAAGTGAAATAAAATAGGTTAGATATACATTGTTGTAAAGAATCAGGACCTAGATCAACCGAATACACAACATATATGCATGACAACATCTGGCAATATTTCTGACGTATAAATGAGTAAATCGGGTGTATAGGGCCTTAAAGTGGTAATCCCAGAAGCCTTTAGGTGAGGATGTATCGCTTGAACATTCCCTGGTTGGCTAAAAAGATTGGAACTCTTCAGATTTTCTTCTTTTATCGTATGTGATTTGTGAATTTGCTCTGTTTGTGCATTATTATCTTTAGTCATTTGTTTTTGTTTTTAGTAGTTCTGTTAGGATTATTCAGTTCCGAAGTGAATGTTTATGTTACAATTGTGTTTATGTCATGTTTATTTATATATAAATGCACACACATACATTGAGCATTTAGATATTAATTATATTATGTATAAATAGATATTTTTAAATATATAGACTACATGTATGTTTGTGTATTTTTATGTACATTCAAATAATTGTAGGGCTGTCAAATGACTAATCGCAATTGAACGCAACCAGTTTGTGTTTACATTATATATTTCTGTGTACTGTGCATATTAATTTTGTATTTATTAAAAACATAAACATACATATTTAAGAAAAATATAAACGTAATAAACATTTATATATAATTGAAATTATTGCCAAACATAAATAAATACATATAAATAAGTACATGTATGTCCTTACAAATTCAAAATAAATATACACAAAGCACAGACAAATGTAATGTAAACACACACGTTTTTCTGGATACGATTAATCGCAGTAAATAGTTTGACAGCCCTAATTAATTGCAATTTATTGGTTTGACAACATTAGTTTTTAATAATAATGTAACATTTATAATAAATATTAAAAAAAAAGTTTTGCTATTATTAATAATGCAGTAATATAACTAAGATTTAGTTGGATAGTGGATTCTGGAGTTCAACAGGTTTTGCATATTTATGTAATAAATTTGTCCCGTTATCACATTTAACCATTTACCGGGACTCTAAAACAGACTGCAAAACCGATCCAGAACCAGCTGCGCTTTTGTAAAGATGGCAAGCCTCTCTCTCACCGTATCAAGAGCCACAGACTGAATATGAAATCTTTTAATATCCAGTCTAATAGTGGTGGTGACAAGCATAGGGGAGTTAGCCCCATAAAGGAATGTCATGGCATTTAGATAATGAACCGTAAATATTATTTTATTAGGCTTGGGTTTGCAGTGAGAGGTTTTATTGTGGCAAAGGTTAGGCCTTGATTTTAATGCCCTTATTATAGTGGTTAATTCTTCGTATGGCGAGGGCAGATGACTGCTAGCTGGAGTCCAGCCAGGGCCCAAGACATATTAGATGTGCCAGTCATAGACTGAGAATGAACTCACCTCCGTTAAGCCCCACCTCTGTCATCACCTCTGCCAATTTATTCACATCTAAATCCGCTTTTATCCGCTCAACCTGGAGCTTGACAGCTTTTCACTGTCAGTTGTTCATTTACTGCGAGTTCTCGAACCCTTTTTTACGACTTATGTGGCATAGTTGCTCTAGAATCCTTCCAAAACGTAGGCTGTGTTTAATGCTCTCAGGTTTGCTTTTTCATGGCTCTTTTGAGTTTCTGAAGAGAGGTTTGATTCGCTTTCTGTTGCTAGATGGGATTGAAGCTTATTCTCCAGAATCCTTGACGCACATACATGAGGTTTCCATCAAGACTGTCCTGGAATGGACCGGAGTCGGCGTGCGTGCCATATTTTGGAAGACATGAATGAAAAAAAGGTTTTGAGGGTTGAAAGTACAATACCGTACATTGAATGTCAAACTGTCTTTCAGATTTAGTCTAGTTCATCCAATTTGTTGTTTATTTCTTTTCCACGGTGTTTTGTTTTCTGGAAATGATTTGGAAAGATGTATTTCCAGTGTGTTATTAAAGCATTGTTGGGCCTCACTCATGAAACGAGCAGACCTATGTCTTTGTAAATATTTTATAAAACGATTATTTTATCAACCTCTCTCTCTCTGTCTTTCTCTCTCTCTCTCTCTCTCTCTCTCTCAGCTGTTTTAGTTATGGGCACTGAAACATTCTTATGCAAGATTGTCCTCGGATCGAGGGTCTTCTGCTCTTTAAACTCAAGCGCTCTATAAAAGTCTGATGAGCACCTCCAAATCTCTCTCTCGCTCTTCCTCTCAAAGCTTAAGCTGTCAGATGGGGAGACTGATAGCGTGAAATTAATCCCAGTAGTGTGTTAGAAATGCCGGGGCACGACTCTCTATTAACTCCCAACCAAACCTGGACTGAACTTTGATCCCCAACATAGAGTTTTATAAGTACAGCATTCTCCAGTGTGCTGCTGGGGGCCTGGTGTTAGACACCAATTGAATAGCAGATATATATTCTGATAAATGCAAGCAATGTTAGTCTTAAATTTGTACATTTGAACCTATACTGTTTGCCATTCCCTAGTCTGTATGCATCCTTTGAGGGCGTTGAACAAAGAGCACATGCAGGTGAGATCTCTTCGCCCCCCGTGGTGGCGGTTTGACACAGACAACTGGTAAACTGGGTCCTATGGGGCCTCACCGAGACATCTGGAGGAACATCAAATTAATATGAATGTTTGCATCTGAGCTTAGAGCAGGAGGACACTGCTTTCTTATTGTCTGTGTCATCTTAATTAAAGTGGGGATGATGTAGCCTCCGTACCCCCGCTTCTGTCAAGTCATCTCGGCCCTTCCTCCAACTCCCGGGTGGCCGCTCTGACACCCCACCAAACATCATTATCTGAGACTCTGGCCTTTTCTTTTGTTGGGATTAGGAAATGAGTCCCTCTAGCACTAATGATCCATTTTTAGCCTTTTTGGGGGGTTTCTCAGAATCCATGTGGGCCTTATGTGAGGACTAAATAAGTTCTCCAGGGATGCAGGAAGGGTACAGCGTTGGCACGGCAACAGAATGGTACCATGACGAATGTGGTTACAACACTCTAATGTGTTCTGTTTGTTGTGGAACAGTTGTTAATTTGGACAAATTAGGGGGGTCAATGGGTAAAATTGTTATTTATAATGAAGTACATTTGTTTACTCTGTTAAATTTAAGGGCATTCATATGTTAATAAAATGAAACCTAATGCATTAAGGTCATAAACTGTTTATCCTTTTATGTATGTAAAAAGATTTTTCTAAAATAAATAGTTGTCAAAATCTGGTGCACTCAGAAATAAGTGATTTTAATGGCAAAGTACACAAATGCGTTGTCAATGCTGTATTCAGTGTAATGGCGATTGTGATGTTTAATAAGTGCATGTTAATGTTGGCAGTCTTGGTGCATAAACATTTTAAACATTTTGAGAGCCATGAATTGACAACACTAAGATTGACTATTGTGAGTGTTTATTTATGTGTGTGGGTATGTGTAAAGTTTAAGTGAATGAGATTGTGTTGGTCGTGCCTTTATAGTAATCCTCTAGCTTCAGGTGAGATGAGTCGAAGGTCTGTAAATCTCTTCGATCATCTCAGCGTTAAGTGGGTCATAAACTAATCCATGCACACACACAAAGATTTCTTTAAGACTGAATAGTTTCTCTAGGCACTGATTTTAGAAACATATGGATGATGAAAGAAAGTAATTGAAATGATGGCACTCTGCCTCCCACATGTTGCCTCTTGTATTTCTTTGTGTTTTGAGATCTTGGATAACATCATTCGATCTAAGCCATTCAGGACCATCAAGCGTTCAGAAATCAGAGATGCAGGGAAGAGATTCTTCTTAATCAGATGTCAGATGACTGGATGCTACTGGAATGATGGTATTGGAAGTGGAACGGTCCTCGGGGAGCCTCACCCCGCCAGGCTGGGAAATGTCAGGAATCTGGGAACATCTTGTGTGAGGAAATCCCACACTGCCGCCAATTTGAACATAAACGTGTCTATATACAATCCGGCTATCATGTTATCCCATGTCACAGAGGCAGGTAAAAAATGTGCCAGCTGATATCCCGTGTTTCTCCCTGGTGAGACATTTCCTATCAATGAGAGGATGGATCACGGTGGGCAGAGGCGGATTAAACCTGTGTCTGAAATAATATTTTTTCATTTGTCACACAGAGAAGCCTGATATTTGTGGAGCGCAAAACATGTGGTTGTTGAAATGGAAAGACGTGGAATGTGGGGGGACATTCAGCTGTCATGGCACGAAAGAATCTCATGTGTTGTGATTATATACGAATAATAACAAGTTTTTTGTCTTCTGCCAGTAAAGACCGCTCACTAAAGTGGTGTGTTGTCATTCTCTTTAGTTTTGTATTAAAATATCCATTCTATTTCTCCAAAAAACTGTTTCCGCCGTGACGATGCTAGCAGTCCATCTGAAGTTGATCTGAATATTGTATTGACACAAACTTGGATTTTTCTACAGAGCGTGTTGTTGTGTGCATGTCTCAGCTTGTGAAAGGGTATCATAGTTCTCATGTAAATAAAGATTGGTGACCTCAGCACGGTTCAGTGTTCCTCTAAGTGACATTTATGTTTGGTTGGCTGAGTGGCACCACCGTAACGGGCATATTCGATGCCAGGTCTGCGGTGCCCTATTGTCAAGCCCCCTTAAGGGCAACTCATCAATGAGCAGGAGACCAAGAGCCCCGTGTCTTTTTCTATCAGTCATGAGGCAAAAGGAAGAGTTCGGACTGTGGATTTGTTTGCTTGGTTGGTCGGCCCACTTATTATTGAAGAATGGACCCCAACGATTGACATGTTTATTCCTTTTCTCATACATACGTAACCAAAATAAAGATGTTTTTGTCTTAATGCTTAAATTGTTTATACAGTTCGTATGTTAACATTCAGGATATTATCGCAGAATAAGAGGATTTGGTTCATTTATTGCATGAGTGCTTCTCTTTTGTTCTGTTAACAATTGTTTCAACGACTTGTTAGTTGTTATAAAGATTTGCATAATGTCCGCAAATATATTTGTCTTTGCTTTTACACATCAGAGTAATGAATTCATCTTAACCAGCTTTAAATGAACCTTTAAAACTCGCCATTTAGTCTTTAGGATGCAACGGGGCAACCCCCTTATGAATATTCAGCTGCTTAATATGCATGAGTGGGCGTGCATAAGTAGCAGCGTGTTCCCTGTGAGCAGCTGAGGCAGACGGGTAGATCCAGAGAGAGAATGCTGGGGGACTGAGACAGACCTCCAGGCAGACACTCATGCTCACCGGGAAGCCGACAGATTAAAGAGCGAGAGACAGAAGAAAGAGGTGCGCATGTGAATGAGCGAGAGAGGAAGCGTGCTGAGTTTGACTAGATGGTGTGATCTGTCCATCATGGGATGCAGAGTTTGTACTCTACAGAAACCTCCAGAGCAGTACAAACTACTGTATGAAGTGAGCCAGGTAACTGCTCTTTTTTATTTTAGTGTTGTATTGGTGAGGGGGATTCAAGTAAGAACTTGAGATGATGTGTAAAGTTTCTCTTTTATGCTGTTTTGCTGCTTTGGTCGATGCAAATATCTGAGACACTATATTTGGATTTTTTTAAAATATTTTCTAGCTTTCAATGTTATTAAAATATCCATTTTATTTCTCCAAAAAACTGTTTCCGCCGTGACGATGCTAGCAGTCCTGGATTGATCTGTCTTGTCAGAAGGTACATTTGGGCATGAGTGCTGTTGCAGCGTGGACCTCGTGTTGTTTTGAAGTGACTGAGATAGTCCTGAGCTCTTAGACCGTGAAGCATCATTTTAACATTCGGGAAGAACATTAAGAGTATGATTGTAGGTTTAAACATTTATAGCTAATAAGATATTTAGATTTGATTTCTACTTCAGTTTCTATTTAAGTATTGAGTTTAATAAGTATTATTTATAGTATATAAGTATTATCTTCTGACAATAAAATTGTTTTGAGGTTTCCATCTCGTCTAGACGTCTTATGAAGATGTGTAAGCATGAAAAATGTAAACCATTTTTAACCATTGTATACGTTAATTCTAGGTCAACCCTAGGCTATTTTTAACTCAACAGATATTTCCATATTTCACCCGGATTGGTTAGACTTTTGGTTGTATTATTTGTAATTCAGTTATTTATTACATGAATTGTCAGATAGATGTCAGAACTTTTTAGACATCCATGTTGTGCAAGATGTTTAATGCTGCTGTTTTGAGGCCGGTGTCACTGTTTGACACTGATGTCAGCTCTGATTTGATTTTCTTTGGGTCGTGTGATCGTTTATAACCTCGGGATGTCTGTAATCATATCGTTGGGGGTCTGCAGATTAAAACCAGTGGGCGGCGCTGAGATTACACTGTTCTTCTCCACATGCATGTGTGCACATCATCACACACATACTTAATGTATAAGTGCATTATACATGTTTGTATAAGAAGATATTATAAACAAAGGAATGTTATAGAAATCCTGATAAATAATTGTGTTTGAGCTTTTTGGGTTGGGATAAAAGCAGCCCCAGATTTGTACAACCACATTGTTAGAACTTCGTATTGCGTATTGTGTTTGTATGGTGTGTTAAGGATGCTTTCAGTAGACCTAATGAGTGCCCACTTCGTCGCCTCCTTTTACAATTTTCTATAGAGGATGTTTCTCTGTATTAGCTGTTGATGACGGGACGGACGCTATTCTGAAGGCTCCGCTTTGATCGCTCAGGCTGTGTGAAAGCGGGACTAAAAGCTTTTCTCCTGTTAAGAGCCGAGTGTATATATCTGTGTGTTTGTGTACTGCAACAGCAAATGGTCTCTGTTTGTTAATAACCCAACAGACAGCGGTGGGCTTCAAAGGAACCATCAGCCTTTTCAAATCCCTGTTGAAAATGGGATAAAAGAAGACATAAAGGCATATTGGGGCCATCATGCGAGGTCTTTATAGATGTCACGTCGCTGTCAGTTATGTTTGATTGACAGGCGGTTGGTAAAGGAGACCATGCATGCTGTTCTCATTTTCGAGCGGGGCTACCACAAGCAAAGATTTGAAAATTACACTTAAATGCGTTTAAAGTTATGGATACATTTCCTATCATTCTCTGATGCTGCAGTCTCATGTCCATGTATCCACATTGCTCTTTTCTTTGAAAAGTATTTTTTCGAGAAGATTTTTTATTCTGACCCAAATCAACATAAAACAAAATAAACACAAATCTGAGATTGAACTAGTACTTTAAAAGCATACTCCTTACCCCCATTTGCAAAGTTACTTGAGCTAACCCATATAATTTTGCATAAGTAACCTGCGATTTTATGTTTCACACAGAGATGGCGACATAGAGGCAAAAGTGACATATACCATCAATGTGTGATAAGAACTCATGAAGAATTTATTTCCAAAACTAGATAACTATTCAAAAATGATGTTTTTTATTATGTTGTCATGTTTTTAAAATAAACTCTTCATATAATGTTGGTATAGATACCACAGACAAATAATGGCGTCTTTGTGATGCCCGGCCGTCCTGAAAGGGGAATGTGACGGAGGGGGATGTTGTTCGTGGAGTAATGGTGCACTTTTGGCCGGCGTTGGGGTCGCTCACAATTAAGATCTGAGTGGCGGCAGGAAGTCGCTGGGCTTTAATGAATGGAGTGAAAGACTCGTTTGAAGTGTGAAAGCGATCTGTTGACTCATCCTTGCCCAGGCGCCCGTTTACCCTTGCGTCCAAATGACCTCTCTAAAGCATGTGCGTATACAAACACGTGTGTCTTTGTATTGTATTGTTCCTATCCTGATATGGGATTTTATTTTTCCAATGAATTGGCATTGAGTGTGAGAATGTAAACAGCTTTTCAGGAAATTTGCTTTATTGGCATCAGTTGAAGAAGTGTAGAGATATGCTGTAGGTGGACTAGAGTGTGTGTGCACCTTTACCACGGTGAATTAGATGGCATACACACTGGCCCCATCCCCAGATAATAAACACAGATCCTCATCATTAGGGTGTCTGGCACTATGCCTGCTCTCTCTCAATCTCTCTCTCTGCGTTTCACTCTCCTTTGTCTCCAAGAGCTCCCCAGAGACAAACTGATCCAGGAGGATGCCTTTTCTTCACACACCCCTCTAGAGAGAGATTTCATGGACACAGAAATGTTGTCATAGGCATGTGCTTCAGGGCATAACACATTTTTGAAGTAATGAAAGATCACAATTGTAATTTTTTGCTTGTGTATTTATTAACTAGAAAGTTTGGTTTCTTAAAGCGGTCATATGGCATGAACACGTGTTTTTATGTGTCTTTGGTGTGTTGCCGGTGCATGTATTAGACACATAAAATTGCAAAAATTTGAAAAAAATGCAATCTATCTAAAAGAAAATGTTCAGCCAGACCTGCCTAAAACGCCTCTTGTAACCACACCCCTACAAATCTACGTCAGTTTGTGGTATGATTTGACTAAGACCGGCCAAATGTATACGCAAGTAAGATGGGCGCAGCCGTCAGTTCAATTGCCTTGGAACCTGATGTTCCAAATATGGAAAGAAGCATTACATTTTCGTAACACGCTTGCTGTATTCGACCAATCACTACACACTGGTTTACTGGCCAATCATAGCACGCTTTGCTTTTCAAAGCGATAAGCTTTCATATGACCCCTTTAAATGAGGCTCAGGTGCGAACTTCCTTCTCATTTTTACACTAATGCCAAGGATTTATCATGGAAGAACAGCTTTGCTGGAACATTTGCCAGAAAAAGTTTTTTAAAGCAACAGTTCAGCCGATTGATTTCAGCATAGGGGCCCCATTTAAAAACACTCAGAGGAGAAGAGAATTAGTTCTCCGGCCCTTTAAACCTGCAGGTCGAGACAGGGTCATTTTCCCCTTCAGTTAAAATAATTAGAAGCGAGAGAGGATTCGGCGCGAGCACGCCTGGCCATCCCTGAGTAAACTTGATCTGCCTCTAACTGTGCTGAACTCGATGCTCTCAGCTTCAAAGCGGGACAGACATGCACCATGTGGAGATGGAGGCTCCTTTGTCCCTGAAGAATCCTGATGTTGGCTGACCGGCGGAGACAGTGTTTGACAGCCTTGTGGCTCCTAATCTTACTAGAAGTGGCCGGTAATGGTCGTGGCGCCTGTCTGCACCACGTATGAGACTTTCTTTAAAATAAGAGTATGAAAACAGTCAGGCAGGTGAAACTTGCACTCAGATTAGGTTAGTCATGAATAAATGCTAGATAATGCATTTAGGATTTTCCATCATTGGCCATTTTTACCTTTTTTTCAAAGCTGTCTCAAATGTAAATAAATGTATTTAAAGCTGAATTTCTTCTTGTCTCCAGCTGTATTTTATAAATTCAACCAAAAGCAAGCAAAGAAAGTTCACCCATCATTAACTCATCTTCATCTCATTCCAAATCTGTATGAGTTTCTTTCTTTTGCCGAACATGACATTATCCTCCGAACAACATAATCCTCTCTTGACTTCAATTGTATGGACACAAAGCCCCTCACACATTTCTCAATCTTCTTTTGTGTTCCACAGAAGAAAGAGTCATACACAGGTTTTGAACATCTTGAGGGTGAATAAATGACAGAAGTTTTGTTTCTTTAACCAAGCTGCTTTCACAATCACAAAGTGTTTTGGAATTGCAACATCAAATGAAGCAGTTTGTTCACACCTCAGAGAAATGGCGAAGCACAGTCTAGTCAGCTCTAGGTCCTCTCTTCTGTATCGGCACAGCTGCTTGACACTATAGCAGGTGGCCAGCAGTCATTTTGGAGACATCCTACCATCCATTCAAAAGACTACCGTATAGAGATGAGTAGACAAGGCATGGATGGAACATGGCAGATATTTAAGTCACATGATACAGATGGAACACAGACATAACATGTCAATATTGACAACAAATGTAATGACATAATATTGATTGACATAGCAAATGGAAAAGATAAAAACATAACATTGACTATTTAAGCGCCTTATAGACATAACCAGACACATTTAAGAGATAACATGTTTTATATTATGTATATATATATATATTTATAGGTATGTGTTTAGGTACAATTATAATTTTCTGTTTGAATTTTTTTATTAGTTTCTGTTTGAATTTTATTGTTTTTATCCCTTGTTGAAAAATGATATGCAGTGCTGCCTCAAATGTGCCTATAATAAGTTGGCATTATGTTGCCAGGATGATTATGTTTATATATTTATTGGTATGTGTTTAGGTAAAATTATCATTTTATTTTAATTCTGTAAACTACTAACAATATTTCTGTTTCTATTTGCATTAAATTGCAGAACAAGTCAAAAAGCAGAAAAGATGCTCTGTATTTTTTCAGACCCCAAATACTAGTTTATATTTAGTAGTAATATTTATACGTGTATTTAGGAAAACCTTTTTTATGTGATAATTCCACATGACTTTGCACTCCTGAGGTTTAATTTTGTTGAAATTCACTTGACACTGGACTAAAATGGCCATATGCTTTATGTATGTTCAAGCCTTATTGACAAAAGATACACAGTGTTGCTTTAAATTTTGGCTAAAATTTGTTTTTTCATAAGGTGGCATTAGCCTATGTTGCCACGATGGTTTTTGGAACAGATTTTAAATGTGGAACAAACGCATCATGCATTAATGCTCTGTATGTAGAAACATTTTTATTTATGCCTTTAATGAAAAATCTGACATAAATGAAGTCTGGCACTAACACAATTTGCTTTCATAGTACAAAGATAAATTGAGTAAGGTCAGACATGCTGTGTGATATTGTTACTGCATTACGTTAATATAATGACATGGTACATAGATCACTGTGGCCTGCGACAGACTATGAATAGATAAGCATTGTTAGATCATTAGTCTTCATAAGTCAAGCACAGATGAGTGTGTTGTACGGGGACAGACAAACACAGGTGCGACTGCATCTTTTTACAGACAGCTTTGTTTGCACAGATGCATCAGATTTTCCTCAATTAAAATAAATAAAACCAGATTACTAGTCCCGACTGTTTTTGTTTTCGCCGTTATTACTGTATGTCTCCTTTCGCTCGGAGCTCTTTTTTCGTTTTGTCTGCTGACTGGGATCAACTCCTTTTTACTGTTTTATAATTATATGAAGGGATCAGTGAAACAAAAGCATGGCAACCTTTATCTCCTGATGACTTTAGACAAAATCATGTACATTTATAGACCCGATGCTAAGAGGCTAAATCGCAATTAGCATTTCCACCTGACAATAGGGCTACACTCGGGAGATTTGCTATTCTGTAGGATGTGACGGGACACGATGAACAGCATAAATGGAGCGTGCGCCCATGTTGGCGGTTGACTAGCCACATGCTTCCCTGGTGTCCGTGTTGAGTCAAGAATTAAACATCATAACTGGAAAGTTGGAACCAGCTGTTGACTGGTTATAAATGTCAATGATAGTATGGTTAAAGGGATAGCTCACCAAAAAAGTTAAATTCTTTGACCCTTTATTCACCCTCATGTCGTTCAAAACCTGTATATGACTATTTTCTTTGATGAACACTAAAGAAGATATTTTGAGAAATGTTTCAGTGATTTACTGTCCAAACAATGGAAGTCAATGGGGTACTATGTTGTTTGCTTACCAACATTCTTCAAAATATCTTCTTTCGTGTTATGCAGAAGAAGAAGTAAGTCATACGAATGTGAAATGACACGAGGATAAGGAAATTATGAAATTGTTGTGTGAACTTTCCCTTTAACATCTGAATCTGTAACTGTGGGAAAGTGTATTTTGTTCTCCATCAAAAAGTGACAGATAACTCCTTATGGAGGAAAACAGGAACTCTGGAAGCGTGAACGAAGTAAATTAGCTTCTCACTATTGATCCTGACTGGATAACAGAAGGTTTTATGCTTAAACAGGATTAAGAGCCAGTAAACAGCAAGCATCACAGGCATTAGTTTGCCTCTGTTTGCATCTTAATCCACGTTGAGGCGGCATGCCGCGGCATATAATGTTGCTGTGTATTAGTCAGCCAAAGAAACCTTGTTCTTTCATTCAACATTCACATGAGGTTTTTCTGCCTGATCCTGAACGAAGTAACACACACATGCATATAGAAAGACCAATACAAGCTATGCCAAACTGTGTAGTTGCTTTTCAGGGTTTTTAGGTTTGGGAGAAAGGAGAAATTAAATCTATGGAAGCATATTGAATATGTTCTTTGAGGGGTTGTGGGAATAAACTGTCAAGCTTAAACTCTGTCTGTCAAACATCAAAAGTTGATTGATTTAATGATTATAATAGGAGGTCTCCATTGGTAATATGTTGGGTTCTTGGCATCCCTGCTGAAAAAACAGTAGAACATCACAGAAATTCTAATGGTTTACAATAAAATACCATTATGAACCATTAGCTCTTTCCATAAAAACAATTACAAAATGCCTTTTTAGAGTTTGTTTTGGGCATTATTTCAGTTGGATTTAACATCCCACCTTCTTTACCCTGCTAAAAAACAATAGAAACCATTAAAGAATTTAATGGTTTTAAAAGGATTTGTATTGGTTTTAATTGAAACTGTAATTTGGTCTACTGGAATGTGATGTTATTCTATTGTTTGTTATATTCTATTGGAATAATGCCCAAAACACTCTACAAAAAATAATGTAATGGATTTAATGGAAAAAGCTATTGGATTGTAATGGTATTTCTTTTATGGTTTCCATGTTTATTTAACAAGGTTGCTTTTTCAACTGAAAAATCATAATCAAGTATTCTATAGCGATCCCTTATAAAATGCGCTGTGATGTAAAATCCATAGATGATGTTGTTTTAAGTTTAAGACTTAACTGTGTCTTTCTATGTTCTGTGTCAATATTGTTTCTGTTCACTGAGTCGGTCAATGTAACCCTAATGCTAGAGCGCATGTGTCAGCCATGATTGGCCGTCCCAGTGGGTCTGTGTTAAACAGAGGGTAAAGAGTCTCAGTTTGCGGCGTTCTGGTGCGTTTCTCCTCAGTGAGGCGGTTACAGGCCATGTCAGAGGTGACATGAGTGAATGGGGACACAGGGCCTCCTCCTGCAGGCTAGAAAACCCAGTGGAGGGCCAGTCGGGCAGAACATTACCAGGGTCGGGGCTTTGTTTCAGGGTCACAGGCTACAATGAGGAGAGGGATTTCTTCACACATGTCTGAGAAGCAGGCTACAGAGAAAGGATGATAGTGTTAGATTGTGATTCTGACTGGCAATCTATATAGAAATATAGCTATAGGAACTAATTACAATGAACAATTAATTGTTTTATTAATTAATAATGATTTTGGTTACACATTTGGATAACGGTAAAGCCCGTTTACACCAAAAAAAGAAAACTCTATTAGCATTCTTACCCATGAATATTTGGTGGCATGTACCATGCTAAAACATTCATATTTGAATACAGCACTTTGGCGTGTCATGGTAATATCATGGTACAATTATAAAAAAAACATTCCATCACACCATTGGATGTTTGAGAATGTGGAGTCATTGGATATTACAGTTCTCCCTCAGGCTGGGATTAGTTGGAATCCTTTTTTGTTATTGGTTAGCATATTCCCTCTTCAATGCTGAAATACACAGCTCCCCTGTGCGTCCTCATTTCTGCCTGTCTGAAAATCTGAGAATCCAACAGCCTGTGAATTACAACAGTTATATTTCTCACAATTGATTTTTATAGAAAGTACAAAACTATGGGATGTTGGGCTGTCAAAATATAACATTTTCGCTTTACAGTTATCACAACCAGTTCTCCTTTTCTGGCCCACAATTCACACTTAACATGTAAGTGTATGTATTATAGAGAGCGAGTTTATAACCTTTTTTAAGGCAACAATATTGTCGTATGTGTAGAAGTAAAACTGTATGTTAACATTATAATCATGTTTTTTTATATAATGGTTATTGTCAATACTGGTGTATTGTGACACACCTAATAGGATGCCCAAAATTGTTCAATTGAAAAAAGATGTATAGACCGCTAAAGAAGAAATAAAAATGCTGGTCCAACGCTGGTTCAGAACTTCCAGTTTCAAATTTTGAACACTGCGCAAACGTTTTAACACAACCAGCAGAACAAAATCTAAATGTTAGACAAAAATCTTTTAGATTTGATCATATATGTAAGATTTAAAACAATAATATATAAACAACGGAAGTGTTTAAGTGTTGCTAGACCAATGTTTACATCTTGCGAATTGGTCTTTTTAATTCTGCTAAACAAACATTGTTTCAGAAGAAATTGGCTTCACTAGGAGAATATGTGCAGATATGTGTGTGCACACAATTTTGTAAAATGTACTAAAATTAGTTCATTATCAACCTTTGCGTCACACAAGTCAATTTCTTGTGAATTTCATCATCTAAACGTGTGTATGAGGTTTGCATATTTGGGTGTGATTGCCTGAAGCACTGATCCCATCGAAGCTGTTTCTCGTCTAGGAATCAAAAATGAACAAATGGGAAATACTGTGTGTTGAGACGGGTATTGAGGGTAAAGCTCTGTAAGCTCTGAGATAAGAGAGATGGTTCACTCAAGGTCAAACACCCTGTTAGCAGTCACGCTAACATAGACTTTATATCAGCCTAACATGTTCCAGAACACTTTTGTACTAGATATTTTGTTTGGTCTGTGCCTGTAACAACACATTGTATACACCAGCTTTCATGAGTAATAGTTTGTCTCACAATAGCAATTATATTAAATTAAATTAAAGATCTTTGCTTTTAGAACAATATTAGTCTCTGTTGTATTCCTAATTTTAAGTCATTTTGGATAAAATGGATGAAATGTAAATATAAAGCAATGGCCGGTGTGAGATTTTTCACTTTGCAGAATCATTTAGTACAACATAGAAGTAATGTGATATTTATTTCTGATAGAATTACCGCACCATAGTACCACCACGGTATTTCTGTAAAGAATCAATTGTAATTTTGTAAATGCGACTTCAATACCGTTTAGTTTCATTGAAGTTTCTATTTTTGGAAACTCTGACCTCATGTGTCCTTGTTTCTCTGCACTCAAAGATTGCTCGAAACCTCTTGTATCTCATTCCATCCACCCTCATCAGCAGAACTCTGCTTTTAATCGTTGTGTCAATGTTTTAGCCTTGAAGCTCGTACTCATTTCCTAATGTTACAAACCGTACCGCCGTCTTCCAGGGTGGCCTCGCCGCTAAATTACTTAACTAAATAAGTTCCCCCCCTTTGAGTTTGTGTAATGACCTTGATTCATTAGCAATAGAGCGCTTTCTAATTTATGTTCTTGTTTTTTGCCGAGTATAGCTCTGACCCCAGAAAGCACTTCAGAGGCTTTATTCGGTTTTAACGGCTGGTTTTAATGCTTTGGCGCTCTCGGTTTTTAATTTCAAGGAATTTGTGATCACAGTGTGGTTTTACTGTTTACGGTAGAGTAGTTTTTATTTACAAGGTCTGCATGTGCATCTGTGGCTATGATGCTGGGTGGTTGCCAAGGCATTGCTATGGTTTCTTAAGGTATTCCGAGTGGTTGTTAGCATGTTGAAATGTTTAATTTCTTAACAAAAATGTGAAATAGCTTTAAAAGCTTTGGGAGAATATTTACCAACCACCACCATTAGATACGAAATATCATAAATAACATAATTTTATGTTATGTTTGTTTGTTACATCAGGTCAATGGCAAGGACCTATCCAAGGTGACACACGACCAGGCGGTGGAGGCCTTCCGTACCGCTAAAGAACCCATCATGGTACAGGTTCTACGCAGGGCACCCAGGCCCAAACCAGCATGCCCCAACGGAGACGCCCAGCTAATGGACATCAGCACGCAGACAGATATCACCTTCCAACATATCATGGCCCTGAGCAAGCTACCTGCCTCCTCCACACCTGTGGATGTCCTCGAGCAATACCTGATGCCAGAAGGGTGGGTGACAACTCAATAGACCAATCAGAATGCAGACTCAAGATATTTAGGGAAGATGTTAAGGATGTTGTTTATGTCCACCGGCACAACTAGACTTTAATATATTTGTTACATTGGTAAAGGTTTCGGCCCAGAGCACAACACAGAATAACACTGCTTTCATTTATCAGAATTTTCCTTTTCAATTTGATGTGTCTTATCTCTCATGTGTGTGTCCTCCGGGTTTGTCTCCAACACATTTAAAATGGAAACTTGCCTGAGATTATTGATTTTTTGGTTTGTTTTGCAGCGTAACTGAATTTTAAAGAGCATTGTTTATATCTTATTTATAATGGCATTTGTAATTACCTATAAGCACAATGCCATACAATTTTCAATAATATATTAATAACACAATAACAATATTTACCAACTTAGTTAGCTGGTAATGAAAGTAAGACAAAAATTAAAAAACTATAAGGATGAATAAAAAAAGAGGAAATTTTTTGTGCAAGAAATTCAAGGATACATACTGTGTGTATTTATATATGTGTGAGAGAAGAGTAAGTGTTTTTAAACCCTAGACTTTTTAATTATATTTATTAAAACCTTTTTCTCACCCATTTAATAGATTTTTCTTTTGTGTAATAACTATAGCACTTTTTTCTTAAATGTGATTTAACAGCGATAAAGGACAAATATTAAACTTACATGCTGAATGTCATATATGTTGTTTGCAATTTGGATAAAGTAAACATCTGAGTATTTTATGGGTGTATTGATATTATAAACCGAATGTTTTTTGACCAGCATTGTACTTTACACACAATGTATAGGAGTTTTTGGCACACATGTACAGCTATGTCGATTTTTAAATAGCGTGTTTGAATTATGTCCCGTGTACTGTAACTATACTGTCACTGTCCTTTTAATGAAATATTTTTTATGGTGTGGTTTTATGTTTTACAGACACTCAGCTGGTCATGAGTACTTCGACCCCAATGATTTCCTAGAGGGCATGCAGCATGAGATAGAGAGAGAGGAGCTGGAATATGAGGTAATACACACATTCTGCAATTTCACCGTCCATCCACCGCAAACAGGCATTGAGGTGTACATCTACCCCGGTGACGCCAGTCTTCTCCTGGCTAACCGTCTCCAATCCCTGAATCCACTCCCTAACATCACACGGAGGCACTGAAGTGGTCAAGACCGATATCGACTAGCCCGGTTCCCTCAAACAGATGCCAGACGCAGATATCATTTTTTACCCCTCATTGACTTGCACATCAGCGACAGATGATAATTGGATGGGTTTAAATTGACGTGATGGATCTGATCGTGTGTTTAAGCGTAGACGGATAAGGTTATAATTACAATGACGGACGGAGAGTTATGAGGCCGAGTCCATAAACAGATGAAGTTCAGCGACTTATGGCGGCAGACGCTTAGCACGCAGCACTTTCCACGACCTCTTGCGCAGCCCCGAGGGCCTTCAGGAGCTGACGTGGGGGGGGGGTAGTTGACAGAGATCAATGACTAGGATGGGACGGATCTGAAACCAATGCAAGCCCCCTGTCTTGTTTACCCTGATTAATGTTGTCTTTCGCACTTCATGGACGAAAGAAAAGCTCCTCAGACTCTCCGAGGTAGAAATACGCTAATCTTTGATTTTGGAGGTCCGTAGTTCCGTGCTGGCAGACTTACATGATCGCGTTTTGTAATAAACAAACCGGCTTACCGCTCACCACAATTTCCCCAACTTGGGAAGGTATTGTGTATACGGACTTGAATAGAGCAAACTGATCTAATAGTAAAAATATAACTAAAGCTACAATTTCTAATCATTTCTTTTCTGTCCATTCAGGAAGTGGATTTATACAGGACTAATATCCATGATAAGTTGGGGTTTACCGTGTGCTACAGAACCGATGATGACGATGAGACGGGAATCTATGTCAGCGAGGTGAGTAAATTTGCCTGCTGAATGTTTTATGAATTATTAGCCAATCAGATGCATTTCGTTTGGCAGCTTTGCACTCTCACTCACCAATATTCCTCATTGCGCAGATTGATCCCAACAGCATCGCTGCGAAAGACGGACGAATCCGCGAGGGCGATCGAATCATCCAGGTTTGCTTTATATCAGCCAGACACTAATTGATGTCATTTGTTGTTATAATAATGAAGTCATATTTGTCTTTTACCCCCATCCACAATTCAGATCAATGGCATTGAGATCCAGAATCGCGAGGAGGCCGTTGCTCTTTTAACCAGTGAGGAACACCCGAATGTCTGTCTCCTGTTGGCTCGGCCAGAGATACAGGTAAGGAAACCAAACAACATATCACAGTTGCTTCCTACTAAGTTTAAAGGACAGCTGATAGTATTTCTCCTTCTCTTGTGGTTGTAGTTGGATGAAGGATGGATGGACGATGACAGGAACGATTATCTAGACGACCTCCACATGGATATGTTGGAGCAGCAGCATCATCAGGCTATGCAGTTCACCGCCAGCATGCTCCAGCAGGTACAGCACATCCCAAACTCGGCCTGTCATGATGCACAATGTCAGTCATACTTTCAGTGTCCATCACTGAGCTGTTCAACAAGTACTGCCTGGACTTTAGTTCAAAATGTAAAAGTATGGCTATTTTACAACTGCAGTCCGTAACTTTCGTTTTGGTTAAATGAATCAAAATGAGAAAGTATATATAAAACCTTTCCCTGATTCGCAACAGCCTGATTTATGATATTTCATGGAAAATGTCATTTCGATATCATTTGTTTTCATCACAGAAGAAACATGAAGAAGATGAAGGTACTACAGATACCGCAACGCTTCTATCCCACCACCATGAGAAGGACAGCGGACTGGGCCGCACGGACGACAGCACTCGTAATGACGAGAGCTCCGAGCAGGAGAACCTGGCAGATGACCAGACCACCGCCTCCACCACGCTAGGCAGCCGATGCAGACTCGTCTATAGTCAGGACACCCTGGGCAGCAGCGACTTACCTTTCAGCAGCGAGTCCTTCATCTCCGCCGACTACCCGGATGCTGACTTCCTGGGAGACTTTCCTGCGGACGAGTGTGAGCGCTTTCGCGAGTTGCTGGAGCTCAAGTGCCAGGTGCAGAGCGGCGGAAGCACGCAGCAGAGCTTGTTATGGCCTGCTGGGGGCGTGGCCGGCGGGGGAGAGGAAGGAGTGGACAAAGAACTGGAGCTTTTGAACGAGGAGCTTCGCACTATCGAGCTGGAGTGCCTGAGCATAGTAAGAGCACATCGCATGCAACAGCTGCGCGAGCAGTGCCGCGAACAGTCGTGGATGCTGCACAACAGCGGCTTCCGCAACTACAACACCAGCGTGGATGCCAGACGGCACGAGCTGGCCGACATTAGCGAACTCCCGGAGAAGTCCGACAAGGACAGCTCCAGCGCATACAACACTGGAGAAAGTTGCCGCAGCACGCCGCTAACGCTAGAGCTCTCCCCCGATAACTCCCTGCGGAGAATCGAAAACCAGCCAGAGGCAGGAGCGAGTAGCGGCGCCAATAGAATTTTAAAGCCCCTACTATCGCCCGTCCAAGAGGCGTGCAGCCCAACCAGGAGTGCTCGCTCGACTCTGTCGAAAGAGTTCGATGCTTCAAGCCAGCCTGAAATTAAAGAACGCAAACCAAGCCGCCATTCACCCTACAAGCACGCTCACATCCCAGCACACGCCCAACACTATCAGAGCTACATGCAACTCATCCAACAAAAGTCAGTGGAGTACGCCCAAAGCCAGATGAGTTTGGCGAGCATGTGCCGGGACCCTGTCGCTTCAACCGACTTGGAACCCAAAATGGAATGGAAGGTCAAGATACGCAGCGATGGAACGCGCTACATCACCAAACGTCCCGTCCGGGATAAGCTCCTGAAAGAACGGGCCCTACGGATCCGAGAAGAGCGCAGCGGAATGACCACGGACGACGATGCCATCAGCGAACTGAAGATGGGGCGCTACTGGAGCAAGGAGGAGCGCAAGCAGCACGCCGTCCGGGCCAAAGAGCAGCGTCAAAGGAGGGAATTCATGAAGCAGAGTCGAATGGACAGTCTTAAGGAGCAAGGTGGAATCGTAGATGATAAGAAGGAAGTGAACATCATTGAACTGAGTCACAAAAAGATGAATAAAAAACGGAATAAGAAAATCTTTGACAACTGGATGACCATCCAGGAACTGTTGACCCACGGTACAAAGTCTCCCGATGGGACGCGGGTGTACAACTCGCTACTGTCTGTGACCACTGTGTAGTCATGCATCGTATAACGTGTTGTATATAAGACACTACCGATTGGGGTAGACAATCCTGCCTCGTTCAATGCGGCAACATTTGTAAATAGAAAATTCGAACGTCTTGAAGGAACTTTGTCGTTCGCCAGAAGGTACAGTGCAGGTTGAATAGGATGCTGGATTTGTTAAAGTGTCTGGGAGCATCTTTTCTTATTTTTCATTACTTTTTGGAGCATGAGATATTAAATATTCTATACAGGAAGTGAATCATAACCTTTCATGTTCATGTAAAGAGTTTCAAGGACAGAGTGCCGTAACAACTATCAGCATTTTTATTTTCCTTTAGTTCCAGCAAGTAAAGGTCAACAGTGTTTTACTTTTAATGCATTCATATTGCTTATTAAAGTAATCCAAATATTTAGCGCTTCATGGTCATTGCAGAGTGTTGGACTGGTGTTTTGTATGCTTTGCAGTTGTTTCGTGTTTTTGTTTTTACAAAACTAACGTCATTTTACAGATTTACACGAAAGTGGTGTTTTTCTCAAATTCATTCTTCAAACAGCCACTGTATGTTCCATCTGTTACATTAGACACCCATAAAAGCCAAACCATATATTGAAATCTAATCTGTTTGTATTAATGTCTGTATAATTGTCTGTAGACAAAAAAGCCTCTTGTATAGGTTTCGATTGTATGGCAGCAAGATAATACAGTTTAACAAATCATTAGTTAGAAACTCAATTTGATGTCTTATACAATGAGAGAAATAATAAATTATTGTTTTATATTTGATGAGCTTTCAAAACGTTGTGGTACGCTTTTTATTTGCACCCCTTTTGAAGCCATAGCGAGGCCTTTCTTAAGAGAAACAAAAGGTTTAATAATAGTCTCCGCGGTGTGTTTCTGTGGATGTCCATCGGGGGGTTGTGTGTGAGTGGGATCCACACTTCACTGACCACTCGACCCCGGGGCCACTGACCCAAGCGGGCCTCTGTTTCTGCTTATCTGTCCCCAGCTGTGTGCTACTCTGAAACATAGAGCTCAGGTCAGTGAACAGACCTCTGTCTCATTACAATCACACAGAAAGGTCTGCTATGCCATAGCTGCAGTCACTAGCTGTTTGTAGTCTTCTTCTGGCCTCAACAAACGTGAACGTGTTTTGTTGCATTAGATAACAATCTTTTTGCATTTGCACTGGCAAAAGGAACTTTATAAAATGGTCAGTTCTGGTCCTTGATTCTGGTTGGTTGAGCAGAGTTCTAATCTGTTACAAAATACCACAATTTATAACTACTGACCGCCAACATATCACTTTATTTACTTGATTTTATGAAACCTTGCGACGCATATGGAATAGCCATTTTATAAAAGCAATAAGCCCCAGGAAGCAGTGCGTTACAGTGCATTTTATAACAGCTAAGGGCGGTTGGGCCGTTTCATTTTTGTGTGAACTATCACTTTAACAAGCGTTACCAAAAAACGAAATTCAATATTTTTATAGTCAGCACTTACTGTCACGGTGTATGTTTATCTTCACGCAGACGTTAAGGGATTCATGATGTTAATGCTAAACACTGCATAGGGGCTCGTCTTGTGTGTAATTGATTGCTTTTCTTCTCCTGAAGGAGGGCTGTTTGCGTGATTTATGTCCACGGAGACATCTTCACACGCAGTCTTTTAACAGAAGATAACAGTGTCCCATGCAAAGGCAAACAAAACCCAAACAGCTGCAATCAATTCTGAGCCGTTCCCTTTCCAGGCCAGGAAGCGAGATTACTTTGATCAGACTCCTCCGCTTTGTTTTTATATTGGGAATGAATAAAGGTGGGCAGAACGTGGCCGTCCTCTGGTGTTACTTTCAGAGCTCCTCTCATTTGTCTAAATGCCACGGTGGAAGAAAAAGAGGCTTAAGAGTAAATCGGCTGTTGACCGATAAGACCACTGTTTGCGTCCTTGGCTCCCGTTCAGCTCTGTGAGAGAAAATAAATAAAAATGCCTTTTTTGTGCTGCTGTAGAATTTGACCCCACTGTATTGGATTTGTTGTGAAGCTTGGGTCATCGAAACAAGTGGACAAATAAAGCGATTGATTTTAGATGACCTATACTGCTTATAAGAGGGTATAACAGCAATATAATAGAAGACACTGAATCCGTCATCAATATGTTCATATATTGACGACTTTTAATGGCTCGTCTTGCAATGGTTTTCTTTATAGTGCAATACGAGCCATTGTCGATTTTTCTTTTACAGATTATCATGTAGTGCAGATTTTTATGCGACCTACGTGTTTTCTATAATTCAATTTTATTTCATATAACTCTTTTCACAATTTACATTGTTGTAAAGCAGCTTTACATACATCCTAACAAAAAATAATATAAATAATACTAGTTGGAAAATTTAAGAGAATATACGGTATCAAGATGCATTGTTTATTCTCTAATGTACACTGATGTCAGTGGATTGTCAGAAACTGTAAATTATTCAATCGAAGTATATTTAATTTAGGTATATTATTATTTTAAATCATTGTTATTAGGACTGGGACCCTAAAATGACAATATAACAGAACATGCGGAAAAAACCTATTTGTTAACATATGTTAACTTACATGTGTGTTGTTAAACGCGGATGGCAACGGTGTCAAGGAACCGAAATTCCACTATAGATGTATTGTGTATAAGAGTGGAGAAAAAAAGCCAGACTCAACCGGGAGATCTATAAAAACCTTCAGTTTTAAATGTGTCCCCTTTCTAATTATTTGCCTTGAAATGTCTTCTTAATGGTTCATTCAGCAGAGGTTTGAGTATTGATTTTTCTATCAATAGGAATATTGTGTTCATGACTCAATTAAATTAGGACCTGTGGAGTTTTTCCCTAAGCCAATACATTTCGCAGTGATAAAATGTAAAAATAGTGAATGTTAAAATGCTCCGTTTTTCAATAATTGAATGATTGATATTACGTTTTTGGTAATCATTTGATTCATACTGATCTAATTTAATAAACAAAAAATGATTGAATCTATTTTAAATGAAGCTCTCCTTTAACCCACATTTTTGCTGTTCAAATATGCTCGTTGTTGGACTTGACACTTATTTTGCTTGACTTATTTTTGTCTGACATGAAAATATCATCATACTGTAACTGATCACCGACATCCTTTCTAAAATTGACTTCAATCGCATCCATAATGCATTTCAACATGATCCGAATCTTGATTACAGAAGATCACTGATTGTGTTCATGTAATATGTATGACTGCCATCCCTTCATTTACATGATCCCCTGTCATTACATGTCATGTTGACATTTCACGTTGGAGCAGAACGAACAGTAACTTGCAGTTAAACCATTAATTTAATCAGGGACATGTTACCATTTACCAAAAACAATGATTTTTTTGAATAAGCAAAGGCTGTTGTTTTTTTCTCACTGGCTATCTATCAGTTTTTCGCTCACATTATTTTAGAAAATGGTCACCTGTGTCTTTTTTAGAAAAAACGATTCATTTTTTTAAGTGTGGGGTGGGTACCATGCAAAAGTTGCTGCAATTATTCTAGGATGTTGTGGATGGTTGCCAGGGCATTGTATGAGGTTGCTAAGGTATTCTGAGCACTTGCTTACTCGATTTGGGATGTGGTCCCAAATCGGCAAACACATAGCAATGCGAAAAAAAACATTTACAACACCTACTTTAATTGCCTAGCAACTCCCTGCGTTGTGGAAAATATGTCTTTTTAAAGTGACAGTTCACACAAAAATCTAAATTCTGTCATCATGTATTTACCCTCATGCCGTTCGAGACCTGTATATGACTCTATTCTGTTGAACACAGAAGATATTTTGAGAAATATCTTTGTTGTACGGTGTCCCTAAAATGAAGTTAATGGGGTGCAATGTTGTTTGGTAACCAACGTTCTTCAAAATATCTCCTTTTGTGTTCTGCAGAGGAAAGTCAGGTTTGGAATGACATGAGCGTGAGTAAATGATGACAGATTTAACATTTTTGAGGGAACTATTCCTTTAAGAACATAAAGCAGCCTAGTCACAATAATTTTCTTCAGAATAAAATATGATTTAGAAGCGCTATAATAGCTAAAATGTTGTTTTAACATCAAATGACAACTTCGTTATTGTTCCCCAATGTGCAATTCAGGAAGTGATCAAAGTCAGAAAATATGCAATTTGTGCTTTTCTGAACACAGATGCAAGAAGGGTCTTGACCGTGTGCATGACTGCAAACAAAATGTACCCCCGCTAGACATCTGACCCTTGAACTTAAGGAAGACTTGTTAGGTTCAAAGGTCTGCTAAGCTATGTTGTTTATGGCTCAGCGTTGCAGTAACTCAGAGGGCTGTTTTCTCTTCAGTGCTACAGCGGGTCTCAATTCCCATCATTAAGAAAGACTAGGATACAAAAAAGGGAACCCTTTTTCTATTCAAGCTTAGACTAGATTGGACCAGATTAAATTACAAGGTTCAAGATGATCTTGGTTTTAAATAGACGATATCGTAACTAGGGTGTTAAGAGTTCTTGTTGCGGGTTGACCAGCTTGAGCAGCGTAGCAAGGATGGGTGCCCGATAAAAAAACAGCATGAATTGTCCGTCAAATATGTGTGTTAAAGGTCCATGTGAAATTTTTGTAGGATCTAATGACAGAAATGCAATATATTGTACACAACTGTATGTCTTCAGATCTGTATAAAGACCTCACATAATGAAGCGTTAGGTTTTTATTACCTTAGAATGAGCTGTTTCTGTCTGCATACAGCACGGGTCCCCTTGCATGGAATTCGCCATGTTGTTTCTACAGTGGCCCTAAACGGACAAACTGCTCTACAGAACGCGTTTCGTAAATACGCTATCTCCCTTCGCCAAAGAAGAGTAAAACGTGACGACTTTTTTTCCTGCGTCACCCTCCGTGGTGCTCTGAAAGGGAGGGGTGGAGTGAGCCGTTGGTTGAAATTCGCAACCTCACCACTAGATGTCACTCAATTTTATAAATTTAAATAGCTTTCTGGACTCACACAGCTGTAGCCATTTTGCTGATCTTGATTTCACCTCATAATGGCTGACAAATTGACAGCTGACTTGGAAAATAGTGTGACTAGCATGATGACAATTGACTGTAAATAGCAACATCCACATTGCAAGGCCTCAATATAAGAACTGCTATTTCTGCCGATATCATAATTCCACACCTGTAGATCAATATCAAAATACTGACAGCGAGAACAAGTGCTGTGCAATATAAACATTACACTGAACAACCTGCTGCTCTGGTCAATGGCAGCCTTGAGCAAGGTTGTGTCAGAACTGTCACAGATGTGAAGGGCGCTCTGGTTTCTCCCGGCAGCAGCTAGTGTGCTGCTTTGTACAGCAACAATCCATTACTTTTACCCCAAGGCATGGATCCAAGAACTGTCAATCTACTAAGAAACGAAACACCGCAGAAGCGAAGCGATTAACATGCCTTTCCTCTGTACTGCTGTCAGAATGTTTTTGTAGGTTTTTAAGATCTGTTTTGGATAAATCTGTCATGGCAAATGACTGATGAATTAGCTTACATGAGCTTGATGCAAAAATACATTTCAAGCATGTCAAATGGAAGATTGACAGTTTAAATTAAGATTACATGATTTATGTCAAGGTTTCTGCAATTTTGCGAGCTTTAAATGGAACAAAACATAAGGGGGGTCGTCCCCTTCCAATAAATAAAGTTTTTCTTTAAAATGCCTTTTGGTAAAAGGTCTTTCAGCCGGGTAACAATGTGGTAAAGCGTCTCATTGAATTCACTCTGCCCGCTTTTCTAGGTTTAAGTCAAAGTGTAGTAGATTTACTGCCTTTGAGTGTGTTGGGAAAGCGGGAATTGTTTGGAACGTATCGCTGTTGAAAGGCTAATAAGATGAAGGTTTAACATGTTGCTTAATCACTTTAATTGCAACAGGAGAGAAAGATGCTATGTATTCAGATCATTGCATTTTTGTAGAAATTATGAAATAATGGACTCCTATAATACATATTTATTCTGGTAAATTTATCATGTTTGGATGTTGAAAAAATTCACATAAGCATTCAAAAGGTTCAGGAATAAAAAGTGAACATATTTATTTTTAAACTTTTCATTTGTATTCAACATGTGTAGATGTAGCATTTCTAAATTGCCTAAAACAAGATATTAAAACAATGCACATTTTATGAATGCGTTAATTTGTTAATAGTTTTTTTATAAATAGTCTGTACAGCAGGCAGTGTTATGTTTGGAGGTCTCAGACTCAGTCTAGCAACAGCAATGTAGTCTTTACAGGTTGAGGTAGATTTGGTTTATTGACCATCAGAACTCACAACAGCCCCCTCGGGAGGTGATGCAGTGCTGACGTCAAACCCTGCAGTCCAACTCGCTGTTTCAAAGACCGATGTAACGATCGCATGAATCCTAAATCCTCTAGCTTTGTGACAAATAAGCCACTCACTGTATTTACATGTTATTGATTTTATTGGTTTTCACTTGTCAGATCCATATTAACCACCGACCTCTATTATGATTGCTGTGCTATAGCACATAGCTGTTGTTGTGATTACATCACATACTGTAATAAGCTCTAAGTGACCAGTATGACCGCTATGTACTTATGTAAGGATGGAGTGCTTTCATCAAGATATCTGAATACATGATTTCAATGCAAAAATCAAAACTCAACTAGTGAACTTGCTTAGATTAGAAGTCGAGATCGATTGCCCTCTCTTGCGTACCTTGACTTAAGATGTCTGCAATGCAACCTATATCCTGTTCTTTGGTAAACAAGCATCATTATTATTATTTCTTGTGCTGGCATTAGGGATATTCTATTGTCAATCATAAACTTATGACATGATTTTGTACAAAATACAAAATGTTTCTATTTTCCAAATATCACAATTATTTCTCCTGGAGATCAAATGGCGAGAAAATGGCAATTCTTCTGCCTCTCAGATTTTCTCCAGAGAAAAGATCCAGAAATCTCATAAATGTGTCCATAGAGTTTCCAAAAAGAGATTGCAAACCGAGCTCAGATTTTCCAGCTCTGCAATAAAAAGCAATAGTATTAAACATTTTCATCAAATTTCGGTCATTGTATAACCCACTGCATTTGTTTCTATTTCATTTCAGGAGAAACATCTGAAACTAAAATGATACGCAAATGAAACGTAACGAGAACTCCAAACATCATGAGCTACCTCTTAACAATAAAATGTTCCTCTGGGCCATTCCTCGGCTTCTAACCATGAATGCACACACACACACACACCTGTATATCAGGTCTGAACTCAACCAAATAGCCTCTGTATTAGTCTCCCATTTACACTTTTCTAAGCCTCCTGCAGAAAGCAGAATTCTTTTCGCGAAATGGCTGCTAAAAGCCTATCTGTGCAGTGCACTAGGCCCTCGTTTGCTATTAGTCTAAGAGGCTGGGGGTTCATGTATTAATGGAGCAATGATGGAACAGCCTCCACAAGAGTCAATTAAAGCACTTCATTACACTGTTATACTGGAACAGAGGCCACAGGACCACCAACCCAGTAATGAGGCCAATCAATGTGTGTATTGCTTTGAATCAGTCAGCAGCTCTCTGACGGAGGCTGGATTTAAACAACACAAAGATGGATGCATGGCTGCTCCACAGAGCGTGACCAAACCTTTGACGCTTTATCAATTTGCAACTTTTTAATGCATGTTAAATGGTATGGTACACCATTAGATGTCCAAAATGTCCCAAAATGTACACAAAGTAAAGAAAAAAACATAATGTAAATAATTTGTCACGGAATATGCGAATAACTCTATTTTGTCAGTCTTAATAATTCCAAGGTGACGATATGTTATCTCAGTTATTTTTCCTAGGCATCAATGAGATTAAATGGAGAGCAAATGGAAACATTTCTTTAGGTCTTCTGCGTCTTTTGCTATATTTCACATCAAAAAAAGACACGGACTTTTGTCACAAATGTCTCCATTTGAGTTTCGGAAGAGATCTCAACGACAGCTTGATCCCACAGGAATTTGTATTTCAACTATTTTACAAGATGGCTTATTCGTATGAATTTGTACGTTGTGAATCGTACAAATATGCACAATTACTAGAAAAAAGCAATACTGAAGCCCCACCCATAACCCCGCCCCAAACCTAAAATCACTGGCGCAAATCATCTTGAAATGTGAATGAGATCGTCCGAATTCATACAAATTTGCCACATCGTTTTTGAAGTGGGATCGTGTTGAAACGCAACATCTGAGCAATACAAACATAAAACCTTTTGTTTGTCACCTGTTTCGGACTGAACCAAAGACGACTGCTGTGTATAAATAAACTATATACTGTGAATTATTTAATGCCCAAAATGGAGCATCTGAACTTTAAATAATAGTCCTTAGCTTCGCTGCTTAATAAGTCATTTGTCAAAAATGAAAATTCTGTCATGAATTACTCACCCTCTAGTTCCAAACATGTATACATTTATTTGTTCGGTTGAATTCCAAAGATATATTTTGGAATAATGTCTAAAGCACCATTGACTGCCATAGTAGGACACATTTTTTGGCATTTTCTTGGCTCTGTTGAACACAAAAGAAGATATTTTGAGGAATGTATGAAAACAAACAGTTCTGGGGCACCTTTGACTACCATTTAAATGTCCTACCATGGCGGTCAAAGGCGCTTCAGAACTGTTGGTTGCTAACATTATTCCAAAATATCTCTCTTTGTGTTCAACCGAACAAATAAATGTTTACATGCTTGGAACAACTAGAGGGTGACTAATTCAGAGTTTTAAGGGTCCCTATAAGGGCATCTTTATGAAGCCCCCAAAAAGACTTAACAGTGTTTACGTTTCAAATGTTTAAGATCATAAAAAGCAGACAGAATGCTGGCAACAGGCTGTTTACATGTCAAACAGCCGTAGGCGGTTTCAAATGGAATTTTCACAATCTGCTGTATACAATGAATACATTAAATCTATGCTATTCATATTTGAAACAGTAGTCTGCTACCCATTTTCTGATATTTTGTCCTTTTAATCCCAATTTTTCAAAAATGTTTGGCAGTCCTATTTTCTTGATCATTATCAATATCATGACTAACAACCAACAGTTGCGTTGTGGGATACATTCTATGCGATGTAATTTACCATCTTAATCCATCAGTTTATGTCAAAATATCATAATTGCTATCGTCATCTTGGTTTTATCCACCACTGTCATAAAAACATTTTATCAACTGACAGTAACCGTATTAACAGTATTATGATTTTACAGTAGCAACAGTAATTATAGTCATTATTTATTATGATGGAAACAATGGCGACTATTGTACATATAGGTGTGTATATAATGGGATGGAGAGCACTTTGCCTATCACCAAACTACCGTATAAAAATCAAGCCAAGAAATGGGCTTGGCAGGCTGCGTTCAATATGTTCCCTCACCTGTTTATGTGGCAGAAAACAGATGGGCCTAAAAGCAGATGTCGGATGCATTTTGCGATATGAAAGCGGTAATTTTCTTGCTACTTCATCTCTCGCCAAGCTTCTGAAGAAATTTCAAATAGCACACGTGGGAAGATTTATGAGTTATTTTCCCATTTAAGGATACCTTTAGTTATTAAAAGCTCATGCATACGCAAGTCATCTCTGAACAGCCGTCTGTGAACATGAAGATGGGACCGAGACAAAAACACAAAATGCTTTGATGCGAAATATTTTTCAGCATCCACTAGACTAAATCTAAATTGTTCACCCCCAAATTTAAATGATTTCACCTTTTACTCATCCTCAAGTCATTTCAAGCCTGTATGACTTTCTTCTGCAGAACACAAAAGTAGATATTTGCAATAATGTTTGTAACCAAACAACACCGGACCACGTTGACACAAAACCACAGATATTTCAACAAAAAGAAAATTAGTTTTGTGTTACACAGAAGAAAGAGTCATATACAGGTTTTGAACCAATAGGGGCGAATAAATGATGACAGAATTTCTATTTTTGGGTGAACTATCCCTTCAAGGTCAAAGCACAAAGCCAATGGTCAACCTTCCAGCTAGAATGAGCTTTCTTTAAAAAGGTTCAAAAAGTCACCAGATTTTCAGTGCTTTCCACTGTTTCAGCTTTCACATTCTTTATAGCAGCTCTTTAATCCGATGTCCACGTGGGAATTTCAGCTAATGGTTGCATTGGACACGGTGCCATTGGCAGTTGAGCGGCCATCAAGTCTGGGTGAGCAGCCCATATCTCCAGCCCTGTGGCTGTCAGCCCGTCTCTTCATCCTGAGGTGGGGTAAACCCATAATGCATGAAAGAGAGACCAAACACCACCCTCTATTGGATGATACAGAGATTGTGCACGGTGGGGCTTAGCCTTCACTCGAACCCGAGCTGTGCGTTACAGCAATGAGAAAGGTGACCTGACAATGAACTTCCAATCCAATCCAATCCTAGTCAATCCTTGTCTAAAACATCAAAAACTGTGATCATGTGCATGAGGGGCATAAGCTATTTGCAGGACTGGTTTGGAATTTTAACATACGTTTTAAATCATTGTTTCTAGGTGAAGAATTTGATTAGGACGGTAAGAAATAACTTTAAACTTCAAAGAACTGAAGACACCTTACACAGTCACGGTTAGTGACTCGTGTTTCTTCCCGCTTTGAAATACCAGATCGCCATGACTAATTCTCCACAACTCAATGTTCTTAACTTTCCTAAACTTCTGTCAGTCTTCTCTATGCCTCAGCCACTTTTAACACCTCCTCTGTTGGGAATAATGTGAAAATTAGACATGGCACTTATTAAGCAGGGTTGGTAATTGCGAACGATGAGTTGGAAATTGGTTCGATTGGTTATACAGAAAGAACGGAGAAGCTTTCATTGAGTTCCTGAGGAGCAGAGCCGAAGACAACCTTAGGGCCCAACACCAGTGTGTACAACTTAACTTTTAAGATGCAGTCTTTCTCACACAATGCTTGTCTTTGCAGTCGATTTGATACCAAACGTCCATACATTTCATTAAAAAAGATCAGCCTGATAGCAAGTTCAGTTATGTTGAGACGATTGGAATATGTAGATCAACACACCCGTTCATCCGCCGGCATTTATTCGAGCTTTATAAAAAGTTCTCCCATTATCTTTGAAGGATCGCATCTGAAGACTGGTTTTATATCAAGAATTATGTTAAACATATATTAGGCTGTAGATGGTCATTTTAACACTATTGGAGTTTAGCTGCAATATCGATAGAACAGTGGTTCACAAATGTGTAGTGCATCGCTTTGTGGCCCCCCAAATAAAAACTTGTTATCTTAAACATAATATTAATGAATATTTATGAAACCAAAAACATACTCAGTCACTCAATGCTGGGACATCAACTCTTTCGGTCTTATTTTCTGATCTTTGATAGCATAAAATCCATGGATTTAAAAGAAAAATGATAAAATGCCAAAGAATCTGTGCCCCGTGGATACATCTTGAGGGCCCCAAGTAGAGAACCACTGCAATAGACATTCAATTCCCTTACAATCCTATAACACCTATTATTCTGTATCAACGGTTTTTGTTAAAAATGTATTCTGTGAAGCTGGCCCTATAGAAATCAATTGAAAGACATGTCTGCAACTTTGAAAATCATAATGCAAATCAGACATTACAGTGGATGAAAGTATAATAGTATAGCGATCAAACTTTATAGCCTCTATGTATACTTCTAGAATTATATATTTTTATTCTGAAACTCAAAGTTTCTTTGTGGTGCTTTCCTTTAATTTTAGGGTCAAATGTGACCTGGACATGGTTTCACGAGTTCCATCCATATTGATAAATATTTAAATTGCAGATTGTAATCTATTGATGAAACTGCCATCTGTCATCTGAACTATGTAGAGTTCATCATTATTAATAAGCGGTTCGGTTGCCGAGCTCGTGGATCAAGTCACGATTCATTTATTTAAGACTTGATCCATTCCCACAGCGGGCAGGGTTATTTCCCAAGGGATGCGTGTTCAAAGCCGACAGTTAAATGTACCTCCTGCAGCGCATCATGGCAGGATTTAGACGATCCTCTTTTTATTTCCACTGAGAGGGGTTGGGTAAATTTCAACACGGCTGAGGTACAAGAGTAACGTGTGCTCGTGCGACTCTGAAATGAGCCCGCTAACACAAGCAGACAGGAGCAAAACGGTTTATATCTCAGAAGAAAGTGAAGAAATCACGGTTTCTCTGAGCCAATAGAAAAGTGTTAAGACATGTGACTGGCATGAATGTGAAAGGAAACTTGTATTTGGGAAACGAAGCAGAACAGGATTTGCACTTGAGAGCAAAGTGATTTGGGCATTCATTTGAGGAACATGATTATTAAAGGATTATGAACTGGCCCGGATGAAAGCATATGAGACATTATGCAATTCATAATCCTTATATGAATAATGTTCAACTAGTTAATGCTCCTTGCTCAGTATTAAACTTAGCAAATTATAAAAACAGTAGCAGTACATGTAACATAGCTTTAATATTGGGCCTGGATGAGAAGAGACGCTCAGTTACTCTTCTAAGGCGGCAGGTTTATGATTTTAAAGTGATGGATGATTTAAAAAAATACAGACACAGCTCACTTCTGCAGAAAACAAGACACTAAAACCAGCTTTCTAAAAAATAAAGTCTATGCAATTTCAGAACTCTTCTGTAATAACATAGAATAGTTATTAAATCAGAGTCATGCGAACATTTAAAACAATAACATTTATTGCTTCTTCTGAATACTGTATTGAAACCACAAGCATTCAGTATACACAGAAAAGAATTATACAATTATATATGGATGCACAAAAGGCAGAAAACACAATGCTCTACAGAACACTACTTTACAGAAATTAAAAAAACTCTAAATATCAAAAACGTACAGCTGCGAAGCAGCAGCCAGCTGTTGTCAACGAGACAACCTGGGATTAAACTGTGACGAATGACTGCAGTCATTATTAACAAAACAGCTTTCTAACACAACATATTGAAATGCTGGTATAAATTAATGTGAATCATGAAACCTGTGGTTATGAATCTGTCATAAAACTCATGGTAGAAGAGGGTGAAAGAAGGATTCAACAACCCCTGTCAGTTAAACACAACACAAAGAACTAGAAGGAATAGTAAAACAAGTAAAACAAAGCTACTGTTTGAATCGTTTCATAGAACAAAAACAGCTATGGCTTGTTTTGGTTTGGAACGTAATCTCTGAACAGTGGCCCTTTAGGAGTCTTTATAGAGACCCGCTGCTTAGGGCAAGACTATAAAACTCCACTTCCTGTGTCCAAAATATTAACACACCAATCTAGAGGAGATTCGGTCTAGACTGTCCCTGACAACCTAAATCATCCATCATAAAACATGACCGCTTCCCTGGTCTAAAACTCCAGTTTTAACTGTTTAGTGATGTCACGGTTGATGTCAAACAGATGTATCCAAACACCGTCAGTCAAACTGAAGCCTCGCGAGAGTTAAGCCAAAGCAACAGACAGGAAGAAACCCATAAAACGTACGAAATTGAGGGAAAAACTGTATACAAAACTATTCCGGTTAAAACCTTCACTTCGGAAATAAAATCCTATGTACATCTGCATAAAGAGTGCATTTGGGAAAGTTGGAAAAGGATGAGTCTCCACAAGAAGGCGCAGGGTGGTAGGTTGGGTGTTGCTTCTGACAGCCTTCAAGGCCACTTAAGTGTGTGTCGTTTTAATCTCCACAAAAGCGCAGTCTTCCACAGGAAGCCTTCAGTCTTGTTCCATAGGCTCCTCTGCACTTTCAGAGTCTTGGGCCCCTGACCCGGAGTCGCCCTCTGTGGGAGAGTCTACGCTACTACTGCTGGATGAGGGTCCGGATGCATTTTCATCATTGCTACTGCTGGATGAGGGTCCGGAAGCATTTTCATCAGTGCTACTGCTGCTGCTGACCTGCTCGTTTCGCTCATCCCCATCCCTCACCTCAGGGCTAGACGCCACCCCTGCAGGGGCTCTCTGCTCTGATTGGTCCATATCGCTGGGTTCCTCACTGGAAGAGTCCAAGCCACAGGGAACCTCTCGTTCGGCAAAAGCCTCTCGGGAATCGGCAGCCGTACACTCGGACTGTGTGCTAGTAGGTTCTGTGATAGAGAAATATAAACTAAGAATAGATAAACATCTTTTGCATCTCAAATGTTTAAACACCCTTAGACCGTGTTTAATATTTGACTTGACAATGGCGCTTTAGTAAAAAACGCTTGCAGTGTTGTGGTTACAAATAGCAGCCGGCAATGTTCATAGATAGCATTTGCGCATGAGGGCAACTTAGAGAGACAGGCTTCATAGGCAGCGTAACAGAATTCTACTTGAATAAGGGATGCTCATCTTGGTTAATTTCCCTTACCAAGAACCGATGCTCGCTATACGAACATTAACCTTTAACTCCAATTTAATATTAAAATCTTATCAGTTAAATAAAAATACATGCTACGTCTCATTTCGAAGGCTGCGTCCTCTGGAGGTCGCGTTTGTAGGCCGCATGCGCAGTTGCATGCAACATCCAGAGGACGCAGTCTTCGAAATGAGACACAGCTACAGTTGACAATGGTCTGTGACACATTAAAAATACAAATGTTTTCAGATTCATTTGTACATGCAAACAGCAGCATACCGACAAGATCAACAAGAGCACCTGCATTCACATATGATCCCCTTTTCATGAACCTGCTGCGTTTTGGACAATGGAGAAAAACTAAAATAATATAAATCCAAAGCATAAAATAAACACGCAAGAAAATAAGTTTGTTATTTTTGACTGCCATTTTTTTTTTCGAGCTTGAGCCTTCTCGACCAATAATGTTCCTCGCATGTTGTCATGAATATGACGGGTCTCCGTCATTGGTTAGCTGTGAAAAAAAATGCTTGACGTACGGCGTTCTTTTTCAACCTCAAGACCCTCCAAAAGGACTTTTTTTGAAAACACAGTTTCCTCCATAGGATTTTAGGGTAAAACATGCTCTAGCAGCTAGAAAAATTAAGTCAAGTGTGTCAAACACGGACAAAATTAAACATAAAATAATGTTACCTTGATCCTCACAGCTTCTGGCTGAAGTAGAAAGATTACTCTTCTCTTCTTCGTTCACCTCCTGCGACATGGATGAGGGCGAGTTGGCATCCTCCGATTTATCCGAAGAACTCTCGCTTGGTGTAGATCTGTGCACCTCCACATTCTCATCCTCTATTTCCTCCTCTCCATCCTGGTTGAATTTGAGTCTCTTCACTTCATGTTCTTCTGCCTCCATGCCCTCCTCCTCTCCATCATCTAGATGTTTATTCTTAACAGAGCTACCGAGACTACCATCGATGCCTGATGATGATGCGTCACTGAAAAAAAATAGACATGTTACTAAGCGAATGCACAGTGGTGTTTCATGGGACTTATGAGTGAGTCCGTCTTAAACTCTTAATTTGAGATTGAAAAGTTTTTTTTTATCAATTACCAAGAGCAGTTTCAAACACTATGCATCACAGAATTCAAATCAGATTTTCCTATTTCCTAAATTTCAAAGAGGTATTGATGAAATGAAGTTCAGGGTATGTTCTCCAGGGATGGATACGCACGTTCTGAACATACATTTTCATCTATGGAGACCTTTCAGTATGCTGTGGATATTAAGAAGTTGTTTAATGTTTTTTAAAGGAGTCAAGATTTAAAATGAACTAAAATTACTTATAACATTACAATAAAATTTTACTCTAATTTAAAACAGTTTAAAAATAATTCATTTCAGGTTTTTAATAAGACGACATATTTTTGTTTACTTCAATAAAAGCAAGATTGTTTTGTAAATGAATTAATATGGTCAATGTCACTTTACTTTGATTAGTAACAAGAATCATCCTAAATATTTAGATTATAAAGTAGACTTTAGACCAAAACATTTTAATATCCTTTTTCATGAATGTAAACACTGATTTGAAATATACTAAACAACAATTGACAAGATCCAATGGGCCTTTTTCACAAGAATCTACGTCACCGCAGTGTAACGCAACTTCCAACACCGATTAAATCCCATTAAAAATAAAATGCGCTTGTGTCATTTAAAGCTACTTATGTTTATCTGTGCTGTCTTTTTATGCCCTTTGTTATGTAACTAATATTAATAAATTAAACCTTAGTATAAAATGCTGACCATAAACAGCTAGATTGTCTTCTCCAATCTTTTAATGGGTTGCTTTCAATACTGCACATAATATACTAGTGTTCCTGAATATTCATGGTCTTCCATTTATTTTAATATATACATAAACAATTATTCACTACCCTATCACAGTAAAGGTAAAAAGAAATTCATACTCCATGTGCAAGGGCCTTACCACAAGAGCAGACATAATAAAACACGCAATACATAATGTTAGGCAATGCACTCGACGCGAGCAAAACATCTGATAATATATATTTTACATTATTTGAATATTTTTGATAATGTCAGAAGCACAGCAAGAACAGACGACATACATTTATTTTTGTAATTTTCTGAAACAAAGTGTAATGCGAGTCGGACGGGAGGGATTGGATGAAGTTTCCCAGCACAACGTGCTGCCTTTACTGTAAAGTTAGTTTATTTTATCAATATAATGCAGGACCAAACCAGACAGACAAAGAATATAATGAGAACATGACTGCATTCAATATATGCTTTTCAGAAGCTAAAATCAGCAAGTTCCTGCCTCAGGTAGCTGTCCCGTAAACAGCTCAAACCTTATATCAAAACAAAAACAGCAGTACCAGAGCCCCCTCCTGACTGCGGGGTGTTTTTAAATTAAGATCCTAACTTTAAACACGAAGATATTTAATCCAGACACTCTTGTAAGGTTTGGATACTGCTGTAACCGGAACATTGTTTACCCTGCGTTAAACGATAAGGAAGTCAGAAAACCCGGAAGTGTGAAAAAGGCCTATTCTGTGTTCTTAAGTGTGACTCGAGCATTGAAGCATCACTCTGTTTACCAAACTGTACCTGGATGTTTTGCTATGTTCCTGTGATGAGTTTGGATCTTTGTTTTCTGTGCTGTCCGGAAGGCCGTTTGTGGCTGGCGAACTGGACACGGAAGGTTTCTGTCTGTTTAATGGCCTGGGTGTTCCTGGACCATTGACTTTCCTGTAATACAGAAAGCATTCAAGTTTGACATCCATTTTTAAATACCTACTCAAAAGCGTCCTAAACACCATACACCCCACCTCTCTGTGAAAGCGGATGCGTTCCCAGACAACATCACCCCGTTCATTCGGTTAACTCCACTGCAGCCATTTTTCCTAGTGAAAAGAGAACAAACACTTGACCCATCCACAGTAAATACAGACAAATGTGTTCCAATTAATGTAGAACAGCTTTAGGCATTGAATAATTAACATTTGATTACTTACTCTGATGCTGGATAGATGCAACTGACCACCATCACATTCTGAAGAAGACAAAAAAATGACAAATGCAATACAAATTCTGCCTTTCCAACTAACGCAAAAAACTCAATTTCACTAAGGTAGGCTTACTAAAAACAAGGTTTGTGATACTTCGACTGAATGATACACCATAAACTGACCTTCTCTACACCTCTGAGAAATTTCTCTGTTCCTGTGTAGTTCCTCTTGGGTTCTGTGAGAAGCTCACACAAGCGCTGGATGGTAAATGGAATCCTGTATAGAAAACCCAATATTTAAATGAGCTCAAACATCAACCAGGACAGATTCCACCCTGACTCTGGTAAGACAAATCGTTCCAAGACACACATACAGCCAAAACAATGCTTTGTTATATTCAACAGCCAGGAGATGGCACACTTGCTCTGGGGTAAATAATCCTGGCTCTCTTATACTGTTCTTTAGGGCTTAAAAATGACAAAAGGAATTCTACATTTTCAAAAGAAATGCAAAACCTCATGCTACAGAGGTGGGGCCTTAAGGCCGTGTTCAGACAAGAAAAAAAAGTTTATTTAAACACTGGTAGCATTTGGTCACAACTAGCAGCCGAACATCATGACTTCAGAGGCCGCGTCTGTGCATCAAGGAAGCCCAGAGAAAAATAAGTCTATTTGAATTATAAACAGAGAGCAGCCTTGCAATAACTTATCACATATTTAAAAACTACAGTACACATTTCTCGCTAGAAATTCAATCAGAAGTTGTTGAAAGTGAAATTTAAACTTACATTTATACCAAACTATGCTCCAACGGGCGTTTCGGCCGCCATTTAATTTTCTCAAGCTTGAGCCTTCTCAACCAATAACGTTCCTCACATGTTGTTATGGAAACGACAGGTCTCTGCTATTGGTTAGCTGTGAAAAAGGAGCTTAACGTATAACTTTTTTTCAACCTCAAAAGACGCTCTGTGCTTCAGAAAAAGATGCCAGCGCTGGCATTTAAAAAAGCGCTCTAGACGTTTTTTGAAAACACGGTTTACTACATAGGATTACAATGTGCAACAGACGCTAGCAACTTAAAAAAGAAGTCCAATCTGAACACGGTCTTAAGAGTCTATATTAACATGCATTAATATACAGCTGGGTTACAGTGATAAATGGCACTTTTGTTAATGTAATGATGTGTATAGAAGACAATGATTTCAAATGTCTTCTATATACATGCAAGTCAATAATGGTAAAAGTAGGGCTTTCACAGCCCTAGTGACAGCCCTACTTTACTCATATACTAAAATAATCGATAGCTAGATTGATTACGAATTGATATATTCTACAAATTATTCCATCAATTAATCGAGTATTCAGATAATAAGTAGTTTTTCTTTATTAAAGAGCAATACTAAATATACAAGAGAAAATAAGAGAAGTTATCTTGAAATGAACAACTAATTTGTATCCTTTTTAGAAAAATGTACATTCTTATTGCCGAAATGGCATACATAAACAACTAACTTCAGTTAATGCATGATGCATTTTGTTTACCTAAATTAGTTTACATTTTTCAAAGTTCTGTTTTAAATTTTTTGAATTAAAAAAAGATTTGTCCACATAAAACTACTGTAGTTAACTGGTCTTTTATTTTGCCAGGTCGTTGGAAGGTCGCCAAAATAACGGAAACAAAAACACGCCATCCCCTCGTCTCCCTATTGTAATTAATTTATTCAATTTTAATAAAATAGATGCATAAAGAAATGTGAAAATTCTGTAAATAACTAGTAAGATTCCCTATAGAGTGACCTTAACAGAAAAGAATGTCTTAACAGAAAAACTGAGACATGAGGATAATGATAATGAATCACTTGAATAATATGCATGAAAACAAAAAGTACAAATCTGATACAACTCAAATGATGACAAAATGTCATTTGAACGTAACGGTGAGTGGAGATCAAGCACGCTGGATGTAAAATGCTGCAGTTCACCCTTGTTTTGTAAGGATCTGAAAACATTGTGATTATGTCAAATACGATTATTTAATAATTGTGACCGCCCTATATAAAAGCGAGATTAATAATTGAAACTGATTTAATATAATTTATCAGGTTTAACACAATGTTGGAAACTAGATGATTTCTAAAAAGGGTTAAGCCAAAACCAAAGACAGCTGTCTTGCTGTCTCACTTCTCAGACATTCAGTGAGCTCACAGACAGCTTACTGTGTATGTAAACACGTCATTAAAAACCTTGTTTTAGAACCCCGGTTTAGTCTTGTAGTTCACTTCTTACATTGAAGTCTGTTTCACAGACAAGGTTTAAGGCTAGTCCCAGACTAAATTGAATGCGTGATGAATGTCTTAACTCAATACAACTTGCACAGAAATATCTTAAAACATAACAGCGCCACTGTTTTGTCACAATATGCACACCGGTGATGTTTTCTTCTAAGGCATTAGAGGTCCACCGATTGATAGGCTGGCCGATTTTTTACAGAAATTAACAGGCAGGTGCATCTGTGAGCAGCTAAGCGTTGTTGTGGAACACACGACGCTGCTTCTGGCGGCAAACAGATCACAACCGGCATAACACTGTGATGTCCCACTGCCTGCTAACTTGTTAACTACCTGCTCACTTCACAAGAAAACGGTAAGACTTAAATTGTTTTTATCCTTCGTTCTTAATGCAAGCTTTCATGTGGCTCGATGGTTAGAGCATGGAGATTGCACATAGTCAGAAAATCACTTTGGATAAGAGCATCTGCCGAATGCATAAATGTAAATGTAATCTAGCCTTGTATATTTCATTGATTAAATATGATGTTAGAATGCAAACTCTTTTGTTAGAGAGCCTTCAACCACGTAGTTTAGGCTACATGTATGCAAGGGTACCAAAACCTGGTGACTAGCCCAGTAGCTAAATCATTACAGTTGTGTAGCTAGATAAACTCTGACATTATCAATACTGTTTCTGTACCACAGAATATTCTCCCTCTGAGGCTGTGAGACAGAGTAACTCACACTCTGCAGCCATGCCTTGTTAAAAAACGAAACTTTTGGCGTAAAAATAAGGTTACTTGCCCGTTGTATCCATTGACAATCTTAAGGATCCTCTCCTTCATTTCTTCAAAAGGAATTGACTCCACATTGGGGTTAGCTGGTCCTCTCTGCTCCGGAGCTGACGCTTGGAAATCCTCCATTACATTCTCTAATTTGAATATGAAGTAGCTTTTAAACTGAGACCACGACACCCTGTAGAGATGACAAGACACAGACTGTCATTCAATGCAGCAGGTCACAGTAGGAAAAATGAATGAATATCTAAATATGCATTGTTTAAATAGGTATTTTGGAGCAAATATAAAAGCACTGTGGTAATATTAACTACAGTGCCATTTAAAAGCAAAGTGAGGTCTCTGCATCCATTAAATCATTGACAGGTTTTGAAAGGCAAAGGGTATACTTACAGGGTTTCCCCGGTCTTTGCAATATGACATAAAAACTGGTCCAACACTGAACACACTTCTCTCTTGCCCTTCTTATCAAAATCTGTAGAAAATAGAAATTCAATCATTTTTTATTAATGTAGGGTCAGCTTATGAAAACTACTCCACGCTCTTTATTACGATTTACTAGGAAAGGTTTGTTTTGGCTTGAGTGACGCAATTTGACCAATATTTTCAACTTTCGCCACGAGTTTGCATCTATACGCGTCGTTGCATTGACTTTGTATGTAACTTAATCATGCAAATCTCTTAATACGCATTTGGTGTGAACCCAGAGTTACAATAACGAATAAGCGTGCACAAAAGACGCGAAATGCGAATCGCCCCTTAGTGTGCGTAAATGAATGATGCATAAATGAACTATTCGAAAAGTCAACGAATGACAATTCTAGTTTTGTCCAATGTATGCATGGTTTTGACAAGTGTGACATTCGTCGTCTTGTTTATGCTTTTATGCAATCTGCAAACTCGAAAATACATACATTTATTATTTACCACAATCTTATCCAAAGTGACTTACAAATAAGAGAGGATTAAACATTTTTGTCAATGAGATTGAGCCATAGTTACAAGCAGAACCAGAAGCTAGGGAAAGATGACCAACAAAGAAGATAGTTTCATAAATAAAAATCATTATTTTCTATAATTTAACGTATTTACATTTAGACCAAAACACCAATATAATGTCAGGAATGGTTATATTTATAATGACATCCCCATGTAATAATTAACCAAACACAGCAGAGCTGACAATGCACCTCCTCTGAACTGCAAAACCTTGTTTCTAGGCTTAAGGTCATTTTCAATTTTGAAGACATGCCCACATTGCACTTTCACAACCATTCTGATCATTCAAACCACGGCTATAAAAAGTACTTGATAATTATTGATAATAATTATTGCATTAGTACAACGTTAGACTACTGCATATATTTAATAAAAAGGCAAATAACAAAAAAAGATGAACAAAAACGACATGCTGAAGAAACCCTGACTTTGTTTTAAAATAAAATGATGAACAAGTCTTGAACAAACGGGTGTTTGAACAACCTATGCTCTTAATCTACAGTACATCACACAAAACCATTGAGCACCTTTCTCAATAATAACAGTATATGAATATGTTATGTGTTGATTGGTAAATGAATCACTTTGTTCAACAGATAACATCAATAAAAGGATGTAGTCTGTTCAACACGACTCTGAACACAACAGACTTCGAAAAACACAGGAAAAGCCATTTAGCCACAGGCTAACATGCTAGCACGAGCTAACTGACATTATCCAGCTCACACAGTCATATAACTTCTCTCTGAACTCACACACACCGAATCCACACGCACATATGTTCACCTTTAAGGGCTTCCAGAAGAGTGTCTATCTCCATGTCTCTGCTGTTGTCACTATCTCTTGCTCGAAAGCGAGAGCTGATGGCTGCTGTTGGGCTCAGTGAACAAGAGGAAAAGGGAAACATTTCAATATGGCGGCGGCCATCGCGTCACTTCCGGCTGCCGCTCTTCCATTACGCTTGGCTGTTGTGCGCAATGCTGTCGCTGTGTATGGTTCACGTTCGGATGCAGAGAGCAGTTATTGCCATAAACACAGCTCACTTGGTTTGATCTCACGAATAACCAATTTTTTTGCCTTATTTATAAACAAACTGTCATTGTTGTGTCGAGTGATGAATTTGATTCTGCACAGTGCTCAGGGTTTGGTTTCATTACTAGTGCTGTGGCCCAAGATAAATAAATAATAAAGTCAAAACATGGACCACGTAAACATTTTAATTGACGTAGCATATTAAACTAATTTTAAATGCATAGCAACATATTTTATTAAAAGAAAAAAACATGCTTTACAATTTCTGCCCCATTCAATTGAAGAAGACCCACTATACGTTTGAAAGATTCCGTACTTAATGTACCTTTAAGTAAATTATATATATATATATATATTTAAACATTTAGTAAGTTTGGTCAAAAGTGATACAAATTTAATAATTTGAGTTGTTAAGGTTATTACATTGCAAAAAAATACTTTCTTAAGTAAAAATGGCTTAACTTCTTGAATCAAGAAGAATTGTCTTGATGAGCTAACTGGCCTAAGAAAATAAGTCTTGTTTTTAGTAAAAAAATTGAGAGTTTTCAGTTCATTTGTGCTTAAAACAAGCAAAACTATCTGCCAATGGGGTAGAAAAGTTATCTTGAATTGAGTGACTAAGAAAAAGGTAAACCTTAATTCAAGATTCTTTTTTATCCCATTGGCAGATTTCTTTGCTTGTTTTAAGCACAAATTCACTGAAATCTCATTTTGTTTTAAAAAGTAAGAAAGAATTTTTTTGCAGTGACATACAAACACAAAATAAACGCTAAAAAACTCTGAATATGGTCATATGACAATTCATTTTCAAACACTTTCAGCATCTTGTAGAAAGACGTCATAGCCTCAAATACAGACCAATGGTAAAGGGAAGATTAACAATATAACGAAAACAATTAGGGTGATATTAAATGCATTCTCATTTATTACATTTTTGACATACGCACTTCCGTATAAAATTACAATAATAAAAGACATTCAGAAAAGCATATTGGACAAAATGAATATCAATGGTGCATTTCTTCAAACAAAGATAACATGAGATGTATAATACAGTCTCCTCGTGTTTCCAGTTAAAAAAAAATCTCATCACTGATCCCAGACCAATGACAAGACGATGGAAACCGGTCACACTTATAAAGATTAAGCACATGGTGCTGACAAATACATCAAAAACATTCTCCAAAATCACACACGCACGTTCTCCTACCTTGAGATTCACACTCACACATTCAGCATATTAAAAGGCTGAGATTACATCAACTGCAAAAAATCTGAAGAAATATTTCTTGATATGTACGGGCAAACTGATCTTGCTGATCAGAGTTCGGTTTCCGTTAAAATGACTTTTCATTCATTTATTTTCTCCCTCCAATTCAATGTTTATAAAAACAAAAGTGCACTTAACTGTAAACCACACATTCAAAAAAAGTGTTGTTTGTCTTTATATAATACTGTCATGATGTACAAACATTTCCACTTGCAACATTATGACCAAATGGCTTCACGTGAATGTGGGAGCTTGCTTATTTTAAACAACGGCATTCATTTAGTCCCACTTTGGCAGATGAAGTTGAAACTTCTAAATGTTTAAGATAAAAGCGTGTCGGTGTTCTTTATATCTTACCGGAATGAATGTTGCTACGATTTTGAAAACCCAGACCTGGCAAAACACCAATATTATTTAATATACATTAATCAAAAGAATATAACTTTTGGCTAGTTTCCATGTGCTCTTACTTGCAAATAAAATGACAGTGTAGTGTACTACAGTACGATACACTTCAAGGTTGTGATAAAGGGACATTCTAGCACATTTTCAACCCCAAGTTGATTATGTCCTTTAGTACAGACCTGTAGTATCGATTGTATTTTGTTTGTTCATCTATATGGCCTTTGTAGAAATCACCTATGTGAAAATCCAGCATTGTGTACTTGTCAAACTCTAAACTGAGATGACATGACCGACATGTTAGTATCTTTGGTTGTTTGTGCCCCGCTAGATTAATTTTAGTGCCTAAATCTGTTATGTAGCAAAATGCACAAACTGATATAGCCATTTTGAGTTACACAGAACATACTTCAGCATTTGCTACAACACGATGAGCCCAAATGTACAATGCTGGACATTATAAACCAGACGCTGAAAATTGGCAAAAGAGTTTTGAAATATACCAACAGCTTTTAACCCATATTTAGAGCCCAGTCTGTGAAATTCTTTCAGGATATTATAAATAATTCTCTGGATCATTCAGGTGGTTGGTTACCCATAGAAATGCACTCTGGTTACTTCTCTGTATCAGAGGTTTTTTTAAACATATAGTATGTAGTCCTGTTGTAATTCATTTGGTGGCAACCACCAATGGAGTCATTTCCAACAGAGCCAAAACGACACTTAATGCCAAATTAGCTTGCAATAATCCAAAATTTGCAATCCTCCTCTGGCTCGTGACCTTAAAGACTGAAGCTGGTGGGCCCAATGCTGCTTGCCCTTGGCAATGCACATCTCACAGTAAATGTCCATTTAGATCCAAGCAGCAGGTAGGGTATTGATTTTCCATATGATGTTGAAACCACGTCTAGAGCTCTCAAGATTCATTACTTGTGCGCTGGTCGGACATGGCGGACAACCTTTTTCTCATAAGCGGCCCTCATGGTCTTCTCTATCTGTTTGAGGAAGACCTGCGGAATCCTTCCACAAAGGGTGTTAACTGTATCTAGGAACTTGGTTTGCAGAGGGTAAAACAAAGACTGGAACAGATTCTCCTCAAAAGGATACTGAAATAGAAAAGAAAAACACATTAGTGTTTAAGCGACTGCATAACTGTGGAGGCACATGGCTGTTATCTCATATCTGAATAAATTCAGTGCAGCAGATGGTGCCATGTGATTTTAGAAGACAAAAGGTTTCCTCTTGAGGAGACTGTTTCCTGGTAGTAGCCTTCAAGGAGACTGCATTGTGAATGCACAATGCAGCGCCTTGTTTATTCTGATGTGCTACAAAACCCTCAATTTAGCTTTCTTAGCACACAAAAATGTAAGTACCCTGGCAAAGCAAAGACAAACAAATTGGATTTTTCTTTATAGTGCCAAAGAGCATGTTGAGACAGAGGTAATATTAACTCATGACAAAGATGTAAGCTATGAACAATATTTGTAATACAGTCTGTGAAAACCCAGCTAAAGTTATTCCTGTGTTTTATACATACTGCAAACCAATTCTAGATAATGTAAAGAAAATTCTGTGAAAATATAACCATGATATCTTTAATAATGACTGAGTGAGGATATTTTGTCAAAAAATGAAAACGATGTTTTCATAAACTTCATGTAGTATCAATAAATGTATATCAGTATTTATTTAACTATTTCTCATATTGAAAATCAAATCTATAGATGATTTCATCGGAGGGACTGCTTCCGGTCTGTGGTTGGTTATCGGTATGGCTAGCAAAAATTATTTATTTTATATTTAATTTATAAATATTATTAATCTATATGAATACTTTACTGTATATCAAACAATTAATTGCATACAAAATAAAAGCTTGGGTTTACATAACATAGTATGTCTGGGTGCTGGGCATACTAATTTTGTATTTATGAAAACATTCACATTCATAAATGTAAGAAAAATTTAACTGTATAAATGTGTATATATAATCTCAATTACTGCTAAATATAAATACATCTAAATATTTCCGAAATATATATACGTTTATAAATACAAAATGAATATGCACAGCACACAAATATATTATGTACCAAACTTTTATTCTGGATGCAGTTAATTGTTTGACAGCCCTAGTAATTAATTGTATTAAATAAAATGAAAACTACATAACATTGATTCTTTGCGAAGGTCCAGAAGTCAAGTTTGGACCACATAATGTTTGTTGCCACTGAAACCGTCTATAGTATAATTTATATTCTAAATCAATAAATACACATAAAAAGTGTTTTTGGCTGACTACTTTGATGGTCCTAATCTCAGAAATAGTTTATTCGACTACAAACAGGATTTCACAAACAGGGTCACATTTTAGCTGTTGTCCTCCATTTAACTATGAAATAAGACAAAACAGAGACAGAGCAACTTACTTCATGTATAGCATCATACACCACCTTGAAGGCGGGCTGCTTGTCGTCATGGTAAACTCCACGGTTACCGTGAAGGATGGACACCCCCTCTTCTTCTGCAGCTTTGCAGTTGCTTCCATACATGCAGTGGTCTGGCCTGTAGTTCCACTGGCAGGGAAATATATATAGACACTCTGCAGACACAATAAAATGTAATGCTTTACCTAAGCTTCACGTAAAATAGGCAAGGGGTTATTATACACGCGCTCAAACACGTTTTACTAAAAGAATATCAGTAGGCCTACATACCTGTACTGAACTGTCAGTTATTTTTGAGAGGTTGTAAAATTAATTTTGTGTGTACGTATGTGATATATCGTCTTTATTATGTTTGGCGCTTGTGGTTTTTGTGAGCGTCCGGATGAATTCCATTACAGTTGCAAGACAAACACCACGCTTGCCAAGTCTCGCTAATATAACACTTAATAACTGCATGCTGTCAGTTCTGTCACACCTGTTCAGGTCAACAAGAGCGTTTATCTACAGGAAACGGGATAAAAACGGCAACTTTCGGGAAGATGAGAAAAGAGATGTTTCCATGTCATGCATCTATAGTAAACCATTCCAAAAATGTATGAGTTAAACATTCCTTATGATTCTATGGCCAAACAAATAGACAAATGTCTTGGATTCTTGCACTGTGACTTGTTCTCCTTTAAAAATGGTGGGTTTTCATTTCCCTGAGCTTTGTTCAGCTGTTTCTTAAAATAAAATACTATGCATTTGTGGACGCCCCTGAAAATATAGTTTTGGACATTTTTACGGACATTTAAAAACACCATGGTCACGTTGATGTACTTCCCACTTATTTAAAATAAATACTTTGGTATCACCATAGAGCACATGAAAAAAACATAACAGTACCTTTTTGTTTGACATTATAGTCATAAACAAACACGCATGTACCTGGATTGTAGTGGAAGATGATGTTGAGGAGGTCTTGATCCCCCCACGTGATGTGGTTCTTGTATTTCTGATAGAGAGGGTGAAGCAGATTTTCCCATGACAAGCCGCTGGCAATCATGGTGTTCTGCAAAATCAATAGTGGCAGGTTATTTTCCTCAACACTGAGCCTGGCAGACACTTTTCAGACAGCTGTTGATATGGAAATTGAGCTTTCTTCCACACGCAACAATTTCCTCCCCCTCATACAAATGTGCTTGGGTTAAAAATTACAGTTCTGAGATGAGTAACGGAAATATGCTAATCCAGACCGCTGTCAACCACTCTCGCGGTGGACGGAGACCGGTGCGATTCCATTGCTCCCGGCTAAAAACAGCATGGGGTTAACAGGGTTGAAATGTGAAAAATGACTGCCAAGAAAAGTAAATTGTAAAGGAAAAAAGCGTAAAAACTAGTAATAAGCGATTACAAAATTATGCTTAAAAACAACTAAAATATATTGTGTGAAGTGTTTTCCTTTTATGGTTTATAATAGGGATGCACCGAAATGAAAATTATTGGCTGAAGCCGAATAAAATTTAAACACTTCACATAAATCACCAAACATGTCTTTTCGCATTTCTTCTATTTATTTAGCCAATTTTTTCACTATTGCATAAACTGAATGGTCAAAATGTGCTTTTAATATTTTGACTCGCTTTTCAACATAATACAATATAACTTCCCATCAAATTGAGCAAAACAAGCAAGCTAAATTAAAACAAAAAATTGAGCCATATACCTTCTTGAAAAGCCTATATTAGGCCTATAACTGACTGCTGAAAGAATGCACTGAACGCTGTAACCCCTACAACAAAACAGTGCAATTCAACATTATGAGCTAAAAATAGGAATAAACAAAAACTGTTGGATTACCATACGCTAAACTTACATTGACACAAGTTTTTATTACAGGGAACTGTGTGCACGGGACCACTGTATGATGTCAAAGGCTAATGTCAGTCCGACCGCTCTAGTCTGAAGTACAAAAGTTTACAGACCAGTAAAGGCGCTTTCATTCATACATTTACTCCGCCGCGGCAAGTTCCTTGCTGTGTCTTTCTCTGGCACATAAAAATGCTCCACGTGCTGCCGACACGTTTGCTGCAATAATAAAATGCGCGCGTCTCTTTCCCTCTAGGTGACAGTGTTTGCTTTTTTTGCTATTTTCGGCCAAATATTTTTGGTTGCCGAACATTTGGTACATCCCTAGATAATAAGGCAGATTTTTATTTTGACTGGGGCAGCAAAGTGAACGTCCACAACATTTCTCGTGATGTTGGTTGTGGCTAACCAGGTGAAAAACTTGAATAAAGAGATGGGGTTTATCACCTGACAGTATTTTGTCATGTTTGGCAAGGACATAATATACAGTTTATATATACACATAATAAAAACAAATCTATTGTTCATTACAGTGTTAGAAATCCAAAGAAAATTTACCCTGAACAGTGTGCTACGAATCCGTGTGAGGTTCATCAGCATGACCCCTGAATTGACCCCTGTCACTCCATAGAAGGGATGTCTTGCAAAGCGACTATACCAGCCGATTTTGGGGATCTCATGCTCAGGCGCCATTGCAGCTAGTTGAGTGCTGTTAAAATCCTTTAGAAACTTCCAGATGTCATCCATAGGACGGAGGAAGAGAACGTCAGTATCCACGTACAACAGGGAGTCTACGTCCTTCAGAATAACCTGATATCCAGGGAAAGGTTGGGTTAGTCATTACAGACAGCGTGGTGAGTCAGAAATACCCTGAAAGGGTATAAATGAAGATTGAGATTACTCTAGTTTTTGAAAAAGTTATTATTTTGTTTCCTTGTGTTAGTAAACTGTATTTATTTGAGTAATTATGGCTGAAATTAAAACAAACCAACTGCAGTTTTGATTGATATGAATTGGAATGCACAATAGAAAAATATGATTTTTGAAAATGTTCAAAAACTGAGTTCTCATTTTGAAACCAAACTCTTCAAATGTACTAAAATGTACTGAGAAGGAAGGAAGAAAACAAAGAAATGAAGAACAACAAAGAAAAACAATATGCAATAGGGGCTTACAGGAAGAAATAGCCGCTGGGCGGCACATGGCTTGAAGAGTTTTTTCCATTCCTCCGCGTTCCCCACGGAGAACGTGATTGGATATATGCTGTACTGAAATTTTGATGACGCCGTCTGAGGCCACTGGCTGAACTGTGAGGGGAAATTGAATTAATCAGTCAACGTCAAGACTGTCACGCTTTGCTAAACAGTACATTACCCATCAGTATCCAAACACGTATTTATCTCTTGCCTACAGGTGTCAGCTATGAGAACCAAAGCATGTAGAGACCTGAATATTTTGCAATATTGGTCGAGGCTTTATTGGCTTGGTTAAATGTTTGTCCAATCCAAGGGAAGATTGCAAGGAGGATTTAGAAATAACAAGTTAAGACACTGTGTTATTCTTGTAAAGACAGTGGCCAACAGATTTAATTGGGGTCGTAATAATTTAGCATTTCCAGCTGGTACCTAAGCAACTTGTGTTGAAAGAAGCTGCTTGAAATTATCTTGAGGAAATCATTTGAACAACAAACATGGCATGCATTTCTTATACAATATACAGTCTCCTTGTGCAAACTATTTAATATAATGCAGGCCTGAAGGCAAAATCAAGATAAAATGTTTTAAATAGTTTTTGATCTTCTAGTTTTCAAACATTATAAACAGGAAAAATCTAACTGCAAGTCTGCAAACTGTATTATAATATAGACCCTTTCATCGGACATGCTCGCCTGGACTGCAGTTCACTTCCGGTCTGTGTTTGTACTTGGTCTGGCTAGTGTTCAATAATATGACGATTTACATTGAATTTATTTGATCATATTCATTTATGTTATTAGTTTATTGTACCATAAGCTTTCTCATACGTAAAACCTAAACTCTGGAATAGCCTTCCCGATACTATTCGAGGATCAGACACACTCACCCAATTTAAATCTAGACGCATCTTTCCAGCAAAGCATTCACTTAATGCGAAATATGCTAAATAAACCACAGAGAGACTGCTGACATTAGATATTATTTACTAGGTGTTTCTATAACAAGTTAAACTACTGTGTTTTACCTTTTTTGTGTTATTAATTTCCCCCGTAAAGCTGCTTTGGAACAATGCACATTGTGAAAAGCGCTATATAAATAAAATTGAATTGAATTAATTCTTATTGTATTACATAGTATTTCTGAGCTTGATACACAAATTGTTTTAAGAAAATTAAATTTATTGGGCAATTCTCCCAGAAAAGCACGGCAAGGCGAAAGAAATAGCCCGCCAAACCGACGAGCGATAGAAAGACCCGCTTATCAAGATTGGCTGCGCTGTGGGCCTGCAGCTCGTTACTTTTGCAATAGTGAGAGAAGTTGAGGTGTGTTTGTTTGTTCACAGCATTTCACTGATGGATGTTATATAAATGGGGGATATAACACTGGATTTGGAGATCGTTTGAAACTGATAGATGGCGCAGTCCCAGTGCTAAAAGATGCCGGACATGAACTGCACATGGTAAGTCCATCTAAGTCAAGTGTCTTTGTTTTATAGGCAATCAGCGCGTACGTGCATTATGTAAAAACACGAAGGGATGCGATGATGTGTTGTGTGCTTGTGCTGTAGGTTCGTCCCCCCTGCTTGCCTCCAGCAGCTCGTCTTTTTCCGGAAATAATCGTACAGCTGTATCTCTCTTTTATAAATTTGGATGCTCTTCAAAGATATGATGTATGCATTACTGCTATATAGGTACTCAAAATTAATATGAGATTGGCAGAAACTGCGTGAAAATACTGTAAATACTAAAAGTTTTTTTTTATAAATATAAAAATAAACAGACATTACAAATAACAACTGCAGTAAAGATAAAAGATCCCAGGGATCCCCTCTCACCCCTTTTTGAAACTGTTCAGACAGGTCCTCCTCTGCGAAGATGTGAAATTTGATCTTCTTTATGCTGAAGAGCAGTGCCGACTTGACCATGGTAAGCGTTTCATCCAGACGGTTCCCACAAGCCACCACTGCCAGGTGCATGACATCCTCCGGTCGGTTGACCTTTGGCCCAGGGCGCACCACTTCACTTTTCTGCCTGGAGGTAAAAAAACACGATGTGAAACCCATCTGAACCGTGACATCAACAACAAAAACATCTGGCACGAATCAGCTGCGGAAAACCACGCTTTGAAATATTTTTTATGCTGCATGAGGACAAATGTTGTTAAAAAGATTTCAGATGAACATGAGGGTAAAAAGAATACAGAGTAAGATAACATCGAGTTGTGTAAATCGTTCAGGGCATACAAGGAAATAAACCACAAGTATAAAGGAACATTTCAAACCAGTTATTTTCTTTTTTTATTCTTTGAAACAGGAAAGTAAATAAGGATAAATCTTAAATTTACACCCACGCATATTAACAAGACGCTTTATGCCTGGTTTTCAGTCCGTTTTTGCCATGATAGAAAGAAAGTAATACGAGTTTGGATCTTTTTATATTACGGAGAACTATTTGATGTTCAGTCAAGTAAAGATATCCGGCTCAGAATCCACCACATTTCTGTATTAGATATAGAATCCATTTGCTCAAAGACAACAGCCGGAGATAGCAGCAGATGTGTACACAGGAAGAAATCCTTTTCGCCATGACCCAGGCGACCCATTGTTTTCATTAAATACGTGTTTTCTTGTCTCAAGCTTCTAGCATAATTGTTATTGGTGTGGTGTTTGTCTTTGCGATTCCATCTCCATCACTCCGGGGAAGTAAAGCTGAGCTCCCTAACACTCTAAGCTCTACCCCGGAGACAACCTTTAGAGGAAAAAAGTCCTCCATTTATCCGAGGCTTTGGTAGAAGAAACAAAAATCACACTGAAAGAGAGGCACGCAGCCTTTTTGACAGACATCAAAGAGCTTTCATTAAGCCAAGGACAGGATACATAGACCTTGATATGGAGAGAAATGAAGAATCAGAAAAACAAGAGCGGTTTGACAGCGGGGAATCAGGAATATTTTAACACTGACAGTAGGGCTGCAACAACGAATCGATAAAATCGATAAAAATCGATTATTAAAAACGTTGGCAACGAATTTCATTATCGATTCGTTGTATCGCGCGACTATAACGCGCGCCACATGTTTGAGTGGCGTGAGCGTGGCGTTTCTGTAGCGTGTCAGCAGCGTGTCAGCTCTGTGGCGGCTGCGTCGTGTTTTCTGTATCTTTGCACAGCAGCACCGTGCCTGACGCGGCGCTGGCGCGCTGCTGCTGCTATAGGTGACATAGAGGGAGGCCGCCGACAGACAAGGGTCTTGTATTCACGACATGTTTAAACTTTTTTTCACATAACCTACACCTTCCAAAATCCGAAAAATGAGTAAGTAGGCTGTCTGTTTATTTAAATAACATTTCCAAATGTTTTGTAGCTTTATTACCTGATGTTGGACCGTCACTCAGATGACACACTAGACTACGTTGTTATTGTAGTGTGTCATATTTTTTTCCTTTTTTAATCACATTGTTAAGAGCATAAAAAACAAAAATAATTCAGTCACCAATACATTTTGGGGTTTAATACGAACCACAATTCGTATTAAGATGATTCTCAGATATGTTATTAAAGATGTAACGTAATCAATTGATGCACGAGTTTACTTTATGCAATATGTGTTTAAGATGGACATAAATTAATATTCCCATTCAATGCAATGTATCTTTTCATTGGATATAGCCTAAGCATTTTCTTGGAGGAAGATTTTATGGAAAAAAGTAGTTAATTGGAGTATTCATTTGCAACATTTTAGTAATAATATCTCATACTTAATAGGAATATTAATGTATAATTTATTTCAATATTCACTTGTTGTTTCTCCAAAAATGCATTATAAACATGATTTAAGTCCTGATGTTTTCTACAGTGGACATGTAAACCCCGTAACGTGTAGATGTTGGTTTAATGAAATTCAATTTGAAAATACGTTCAAATAAATGATGATTAGCTTTCAAACATCAAAATGGCATTCATTAATATGTATTCGTGTACAAAATTACATATAAACATCTTTTCCTATTCTATTTTGCCTGGAAACGCTTCCAACACGCTTGCGTGTCTCGTGAAAAATAGGCGTCGATTCAATTCCTAGCATGCACGCGTTTTCCGTGCGGCTCGTCTCACGCAGGCAGTGTGCAAGCTCTAACCTGTTAACATGGGAGCCGATTTAAAAACGGTCACGCCAGGCTTCTGAGACGCTCACGCCACGCATCTAGTGTGTCACAGGACTAAAAAAAGTTGATCGCGCCGCGCAGCATAGCGGAGAAAAAATAAATTAAAAAAGCAGAGCGGAGGTAGAGGAAAGACCATCAGAGAGACCCGAAAAAATTCCAGAAAAAAACAGCAAACCATGAGAGGCTTCTTGATGGGAAATGCATCATGTAAACCACAGCCAGCTGTAATAATAATATAATAAGTAATAATAAAGCTTTTGAAATATGTTTTGCAATGTCAGTTCTATTTTTCAATAAAGGGTTGAAAATGAATGCTTTTAAAAATTTGTATCCGATTCATCGATTAATCGAACAAATAATCGACAGATTAATCGATTATTAAAATAATCGTTAGTTGCAGCTCTAGTGTAGATGTTGGTTTAATGAAATTCAATTTGAAAATACGTTCAAATAAATGATGATTAGCTTTCAAACATCAAAATGGCATTCATTAATATGTATTCGTGTACAAAATTACATATAAACATCTTTTCCTATTCTATTTTGCCTAGAAACGCTTCCAACACGCTTGCGTGTCTCGTGAAAAATAGGCGTCGATTCAATTCCTAGCATGCACGCGTTTTCCGTGCGGCTCGTCTCACGCAGGCAGTGTGCAAGCTCTAACCTGTTAACATGGGAGCCGATTTAAAAACGGTCACGCCAGGCTTCTGAGACGCTCACGCCACGCATCTAGTGTGTCACAGGACTAAAAAAAGTTGATCGCGCCGCGCAGCATAGCGGAGAAAAAATAAATTAAAAAAGCAGAGCGGAGGTAGAGGAAAGACCATCAGAGAGACCCGAAAAAATTCCAGAAAAAAACAGCAAACCATGAGAGGCTTCTTGATGGGAAATGCATCATGTAAACCACAGCCAGCTGTAATAATAATATAATAAATAATAATAAAGCTTTTGAAATATGTTTTGCAATGTCAGTTCTATTTTTCAATAAAGGGTTGAAAATGAATGCTTTTAAAAATTTGTATCCGATTCATCGATTAATCGAACAAATAATCGACAGATTAATCGATTATTAAAATAATCGTTAGTTGCAGCTCTAACTGACAGTTCATTGTCAGATCTCGGGTTTTTTAACTATTAGATGTCTATCAGAGGTCAAAAGAGCGCAGGATGGGGTTTACTGTGGAAAATGCTTCTCTTGTTTACAACACAGCCAATAAGGCAACAAGAACTGCATGGATGGGCCGCTCTGAATAATATAAAAAATGATGAAATCTTTTTTATGATAATTTGTCCAAGAGGCTTTTAGTTTTTGAACGTAAGCGTATGACTAATACCCTGCTAAAGTCAAAACCTTTTTATTAATCAAAATAAAATGTTCACAGACTCTGTGCTTGTAAAAGATCTTGCAGTATGAGTTGACACATTTGGAAAGATTTAGTCTAGATAAAAGCTAAATAAAATATTGAAATTCAGTTCCTGGTAACAGTTTTAAATCAGATAGTTACAGTTCTTTTTGAAGCAATACAATTAAACTTGAAAGAATCTGACTAAATGAAATTGACTGCAAGACTATATCCAATCTAAAAGGTAACAAAAAATTGCCTAGAGCAATGGTTAGGTAAAAGCTCTATCTGCAATTCTGCATGAAAAACCTTAGATCAACACCCAAAATGTATATATAGTCACTATTAACTCACCCAATTGAAAGAATTGCACTTGCCAATACTATACAATTATAATAAATGGGGTATAATTTAATTTTTTTAAACTTAAAGGACCTCAGAATGACCAAAAAAGCAGTAGATAAGTTGGTGAGGAACAAATCAAAGCAACACAGATATGTTTACTTCTAATGTTTTTGTATGTATCATTACAAAATAGTAACACTTTAAAATAGGGTTGTATTCGTGAACATTAGTAAATGCATTAACTAACGTAAACTAAAAAGGAGTTCGTTTTCAGCATTTATTAATCAACGTTAATGTTAGTTTATGCCAAAACTGTCATGTAACTCATTTTAACAGATACAACTTTCGATTAAAAAAATATTAGTAAATGCCAAAAATAAACGAACTAAGATTGATAAAGAATGAAGATATACTGCTCATTGTTTATGTTAGTCATGTACTGTAGTATTCAAAGTATAGAGACCAAAATCAAAACTCTTATTATTTAGATTTTTCAAAGACACAGTTTCTGTGAATTATTGCTCTGGCCTCGGTATATACACTACTGTATATTGCAAACCACTGACGACAGTTTTTCATGTTAAATTAATCATATGACAACAAACTGTTAATCCAGGTGGACCAAAGGCGTTAGAACAGGAAAAGATCAATAAAACAACCAACACATTCACAATCAAAATGAAATAGGCCCTCAAGGCTGTGTGTAAGGCTTTCAGCCGTTGTTTTTCTTAAGCTATGCACCTCATGCTTCACGGCCAAATTATTACCACATTCTTCCACTTCAGAAGGTCTGGCACGGCCAGCTCTCTGGGTTCATATTTGACTTTCAAAGCTTGCTGTGAACAGTTAGTTCCACAGCTCCAAGCTGATAAGACTGCAGACTGGGAGTCAACTCATCTGGAAGCACAGCAGACAATGAAGAGATGTTCTGCTTTACGTGCAGAAACTATTAGAGGCTATAGGGAGAAAGCGAGCGAGACAAAGAAAGGGTTCTTATTCTTCCCTTCGCCGACATGTTTATGGCTTTATAAAATGCAACTGCCGTGCGTCTAGTTACAGCTGCATTACAAATGAATGACACTTAAGGAGCGTGTATACTTCACCGTGTTCGTCTTGAGCACAAACGCATCCGCACAGCTTCTTGAGCATACTCTTCACGGATTAAAGCGTGGACATCCGAGTTCGGCACATGTGCAATATAAATGAGTATGTTTGTGTGTTCTTTTTAGCTTACTGTTCTTGGTTTGAGCGGCACACTGCACACTTTCTGTGTGCTTATTGACCCCTAGAGGTCTAGTGTGCTTTGTACGCGTGGTCTCAAAAAATGGGCTGATCATTCAGAAAGCGCGCAAACAAGGACATATGGACCATACTTCAGCCTTTTGGAGAGACTTATTCCTCCTGTTGGAAGAACTGCAGTGGTGTTTAAAAATCTCTTGCAAGCATATGCGTTGCAATACATTTATTTGGACACTTACAGTGCACAGTTGAATAATTTTTTATGGATTTGCTGGGAACAAACCCATAATGCATGCTCATCCCGTCATGCATGCTCATCTCTTTTCTGGAATGACTTAAAACTAACGGGGCAAGGCATAGCAGATGGTTAAATGTTAAAAGAATATCTAATTTGATATTTGACCACTTGGACAACTACATTTTAATGACTACTTGGAAGACCACATTTTAATGACTACTTGGAAGACTACTTGAAAGACCACTTGCAGGACCAATTGGAAGACCACTTGAAAGACAATTAAATAACTGTATTTTCAAGACTACATCGAAGAGTACTTGAAAGAACACTTGGAAGACTACATTTTATGACCACTTAGAACACTAATTCAAAGACCACTTGGAAGACTACATTTTTAGGACTACTTCGAAGACCACTTGGAAGACTACTGGGAAGACTAAATATTATGACCCCTTAGAAGACTAGTTCGAAGAATACTCGGAAGACCACTTCAAATACTACTCGGAAGACCACCTCGAAGACCACCTCGAAGACCACCTCGAAGACTACTCGGAAGACTACTCGGAAGACTACTCGGAAGACTACTCGGAAGACTACCTCGAAGACTTCTCGGAAGACCACTTTGAATACTACAGGAAGAAGAAAAAAAACTGTATTTGTAAGACTACTTGGAAGACATAAATAACTGTATTTTTAGTTTAGTAGTTGCAATTTGCAACCTCTCCACTACATACCATCAATTTCAGACACTTGATCGTTAACTCAATATGCGCAACCGATCGAGAATGTGAACGTTAACATACGAACCAAAAGTCTCCCATCAGGAATTACATTCATAACATATAATAATAGATGTTCATCTAACCAAAGTTATATTTTAAATCAAATAATAAATAAGAAACACAATACAAGCATCACAAACACTTCTGTTGTAAGAGCACTCCTGCACTACTTTTGTCTTAAACCTGGAACTTCAAAATGGCTCATAAACCAGATAAGGTTTGTGTTGGTTAGTGCAACAAAACAGACCCTGCTGCCCCCACGAGCGTGACGTGACGCATCATAAGAGACACGTTTGTCTGTTTTGCAGGAAGCACGTCTGGAGGATGCGCCTAAAAAAGGAAAAATCCGTGTGGAAGAGTAAAACAACAGGTCGTACTGAGGGAGACCTTTTCGCCGCTCCCCTTTCCTCTGCGGAGACACACGGAGCCAGAAATTAAATGCACAGAGCCATTTTCCAAATCACACCCTCCTGTTTGTGCAAGGGTCTGTTTAACTAATTTGCCTGTGGTTGCATTGGCCCATTGCGCTGTGGGTTTATCAGCAGAGAGCAGTAACAGGGGTGTGGACATCAAGACAGATGGCTGCTGGAAACCCACCAGGAGGGTCAAAGTGTTGAGATATCTCACAGTCTCAATTAGCGCCGTTTTTTGTGAAGCTGTCGAAACAGCGATAACGTCCCTGCTGATAGAAAGCAAGCAATGAACAGTCAACTCATTCGAACATTATCGTTATATGTTTCGGTTTAAGATCAGCGAATCATCTTAGGCTAGATTAGGATTTTTTTTGGTACAGCAGTGTCGACAAAGGATTTCCCGCTATCAAAACAAAAGGACTAAGGATAAATTAGATGGTTTCTTTTAATTATGTCCTAAAAAAGGCACATCATCTTGATGAATAAACTACTCCATCTGTAGAGTCACAAGGGACCGTGTGCATTCACTCAGAACAACACATCATTGATTTTGTCCGCTGTTGTTTAAGCGTGTGTGATCCTTTGGGAATAAGGCAATTGTATTCAAGGTGACCTTTCTAATAATGCAATAATGAAAATGCAATTGAGGTAATCGAGGCTGAGATGTAAGCAGTCGGTCACGGTCGTAACAGGGAGAAAACTTTGATTTTAAAGACATTTAATTTGCAATGTAATGCGCATGCTGTGCATGTCAAACCTTTGTGTTTTTTTTTATTTGCATTCAGAAACCTAAGATTGCACAATGAGTTACTCAATCCGTGGAGAACAACAGTAAGACATTTCTGCCAAATCTGTCATCGTGACAGCAGATATTGGCAGTGGAATCTCGTTGGGCAGGCTGTGCTTATGTCAAACAACAAGTCAGGGTTATAGATATGAAGATATAGATTGCATAAAGCATGAATGCATATCACACCGAGATCACGAATGCCCTTGAAAACTAAACCCATTCCTTGTTTAAGTAATGTGTAAAGAAATAAGGAAAAATAAACATGCATTGTTTTCGTTGCAAGCATTATATTTAATACATGCATACATACTATAACACGTGCATTATATTTAGAATTCACAAAAAGACGCAGTTAAATCACAAATAGCTATACATCCGTTTGCTTGCTCGTGTTAAACTGGTTGCTGAGCACAAATGCAATTAAATTAATTTCCTACCGAGCCTTAGCGATGACATTCCCCCCTCTGTCGCTTAACTTCGGCTCTTTGCGGTCAGATTTGCGGATTAGTTTCGGTGGTATTTGCGGTGCTTCGTGGGTTTGTTTCGCTTCTTTCACCGGTGAAATGTCCTCGCTGTCGCGCCAGGATGAGAAATGTTTTTCTTTCGCAACTTCTTTCAACGGCGGCTCGTCCGCAGCATTGCCCCCGAAAAAGTACAAAAGTAGGAAAACTCCGAAGCAAATCGCGATCGCCACGATTTTGCAATGAATTCTCATGGTTAAAAAGTGTCCCGTCCGCGTGGAAACGTTTTAACCATGGCTGTGGTTAAATAATTCGGATGTCTCTGTCGTGTGCAGCCATACTTCTTCATTTGAGCTTTGATGATGATGATGAAGACGATGCTGTTCGGCTTAGCGCCGATATCGAGACTCTCTGAAGGCGGACCTTCAGCTATTTACCGTAATACCGGTAATACATCTGTAATACCGTAAAACTGTGATACGACAGAAAGGTTGGCTTCGGATGTAATTGCGCGGCAAATAACGCGTATCCGATGTCATGTATAACATAATCATAACATTTACAAGTAAATGTAATGTATTATCAATACCGTAATATTTCAGCACCACGTCGTTGGCTGTTTTAGCAACATCACTACAGCACTGTATGCAAGATTGTGAACGATTTTGCCTTATACATGAGCAAATTTAGCTACACCAGACACATTAAATAATACACATATGGAATAAAATCATATAAACTAAATCGTATGTTATTCAAATCAATTTCATCCGTGAATATTTTGCTAAGAAAAAACGGTCCTGTTTATTTGAGGTATTACGGTTGAAAACCATGGGCCGTAGAGAAAGCAGGAAGCAGGCCATGTGTTTCACTTAAAACAAGCTATTTGTGCAGCGCGCAGACGTGTTCACAGAAAGACGTGAAGGTAAACAAATCCTTTTTAGAAATTGAGTCATTTATAGCTGTTTTCTTACTTATACATTGCTACGGAGTTTCCAAAAATAAATGGAAAGTCATAAAGTGCGTGCTGCTTTATTTTTCCAAGTAGTGTATATACACACATAACAGACAGACACGGTTTGACAGCTGTTGGTTTGGGGTTTTAGCTTTCACGTGGGCTTATTACAGTGTGTGTGCACGACCTTGTGTGTATTAAGTCTTTGTTAAGGCTGTGATGTGATTCAATTTGTCGTTGCAATTCGTTCTGTATTCCTCGTTCTGTACATCCATCCATCCACCCATCCATCCATCCATCCATCCATACAAGACTGTGGTGTAACTGGTATACGTATCAATAACTGTGTTGTGTCGTAAAGCTACGTTCTTTCATTTGATACTGAGCATATCCACGTTTCAATATGCAATTTACTAGTTCGTTGTCTCCGAGTTCAGATGAGCGGCCACAGGATGGCGTTGTAAGCTTCTCAACCGCATACAATTACCAAACACTAAGACATTTCTTATTTTTGTTATTTTAATGCTTGTTTTGTCTTATTTTAAATCACTTCAAGTCATCTTGGGGCACCAAGTTTGTCGATGCCCCCTATTGGCATCAACACTTGGGGGCATAGTTACCAGTTGTAGAAATTCTCAATTGATTAAAAAAATGATATAGGAATTTCAGTTGCATGCATGCAAGCAACCTTTTATGTCTCATATAATATAGTTTAGCTGTCATTTGCTCTACCTATGCCTCCGGTATAATATAATAAAACTTTCATTAGCCTATTCTGTTTCATTAGCCTATGGCAATATTATTCCTATTTTATATGTTTTATATTCCTATGTTATATTTTTATGGAGTAGAATCTTGGCGCTGCCATTATTTAGTCAGACAATGGGATGACCCAACCTACCATGGCTTGCTAGCTTGACAACAGAGAACTCAGGCCCCTCTACGTGTCATAAATTCATAAAATGTAGCTTTTTCTCACTTTCCCATTTATAGCTTTACGGGGAAACATTAAAGCGAACAACTGCCTTGAGAAACACAGTTATCTTCCGTGTCTTCCGGCCAGTTTGAAAAATGTAACTCATCGTTTTTCTTATTGCAGTGTTTTAGGGTGGCTAGAGTACCTGAATCATGATAACTCCAGCATTCGAACTGAGTCAAGATTCAGATTTCCTCATTCTGATAATCTGTGTACCCTACACGAGAACATCTGAGTTTGATATCTACATCCAGGGAGAGGACTTGAAGTTCTATGCCAAGCCCTACTTTCTCAGGTGTGTGATCTGCATATTACCACAATTAGACAAATATGACTATTGACCATAAATGCAAACCAGCTGTTTATTTAAAACATTATTTATGTGTGTTTTTTTTATAAACATTTACCTTTAAGGCTAACCTTACCTGGAAGAATAGTGGAAGATGGCCGCGAGCGGGCTTTATTCGATATCGATAAAGGTAACAATACTATTCTGTTATAGTTTGTCCTGCAGGATAGCTGCAGTTCTTTGTCAGAAATATGTATCTTAAGTTAGATTACTTAGTTTTTTGATACCAAACATAAACAAGTTTCAGCACATGTGGTAAAGTTGTCTTAAAGGGATATAACACATACAAATGATAATTCTGTCATTATTTACTCACCCATCTGAACATCACACAGCACCAGTGTTTCTCAAAACCTGTATTACCTTCTCTCTTCCTTGGAACACAAAAGATGCAAATGCTTGGGACTGACAGACTCAGTCACCATTCACTGTCAATGGAAGGAAACCAATGCAATCGAAGTCAATGGTGACTGAGACCGTCAGTCCATAACGTTTAACATTTTGTGCTTTAGAAAGAAACAAAATATCATGGTTATAAGGCTTGATATACAATTTTTGACGAGGTGAATAGCACTAACTGAAAAAAGCAATTGCAATTCAACACGGTTGCATATTTAAGCTGTGAACTTTTCAAATGGAAACATTTCACACACAGTTTCACCGTTTAAAAATATCAATCATCAAAATTCACCTTTTAACTTTCTATAAAAAAATTCAACTTCTTTACTTCAAATTCCTCCGGCGCAGATTCCCCCAATGCATGATCTCAACCTGCTGCTTGACCGCTTTACCAGCAGGTGGTGCACGTCGGTTCTGAAGAAGACCAAAGCAAGAAATGCAGATACTTTTTTTATGTTTGAGGCACAGTCCACTCATCTTCTCATATATATCATGTGAATCATCAAGAAAAAGTTTATTAATGCATGTACTGGCAGCTTAGCTCACAACTATCAGACCTGGAATGGACAAGGAGCACAGGGACAATTCCAGGTGGCCTGGAATCAGACTAGTCATACATTTATAATATTAATGTAATTATTTAATTATCTTACCCGATCTCCCAGGACTGCCTATCTATAGTACGAGTTTATGTTTGTATTTGGCTCGCTATTTATTCGCATTCATTACTTTTTATGAGCATATGATATGAAGCACTGTCTTAAGTCATCAAATAATGGTTGGAGTTCCGGGGATGAGAAAATTTTGATATGTAACAGTGAACTACTGAACCATGAAGCTATTTGAATGACACATGCAATGGTATATGATTAGATGTGCCAGAAAACAAGACGGCAAGATTTTAAAGCATTACATTAGTTACATAACACCATCACAATAAACTTAACATTTAAATTCACATAAAACATTTTATTGTGGTATAAAACTAAATAGAAAAAATAGCAATACGTGCATTTTAAATGGACAATAGTTTTAACTGAAATAGTAGTGCAAACAAGATGTAAGGACAAGCCATGAATTATTTTTAGAAAGACCTTAAAATAATCTACAATATGAATAACAGTCTTTTCTTAAAAATGTAATTGTAAAATATTTTGTAAAACTAGGATATAAATGTAACTTAAACAAACAAACACCTACTCTGAGGTCAGAACGCAAACAAAATAAAGCCAATTATAGCCTATTATATGAGCGAATGAATAATACAACCAACTGAAATACTGCAACAATAACACCTATACCTCGCGTCATTGTTTTCCCTTCGATGTTAGTTTTGGTATTATGTGAGATATACGGCCATATTGTGCCATTTTGTGCTTTTTGCAATCATATTCAGGGCTCTTCCACATTTTTGTATAGCCTACGCTTTTTTAAAAAGTTATTAGGCTATACTAATTTTAGTTATCTGGTTTGAAGATTAAGCATTTTGGCATGGTACACCGGCCATGATGGCGTGGTCCGTAGACGCTAAAAGGATAAAGTAAGCATTTTGTTCCACCATGGCACCAGACATATTGCTGATATTCAGCAAATTCGCTTTTCATTCAGTCAGCATAAGTTTAAAGAGGGTAAACTTAATCTTTTAATTGAACACAAACAGTGCATTTCAGACACTTAACGTTACATTACGTGCTTTCTCCATGCAAACAAATCCTTGAATGCGAGTGTGGTTTCAGTGTATCTAGACTTCTGTCTTTGAAATGCGTATATTTAATAATATGTTGACTTATTATGTGAGCATGTGGATTACAAATGATTATTCTAAATCATAAAATTTCATTTTGATATGTTATATTAGTATTAGGAGAGGCTACACTTAAAACGAGACTAGGCTATAACCTAATATAAAACTATAATACGAAATACAACGCGCCAAACAGCAACATCTACAGAGCTAGTTGTGTATATTCCTGTAAATGCTGATGTTCCATAATATTTATCTGAACATGATGTGCTGAAGTAAAAAATAACTTAATTTCTTCAAGCCAGAGCAGGAGGGCAGTCAAAGTTTGGGCATAATAGGCCTAGTCTGTGTCTGTAAATGTTGATGATGCATAAGAAGAGATCTATGAGAAAAAATAACTTAATTTAATTGAGCAGATGAATGGAAAGCATAAATCTGCATTTCTTGCTTTGGTCTTCTTCAGAACCGACTTGCAACACCTGCTGGTCAGGCAGCAGGTAGAGATCATGCATTGGGGGAATCGACGCTCTATTGCTTCTCCTGGGATTCCCCGAATGAAAAACTTTGAATTTCAAGCCGAATCTGAACCACTGAATTTGTGAAAGCGAATTTTTAAAACAAGTCAATTTTTTTTAATGGTTATTGAATTTGTAAACGATGAAACTGTTTGTGATTGAAATATTTGCAGCTTAATTGTAAAACCTTATTGAATTGCAGACCCTAAACATGCAAGCATTGGTAATGCAACAATTTATTTTTCATTAGTGGTAATTCAACATGCTTTCTTGCTTCAAAGACTAATGTCATTAAAATACTTCCATATAGGATTCCCTTCGAATCATAGGACTTGTTTTTAAGAAATGGGCCATTGATTTTATTTTTAAACCCCTGTAATTTTACAGTTTCCACAACAGGTTGGCTGTCAAATTGTTTATTTGCAAATTGTTTAAGATTTAAGATTGCCGTTTATTAGCTTGTTTAAATGAATCCTGTGCTTTCAACATGTCCTCTTTGAATGACAGCCAGTGAATAATTCGTCAGTAGTCTGTAATAAAGAACCTATAATTGCTTTCTTTGTTTACACAAGTAGTCATAAATCATTAATTTGTCTGGAAACACTTCAGTCGAGGCAATTATTGTCATTTTAACATAAAACACTCCTGCCGTGTCAAAAATGATATATTGCACGGTTGTGTCGAACAGTCTTTGAAATGTGACTGTTAATTACATAATAATATTCTCTTTTTTTTAATGCCCACAATTTTATTTAGACGGGTGGTTTTAATTTTTATGGCATATAAATGTTTTACTCATGTTTGTAGCATTATTAATTGTTTGAAAATCCGTAGATCCGAAAAAAAGTATGATCCGTAGTTATGCAATCAATCTCCTATATTTCTTTTTCAATATTGCACAGAAATCCTGCATTTAATCCGCAGTTTAAACTGCCTCCCAAAACTCCAGTTCCATCTCTTTATTAATTTACTACGTTACTCTTTCACTGTCATTATACTCGCTCCTCCTTCCGTGCCACGCTTATCAATCTTTCATCCGGGAAGAGACGGCAGAAACAGCGTCGGGATTGTGTTTGACCGATGTGCTGTAGTTCCGACACGTCTTTAATGAGCTACCAATTAGCACTTTTAATTATACCTAATGCCCATGGGATCTTCTGCTTGACATCTCATTGGCCTCATTTTAGCACGTCGTCTTTGATCGACTGCCAGTGAATAATTTAGCATTCGTCTTTCATAAAGCAGTGAAGCTTTGCTTGCTGTGTTTACATAAGTAATTATAACTCATTCTTAAATACTGACTGCGGTGAAGTCAGTTCTTTTGATTTCATGTAATATCTTTTAAACATTCCAGCTCATAAATCATACTCTCTTATTCATATGTACTTCACAAACGGAACGAATGTCATTGAGACGTAGGTACGGCACCGCCCATATTTAAGATGATATTATTTGTTTAAAAGGTCCATGATCAACATTGTGTTTTTTTGCATCAGGTCTCTTCACATTGCACGTCCCTAAAGAGACCCCCGGAGAACACTTTGAAGGCCTGGAGATGCTCACCAGTCTTCTGGCTCCCAAGGGAATAAGATCCGCCAAACCGCTGGTAGAGGACACGGGCGAAGGTTGGTTCTCAATAGCTGCTGCTCTTTCTGCCAGTTCTTGTGGCTTTTCGTGTCATTGAAATTCTCTTTTCCTCTCAGGAGCCTGTGGCGGAGGAACATGTGAGGAGGAAGACGAAGAAGAAGAAGAGTTTGATTGGCAGATAGAGCAGGAGGTTTACTCTGAACCCCCAGCGGAGACTTTAAAAGGATACCACAAATATGGCTTTGGAAACCTCAGGTCCGGAGTGTTCAGCAGACTGCAGGTATATTTATTTTAATACATAAGGAATCCACACCAATCACAATTGCTTTGTTTATTCTAAATTACAGTTTTAAAATCACGTCATTGAAGGTCCAGTGTGTCGTTTTTTGGAGGATCTATTGGTAGAAATGCAATATAATATACATAACTATGTCATCAGAGGTATATAAAGACCTTACATAATGAAGCTTTATGTTTTTATTCCCAAAGAATGAGGTTTTTCTATCTACATACACCGTGGGTCCCATAGGAATTCGCTATGGTGTTTCTACAGTAGCCCTAAAGTAGCAGCCGGGAACCTTTTTTAAACAAAGAGCCATTTGTCTAATTTTGGTTGATTCCATTTTGCAAAAGAGCAATTGCAGAAACTACTATGTATTATATATATACATACAGTATATAATATATATTTAAATTTCTTCAGTACTAACTTGATTTATGTCCACAGACCACAGTCTCAGTTATTGTCCCTGTGGGGGATCAATTGTTATTTTCCTTCGATGAGAGAACATGTCCACAGACAACTCAAAAACAGTGAAACTCTTTTGGGGCTCCAAAAATGTTTTCCATTACTTATAAATAACTTACAGGTTGTCTCAGTGCACGTGTATTCATATGCTTTGGCTTTTAGAAATAAATAGTAACAATGGCATCAACTTTACTTCATCAGTTAAAAGCCCGCGGATTGATTGAAGTTTAACGGAGGTCTGCTAGTGCATGTGCAAACGTCTTTGGCTTTCAAACCTTTACAGTTTATCATAATTCTGAAAGTGATCTCAACAATATTTTATTTCTGTATCATTATTGATATATATTTGGTGTGGGATCCTAATCCTATGGAAAGTAAATTTTCTTATATACTCAGATATTACTCTGTATTTGAATGCATTACACTGTTAATGACATCTTTAAAAAATGTGTGGCCTTTATCGTGTAAGTTGTTTTATAGACAGTCGTGTGTGTTTGTTTAAACTCTCCAGTATTTTGCTCTGTGTTAACAGGAGGAATTGAGTGAGGTTATTGATCTGGACAATCCGGACAACACCGCTCCTGAACTCAGGAGATCCGAACGACTAGACACGGAGACCACGATATTTTGTACTGACCACTACTTGTAAGTCTGCAGCTGTATATAAAAGGTTTTGAGAGAATTCGAGAGCCAAATTCAAAGTGATTTAAATATGAATCAATCTTATGATGACGGAAGAAACGTTGAAGTAGCCAATTTTATGCACATGTCCCTATAGAAATTTGGCTTTCAAAGGTAAATCTTCAAAGATAATTCAGATATTCACCGGATGCTTTTAAAAATAGTGTTCAAGCATTCATTTGAGAGTCTGATTGATTGATGAAAGCTTCATTTGATTGATATAGGCTATGTCTATATGAGGACCAAGAGACGATAGACACCATGCTGAAGTTTAAGCCGTGGTGGAGAGAACGGGACGTGGGCCAATCTGAAGACTCCGATATCTGTGAGGATTTTTCAGATCTCAAAATATGCGCCTTGGTATTTTTGAGTTAATGATAAAAATCACCTTCCTCAAAGACATTTTTTTTTTAAATTCTGCAAATGTATTCACTTTTCATTATAAATGCTTTTTGCCGATTTCTCTGTGGGTGTTGATGATGTTGATGTGGGTCAGGGTGATCTGAGGTCAGCACATTTGCAGTCTGAGCTGGATTGTTTTTCGACGGGCAGTTTACCGATGTCTGCCAGCAGATGGCAAACCTTTGCTGGAAACTGATGGTCTTTCAGGAACCATGTGTTGGAAAAGTAGCAGCATTGTGTGGGGTTGTTGGGTTCCGTATGCGATGTATTTATAATCTATTCGAAGCTCTAAGCTTTATTAAGACTTGTGTGGAGTTTTTGGTGATATATAAGAATTTGTCATTTGTTTTATAACTGCTGAGTCACAATGAGAGGCCGTGTGTGATTCACAGAGTTAGTTTAGTCAGCGAGGCACTTATCACCTCGCAGGCCACTCATGAGCCCACAGATAGTCTGTTCATTTCTTTCTTTCTTGTCTATCTATATCTGCATGTCTCTTATCTTTCTGATTTTATTTGTCTGCCTGTGTCTCTTCTTGTTTATCTGTATGTCTGTCTATCTCTTTTTGTCTTTCCGTCTCGTTCATTTCTCTGTCTGTCATGTATGTTTGTCTCTGTCTCCTCTCTTACTATCTGTATGTCTGTCTATCTATCTCTTCTTGTCTTTCTGTCCTCATCTGTCTGTCTCTTTCTGTCTGTCTCTCTTCTTATTCCTTTGCCTGTTTATCTCTGTTCCTTCTTGTTTGTCTGTCTCTGTCTGCCTGTCTGTGTCTTCCTGTCTCTCATATGTCTTTCTCTTCTTGTCTGCCGGTCGGTCCATCTATGTCTGTCTGTCTGCCTTGTGCTGTCTATCTGTCAATTCTTGTCCGTCTCTTCTTGTCTGTCTGTCTGTGTCTCTTTGTTTTTCTGTCTGTCCATCTGTCCCCATCTGTCTGTCTCTCCTTGTCTATCTTATTGTATATCTGTCCCTGTTTGTCTGTCTATTCTCGTCGATCTGTCTTTGTATCTTGTCTCTTTTTCTTGTCTGTCTGTCTATCTGTCTGTCTTCTCTGGTTTGTTTGTTTGTTTGTTTGTCTATCTCCATCTCTCCTGTCCTCATCTGTCTGTGTCTTCTTGTCTGTCTCTCTATCTAATTCGGTAAGTAAATTAATTGTAAATGAAAAGTCTGGTATGTCTATATCTATCGGCTTATGCTTTAATTGAAAATACATCCATTGTATTTGAAAAACTAAAAAGCTAATGGAAAAGTGTTGTCTTATTAATGTGTGTATGTGTAAGACACAAGTATGATACATGCACGAGCATCCACACCAGCGAGCTCTTTATCACTAGAACGTCTGCTAATTCCTCAGTGCCGATTACAGAATGTGCTGCTACCATATGTTACTGCAGGGGGGTTAAACAGCTGCTCCAATCACAGAAGAGAAGATCGAGTGATGTAGATACAGAAAGAGATGGAGATCATTCAAGATCTCTATGTGTGTGTGTTTCAAAACGTCTGTCAGTATATATCAGTCAGTCAATCAGTCGATGTGTTGTTGAGCTATACTGGCACAGAGTTACTGCTTCTGTACACTTCTGTATTTTCATAAGTACCCTGGATACGTAGAACTGATTCATTTCCACTCATTTCCAGGACGGGCCATCTTTAAGGGTCTGGCTGAAATGCATGCAGCTGATAGTCGCTGCCAAAATGTCTCTTTCCTTAATTCTGAGTGTTTCCTGTCTGTATCCGGCTTGTTGAGCCATTAAAGTTAATTATGGTTTTCCTCTTTGGGTTTTGATCATATTTAGATATAACAAAGAGGACGAAAATCAAAGTTTACAAATATCTGTATATAGAACGTGAATGGCTATTAATGAATAAGGACTGTCGTCCGTAGCAACTCTGTAATCGACTGTTTCAGGCAATTCAAAGGACATGAAGATAGAGATCGTTTAACCCTCCCAGACACTTTGATAACTCACCAGCTTGCCTTTTAGCTACCTTCTGGCCAATTGTCCCCCGAGGCCAGATCACGATTTCACATGATACCTGTGCACACGTCAAATACTGCCACTATTTAAATGATTAAAGACTAAATATTCCTGAGTAACTATTCTTGATTTTTAAGGTCCTATTCAAGTCAAGTCAGCTTTGTTTTTATAGCGCTTTTTACAATTTTCATTGTTACAAAGCAGCTGTACAACAAAACATTATAAGCAAAACATATAAGGTTATGCAAGTCAAAACACTGGTCAAATATCAGACAGACTATAAATTCCTATATGCAGTGTTAATTAAATAAAACTATACAATTCTAGCAGCCCCCCCCCGGGCCAGGCAAACAGTGCAAAACAGTATGCAAACGGTGGCTAGGAACCCCCCAAAAAACCTCAGAGGGAAACCAGGCCTAACTAGGGGATTCCAGTTCCCCTCTGGCAAAAGCTTCAGCCTCTGCACAAGCTCGACAGTGCTTACACAACAAGGCAAAATAATACAAATAAATTAGATTTTTACAACTTGGCATACTTCTTACATTCACACACGGCAACATAACACACTGCATGAAATGTAATTTAAATTATTTGTACTGTATAAATGCAACACTAGGGGTGAGATACATGAGAAAAAGAGATAAGAGATTTGTACTTGAGCCAGCGTTCTGTCTTTGCGTTTGTAGATTTGTCTTTTATACACAACCTATCTTAGCTAAATACGCTCAAAATGTTAATCATTTTTACTCGCCAACGTATGGTTTCGCTTCGTTATTATGACTTTTTTTTAGCTTGACAAAATGGGGGACCGTCCATTGCCATTACCATTACCAAGCTGCGAAGAGCCAAGACATCTTTTTAAGCGGCTCAAATTATGTCTATCAAAGTCCATTTACGGAAGTCTTGCCACTCAGCGGCCATGTTTGCAATACTCTGCGCAGTTATTTACATTATAGCAAGTCCACAGTCTTATCTACTTGAATGGAGGATAGCAGATTTAAAAACGGCATATTTCAGAAACATGACATGAACTGTATCATAACTTTGGTTTTTAAATTGCGCTTAATATCTAAATTGTCATGGTCACCTCATTAACTGTGCCACCGCACAGGCTGCAAAGCATCACGAGAGCCACAGAGAATCGTCAGGTGTTATTGATTGGTTCGTTTTACTGGGTGGCGGGACTTTGCCTTGCTGAGTATAATATATATTTTTACAACCCTAGTTGGCTCTCCCTTCTTGTCTCGTCTCTCCTTTTGTTTTGTGTGTTTATGTGAGTGTGCTTGTGTCCCCGTGTGTATCGAGGAACTTCACGCTTTCTGTCCCCGTGGACATCTTTATCGTGTCAGTTTATGTATGTACACACACTTCATTATTCAACTCTCCCTGTTTCACTCGCAACAGCTGTTGTGTTTGTGGTCTGGATGCCTGTGTATTTCCTTTTTTTCGTATAAATAACTAAACTAAACAATACGCGCACAAAAAACCTGGAAAATACATACACAACCCTGTTTTGTGTTTGTGTGTACGGTGAACCCTGAGCTGAACTCCCTCCCCCACACCCCCTGCTCCTGGTTTTGGTCTCCCAGGGGTCCTTGTTTCCTGCCAGGCTGAAACAGCCGTGTTAAAGGGTAAGTCAGGTGGAGAGAGTAAAAAACGGGGGAGTTATTCAGTCGTCACGTCCTTGGAATCCAGCAGCTCACAGGAGAGCCAGAACTCAACGTCTATTAGTGCTGGCCAGTTTTGAGACGTTCAAATTAAAGTGCACGTGTTTATGGACAAGCCAGCGTGCATGTGAGGGGCTCTGTCAGGGGTGGTGCAGGAACCAAGCAGGGGATCACTTTCAGCTGATACCAAAATGCTGACTGGTCCATTTCACTTTCTTTTTTTCTGTCGCTCTCTGCATCTCTTTCCTCCCCGGTGCATTATCAAGACGGTTTAGGACATCAATCAAACTGGGTAACTTTGCTTATCTCTTGCGGTAACTCCACTCGCATGCTTCAAAACGTTTTCGATGTCTCATCTCCAGATCTGATTTAAAAATAATTGCGTCATACTTGGGGGTTTTCGTTTTGTTTTCGAAAGCTCACAGCAGATCACAGGCATCAATCACACCCTGCCGGAGCATGAGTTTAACTTTTTTTCAGGGAGATGTTGGCATTGACTATTCCTCCCTGTGATATTAGAAGATAAAGTCGCTAAGCAACGTTGTGAGTCTCTCTCTTTCTCTTTTCGCAGCCGTTACTTTCACAGAGGAAGAAAAGGAGCAGATGAGGAAGTTCACGAACCGTTCGTACCTGCTGGATAAGAAGGCACGCTTTCACGTTTGGCTCAGTTTGGTGGATATCATACTCGCGTACATATATGATGTGCGCACTACGGAGGGAGAACACAACGTAAGTGGGTGTTTGTCTGTCACAGATGTCTTCTGGCTGTAAGTTCCAGGAAGTTGATACGTTCCTTTAACGTTTTCCAGACCTTCTTTCTGGAAAGCAACTGCACATGCTAGTAGTTGTAACATAAGTATAAAAAAAATGTGAAAATGGTGTTTTCACAAGATTAAGTTTTAAAACATTGCTTTGGAAGCCATAGCGCTGTAATGTTATAAGTAATGCTGGAGAAGGTGTCTGTTGGGTTTGTGCCCAGGCTTGTGGCTTACAGTGTACTTTACATGTAGTGAAAATCTGTGATACAATATTTTGGAAATACATTCTTGAAATTATGACATTTTTCATTTGAGCCGTGGTCTAGTGGTTAGCACACATGCTGTGACACCGTGGTTGTCATGCCAGAAAAACAAGTTTAAATCTGGGTCTGTCAGTCAGATTTTCTCCTTGTTCTTGTCTAAATGACATTTGACCATCAGATTTATTGTATCATTTTGATCCTATTCGTGTTAATTTTTTTAATTAAATGTTTTTTTTACATTATTATCATTATATTGATATATTTTTAATATATTTATTTATACAAATATATTAATTTTATATGCTAAAATTCATTTTTATTTGTTTCACGTTTAGTTCAGTTTTGATTTATTTTCTGTTAATAATATTACTTACGTTTGTTAATGTACCATTTCTTTTTTTAGCTTATGTTCTATAAATAATATTTAGGTCAATATTTTATTTAAAAGAATTGTTCACCTTCAAAATTATAATTCTGTCATTATTTACTCACCCCTTTGTCAGCTTGAACCTGTGTGACTTTCTTCTGCAAAACACAAAAGATATAAAAAAAGAATTTTGGTAACCAAAAACGGTTGGTCCCCTTTGACTTCTAACCTATGGACACAAATCAAATGTATGTAAGTCAATGGGGACCCATCACTTTCTGTCACCAACATTTTTCAAAATATCATCTTTTGTGTTCTGCCGAATGCAAGAGATGGTAAATAATGACAGAATATTCATTTTGATGGTTAGCTATCGCTATCGCTTTAATTTCAAATGAACAGGAATGTTTTAATAGTTTTCGTAAACTACAGATATCGCTCGACACACCATCTAGGTTATTATAAAGTACATTTGTATTGTGTTCTGGATCATTGATTTCTGAATTGACTGATGCTTTTGTGTATGGCAGGTAGAGTCAGCTTGGACCATCAGGAAGCTCAGCGGTACTCTCAGCTGGCTTGAGGTATGTGATCAATCCAACAGTGTAACAAAAATCATGGTCTGACTGCACACTTCAGTGATTGAATGTGCAAACAACCGTAAACAAGACCTTAACTGAAGGAGCCCACATGAATGTAGATCTTTAGATGTGGGAACACATCCCGCATTCATACGATCTTGTTCACCGAGATACAATCTGATACAACATCAGCACTCTTGCTCAATAAACAATGTTCATAAAACATCTCAGACTCCGTACTCCTTGAACTGGAACGGAGATGGATGGAGAACAACCTGATCCTATATCCTAGATCAGGTTCTAGGTCAGAGGCCTCAAACTGTGCAAAGCCTGATTTACACAAGTAGGTCGTGATCCTGAATTTGTTTCGTTGGTTGGCATTTTTAAAGCGGTGTCTTTACTCGACCCTCCTGTCATTCCAGATCTGTATGACTGTTCGCAGAACACAAAAGACAGTTTAATGAACATTAGTAACCAAACGACATTGGACTCAATTGTGTGGACTTTTCCCAAAAGATCCTCTTTGGTTTTCCACTGAAGAAAGAGTGTTGTACAGGTTTTGATTTAAAGTTTTAATGTTTGGGGAAACTATGCCTTTAATCCACTACATCATACTTTTTACCAAATTTTGAGAAACAAAGAGTGCCGATTTGGAGTGAAACTAATAGTGCGTGGTCACAGCGAGAGGCGCTAGCTTTCGTGTGTGCGTGCATCTTTGCTCCTGCGGTGGCGGCGGTCCCTTATCCTCCACATTTCCGCAGCGCATGTGACAATGAGGGCGAGTAACCCAACACCTCTTCTAGCTCAGCACGCTGAGAGCCAGCACTTCACAGTTATACCGATAATGGACGGGTGGTAATGACATCCTCCAACTGTGTGCTCTCAACACGCACACACACAACACTCTCTGCCCCCTCATTGTCTCACTGTTTGCCTTCACAGTTCTTTAAAGGCAGCACTATATTGATATTTCTCAATATTGTTCCTCTAGCTCATTTGGTAGAGCATTGGGTTAGCACTGTTAACGTCATTTCGGGGAACACATACCTATAAAAAATGTGTTTCTTGAACGCATTGTAAGTCACTTTGGATTAAAGCGTTTGCTAAATGCATACATGTAAAATGTTAAGACTTTTGATGTGAGGTGTAGCCGCTTTGACGCCGATTGATGCTTTTTTCTGAGGAGCATAAGATGTTAAAAAAAAAGTTTATTTTTCACACCTAATAGGGAAATCCTTTTTCTCTTGTTTTAAGAATAAACGTTTTTTTGTTCATGTTCAAACTCCAAATCAAGATCGCTTCATTTCTGCATGTATTGTGGCAGTTCCAGTCCAGTGTTTATTTAATTTCAACAGTAACAAACCTCTGGAATGACACAGTGAGAGAATGCAAAGACGCATAAGAGTTGTGAAAATCAGGTTTATGGTCTTTGCACACACAGTCCGTCTCCCGTTTTTCATACCCATCCGCCGCCATTCATCCCTTGTGTTATTTCTCTCGTGAAAGTCAGTATTTCAGTGGTTCTCAATTGTCAAAAAAGCTCTCAAAATGCTTGCTACGCATGAGGAAAACCACACCCGTTACAAGTGTTTTTGTGACGTATGAAGATTTTGGAGGCAGCGTGTAAATGTAATTGACACACATAAGGCCGTGTTTATTTTTAACGTGAGAAAATATCTGACGCAAATTTCTGACTCAATGTGCAATGACCTTTATTCCATCATAAATTCATTTTTTTATCTAAAATACATGTAAAAAAATCTCATTGTTTTTAAACATTAATGTACAAATTTTATTTGGAGCAGTTTGTACTGTTTCAATTTTCTGCAAAAAATGAGAGAATCTAAAATGCTCATTTTAATTAAACACATAACTATACTGAAAATACATTTTATTATTTTTGTTCTCTCCAGCTGTATGTCTTGTAATATCTTATGTCTGAATTTCAATCAGATTTATCATGTTTAAAAGATGTTTAGATTTTTTACCTAATAAACAAGACACGCATACTAATTCGCTAATGTTTTTTCTCAGTTCAGTGTTGTGCTTTGTGTTGACGGCACCTCTAATGCGCCTTTGTATTTATACAGAACCAAAACCTTTTCCAATCTAAAATTTAATTTTTTCCCTCGCCTTGCTCATATTTCCTCCAGGAAATGCAAATCTAGTTTATCCTCAACACCCTCATTTTTTTCTCTCTTTCATTCTCCTCTCCCGCCTCTCTCTCTTCTGTTCAGCCTAACCGCTGTAAACCCCCAACCGACCAGCATCCCTGAGCCGCCCCCTTTCAGTAGGCTTATTTACACCAGTGTTTAATAGCCTGGGGGAGTGCATGAGCTGTGATGAGATGCTCGAATGACTCCGGGTGCACTCTTAACAAGCTGCTGAGAGAAAGCGGAGGGGAGGGTCCTGTGGGAGGGTGGAAAACACGACGAGAGGAAAGAAAGACATGTTTTCTTTCCCCAAAGCGCTTGTCTGGGCCGCGAAGAACTCGGAGGCCCGCGATTAAACGCGGCTTACAATTAAGCGCGCCATTTGCCAAGGTGTTAAAAGTTGACCTAGTATTTACCCTTCCATTAAAATGCGAAGTCGATGGGGATAATTAGAGCAAATTGCTGTAATTACGAGTGGAGTTAAAAATGATTGATGTAATATGCATAGGCAGATTTGGAGCAATTTACAGACCGCGTGTGTGTATACAGGTTTGGCTATGCTTTAAAAACGTCTTCAGACGGGAAACGGTTAAATATTGGATATTTGGAATAATATATAGACGATAGTTTTCTTAAGGCTTGGGTGTTAGGCATTGGGTTTTGGGTTTGAGTCCAGGGAACACGCAGACTGATAAAAAATGTATTTCTTAAATATGTCATTTTGGATAACAGCATCTGCCGAAATGTTCTGTCAACAAGTTGTGGGCAGGTTCCATGTATAAATTAATGGGATTGAAATCCCTTTATTCTGGTATTACAATGGTAAAAGACTATCAGATGTTTGCTAATATAATATGTGTGTGTATTACAGACTTATCAATCGCTACAAGATGTGCTGGTGTCATTCAGCAGAAGATCTTTGTGTTACCCTCTCTATCGTCATTTCTCTCTGATCACAAGTGCAGTGAAGGATGCAGCTCGCATTTTTCAATCCGGTGAGTTTTCTTTTCCCAGTTAAACCAGACCAGTCTTTCAGGCCACCAAGAGTGAGGTCAAGGGTCAGGACTAAACTCATGACCTCGTCCTCACCCTATAAACCTGGTTGTGCTTTTCCCTTATGAGAAGCCCTGCTGCCGTCACATTAAAAACAAGCAGATCTCTTTTAGTCCTAGGTATCCGTGGAAGCTGGTTTCTTGAAATCATAAATTTAGATGTATTTATGATATTGTCAATGAGACCGTTTACCCAAAAATGAATATTCTGTATTCATTTACTCGCCCTCAAGTTGTTCCAAATCTGTATACATTTCTTTATTTTGTTGAACACAAAAGACGACATTTTGAAGAATGTATGAAAAGCAAACTGTTCTGGGACTACCATTTGTATTTTTTCGTACTATGGTCAATGGTGGCCAATAACAATCAGTTCTTTCTCTGTGTTAATCAGAACAAAGACATTTATAAAAATTTGGAAACACTCAAGGGTGATGAGTAAATGATGACAGAATTGATCATTTTTTGGTCGCACTGTCCCTTTAATGTTAACCTTTAACGTTAGCGTTAGCGAATCATAATTTACCCTATTTACTTTCATTCCTGGTCTTATTGTAAATTATTTAACAGTGCATGTTACTCAATAAGAAAACATTTATTTACATTTTCCATACAAAGTTTTTTCATATATATATTTGAAATACTTGTATATTTTGGCTGACGATACGATAAAATTTTAATGCTGCAATCTGTAACTTTTGCCACTTTCGCTATGTTTTGAAACCTGTCTAAAACATAAAATTAGAGGTTACTTTAACCCAGGTAAAAATATTTCTTTTAAGTCAAAAAAGCAGGTCAAATGGACATTGCCTGTGAAATTGGACTCAACGGTGTATTTCAAAATTAATATTATTATTATAAGCTTCCTGGTGTAAACTTGGGCTAAGTAAAGGAGACCGAACACTGATTTTTGATGAACTCACTCAACCTTGCTCCAAAAAGTGTATTCGTACCAAAAGCAACATTAATACTGCTTTAAGTAATACACGTATAACTACACTGAACAAAATTATAAACACAACACTCAAGAATCTAAGACTTTTTCTATGTACACACAAGGCCTATTTCTCTCAAATATTGTTCACAAATCTTTCTAAATCTATGTTAGTGAGCACTTCTCCTTTGCCGAGATAATCCATCCACCTCACAGATGTGGCAAATCAAAATGATGATTAGACAGCATGATTATTGCACAGTTGTCCCTTGGGCTGGCCACAATAAAAGGCCACTTTAAAATATGAAGTTTTATCGCACCGCACAATGCAACAGATGTTGCAAGTTTTGAGGGAGCATGCAATTGGCATTCTTACTGCAGGAATGTCCACCAGAGCTGTTGCTCATGAATTAAATGTTCTTTTCTCTACCATGAGCTGTATCCAAAGGCATTTCAGAGAATTTGACAGTACATCCAACCGGCCTCACAACCGCAGACCACGTGTGTAACCACATCACCCCAGGACCTCCACATCCAGCATCTTCACCTCCAAGATCGTCTGAGACCAGCCACCGGGACAGCTGCTGCAACAATCGGTTTGCATAACCAAAGAATTTCTGCACCAACTGTCAGAGACGGTCTCGGAGGAAACTCATGTGCATGCTTGACATCCTCATCGGGGTCTCAACCTGACGGCAGTTTGTCGTTGTTACCGACTTGAGTGGGAAAATGCTCACGTTCCATGGCGTCTGGCATTTTGAAGATGTGTTCTCTTCACGTATGCCAATGGTGGTCACACTTGCCCCCCCTGCTCGAAACCCCCCCCCCACCCCGAATTATATTGGCATATATGGAGATGCTCTTGAAGGGGAACTTGACTTAGAGAGTGTCCTCATAATTGAGTGCCTGCAATGCGTCAGGAGGGTAATAGGATGACTATTACCATCTGCTGATTTGCTTCCATGAATCCCATCCAATCAATTAAATTAAGTCCGGCCCCCATTTTTCTGCTTGTTAAAGTAGCTTATAATTACCTTAGGGGTTAATGACAGGTCGAGCGTGTCACAACCTATATTTACCCACAGCAGACAAACCTGTTGACACACGGGACCGACTTTAACACAACAATCAGCGTTCTCCCCTGAACAGCGGGGTGCTCCGGTAAAAGACGTTCACCATGACAGGAAAGTCAACAGATTGGTCATGTCTCGTGTGTTTCGTCTGCTGTGTGGGAGGCAGGTTGAGATGGAGGGAAGCCGAGAGAGTTGTCTCTTTACTTCTGAAGGAATCCGATTCTGGGGAGCAGACTATGCCGGCTTTGATATTGCAGACGGAGGAGCAACCTTTAAATCAAACAAGCCATCTGTAGGAGAGGCAGAAGGGAAGGGTAAAGACGTTTCAGGGGTGGTAAGATTATCCGGCACGTGTTGATTTAAGCACTCATAACTAACTGCAGTTAAAGGGCCTGTAAGATATAGGATTATGGGAAACGTTTAAGTTAACGCTTCATTTACAACGACCGCAGGTTCATGTGATGTTCAGGAAGCTTCTTATGATGACAGGAAAACAAAGGTTCCTTAAAAGGATATTTCACCCATAATATTTAAATCTGCCATCATTTATTCTACCTCATGTCATTAAGACCTATATGACTCTTTATTCTAACACAAAAGAAGGTCAATAGGGTCAGTGTTGTTTGGTTATCACCGTTCTTCGAAATATCTTCATTTGTGTTCTGGGTTAGATAGAAAGTCATCCAAGCTTGGAATGACATGACGGTATGTAAATAATGAATGAAATAATTTTCAATTTTGGGTGAAGTCAACATGAAAATGTTAAACTGACGTAAGTAAACAGCACTTAAAGGACCCCTTTTACGTCTCTGGTCTCAACGTGCAGAACATCACTTCACATGAATTCATTTCTATTCGATTCTGCTTTTTAAGGGACATGAGGTCCAGCAGTCATCCCTGATCCGACTCACTTTGTTCAAATAAGCAGTCAGTACCATTAAGAGTAGTTTACACTCTTTTATACAAGGTAGACATTTGTTAACATCCCCCTGAGCCACTTGCTTATGTTTTCACGCAGAGCCTCTGTGGCATTTCGCTTGAGTCTACAATTTGTAGATTTACAACCGCGAAGCCCTGCGAGCAATAAGGCTCCCCTTTAAAGAACCGTAACTCGCCTCCGAGAGCGCGCCGCCTTGTCAGAGCGTGACTGCTGCGTAATTAATTTGTCAGCGGAGCGGGACAGGAGGTGTGTATCTGATGTGTGCTTACTCTAATTTGAGGCACTTCATTTAAGCGGCTGTGAAAGCAAACTGTTGTATGTAGTAGGAAAACAAGCCCATTAATGATGCGACAAGACCAAAGCGGCAATGGAAATGTTATCTGGGGTAAATATTTGAACAGCCCTCTGGCAGCTTGTCGGTGATCCTTTAGTCGGCTGCTGAAGCCGATGTGCCCTCGAGGAGAATGAGGAGGGCTGGGATGACAGAGCACCCTGAATGGGACATAGTGGGTTAATGAGATTGTGGTTTGAGAACAACAGGCTCTATTAATTCATTGGTTCATACCTAGTTTGTTCATCTCTGCATCACCTATTCTGTTGTGAAAAAGGTTCTCTGTAGCTTTCCTGTAGATCAGTGGTTAGTGAGTGGCGCTCAGTGGTTAGTGAGTGGCACTCATGGTCATGGGTTGCATCCCAGGGGATTGCACATAGTCAAAAACAAATGTATAGTACAATGCAATGTAAGTCACTTTGGATAAAAGCGTCTGCCAAATTCATAAATGTGAATGTTCCAGATTGGTCTACAGCTTCAGAAACCGGTCAGTATAAAGAGGCTTTCCTTCTCATTGTTTCCTTTTTTTCCAGTCCTGACCTCCTCGAGTTGCTCTTGCTTTTTTCCACCAAGGCACAGGATTGCAGGACGTGATTAATCCAAACCCAGCATGCACTGCAGAAGTGCCTCAGCTGGTCATCGGAAGAACCCCAATTTCTTTTCTTCAGCGCTCCGAAAAGAAAAGCAGAAAACCCTTCAATTATAAAAAGTCAGGGAATGAAAAAAGGCACTTTGAGTTCCTGGAGTTTTTCTCGCACGTCTGGAAGGCCGCTCATGTTTTCTCCGCCTGAGAGCTCCAGCTTAAATGGGAACCAAATGTTTGCGAAAGGTTTTCCTTGGTTTCGAGCGCGCTGTTTGTTTTCTGAGCCGCTCGGAATGTCTGCGCCGGGTGCCAGGCTATTCTGTGGGCGACTCGAGAAGCGTTGAGGGCCTTTTTGCGGTTCGCGACTGAGCCCTCATGCGGATGGAATATTTTTACATCTTACTTGTGACAACAAATATCAACACCACGCAGCTCCCTTAAGGTGTATTTTGTGTCTAGCAGATGCTATAATGTAGAATAGACTAATCTCCTTGAATGATTAAAAAACATCTGCTCTTCGCAGAATTCTCTGTTTGCTCAAGCAAAAGTTGATCTCGAGCTGTACTGCAAGTCATTTTCTTAATCAGCATTTCTGTCATGTTTTCCAGTAAACAAACATCCTTTAAACAAAGTAAATGTACTTGATAAGAACAATGGAAGAATATATTCATGTTTTTTGAGAGTTAATGTTGCATTAGTTTTCACTTGGGAAATAGATTTATTTATTATTAGAAAAATCTTTATTTGAAGAGATTCTTGCTGAAAATTTGTAACGGTTTGTATAAAGGGTGTTTAAGAAATCTTATATCAACATGTGTGAGTCTTAATATCTTTTGCAGTTTTTCTGCTTATGTAAATCTATCTTTGTTTAAAGCCATCACTTTGTCACCATCTCAGTTTGTAATTGCTACTGCACGTGATGTGCGGAGGTAATTTCTTTACGTGAATTGTGAATCGGCTCCTCACAACTGTGCGGACGAGTCTGATGTTTTGAGTCGTATGTCATGTGTGACCTGTGACAGGGAACCGATGAGAATCGTCACTGTACATCAGTAGAGCGTAATAAACATTAGAGATCACAATGCAGATTATATAACATTAAACACAGTAGAACATAAACAGACTCAAATAGCACAAAACTGCCGTTTTGGCAAGGAGTTGTTTTGTTGTTTCTCGTGGAACTGGACATAAGATCCCCGAAAGTGACCGCGGGTTTCAGATGCCGACAGTTACTGTCATATATCATTCTACACCACACAACTGTATATACATAAACTATACACAAAGCCTTGCCATCATGTCCAGGAAATAAGTCTGTAAATATGAGTTTAATCACAGGCTTCACTTATCACGTGCGAGTGCGTCACATGAAATACAGATGTGGGAAGGAAATTTCTAAATCACATGAGGTCCCCAGATAATACTAATCCCATGCAAAAAGGGCTTAAGTTACATTTATCATAATGAACATAACAAAGAGAGAGAACAACCGCTGGAATTGTGTACCCATCTGTAACACTACAAGTGCGCTACGGTTTTTGTGTTATCTATTGAAATATTATAAAATGTTTTTCCTGATCTGTTCAGAAGAAATAAATCCATGTCTGCCATTATTAATTCTGGTTTTCACACGAGTCCAAACACATTCCCCTTTTCTTTGTAAACTCTCATCAGTTTGTATTTCTTGGTTTTCACAGTCCACGTACTGGCTACTTCACATCATAACGTTAACATGCCGAAACGTCAGACATCATTTTGTCCGGAATGGACAAAAGAGCACGAATTCATATCAAAAAGCAGTAGAGATGCTTTCCATGTATTTTGCACACTATGTCGCTGTAAAGTGGACGTTAGTTGTAAAGGGAAAGCCGCCATTGACCGACATGTCAGCACTGAAAAATATTAAGGTAACCGACGAGCTGCTGGTACGTCTTTCCCTTAGGTCTTAATTTCGGGAGGCAACATCACCTCAGAATGACAAAATCTCCGCTGCAGAGCTTTGTAAAGTCTATCATGCAGTCAAGCATCACCAGTCATACAGGAGTGTCTTGAATAAATACAAATACTGTGAACAAACACTTTTTTGCCTCTGTTACACATAGGTATACATCAAGATATGTCGTAGATCAAATTGTCTGGCACTGAATAGAGTAGACTGTTTCAGAATCACTGTATCATGATACCATTTACATTTATTCATTTGGCAGACGCTTTTATCCAAAGCGACTTACAAATAGTTTTATACAGTGGCACATTACTGCAGAGCAATCAGGGGTAAGGTGCCTTGCTCAAGGGCCCTTCAGTCATGACCTGCTGGCACTGAGATTAGCACCGGCAACCTTCTGATCACAAGCCCAACGCTCTAACCTTTAGGCCACAGCTGACCCCATACCATCGATACCATCGATATGATAGACAAAATTGTATTATATTTGCTAATGTACACCAGATTATTCTAGCCTCACTAAATGCCGCAAAGTGTCCTCCTTTTTGGTGTTATGAAAATGGCCACCCTAGATGTCAGCGCAGCGCAGCTTGCCGTTTAAAAGTAAATGTACTAAATACTAAAAGTTTCCAAGAAAAAATGACTGTGTACAATGCTACCCGTCAGTCTGATCCTCTTCATTCTGTTCACGAATGTGACGAAATGACACATAGACGAAAGACACTAAATAAGGATCTCCGGAAAAGTCGACCCGACAGGGAAAATTACAAACCATTATTACAAGCCTTTTTGGTGAATCCAGCAAGGGTTTTGAGACACCCTTCTTTCATGTACTTGCTCAATAATTGGTTTTAGTAAAAAAAATTCTCAAAATAACTTACAGACTGCCACATTAAATTATGTTTATGTTTTGTATTTCCTGTGCATAATATTTTTTAAGGCTGTCAAACGATTAGTTGCATCCATAATAAAAGTTTGTGTTTACATAATATATGTCTGTGTACTGTGCATATAAATTTTGTTGTGTTTATAAACACAAAAACATACACATATATGCATATTTAGGAAATAATTATATGTATGTATTTATTTATATTTACCAATAATTTAAATATTTATAAACGTTTATTCATTTTTACATTTTTCTTAAATATAATAATAAGTGCTTTTGTTTATAAATACAGAATTAATATGCACAGTACACAGACATATTTTGTAAACAAAACCTTTGGATGCGATTAATCCCGATTAATCGTTTGACAGTCCTTCTAAATTTAGATGAACAAATCTGCAATTTTACATGCCTGAGTTAAAATACCTGATGTGAGAACTGCTTTCTCTTTGTCACAGGGAAGGCTTGCGTCCTGAAATGTCTGCTTGCCATCCATAAGATCTTCAGAGAGAACGATCCGGCATATATCCTCAATGATCTCTACATCACCGACTATTGCATCTGGATCCAGAGGGTCAAGTAAGTTCATTTCTGCAAAATGTCACCTGAAGTATTTTTGGAGGAGAAAGAACTGGTTCAAAAACTGGTTCAATAATTCATATTTATCAGAAATAAATAACAACCATTATGATTATTATTATTATTATTATTAGACAGTGTGTTTATATAAAAATATTATAGGACTATATCACTCAAATTTAGCAAATGTACTTATGAATCACTGTAATGGATCTTATCACTTAAAGGATAATATATTTATTTATGATTATGATGATAATTTGTATTAGGTCAAGAGTGTATATTCATTGTTTTACAAAAGCTTCAAACATAGCTCATCCCATCAGAATTTAAAGTCTGAACTCAGATTTTATAATGTTCTTTCAGGGCAAGTTAAACAGGATCCCAGTGCTTGAACTTGATTCACAGCGGGCAATATCGCATTCGTGATCTATGCGAGCCATAATTTGTAACCACATCCTTGTTTAAAATGCGAATTATAGCCGGCACATAATTCAGTAATGAGATATACTCTGCATTTGGCTGGAGTTCAGCTGAAGTTGTACGCTTGTCTTGAAGAAATCTGGTTGAAAAATGCACGTCTGAAGTTATAGGCCCTGTGCCCAGTGAGAGAAACGTTAAACACCCTGCAGGGATCCCAGACAGAAATCTTTCAATTTCTTGTTTTTCTGTCCAGCACGATGGCTTGACAGCTAATTAATAATAGATGTGTAAAATGTCAGTTCCAGTGTGCCTGTTTTCTCAATGAGAGAGAGCGAGAGAGAGCGAGAGAGAGCGAGAGAGAGCGAGAGAGAGCGAGAGAGAGCGAGAGAGAGCGAGAGAGAGCGAGAGAGAGCGAGAGAGAGCGAGAGCGAGAGAGAGCGAGAGAGAGCGAGAGAGAGAGAGCGAGAGAGAGAGAGCGAGAGAGAGAGAGCGAGAGAGAGAGAGCGAGAGAGAGCGAGCGAGCGAGAGACTTATACATTACACAGAGAACTGCACAGATCTATCATCAGCGTGCTGGAAAACTCAATTAGGTCTGCCTGGACCTCCAAGTTATGGAGAGAAAGGGGAAGACAAAATTCATTGTCATCTCAATGGCAGTTGGTCGGCTGATGCAGGTCCTCATGAAAGTCGACTGTTTTACCCCAAAAACTAATTCTGGCATTATTTATTTAACCATGTGCCATTCAAAATCTGTATCTGACTCTTTCTTCTGAGGAACACAAAAGAAGATATTTACGTCTCTGATTTGGTGTCCATACAATCGAGGTCAATGTTGTTTGCTTACCAACATCCTTAAAATATCTGAAGTTCAGCAAATGAAAGATGGTCATACAGGTTTGGAATGACATGACGGTGCAGTAATGATGAGCGTTTTCATGTCTAGGTGTCCCTCTTTATCGGAAATATGCCCTTCTTATACAACGCACAGCTTTGAATGAAAGAGCTGAAAGATTTTCTTGGATGCACATTGTGTGGTTACAACATCTAGCCACGGCTGAAACCAGGCCATGCTAAACAGCCAAACCTCATTCCCTTGGTCCGAGCTAAATATCGCCTTGACTCCACTGCCGCCCACCATTGTTTGCAAAATGCATGGTCTGAGTCACATCATTGACCTGCGAATGAATACGTGTGTTCTTTTATTCTCTCCTTGTTCTGCGTTTAATTGAACAGAACAAAAGACTAAACCGACCCGAGGGCTTTAGAAAGCGCTGCTTGCAGAATCTGTGCCTGCATTTTGTGCCACTGTTGTACTTGCCTTGAGGTGATTCCCAACATCACGGCGAAAATTGATTTCCAGTTCGCATCCCTTTGTCTCTTAAGTCGACTTAAAACAGCGCTCACAATTTTTCCGTTCTGTCGGAGCTGTTCATGGCATGCGAAGTGATGGCAGGAGAGTTGCGCGCACTTTCAAACGGCGTAGCTTTTGATCAAATCCCCACAGTTCTATTTTGTGTAGACGATTCCCCGTTATCATAGCAGGTTTGTTGTGACAGCGTTTTCAACATCCACTGTCAGATTATTTAAACAACCCTTTCCTCCCAGAAGAACGGCCCGGTCCAGATGAGCGATCCGTCTTTGAGGGATCTCTGGGTTATAGATGTTATCCGCGGCAGCAGTTCCCCCTCAAATCTGTTATCAGCTGTTCGTGATGAATGCTGGGATTAATGAACGCTGCCCCTGGGGGATGATTTATAGTGTCTCTCTGCCATCTGACCGGCATCCCTGCTCTTGAGATCTCACAGAATTTATGACGCCTTAAAGACTTCATGCGTGATTTAAACCGCTGCGCCGTCCCTCCGATCAGAAACGAAACAAAGTGGATTGAGTTGGACACCGCAGTCTATGGCTGTTTGATTGACAGCGCTCCATGAATCTGCTCTTGTCTTGACACTAGGCCACAATCGCTCAAGACTTTGACATATGGTTGGAACAGCATCAGGCCATTTGTTTTATACTGAATCTAGGGTGCTATTGCGGGAGTTCCTGAGCTTTTGTCCCTGCTAAACCCTTGTGACTTAGTCGTGTAAATTATTTATAGTATCAATTCATATTTTAATAAAAAATGAAGTACCAATGTGGCTGACACAGGACTAGGATGTGATCATGTTTTTGCTTCTTTGTCGAGGGAGATAACGTATTCACAAAATAGAAATAGGCATTCTAAGGTAAAAAAAAACGTCATATACACCTCTGAAAACATTGTTATGTATATTGTATACTGTCAATAGACCTCCAAAAAATGACCCGCCTTAGACCTTACATGAGTTGATACTATAAATTGTTGTCAAAGTCATGGAGACTTCGGAGCCAGACTGCTTAAACCACTGGCATTTTCTTATCTTTTCCCTCCTCCAATTCAGCTTTCAGGATCACTTCAGTGCGACGACTCTTTAACCCGTTCAAAAAACTGATAAGATAAGGTAGAACTTACAGTGTTTCACTAAGTGCAATGAAACCATTGTCTGACGGAAGCTTGCAGTCCATTGTGCCATTGTGTTCACGCTTTGTAATCGGGCAAGTTGGATTCTGAACGGCAACCATGGCAACCTGTAAAAGGTGAGCTTAAGGGTTTGTCTTTTGATAGGATGAGAAAGTTGCTCGCTCTGACAGCGTATTGACCCCCAGCCGAGTGTGTTTTCTTTTTTCAGGAGGCTCAGGCCTCTGGCTCGAGGGGAACGGGGGCCCCGGGGGCCACATGGGTCAGAGGTTTCGTAAAGCTTGCGGTCAGTTGTCCCAAGAGTGGACATTTCTGTTGTCAGTTAGCGTTAAATCATGACACAGTGAAGTGGTTTGGGGAACTACTGTTTTCTGTCAGGTCTTGCTTCAGTGGGTGAGTGAATTGTGAAAGTTTCCCTTGGCATTTTGTGAAATCAAGCTTAAATGATCTGGGATTGGTTTGAATTTTGTTTAGGTTTTCAATGACGGCTTCAGTTTACTTGGCTTTGAATTTGGCTGTGACCTTTTTAGTTTTGGGGTCTGACATTTGACTGGTTTGCCATCTTTTTTGACTTGATGAGTTGAATGGTTTACTTTTATTTATATTGATCAGCTTTGGTGTCATGATGCAAAAATGTAAAATAATGTAATGTTTAGAACTGTGTGTTGGTTGTGAATGAAATTGCCTGATAGTGTTGAATACAACTGATATATTTGGATATGATTGACGTATCGGGTAATTTTTCCAAATTTTTCAACGATAATTGCTGGCCGACGAGAGCTTTACACTTAAAAAACAATGTATCAGTGCTACTCATATGGATACTTGTCACCATTGATCAATTTTTACCCTTATTGAAATTATTTTTAAAGATTGTTGCAACATTAGCAAAATCCACTGACAAAAATAAAGGGTGATTAACAACAATGATTTACTTTGGCAAAAAGTAAAAATCTAAGAATTTGGAGATGCAAGGTTTCAGAAGGACAGCCGCGATATACTGTTTATATATGATTTAGTTCTATTGCTTTTGTTTGTAGTTAAGAAAAGTCTCGTGAACATGCAGACTGGTTTCTCTGGCATTGGCGGCGAGAACTGTAGTGTCTTGTTTGAGCGTGCTCAGAGACAGAGAGAGAGAGAGAGAGAGAGAGAGAGAGAGAGAGAGGTGGATTGAAACGGCTGCTGGTGTGAGGAAACTGATCCTGGTCTTGGAGCTCTTGCGGATAAGGGGATCATACTCGCTCTCAGTGTGTGGTTTAGCACCATTCCAACACTCTGGCTTGTACAGTTGGTCTGGGCTACGACAACGCTCTCTTCCTTCCAGCTTCTCAGAGTTCTCTCTTCCAGGGACATGCAGGAAGCAACGCTAGGGATATTCAGCTCAACCGGTAGAGCATAGCGCTTACAACACCAAGGTCAGGAGTTTAATTCACAATAAAAAAGAATGATAAAAGAAAAAGTTATAATAAATTCTGTCATCATTTATTCACCCTCATGTCATTCAAAACCTATATATGAATGTTTTTTATGTGGAACACAAACGAAGATATTTTGAGATGTCTCTGTGATTCTGTGTCCATACGATGGAAGGGAAGGTTGTTTGATTGCCAACATTCTTTCGAAGTATCTTTTTTTGTTGTTCTGCAGAAGAAAGTAAGTCATACACATTTCGAATGACATGAGGATGATTAAATGATGTAAGAATGGGTGAACCATCCCTTTAAATTCATTATTTAAAAATAGTAGTTTGCTCGGTTTCATTGACTTTGTACGTTTGCGTTTAAATAGGAATAACATTAAAGGCATGATTACAAAGTATTTAAGGATTTTCAGATGGAGTTATACCAATTAAGTTGTTGTAAGAGACTCATTATCTTGTTCAAAAGGCGGAGGTATGTTTCATCCTTCTGGGTTCTTAATTTGTACGTCTTAAGAGCTCAGTGCAGCTAGCAGCAGTCTAAGCGCTTTGTTTGAAGTAGATAAGTAATTCACGGCAAGCTCTCTCCAGACATAAAGGTTTTCACTCGTTTCTCAAGCTGCCTCTGGTGCGTCTTTGTCGCAGCAGGCCTGTTTTATTTTCCCATCCTTAAAAAGCCGCCTCTTCTTGGCTAATTAAGGCGAACCACAACAGTGCCGTCGTAATGACTGAATTGTGCACAACATTATCCTTTGCCCCAAAAGGGCCTTTGTTTCCACCGCAGGCCTGCATTCTCTTACCGCTCAAGTGAAGGAAGGAGAGAGGATGAGAAAACAAGCGAGCTTCTACAGCGCTAACTCAATAATGACTTCCCACGGGGGAAAGGGACACTCAATGTCTTAATGTCCCTGGCTCGAAGTTAACTTCCTGTCCGCTTTTGTTTATCGATCTAGCCAGTGGCTAAAAATAGAACATATTTCATTTATATTCATATTTGGTTGTATAATAATTGTATTCAATAAACGTTTTGTTGAATGGGTCGTCTAACCATGTCACATTTAAGTTTAGCCGAGAAACCGTTCTTTTACTGATAAGCCAAAAAAATATTGGCTAGACATACTTTAACATGCTAGCCACATGATTTACTTATTTCTTTAGCTTGTTATCAGAATTAAACTACGGGAACTCGTTGCGAATTCTTTGCGGATGTGTACTGGAAGTTGCATTTTGAAACTGTCTATAGACTTTAATATCCGTCATTATCAAGTCAACTTATTAAAGAAACAGAATTTTTCAAAGGTGCAGATGCTTGCATATTTTGAGAGGCAAGAGCCTTAAATATTTTGATCTAAAATGTTTTTTGAAAAGTTTGAATGAAGTTATCTGTTTGCAAACAAACTTCATACATTCATGTATTATGTGTCATGTACGGCACACTGTATATAAACAAAACTTACAGAAAATTGACCGGCTGATTTAGTCCCTCTCTCTAACAAATCTCTGTCCGCCTCTATATACGTCCTGAAGGCACCAAGCGTGTTGTGTACTCTGTATCCTCATGAGACGTTGTAGTCCGCCTACATGTCCCTGTCCTCCAACGGTTCAGGAGATCACGAGGCCTGGGCGGTAATACAGAGGAATCCGGGGTTCTCCGCAGTGGGTTAATTGAAGCACAGAGAGATGGGACGGCCTCAACTCGCATGCTTTATATTTTTTGTGAATGACCACGACCTCGGAACCGTAGTGAGCGCGACCTCCCGGTATGTCGCTAATCACCATGGCGATGAAGCCTTCTAGTGACTTGCAGCTTTTAATAGCAGCCACTTGAGTTTTGGCAGCACCCAGACGCATTTGCTTCATGAATAATGTATGCCTCCGAGCCTCTTGTACTACAGGCATCTGTACATTGAGAATATTGAATTGTAGCAATATTTTTTTTCAGGATGCTTTGCATATTGCGTGTCCCCACGGGAACTTTGCGGAGATGGGTGGTATTAGTGAAACTCGGATTGGTGTATTTATTTTGGTCTGCAGCCATTTCATCTTGCTTATGATATGCGTTTGTCGATTGTATCGCCTGCGTTTTACTGTTAACATTTGAAAGCTCTTCAAAATGTTTTGCCCTAGCTCAGCAACCGCCTCTCACACAATATTCAGAGACATTTTTATTTTTTTAAACATGCACTGCGTGGCCACATGTTTAATACTTTGTTCTGCTTTTTCATTTCACATTGTGCTCAGCATTTTTGCTGTACATTTTCTGTGTACCCAAAATTTTTCTTACATTTTTCGGTCTAAAATATACTCAAAAGTGGCTGCACCCATTCACTTCTATGGTATGGACACAAAACCAATGCGAGGGAATTGGTGCTGGCGCTGTTTGGTTAACAACATTCTTCAGAAGATTTTCTTTGGTGTTCTGTGGAGGAAAGAAAGTCATACAGGTTTGAAATGACAAGAGGGCTAGTAAATGATGACATGATTTTTATTTTTAGATGAATTTCACTTTAAACATGTAATCTAATACTTATATTAAGTGAACTGTTTCATTGTTCAATGACAATAAAGACATTTTTGTCGGTTTCACAATGCATGTGAATGTGTGTCTATTCGGTTTAGTTTATCTGGTTTGTGTTACTGAAGCATCAGTTGTAAAATGATTTCCCCTGTAGGAAGCAGAGCTCATAAGCATGCCGAAATCCTACAGAGTTCTCCCTACTGTAGCCATGGCGACTGTACTTGAGCAGAATGATAAAATTTCCTCAAACAGGCAAAACCCAATTTTTTGGTTCATGCTTCCACAGGCTGCCTGTAAATAACTTGTTTATTTATGCAAACTTTTGACATTTCTCTGGATTGCAAACGATGACGTTTACCATAATATTCATGCAGGTGCATTTACACTGAATGACACCTAACCTTAAAAAAATCCCTGCATTATTAAAGTTCTCTACGTGGCTGGTACACCAATTTTCTCCAAAGGCGTAGGATAGCTTCAAGTAAGGATATGGAAAAAGGAATATACCGTATTATGAAGTTTAAAGTGTAAAGTGAGTTTAAAATTCACCCAAAAATGTTCTAAAAACCTGTATGACTGTCTTCGGCAGAACACAAAAGAAGATATTTTGAAGAATGTTGGTAAACGGTAGCCATTAACTTGCATTGATTTTGCATCCGTACAATAGAAGTCAATAGGGGCCACCGTTGTTCGGTTACAGACATTCTTCAGAATATCTTCTTTTATGTTCTGGGGAAGAAAGAAAGTCATACAGGTTTGAGATGACAAGAGGGTGAACCATCACTCCTTCATATTTGGGTATTAGTCGTGCAAGCATGTTGGTGTATGAAATCATAAAATGTGGTTGAAAAAACAGTCCTTTATCAGTTAAAGTCCCTCTTTAAAATCCCATCACCAATTTGTCCTTCATTACTCCACTGTAAAAATCTCATTTGAATATATATTTTTTTACTACTCCACCAGATCCAAACATATGATCGCCCTTGCCGAGCCCCTGCGCAAAGCCAAGCTGCAGAAGAGCCATCTAGACCTGGAGCTTGAGATTTTGGAGCATGCAGCTGAACTCGTGGTGAAAGAAGAAGAAGAAGGTGAAGACGACAGCGATGACGACTCGAGCAGCGACGACGATTCGGAGGACGAAGACACAGAGGAAAAGCAAGCAGATCCAGGCGCTGTCACTCAGCATGAAGGAAACACAGAAACGTTAACAGAGGTCAGACCTCTTGAACCCGGAATCTGCTGTGAGGTCTTGAAAGAGGACGCAGTGACTGACGGGAGAGACTCACCCCTCCTCGTGCAGATCCGGAGCGGAGAGCCACGTGAGCCCGGGCGGATGATGAAGGAGCTGGGAGAGAGGTTGGGGGAGGCGCTCAGGATAGAGGAGGATGTGCCTCAGGCAACACAATCTATTAGCAGGAGAAACACTGAGGGAGAGAGTGGGGGGGAGAGAGACCACCACCAATGTGCAGTCGGGACGGAAAGAGAAGACAGGAAAACGGCAACCAGTAAAGAGCTACTTGATGTCTGCCTTCAGAAGAATCCGCTGCGTATCGTAACCACTGATGGAATGGACAGTGATGATGAAGATCTCACAGGCGAATATAAAGGACATTAGTGGGAAGTTTGTGACTTGGATATTAAGATTCCTTAACGTTAGGACTAATGGATGTATCCCTAAATCTATCAAGGAGAAGCTTGTGCTTTTATCGATAAAATTGATGGATATATTTGTGATGACATCGCAACTGTTTGTTGGAACACAGTCACTGTATGTTTGTTATTCTGGCAAGTGTTTTATTAAAACAGTATACATTTTTACGTGTTTGATAAAACTCAAACTGTTATAACTTTAAAAGTTAATATTTTAATAATGTTTTATTAAATGGATTCAATTTATAATAACAATATTAAGTTTTTATTATTAATCGTATTATTATATTACTATTTGCATAAATAATATTTCAAATAGATATTTGTATAGGCTGAATTTTTTAAGCTAAATATTAGTATAGTTTTTCTAATAGAGTACAACTGCACGTTTTAAAATAGATCAACGATTACGACCTACAAAAACGTCTCGATCAAACAGATTTTCCTCCCACATTACTCAAGTCGAAAGTCTACAGCTCTTCAAAGAAATGTTTGCGGGTTATTATCTGAAGTGATCTTTACAGTGAGTTTCTGACGCCTGCGATGATGCTGTTCTCATCCTGTCTGCCGTTCGCTCAGAGTGTAAGATAAGTGCGTTTCAGCTGCACGCTGTCATTTCCTTGGAAGTCAAAGAGTGGGAGGTTGTTGTTTGCCGATAACGTACAGAAGAGGGCGTGGGAGTATATCTACAGGAAATGTTAGTCGCTGCCCTCTCAATCTCATGACACTCATCTTTTCTGTTATAATAAGGTCAGCAAAACAATTTTGCAGGGAAGAACCCTTACTTGTGTTTTGATTATCTCATGTCAAATATAATGTCAAAATTCTCTATTTAAATTTGAATTGTTTTGCTCTTTTTGTTGTTGCCATTGTGTGAAACGAATAGACTTGTTTTTATTTGATTGACAGCTTGCTTATGTTAAATTGTGTCAACTGCTTTTACAGTTTAAGCATCCTCAAAGGCGAACAAAAATGTCCAAATTTAATTTACAAAATTTCAGTTTGCCCTGCATGTTTAACTCCGCGCACGGCAGTTTTGAGTTAAATTGATTGATTGATCGGTCCCGTGCGACTGAAGGGTGGTCTGGTGAAAACAGTTTGATATTGTAGGGAGGCGTGAAGACAAACAGGGAAGCTCTTGTCAGGCGGATGGAGAGGGGGTTGTGTAATGTGCAAGTGGGAATTGAGGAGTAAGTTAAACCCAAGTGTTTTTCTTGAAGAGCTTTAAGTGAAGGACCAACAAGACATGCAATGGCATTAAAATCGGCTGGAATAGAGTAATACCAGTAAAGCTAGTTTGGTTGAGATGACATTTAAAGTTTCATGATGCTGATTGGATAATATGTATCGTTTATGCACAATAAAGCACACAATGTTCCCTTTGCAGAGCTGTTAACCGTAGACAATCATTATTTTGGTACCATAACAGCACAGACTGTTTCCATCTATGTTTTTCTAAAGGCAGGATGACATTAAATGTTTTTGCATTTGCATTATTTCATAAACTGTCTTGCACATCAATCACACAACAATTCGTAACAAATACTAGTTTGCTGAATCATAAGTATGCGTACACTGTAAAAAATATAACGTCAGTTGGGCTCTGCGCAATTCAGATCATTTTTATCACATTTCAAGAATGCGTGAAAATTTCGTAAAACATATTTTATTTACAGTCTATAATGTGAATCTTACAAACTGTACAATTAGTAGAAAACAGCAATACTTAATACATACATTTGAAAATTACAGAAGCAGCTTACTCGATGTGCTCTTTTAGTCAGTGAGTGCTTGGCAGTGTGCCCTTCACAGTCACAGAGTAAGTCTGTCTAATATCTCAGACTCCGTAACTAGAGATCTTCATGTCTGTCTGTCTCTCTCGGCTTCACGATTCTCCTTTTTCTTTTCTGAATCTCTCTGTCCGGCACACTGTGTTTAGGATGGATCATGTCGTTAAAGCGGCTCCCTAAGTGCGAGTCCGACCGGGCTCTCCGGCGGCACCTTGGGAGCCCGATCATTTGTCCGACCTCTATCAAACCCTCCTCCTTCATGCCTTCATTCTTTATTTTCACTTCATTGCTCTGTAGCTTGTGGGAGCCCACAGGCTGTATCAGTCTCTCCCCTGTGGGCTCCTCCATTGATTAAGTGACAGTCTGTTGAATCACCGTTTTTCATTGTAAAGAGGTTCCTATATTTCCCATTATGATGCGCACCCCTGGGAACCGGGCTGGTGCTTCGCGACGTTGCTGGCTTGTGCTTTTCCCAGCCAAGTTTTAATAGGTTTCACCTGCAGCTAAGGGGACATTTGTGTCTTTTAAATGTATTCAGCCGACAAGACCAGATGAATGTGGTGGTGTTGCGAGAGAGTTTTTTTCTCGTGCCGTATACCACCAGCTTTGACACTTAGGTGCGAGCTTCTTGTTAAAGTCTAGATTCTGCTCATCTTTAAATGCTTTTGTAAAACTAGTAATGGCATCCAGAATAAAGGTTTGTGTTTACATCATATACTGTATACAGTGCGTATTAATTTGTATTTGTAAATACATACATGTATACATATATAGGAAATATTTGTGTTTATTTATATAGTATTTACCAATAATCAAATGTATAATATATATATTATGGTCAATATGCCAAAGACCAAATTTCTACGAGGCTCCACATCTCCTCACAACTCAACAATGCTGTATTGCTGCATTCACAACTACCCAAACTAACCGGACCAAGAAGAAAAACGAACTCTGGTGCGATTCAACCCTACTAAATGAGTCGGGTGTGAAAGCACTTTAAATATTGCGCAGTCTACCTTGAAAAGTGAGATGCTTGTTCTGTCAGACTTCATTAAAATGACTGCACAGTCTTTCGGGCTCCTGATTTCTGGGTAGCACATTGCCTCAGATTGTCCTGAAGTGCACCGTAGGTTCACTGCTGACAGAACAAGGACGACGTGTTCAACCTACACGCAGGATCCCCAGTGCGCCATACTAATAGAAAACTCAATCTCGCTCCCTTTTAAGTGATGTGATTCCGGTACTTGAGCAGACGAGTAACCCTAAAGGAGAAATGAATCTGTTGCTCTCCAGGGCTCGACTTCTCCAATGACTTCTCTCCCTGTGTTGTCAACCATCTGCCTCTTTGTTTAACAGTCTTAGCAGTTCGGCAAGCTTCTTTTTGTTGCTTCAATTGATCAACAGTAGAGTTTGTAAGTACAGCTCATTTATTTATTTATTATACAAATCTTAAAAGCAGACCCAACCTGAGCTCAGAGGTTTATGAGTGTTGATATTTGATTCTGTTGAAGCTCTAATTCTGCGTTATTTTAACCGGATTTATTGTGTTTGTGCTAGAATTGTTGGGTTATATGAAAATGAAGACATATAAATGTTTATATTTAATGATAATAAAATGACTGGTAATAATTTATTGTGACAGAATTTGTTCAAAACCTGTCCGTCAAGAGGAAAGTCAAACCCACCTCTGATTTGTACTGTATATATCGGATAATATTGCTTAAATATTTGTTAGCTTAAATCGCCAATTTTTACATTTTTACAAAATGTGAAGTTTCTTAAAATATATTACGTCTCTACTCATAATGAATCATTTTGAATCAACTGTTTTATATTTTTCAGTTTTATACATAATTCGCAATGCTTCATGGGATTGTTTTCCATTCGCTCATTATAGATGCAGTAAATTACACATCTCTTCCTTTGTCTTTTTTGTCTAATTTTCAAAATCGTTGTTGCTTCTAATAAAAGTTTATAACGTTACTATTTACCTCAGAGCTAACTGGTTTGGATTGTCTCACATCTCCTTTAGTAAAGAAATCATATGAAAAAATGCTACAGATTCCCATGAGAGTATGTTTTGAGGTACTATGATTCGGTGCTTCAGCATCTCGCTACTGTCCTGAAACCTTGTATCTCCATATTTTGTCATTTCGATGATAAATCATTATTATTAGTCGCCCTCTATATGTTTGTCACAAAATAAAAATATCAAAAAGTGCTTGCAAACTTTGACATCACATTATATAATCATTAAAAAGTACAGTGTTTTTTCTTTACCTGAAAATAGATTTGGACATCCAAGCAACGTTTTGTCAAAGGGTTAGTTCAGCCCAATATGAAAATTCTGTCATGAAACCTGCATACATTTCCTTGTTCTGATAAACACAGATAAATATAAATGGACAAATGCTTGTAAGCAAACAGTTCTACCGTGGTGGTAAAAATTACAATGGCAGGCAAAAGTGCCCCAGAACTGTTTGCTTTCCTACATTCATCGAAATATCATGTGTTCAAAAGAACAACTTTTTCCTACTTTGGTAGTCAATGGGGTCCAGTAACTGTTTGGTTACAAGCATTCTTTCAAATATCTATCTCTGTGTTCATCAGAACAAAGCCATTTCGAAGAACTTTAAGGTGAGTGATTAATATCATCATTTTTATTTTTGGGTATACTATGCCTTTAAATGTCGAATTTAACTTCCTAAAGGGCATTTTGACTTCCGCCTATCAAACAAGGTCAGTTTTTGGTACACTGGTGTATGTTAGAAAAGAACAAGTGTATTGAAGCCATGTCGAATAGTTCGCTTTCTCGGATAACAGAGACACTCTTCTCGTCGCTGAATCTCGAGCTGTTCAGCCTGACTCCCAAGGCTACAGTAACAATTAGCCGAGGTGTCAGATTCAAGTAGCCTGATTGTAATGTGAATATACTCCCATTGTCTGAGACACCGAAGATATTTTCAGCCTCTAAAAGTTGTCTTCCTCTATTGTGCCAAAGGCCTCTTATTTAAGTTCATTCAGCTTTTCAACCAAGTGTCATATTTGTGTAAAGGCTTCATAAGTCAGCGTGGCAAAGTCAGTGTAGTTGTACCCAGAATTCAATCCTCGCCGCAGAGCTTCTCGACTTCGAAGAATTGCTGCTGTGAGAAAAGCCGCAATCCCTTATTAGTTTTCCATGCGAAACAAGAGTCAGAGATTAATATTTTAGCGCAAGTTTTTGTTGGAAGAAAGACCAAAAGAGTGGAGGAATTGAAAGCAACAGAGGCACCGAGCCAACCTGTCAAAGTTCTTCTCTTAGTTTCCGAGGTTTCACTCATCACTTCACCATAACTTCTTTGTTGGAGTTTTAACACGTGTTTGCATTTTTATCCAAACCATGTTTGTCTTCGGGAATTAAAAAGTCCAAGACGACGACGTGGCTACATTTGGAGTAAGATGTGCCTAGTGTTTTCACAGTTTAGTTCAACTCACATTTGTTTGTATTCTGCTTTTCACAATGCATAAATGCTATACAGAAAATGCTATGCATTTTTTAAAGAAAGTTTTTGCTTATTTTATTATCAAAAGTAATGTTCGGTTTTAAAGCAATGATAATGTGATCCTAAAGATAGGATAAAGATCCTAAAGAATAGGTCACTTTCAAGATTGCTGTATGTAAAAAGATTATCGGATTGTAGTATTTACAATAGTAATAATCAAGTCATGAAAACATGTTCTTAAAGATTATAATGTGAACATTTTTGCATGGTTTGGCATCATGTCTTCACATTTCCTCCATTTCCTATCAGCTAAGGGGCAAAGGTTATACAATCAGACCTAATACATCTTCCTCTCTCTCTCTTTCTCTACGCAGTATTTGTGTTAATCTTTAAACCTTATTGTTTTTGTTTGTGTATTTCAGTCACCGCTTACAAGCCTTGATATCGATATAGCATGTCATGCATTCACTCCACCCATGTCTTGTTATCTGTTCATAGTTGGAAAGGTTGTGGCACTGTCACATGCTTGGCTTAGTGTCTGTTCTCTCATTCCTTACACACACACATCCATAGAGTGCCCTATAATGCCACTAGGGATATGGTGTAGAGAGAAAGATCTCCTTACATGTGCATTGCTGAACGTGTTGGCTTGTCGCCTCCTGGACTGCTCTCTGACTCCTGTGGCACTGCTCTCACTCCCCGAGCGGTGTGCATTACATCTGCACATTATAATAGTACACATCGACTAAAACAGAAAGCCTAGCCAACACACACAAAGTCTTGCAAAATGCTAGCCACGATGTCAAAAAGTGAGTATAATACAAATATATTATTTAATATAAATCAAATAAGGCATAACCTGCTGATTTTAAAACGGCTGTCTGAACTGGATTGAATTTGCTCTGCACTGTGTCGTTTTAGCATTATTGGAACTGATATTCTGGCATAAAGTTATAAATTTTTAGTGTTTAAGTCGTTGATTTTTTCAGCGTTTCTGGCAACCATAAAACACAACTCAACGAAAAAAAATGAATACAGGTCAAACGTCTGGAAAAAATATCTGGAAAAATCCTTCAAATTCATATTGTACATGTCAACAAATAAATATACATTACAACAAAAAACCAATTTAACTGTAGTAATACAAGCAAAAAAATAAGGTATCAATACTGTATATTTAGATCAATATACTTAAATAACGTTTCATTAGATATTGGTTAACTATGTTGAAATGTATTCTGAGATTGTCGCCCTAGAAAACAATACACGCATTACTGCTAAAATGAGCTTTCAGAATGCCGAACAGCATCTTTGCTTGACTTTTTTAACAACCCCAAAACAACGTCACAGGAATTTGTAGCCATTTTACGAGGAGGCTAATCGATATGAATCGGTCCGATCTTATTTGTAAGTTTTAGTACGATTTGCTGCCATTGACGTTAGGTTTCGGGGCGGGGTTAGGGGAGGGGCTTCAGTATTGCTTTTACATAATGTATGTTTTTGTTCAATTTACAATTTATATGAATTAGCCACCCTTGTAAAACATGTACAAATTTCCAACCCAGTCTATCAACAATTCGTGGCACAGGCATGTCATCTAGAATCTATTGATTCGTGTTCTTTGACAAGAATTTCCCCTTTTTTCACGTCAGTCAGCACGAACATTTAACATACAGACCGCGTGTGTATAACCATTTATATATTTATAACCTGATGGGAAGTCGTACATATTTAAAGAGGTTGTTAACCAACACCTTACCCAAACTCAAACCTCAAAATCACAGCCGCAAAGGCAAATTTGGCCAAAATGCACATATAATAAAGTGACAAATAACATCACAGGAGCAAAGTCAAATCATGATAAAACAAATGAATGAGTCACCTCATTGTGTTGGTAAATACTGTATTTAGACATATGAAAGTAACCACGTTAGATTGAAAGTCGTGCTGGGTGACAGGGGAAATTCGTGTCCATGAACACAAATTAATATATTACATTTGGTGACAATATCACGTATTCCTATGATACTGTGTTGGAAATTTCCGTGACACATCAGGGGTGTGTTGTAATGCCTAAAAATGCTATGATACAAATTTGTAGGCTACACATATCAGTCATATGTGTAATGTTTTTTTTTTAAGTTATATCACTCAGTCGATCATTTAATGTGCAGCAAACATAGTCTGTGTATGTCACGCATATACACACACGTGCGATGAAGATAATGTGTAAGGATTCATCATTAGAATGTCACTATGATGTTCTCAGGGTCTCTCTTGCTGCTGCCTCCTTCCTGTCTCTCAAGGATTCTTGGGACTATAAAGGACTGACTTGGTCGTGTCAATGCCAACAAAATTCTGAGGTTAGAACGTCCTGGAGTAAAATGCTGTAAGATCTACAAAGCCATCGTACAATAAACATTTCTGACATTGGGACTGACCTGTGCTTAAGGTAATTATCACCTTACATTTAAAATAGACCAATATTTATATATTGATATATTTTAAGCATTACAGTATATTGGCTTTCAACACTTGCAGGGTGAAAGATGTTGACTGCATAACAGAGAAGTGCAATGAGTAACTCGGTACTGTGAAGTCAAGCCCTGGAATGTGTGTCAAGTGAGATAAGATGCTAATACAGTTGAGTGGAATTTGTTGCTTCTTATGTAATCTCTGAATGCATTATTACTGAGTGCATTACATTCTCAAGGTGAATGTTGACGTTGGAACCCTGAGCGATTGCTACACCCCACACAACTTTCAGAGAGAGCTTGAACGCTGTTTGTATAGCGGATCTCCTCCTCGGGTACTCTGAAGTTTCTGCCTGATGTACAAGATAGAACTGTTACGTAAAATAAATGTGAAAATAAACTAGCTGAGTCCTCCCATAGATGAGAAAAATAAGATGAAGAATTTGAAAGTCCTTACCAAGGTTGAGCTGTTTTCCTTGATGTTGGTATAAGTAGTGAAGGGACGGGTGCCGTACCTTGCTTCAAATATAAATACGTTTGTGTGGTTTTGACAAATATGAATAAATTATTATTCCGCGTTATCTTATTTTAAATTGATGATTCAAGCATGATTAAGACTTACCATTTATGATTATGATATAAACTACAGAAAGTAGTGAAAGTGACCTATTTGTCAGATATGGTGACCCATAACCAAAATGTGACCTTTGCATTTAACCCATCCAGCGAGTAGTGAAAACACACACACAGCAAGTCATGAACACACATACACCCGGAGCAGTGGGCAGCTATCACTGCAGGGCCCGGGGAGAAAGTAGGGGTGAGGAGCCTTGCTCAAGCCTTGCCGGCCCGGAGAACAGAACCGGCAACCTTCTTGTCACGAGTCCGACTCTCTAACTATTAGGCCACTACTGCCCCGTAGAGGATAATTCATGAATGCTTAGGCTATGCTAGGTCAGTGTTACTGTGAAAAGGGACTCATCATCCTGGTAGAAAATATCAGCACGCACTGTAGCCTTGAGGGCTTGTGTGTGTGATGGTATTGTTCCAGAAGAGTAAGAACGAATGGAAAGTCACAAGATGGACATAACACCGGAGACCAAGTGGCCTTTCAACATGTTTTAATTAGTTTCATGGTATATGCCTGTCATCTTTGATAATCTATTGGACTATATGTCCTGTCTCATGACTCCAGAACTGTTTGAGAGCTTTGTGTTCTTGTTTATCTATTGATAACCAATCATGTCAGCTTGATATACTCAAGTAATGACGTAGTTAGTTGACTCTGTTAGCTTAAAAACCTCTGCATTTTTAATGTAAAGGCAGGTCGGCTCGGGGAACTCCTTGGGAGTTTATTCACGACGAAGCAGAAGGCAGAAAAATGCAAAAATTGCTTCACTTTTTTCAGAAACATTTAATCATATGATGGCATTATGCTTTATTACCTCATATGAGCAAAAATGAGTCGACAGGATCTATAAAGCTGAGGAGGGTCAATTACCTTCTAATTTATCCCGTCCATGAATGTGTGTTAACATAGTCTAATCTGTCCGTGACACCAAATCAATAAACCGCCCACCCAAGCGCGATGCATCTGCTGTGGTCGACCACGGACTTGTTCCTAGCATTAGCAGAAACCTCACCCACCGCACATCTGTATGGCATTAGGATTACTGAGCGATTTACAAGCTCGCTGTGAATCCTGCATTTTCCTTATATCCCGACAGGGCAAGAAATATTGCAAAGCAGAGTAGACCTAGAAATAGGAGTAATCTCATTATATTGTTTTGGAACAACAAAATAGTTTAGTTAACAGAATCCTATGGATTCATATTATGAAATATAATAATATGAAAATCAGATGTGCATTGTGTTTCTAAAGGCCAGAATAGGTTTTCATATAGATTATCATAAAAAAGAAAAATCACAGATTTATTTATTATTCTTGGACACCAAAAAGATGAAATAGAGAGCAAAAGTCTCATGCGTCAGTATTTTCAAACTAAATCTGCAATTAAAGGTAGATTATATTAATTTAAATGTAGATTATTTTACTTATTTTCTTAAATAATAATTCATTATTTTTTTTTAATTTTTTTTAATTTATATTAATATTCATTGTATGTTAATTTTATAAGATTAAATTAAAACTACTCAACAGTTATTGATTCTTTCCGGATGTCTAACGGAAGTTAGGTCACGGCCACATAACTTTTGTTGACGTTTTTGCCAATGAAACTGTCTATACAATGTACACTTCAGTGCTCTATATATTTCATGTATTTTAACAATTGTCTCATTTGTTTTTATTTTGTTTATCTGAGCGTAAATGGGCATTTAAATGAACAACTCCTGAGCATTGACAATGCAACCTCTGAGCAATAAATTTGGTTGTGTTATATTGAAATCATGAGTTGTCAATGAATGACTTGCATGCCTCTTTTGTGTTTTCAGAACGCAAGATTTCCTCTCTGATTTATTTAAACTGGCCAATATCAATGGCAAGAACCGTTTTCAAGAAAGTCACTTTGCAAGCATCTTTCAAAATTTTGCAAAAGTGGATGGACATCCAACAAGCTTGCATGTCTCAAATCAGATTAGTCATCAGGTCGGAGCAGGGAATCATCATGTGGTATTTTCCTGCCACAGTTACATGGATCGATGTATAACGCATGATGTGCCCTAGGTGCATGTTTTACAGTTGAAAGGACTCACTCGAGTCTGCCACAATGCACCCTCTCTCAGTCAGTCAGTGACTCGCTCTCAGATTAGTCCCAGTCTCACAGCCAGCAGGAAACCTACATACCCTATAATTTAAACAATTCGGAACTATCCACAGGTCACCAAGAGTTGAATTTGTTGTTATAAGAAAGATCTATGGTTCATTTATCTATGATTCAATTTATGTTGTCGCCGATTTAGCTTATTATCTTTAGCTTGTGTTTGGCGAATTGATTTCATCCAATAAGCCAAAGTGGACAAATTGCTGGTGACATATGTTGTTATTATTGTTGCACACTATAGAATGCTGATGCGTTCCATTTTTCATGTACTTGTACATATAACGCGTCTGAAGGCTCAAGTCGCAGAGCAGAACTGTTTAATGCATGAAGCACGCACGCATGCTGTGCCAAGAATTCCGTTAATGACAGGAAAGGCCGAACTTCAAACCCGTCGAGCTTGGCCAGGTGTATTAGCAAGTCAATGCTAACACCATGTGTGGGTAATCTTACTGCAGACACATGTGACCTTGGTTAATGATTTCACTCAAAGCTGCAGGTGGTGTTTCAATTACAGCCAAATGAACTCTCCTGAGGGGCAAGTGCTCCACAAACCAGTCACTCACACAAGCGCACACTCTAATAGAAATACTGGACTCATTTGCAATACAAATAATACCACCCTTCAATAGGATCACGCACTGCTCTGGGCTGTGTAATTGAAGTTCTTTTAGTCAGTTTATATAGACAAATTGCCTTTCTTCTTCTACAAAGGGAATGCCTGTTACTCATATGTGCCCTACGGTGTATGTTTTTATGTATAGTTATGATGGTGTACAATTGATGTTTTCTTCTTGTGTCAATGACAATCATTTTCTAAAAATGTATATTAGGTGCCTTTAGCTAACATGTACATGCCTTCTATCCATAAACACAACCTTACCCAGAAGAACAGGTTCAATCTCAAGGCAAAACTGATGTCTAACTGAAAATCTGCGTTTTCAAATATACTCATGTTCTATAGTTAGTGGCTCCAAAATATTACTGCAAGAGAGAATCCACAAATGTTCATATTTGTAGTCCGTTTATTCTTTTTTGTGAGCTTTTTATCTATTCATTTGTAAATAGTTTTACATTCAAGTAAAACCCATATTCCTTAATGGCACACATACATCTTAGAAACGTCTATTTGATGTCTTTTTTGAGTTTTTGCTCGATTGCAATACGTCTATAAGACGTTTCCTATCAGATGTCATGAAGACATTTAGAACATGTCTGTAAGACGTTTATGATTAAGAATGAATTTAAAACAACTGTTTCTAAGACATCTTGTAGACGTAAATGTGCTAAAAGTTGATGAGAAACTAAAATGTGCTTTTGTTGTTGTTTTTCCTGTCTTGCCTAGTAACACTGTGATTTTGTTTTCAAGTAAACATGAAACAAAACTTTAACCTATTTACCTTCTTAATAAACGGATCTTGTAAGCAATTCATATTCTTTGTGGGCTAATGTCACCATGTGACAATTTGCAAGTGTTAATTGTTGTTCCTGTCCGATTAATCAAACAAACATTTTATTTTCTTTGGGTTCCTGTAGAAGCTCACAGTCGCTCTTTGAAAGATTGCTTTGATTACATCAGCACATTCTTCCTGACAGAAAAACAATGACAGATGACTTAGTTATGAGGCGTGGAAAACTTGTTCTCCTACCGATCATCATTAAATAACGACAAAACCACAGAGTAATGCTGAAAATATTGTTTGTTGGAATTAGGTTCATCAAAGCAAGAGCATATCAGGTCAGCAAATCCCTTTCATCTACACTTTGAACAGGCCTTTTTTGGAAAGCAGATTTCCTATTGGCATTTGAAAATCTGGCCGGGGTTGCTTTGTCGATACGTTTTTTAAACACAATAGCTTTACTACCATCATTGTGTTTGCACTAAAATGTCTCTCTGTTTGTTATTGAAGCCAGAAAAAGCTTTTCGTCACCTCAGCAACCATCTTTTCTGCTTCTGCCTCTCTGTGTTGTTCTCCTCTGTGATGAAACACTTTCTCCATTTTCCGATCCCACTTAACCTATTGTCCTTCGTTCTTTGCCTTTCTCAGCTTCTGTCTCTGGCTTTTAATGCATTTTGTCACCCACGTCTCTCTCAAGCTCTCCCTCATCTGCATTTTCTCGCATTTATCACACTGTGAGTCTGATGTGACTACGTTTTGACTCCTGTGCCGTCCCAAACTGTTGCAGACATAATAATGAAGCCCAATGGTAGGTCGGTGATCATGACACAAATCATCTTGTGTGCCGTCTCCGTAAGCGCCGGATGATTGTTTACAAATAACAACATTTAACTGACTTGCACTGAAATTGGGAGAAGAATTAAAAAAGCAGATACAAATTAGATCAAGAAATGCAGGAGGGTTGCAGTTCACGTAAGGTTATGGTGAGTCAGCAGAAACAGAGAGAGAGATGGAGAGAGCGAGAGGGCCTTTTAGAGAGAGTCTTCTAAGTTTCCATCGCTGTTAAATGAATCGAGCACACAAATTGATTGCCTGGTTGATTGCATTACGACCGCCAATGTGCGAATCAGTTCAATTGAAGTGGAACCACAACTACGTCTTGTGTGATTGTTCTGCCGTATTCAGTCCAAATGTCGTATGTGAAAGATGAAGTCTCCTTGACCTCACAGCAGGTCTGTTTAAACGTGACTTTTTTGAATTAGTAATGAAGACATGTGTCTTCCCAACGAAGGAACCGAATCAGTGGCATGAGAAAGCAGTTCACACATTGTAAAGAAAATAATGTTAAAAGGGTAATACAGCAGCTGGAAAGCCAGAAAAAATACTTTAAAATAACAAAACATTTACAGTAAATGAACATGTTTTTTTGTCCATTTTGTTATCTATTTTTGAAGTTTTACATTTCTGTACTGTATTTAAAAAATACATTAAAATGCTGTAAAGTTTTTTACTGTGCATACGAAGATTATTGTGAAAGTTTTTAGTTTTTCTGGCATATTTACATACTTTATATATTTACAGGTCTCAGTGGCAACAACATAAACAAACGTTATTTGGCCCAAACTTAACTTTTCGTAGACCTCCACGAATAATACATAACTGTCGATTTTTTATTTCATTGAATACACTTAATATACAATAAAATATCAATACAAATGAACATTGATAATAATAAAAAATGAACATAAAATAAAATAAATTGTTATATTACTAGCCAGACCGATAACCAACCACAGACCGAAGTTGACTTCGGGCCAGAAGTGTGCATCTAACCGTCTATAACAGCAAACATTTCCTTTTTTTATTCATTTGTTTAATTAAGTACTTTACATAAATAGACACCAAGCTGTAAGATTTAATGTGCAAAATATTTGGGGGGACAAATCTGAAAAACTATTTGAAAGATAAGCGAGCGCTTTCCCTTTTAAAGAGCGAAACGACATCTGAAAGCGAGAACGAGAGCTGGCAGCTGACGCAAAGCGTCTCATTTTCTTGTTTAAAGTTAGAGTGCGCCTCTGAGTTAACAAACCATGGGATTGAGCCTTCCACCACAGCCTGCGTGCATATGCATTCTCTTGCACACACACTCAGCTCGCAGGTCTTTGTTCTTGAACCTTTTGTGATGCTTGCCCTGGATTCAGCAAAGCTTGGTGCTGTTGACTGAGACTAAAGGAGCTTCTCTCTCTCTTTCGCTCGCTCTCTCTCTCTCAGTCAATTTCTCCCCCGCACCCCCAACATTCAGTCTGGCTCTCTTTGTCGTTATTTTGTTCAGTCTCTTCACCTGACTAAGCAGTCTGCCTCTCTTTCTGTAGCAAATGAATGCTTGTGCTTTCTAAGCGTCTGCCAGTGTTTGGTGCAATAATCTACCTTCCTGTAGATTTGACAGTTTTTCGCTTTTTAACTAGGTTCATCAGAGCAAAGGCCGCTCTTGGCTTTCTACCAGACACGGAGAACCTCTTTCCAAACAGGAACTTTCATGGAGACATTCCTCGCGTGGAAAAGGAAATCATGTCCACCCCCCACACGCATACTCGCACACGATTCTACCAGTGCACACAAAACTCACTGTACAACACACAGGTACATACTATAGTCAATCCTGCAGATTTGAATAAATGCAAAATGCGTTTTGTTTCAGGAGAAGACCATCAGTCTGACACATTCAGTTCAATTTAAGTTTATTTGTCTAGTGCTTTTCAATGTTTACAATGTTGCAAAGCAGCTTTACTGAAGACATGTTAAATAAGCAATTTTTACATGCTTTTAAGGGGCGGGCTCATATGATATACTGTAGATTTCTTTAAAGGCACAATTCACCCAAAAAGGAAATGAATATCATGTCATCATTAACTCATGAAGACAGAAAATACGCAGAGAAGGATCTAGATCTTGGATGATATGTGAGAGACTGCTTTTTATGCCCTTCATTTGGTAACATGCCAGCTGAGAGCTCAGGTCATGTTTTAATTCAGTTAGTGATCAAGACAAATGCATAGGGGTTGGTTACAGACAAGCATAAGCTCAAATGAGAGTCGTCGGTAGCTGGGATGTGTCACCGAGCACTGTTTACTCATCGCTGAAAACACGTTTGAAGTCCAAAACAAGCACGCGCACACACAGTGACTTTAGCCAACAAGAAGCAACCCTGAGGGCGTCAGCCAGATGTGTTTTATCTCTAAGGTGAAAGGTCAAGTAGAACAAATTGCATAAATTCATTCCCAGTAGCAAGAAAACTATCCACAGGGCTGCAGATACTCATCCGATTGTTTTCATCTGGCTTAAACTTCACATTATTTTTGTATTTTAGCCAAAAAGAACATTTACATTTACATTAGTAAAGTAGTAAAAGTTGAATCCAAAATGTGTATATGTGTAAAAATCAGGATTAGATTAGTAATTGAATTACTAGTTAAGGCGACACAAACCAAAGAAACAAAATGATAGGGATCTACCGGTCACCCCATTTTGGCATTTCACTACTGTGTCCTGTGTAAGTATAGTGCTCTTATTTTAGCATACATCAGTCCCCTCAGATTAAATTGATCATAAAGGTATCGTATTTACCCTGGAAACGAACATTTCAATGAACTAAAAGTCTCTTGGACTACGGCGGCAGGTCAGATAACAGTATGGAAGGATGTGTAACCGCAAGCCAGTGTTTTAACTTTATTAGGGATTGATTGTGAGTACTATACTGTAGTTCTCAAAGTTATGTTCGGATATTATGCCATCACTGTCTTTTTTCTGATATAATGTAGTGCAGAATATCTTTGTCCACTTCTTTGTTCAACCCTGTTACGCTGTGACCATCTCTTGGCACGGAGAATACAAATATTGTTAATTTGGTGTGTTAAGAAATAACCTTCAACCTCATGCGTTCATGGTTGAATTATCATGTTTTAGAAGAATATTATTATGGGCTCTTTTTACATTTTATAGGTCATGATTCACAATCACTGAATCTATTAAAAGTTTAGTTTCTTACTGGCGGAAAGATTATTGCCTGTTTTTCCTTTTATTTTTGTTTTCTTGAAACAAAAGTATTTTTCTTTGATAAAATGCATGAACCCAAACACTACCCACTGTTTGTTTTTATCATCAGTTAAGAGTTGACCAGTCTCATTGATCACAGAAATCATGCTTTCAGTTTTGTCTCATAATTCTTTTTGGTGGAGTATCAGTTCTGATTTCTGCGTTCTTCTGATTCATCTCTCTAATTCACCCACTCCCACATGACATCTTATCATTCGAGAGACAGCACGAAGGAGTTCAAAATCTGTGACACCAATCTGCTACAGCAGAGGTGACAGCCAAATGTACTGTTCTAATTTTAAGACATCACAGACAAGCTAAATTAGAAATCTGACAGGTATTTTCAACTTTTCTCCAAGTTTTCTGCACTCAGACAAGAAGCAAGATGTGGACTTGATCTTTGCAATTGTAATAGATTTTTTTTAACCATTTTTCCTTCCAATTTTTAATCTTCATACTTATTTTTTATTCTGATAGCTGATCTCTTTCAACTGGCAGCTGTTACTCATTTCTTAACATCTGCTCGGAATACCATTTCACAGCCTCCATCAACATCAGTCAGTAATAAACTTATGAGTCTGTAATGACGTTATATGAGAGACCCAACAGCACAGATTCTCCACCGAGAGAAAAGGGGGAACTGAGGAGGCGGGAACTCTCAAGACCAGCTAATGATTCACAGTTCATATCCCCCACACAGGGGCCCTTCTCTCTGCCATGAGGTGCCTCGTCGAGGGTTTGTTTTCACTGCGCACACTAAAATAAATGGCAGCCACAGATGAAGGCCAGCCACTTGAGGAATCGAAATCATGATGTCCGCAAGTAAAATAAAGAGCACACTCGTAGTCTGGTGCACATTACGTGTGATCTTTTCATATGCTGGCGGTTTGTTTTTCCTAATCAAGTGTAACAGGTGAAGTTTAGATTTAATGCATTTGATAAATGCTTTTATCCAATAGGAATACATTTTATCAGGATGTGTGTTCCTGTGAGACAAACTCATGACCTTGCACTGCTTACACAATGCTTTACCATTCGAGCTACACAAACAGGTGGGGTAAATTGTATTTTTTTAAGAGAATGGCTGTTTTTAGTTCTTATCACAATTTTACTAATAAAAATTTACAAAATGAGTGCAGCATGTATTGGACCAGACGTATCTTCAATTCGTCCTTGTGTCTCTTGCTCTTTGCGTTTGAATGTGAGAAAAAGTAAATATGATGGTGCGCCTGGTTTTCTGTAAAGAACTTCAATTGTGATCTCTTGCTCACAAAGCTTCCATGTGACTTTAGAGGACATGAAATACAATTTTCATCATGTAAAACCCTCTCTCGTTTTACATTTATGCATTGTGCAGATGCTTTTATCTAAAGCTGCTTACGCTGAATATAATTTGAATGTATGCATCTTATTATGCGGGATTCAAACTCATGACCTGTTCACTGCTAACCCAATGGTATACCAACTGAGGGTTATAACACTCTACACCAGCGGCCTCCAACGTGGTGCCCGTGGGCACCTGGTAGCCCGCCTGAACTCTGTAAGGTGCCCGCTAAACACAGGGCTCACCAATAATACTCAAGACAGTTGACAAATCTGTGGCTATACCGATCAGCCAAGTGCTACATCGTCATGAAAGTTTATTATTAGCAAGTGTTATAAGCTTTAATATATTCAAGTGCAAAAATATCTGAAAGAAAACTGAATTTGGTTCCGCGAGCGTAAAAATAAGGCATCACGTGTTTAAAGTTTGAAAGTATGTTATCAACAAGTAGCCCTCTAGAGGATTTTTGATATTTTGGTAGCCCTCGCTTACAAAAAGGTTGGAGACCCCTGATCTACACTATATGGGGTGGTTTCCCATACAGGGTTTAAGACTAGTCCTAGACCGCTGTAAATGTTAGAGCTGTCTAAGCTGAAAACAACTTGCATCAACATATCCTAAAATACGCCAGTGCCATTGTTTTGTCTCAAAATGCAGACACGTGACGTTTTTTGTCTGGCATTTTTGTAAAAACGACTTAAATGTCCTTATATTACTAAGGCCTAGTCCCGATTTAAGATAATCCCTGTGCGGTGAACCAGCCCTTTATCTTCTATATAACTTGACTACACTTAATACACTGCTTTAATAGTCAGCTATATAAGATATAGAGAAACGCCCATATGCCCTTGTTTGCAGTGTCCCTATTTGAACTTGTCTTTCCCCACACAGAGCCCATTTAAACACAATGCTGCCGGTGATACATGGCACAGCTCACGCAGTGGCCGTCAGTCATCCAGCCCGCGTGTCTCACCTCGACTTGTCACACGTTTGGCAATCGGAGAGTATCGTAGTACTATCGCTCTATCCGTGCCGATTAAATCTGGCGAGACTTTTAAACCGAAGACAGCGGTGATTGGGCGGCGGAGTCACGGGGTCCGCAGTCATTTCGCCCTGCCTAGAGTCAGCCAGTCAGTCGGGGGAAGGCGAGTCTGCCTGCGAGCGCTTCAACTCTGTGCGGATCCAGCGTACGCACACACGGACCTTTACACGCAATTATTGTTAATTACCGAACCCTTTTGGGTCTTTTGAGAGTCTCCTTTTCACCATGGGCGACAAAAAGAGCCCGACCAGGTAAGAAAGCGTCAGCGGTGGGTAGTTTCTGAGGCGATTTTGGTGCGGTTTTCCGCGCGGTGGATTTTCGGATGCTTTTTTCGACGAGTGTTTCTCTTTTCTCTCAGTTTGTGTTGCTCAAGCTAGAAACGAGCGCAGCTATGGCGGCTTTACCTTCTTCGCACAAGACTCGTTCCTACTCGGACAAAGAGAAGATATTTTTTTCCTCAGGATACGCCTGGCCTCTCCGGACGTTTTTTTTTAGTCGAAGTTCTCAGCGAAACGGACGGATTTGACGTTCAATTTCACGCCGTTCGCCGAGGCGATGTCTTTAGCTCGCTGGCTAACGTTAGCTGCGTGCCAGCGGACACAATTCTAGACCCTTTAAGTATATTATGTCTCTGTTAAAACCGGTTAGCTACGGGGAATAACCGCGGCTAGTTAGCTGGTTAGCGTGTATTTCCAGTATTTTCCGGTTCTAATAAACCGTCCTCGGGCGTCACTGGTCGGATTTTCTGTCACTTTGTGCCAGTGGCTTTTCTTCGTTTGCATTAACGTAACGTTATATGAGCCAGTACAACTCGGGGAATGTGTAAGGGGGCAAACGTGGAAGCTGACCCTAATAATTTAGTCTTTTTTTTGTTTTCCCCAAGGCCAAAACGACAAGCCAAACCATCGGCGGACGACGGCTTCTGGGACTGTAGCGTATGCACTTTCAGGAACAGTGCAGAAGCGTTCAAATGCAGCATCTGTGATGTACGGAAGGGCACGTCTACCAGGTAACGTTGTGGGCATTTATTTTAGGATACCTGCAGTGCAATGATCCGGCTCTCAATTGACATGCATTGGATTTCGATTCTTTACTTGTTGATTTGGTTATTTGGATCCATAGAAACTACAGTCGTCTTAAATGTCATTTGCTTGACCGTCACTGGCTCTCGATTCAGCCTGGCAGTCAGATTCGGTCATTGCAGTGGTTGGCAAACTTTGTGCTCTTCGTTTCTTTGTCTCGCATTATCGTAAACGCGAGCAGATGCTTTCCCCTGCAGCTTCATGCAGTTGGCATTGCAACGCTGCAGCAATGATGATCTTGGGTGGCTTTTGAGTCAAGTTGGATTTCTTTCTTGGATTGAGAGTCATGGCTGGTATTTGTTGGGGTTGATGAAAGGGATTTAATGTCTGGGTGTGTTTATAATGTTTTTATGCTGTATATGCTTGCATCTCCTTAACTCATTTTGCGATATTTGGTGTTCATATGCGGAAACACGTGTTTTGTGATTTCTCCAGATCTGGTCGTGAATGTACAAGGGTCAATCAGCTGTTAGAAATTAAACGATCAAGGTTGTCACAGAGTTGTTTTTGTTTTGACAGCCAAAGGTTATTAGTGTCAATGCTACAGTAGGAATCTCACAATCTTTGCTTTGAAGACCGACATGCTGTTCACCAGTTAGTTAACCTTCATATTAACCTAAGGTCAAATAGCCAGACTTTCTGGTTTGTCTAATTTGATGATTTCATTGCTGTAATTTTGCTGTGTTATTCAGGTCTAGGTGAGCAAATTTCCTCATAAAGGTCATTAAATTGAACAAAAGTTCTTATATGAGTCTGGTCGGTTTGCCTGAAATATCATCAGGCTCCTGTTCCTGTAAGAAAACCTAGCGTGAATCCTCAGTTTCGTATGTTTTACGTGTGTTTGAGCTTCGCGGTGTTTATGATGTGTGCACCCGCCAACACTTCTCATCCGCTGACTGATGTGGTGTCTGCAGCTATGAGTAATATGCGGCCGCACGCAGTAATCCCCTTTTCATCTGGTCTTTTACACTCAGTGCTTTTCTGACATTTGGAGAAAAGAAGAGGTGTCGGGATAAGTCGGAACCTCCAAAGCGGTGTAATTGTCAGCAACTATTAGTCTGTTTATTCCCCTCTAAACCCAGCAGGACTCGTGGATCTGTTTACAGAATGCAAACGCGTGCCGTTCGTAGTAATGACAGGAAATGATGGTATGCGTGCCGTCCCTGTCTCGCTGGCAGAAGACCAGCTCCTATCAGTCTGCCAAATAGAATCGCATGATATTGCTGATGAGGGCCGCTCTGTCTCTGTTTGATCTCCGCTGTCATCCTTTGATGGATATGATTGTTTGCTGATGTAAGAAGCCTGGTTCCCTTTGTAATGAGGACTAATTAGCCATCTTGTCCACGTTTGATGTATTCCAGTGGTGCACGGGAGGCAGCGTGGGGTGCTTGCAGAGAAATGATATTCTCTCCTACAAGCGTGTAGGGGTTTACGTTCTCATCCTAGCACCTTTTATCTCTTTGCCCCGATGAATGGGCCTTTGTGGTGTGATAATGCGTTCCATTCGCCAATTATTTTATCTTTGTTGGTCTTTGGAGTTCAAAGAATGCGGCATCCCTCTGTGTAATGGTGCTCCAGATTAGTGTTGCACGGTTTTGTTGTGTCAAGAAGGTCTGTTTACAGCCTCAGGATCTTTGCGTACCCTGATCTGATTAGATTCAGGCAGGGTGACCATTTTCTAGCACCGTGATGTGGTTCTCTGTGAGCTGCGTGTGCCGGTGTCCGTATATTAAGATGATAATTAAAAGCAACTTTTAAATAAAGGAGTTAATTGAGCAGAACGGAAGCAAGCAGGTCTTTTTGCCTAATTGACTCTGCGGTCGACCTCAGAAAGGTTTTGATGTTTACTTATGCGAGGGCTTGGCAATTTTACGCTCGACAGTGTTGTGTGTTTTTAAACCATTTCGAGTGAATTATGTTTATGGTTAAATAGAGACATCCTTGTTTGCACAACTTGCACGATTGTATAAGTTTGACGACAGCTTTGCTGGAGGGTATATATCTGGCTGTTTTTCACCACACAGCAGCTACACAGTCCACAGACTCGCTCACCTTGTGTTTCCATGGCATTGGAGGTCATCTAGGGTCACTGTACTGTCAAGTAGGCAGAAATCCATACTGAATCGCTGTTTGTTGAGTGCTGTGGTGTGTAATTTCTTGAGAAATCTGGTTTAGAAGTTGAAAGATTTTTGATACAGATAATAGGAATAAGAAACGTGGTAAAGTCTCAAGGAAAATGTTGGTATGATCTCTTTTTCTGTACAGCCATCAAAATCAAATTTCCTTGCATGTAGATTTGAAAGAAATAGCCATATTACAAAGTGGTTGTCAAGAAGTCATGCTGTCTTTTTCAATTATCAAATTTTGCGCTTTGACAAACGAAATGAGGGCGAGTAAATGATGAAAGAAATTTTAATTTAGCAGGACTGGCCCTTTAAAGCATCATGTTTTAATATTACATTGGAATTCCTAGAACAGGAGAGAAGAATGCAACACCGTGCTTTAGTATCCGATTCTGCGGTTGCTGTGTTTCAAGATCTATATCAGACACCTACAGGTTAGAGAGAAGAATCCATTAGGGGTTTTCTTAAGTTGATTGATGTACCGGATCAGGGGGAAGTGCCGTTTGGGCTTTGTGTTACCTTGATCTTCAGCCCAGGTGTATATTACTTTTACTTCCCCTAAAGGTCTTTGCCGGATCCCAGCCAGTTTTATTTCTCCCTTTCGAAAAAGTCAGATTTTCAGTCTAGATAAATGTGAGAAAAAAGTAAATAAAGTTACTTAAAGACTTTAATTTCCCTAAATGTTATGAAATTTAAATTGAGATTTCGTGCACATATGATGAAAGCTGCATCTAATGCAAGGTTGTTTGCACCGGCTAATTATTGTAAGCAGGTCAGCATCAACATTTAACTGTGGATTTTGTGCTCGGTTATTACCACGAATTGTTAACACGCCACCTTAGTCGTCTGTAAATTTGCTCTTGCTCTTTCTGAAGGATTGAGATGCATTGAGAACCGTTTCAGGAATTGTTTTTGAAAATCAAACCAGAAGGTACCTAAAGATACACTCCTCTATACAGTAGGCTATACACACAGAGCAGTCAAAAATACCAATTAAATGTATTTGACAAAGCTGTGCATCCAATTGCAAGCCAAGCGGATGACAATGAAATTCATATTGGTCACGTGTATTCATTAATAGTGTGAAGATTAATTGAAATTTAAAGTGCCTGGTTCCTCTTGAAACAAGATAATATTGTCTTCCTAATATTGACAAGGATTCGTTTCTGTGTATAATTGATGGAGCAGAGATTTACAATCCGGTAAATTTCATCTCCATTGCTTGAGTGCAGATTGTTGAGGATAATGTAATTACATAATCAGGCTGTGTTCACACGGTTCATTTCCGTGTCATATTCCCTCATGCCTATACTAACACACATTTATCCACACTTATCAGTAGACTCATTCTAAACATCAGGCATAAGCTTTTAATCTGCACCGTTGTGTTAAGAGATTTTAAACCCCCAGTTATTGAGACTGAAGACATTTAAACTAACTGGCACAATAGACATCTCTTACTAGAGTGAGGTCATACATGAGTTTTATTATGTGTCTTGTAGATGCAAAATAAAGGTCTTTAGTACGAGTAACGGTAAGTAGTTCATAAAATATTGAGTATGTGAGTAATGCATGTTTTCATGTGACTCCGTTTAAGGCACATTTCAATGTTAAGGTAAAGTAAATGGGAATTTTTGCGGTGGAATTATAGCATGGACCTCCATTCCTACATATTTTAATTTCAAAGTGATTGAATATACAAAACAATTAACTGTAGTTTCAAAGCTCTTTGAAATATTTTGTATTTTCCTTTTTGCTGTAATGACCGAATGTACGCCTACTGAGATTGTACTTTGAACCGTGGCCTAGAAACAGCACATAATCTTGATATTCTTGAAGTTGCCATGTTCAAATTTAAGTCCTAAGATCCTTCATGTGATTTTGAACTTGGACCTTTTGGCCTTCATTGTGTTTGTTTAGATTGGTAAGAAACGGATTTAGGTATATAGCTGGCTTTGTGAATCTAGAGGAAGGCAGATAACAAGGCACCAAGTAGGAGAGACAGGAGAGGGACAAAAAAAAGCAGAGAGAATGAATGAGTGCGGGTGAGCGAGCGTGTTGTACGTGTGGTGAGGTGGGGGTTGCGGGGAACTTCACGTAGGGTTTGATGGACGGCTCTGTTGGGACGCGCTCACTCAGCCGAGAGGCTCTCAGAGGGAAGGTGGAATAGAGCACATCATTACCCAGCGCAGGGAAGCACTGGACGCTCTCTCCTCGAGCTCACCCGTCCTCTACGCCACATGTCATTCAGAGCAGACTGCCGTTCGGCTGACTCCTGCGTAGAAAACTTAACCGCAGCCAGTGACATTCAGCGACCAAACTTAATCTGATAACCGAGTTGGAACCGAAGATGTTCTGATTGAGGGACGCTCCACACGGCGGAGTGGCTTGTAAATGAAGATAGCAGAACAGTCAATGGAAGCTGACGTGAATGACAGCCCCTCTTTATATGAGCTGGAATCTGTTTTCGCTGGAGGAAAAATAAAGCTATTCCATCTCCAGCTTTGCTTGTATATAGATGTTAGTGCTAAGAGGATTAGGCAGCTTACTTATTGCTTGCTGATGTATTTTTCTGTGACACATTGAAATTCTTCAGAGCAATAAGGGCAGGGATTCTCAAATAATGTATGTAGGACATGGCAGGGAAGCATTTTTCCTGGGAATCTACTATAGCGTTGTCTCTAGAAGTGTTTTTAGGCACATATAAAATATCAAATCAGGTTTTCTTGCAACAAGTGGAATTTGTCATTTTTACCATTGCTTTTCACCAGGTGGTGGAAAAATATTTTAAGTTACTTACAAATAATCAGATGTAGTTAATCACTTTAACTTGGACATATTTGACCAAGTTTGACAACCATCATATTTACTTACTTCTGTGCAAAAGTGAGTCACAAAGGCGCAATTGAGACGAGCTTTACTATTTGAGAGCTGAACAAAAAGCGATTCTCTAAATTTCTCCTTATTAGTTTAACAGAGCAAGCCAGTCTAGACATAAATATTCAGTACGTTGTTTTGTTGAATAGGTTATGTTTTGCACAGTTTTGCCCGTTCATACTAACCTGATACGTGACCTGTAATTATACAGGTCAAAGGCAAAGCCAGGACACAAGGTTGAGTGAGTCTGTTAGAAAAGGGATCACTCTTCCAGTTTGTCGTATAAAATGCAGTGTGACAAGTTCTTGGTGATAGATTGATCCCTATGTGTGCAAACACAAATACTACACCTGGTCTGAGTGATGAGGGGAATTGTGTGGTTTCCCGTGTTGAAAGGTCAGACAAGATAGGAAACCTTCTCTTGGACAGAGAGGCGAGATATTTGAGATGTACGGTTGTTTACTTGGAAGTAAGCTCAGATTTGTTCAAAATACATCCTCCAACCCCTTGTGTGTCTACTTGGATTGTTTCTAGATTGAGAATGCTTTAGATTAGGACTAGGATCTGACGTTTCGATTCTGATTTACAAGCTTTTGAGTCAACGATTATAGATTTAATACAAATCCTATGGATATTTCTGTAAAAGATCAATAAACATCAGATTACAATAGTCAATTAAAAACAGAAACGAAGAGCCACAAATGTGTATATTAAACGTAATCTTTGGGTATACTGAAACATAAATCACATACCTCGATCAAACAGGGTCAGGTTATTTTACATGTAAGATATAACAAACAAAATTTTACAGAATGAGCTGAACCGCTGCTTTTTATGTGAAGGTGATGTTAAATTTGACAACACACCCTGCATCCGCCTAGTTAATAAGGCTATGAATCAACGATACGCTCCCTGTTGTAACATATACCCGTTGTACAAAGAAAAGTGACATCTAGAGAATAGTAGTAGCAATAACATTCACGTTAATGAATATTCAGTTTTGCGGAAATAAGAAAGGAAAAAAAATAGATTCACTGCTTCTGAGAATTGATATCAAATCAATTAAATTATTTTGCCCAGCCCTACTTAAGATGTACAAAGGGAGTGTAGTACTCTGTTTTTAGTGTGTTTCTGTTTTACAAATCCAGATTCCATTGGGTTTTTTCTCTCACACTGTCGGCTAACTGCCCTGTTTTCCATTGCAATTCACATCAATAGAGATGTCACAGTTAGATTTTTTGCGCTGCTGAGATCTCCTCCCCAGAGAGCTATTACCTCAGGGAAGAAAGAGAGCAGAATCCCTCCAGAAGGTGGAGATGAATGTTTAATGTCTCTCCACCCAGTGGAGAATGACAGCACAAGAACCCCAGGACTGGCCTGCGCTCGAGGTGCGCTCATCACTCTATCTCAGTTCTGTACAGCAGGCACAGAGCCACTAATCGCTTAGTAGAATGGCTTATGGGAGCCTGGTCCCCAAGCTTGTTCAACATGCGCACACATGGCAGCTTCATCATCCCCCACCAGCCAAACGCTTAATGCTGCTCACCGGAGGATCAAGGCTTTCTGCAAACTGCCACTGCATGAAGCTGTCGCATTCGGCATGGGAGTGATGTAAGAGGCATCTTCAAAGCAAATGGAAGTAAGCAGTAACGGAAACTGTCAAGAAATATTCTAGCTGTTTTACCCCAAAACAACTGCTAGAAAAATGGCATTAAAATAGGCTCAGTTAAGCACTCGCCTTTGTCAGTAGCCTAATGTGAATATAAAAACCAGTCATTAAAAATGACTGTCATATTAAATTGTCATTAAAAATTCAATTATTATAGTCACATCTGTTTAAATTAATTTAATGTGTATTATAAAAACATTGTTATAGGAATAAGATGATAACATTACACTGTAAGGGGTAAGAAATTTAGGTTGTCATGAAATGTCACAATGCAAAAAAGTTATTGATACTTCAAATGTTATTTATGCAAACATATATGTATTTTTGTTTTAGGGGTCAATGTATTCATTACATTCACCCCTGCCTAATTTTTCGAAAGAAAATGTGATGTTGAGTTTATTGGTATTTATCAGTATTTCTCAGACATTGGCGTGTTTTTTTGTATGAAAGGAATTTGCACTTGAAAAATAATTTGCTAAATATTTGACATTTCAATATTCTTCCATCTGAGATTAAGCAAATCCTCATGCTCATCAGTAGAAAGTTTCTTTGTAAGGCTGCGTATTTAGTTAAACTTTACTTCTGTATTGAATACCAACAGATTGCTTTTTAGATCATGAATGAAGGAACGTCCTTGCATTCTGGTGTTATGCATAAGTAGGTTATTAACAGGTGTCTTTGAGAGATCTATTCTATTGACCTGACTATACAATCTGCAGTACGACCAGGGCATGCAAGAGTCAATGGGCATGATTGCCATTTTATGCCGTACTTGAAATGGAGAGCTGTTAATTGAGGGCTTTTTTGCAGCCTCTATTCTCTGGAGCATTCTCTCATTCTGTCTTGCCTCTACAGGCAATCTGTTTCATTTAACGCTTCTGTAATTTACCGCACCACTAATGTGTAACTGAAGCCTGTACAGTAGTATCTCAGAAATGCTTGCCATTCTTGGAATTCAAGTTTTTGTTTGAGGTGTTATTAAGTACAAAACGGCATCTTAAAATGCCACGAGAGCTCAGCTTTACAAAATGCATGCATGGGGATAATTCTTGTAACAGTTATTAAATGACAAATTTGAAATGTCTAGAAATATTCACATTATAGTTGGAAGGAAATTTCAGAGGGACACTCTGATAAAGAAGACTGGCTGGTGTACGATATTCATCTCCCTTATGGGCTTTTCTGTTTGTAAATCTCATTATTAACAACAGCGTTGTGTAATATGTGCAGCTGAGAATTATTGTTTAATATGCTGCCAAGAAATGACAGATCTGTGCAATGAGATTGGATCCTGAAGTCTGGGTTTATGCCTGTGAATTGTACATTCATGAGTTTTCAATATGAAGTTATTGAAAATGAGGGTAAATTAAAAAAATGTAATTTTATTAATGTTAGAGTGAGTTTTATCGATTCATTCTAGTAGTTATAGTTATATATATATATCTTTGCTGCTGGAAACATAAAACATATTTTGGATGGGTTGACACCAGTATGGCAGTGTGCTATTCCAAACCTTGTTCCTCTATTATATATTTTTTTACGTTGACTTTCAAGTTTGCAGCAGTAGATATGTACCATCAAAGTGAGTTCATGAACTCATTTGACATTCAATGCTTTCTCCCCCCAAAAAAGTGAGTTTCCTGAATGTCCTACTCATCAGGGCGAGGTTGTGATGTGGGCTGCGTTGTGTGGTTTTGTCGTGCTCTTGGAGTGTTGACAGCAGTCACGACATGCCAGCAAGTTCTCATGGCTGAGTTACAGCTGGCACTGATTCATGGCTTCTACACTCAGTCTTGATGATCTGCCCTGATCAAAATCTCCACATGGCAGGGGATCCACCATAGGGAGGTTAATCAAATCAATCACAGACCTATCCAGCGCTAGACTCCCAGGTAACCTCGGGTTGGAAGGAATTTTTGGATCCCCTTCAGGAGGGAAACTGAGCCAAGTACCTGTTAAGTGGAGGATTGTGTACTTTTGACAAATCCTTGGGCTGGATTAGAGAACGTTCCCCAGTGTGCTACGGTGGATGGGACTGATTGAGTTTGCGGTCTGTGCCTGGTCTAGTTTCTCGCTTATTTCTTTATGGCCACTTTGTTACCAGCAACACAGATTTAAAGTACTCTAATATAATGTAAAATGTTATGATTAAGAATTCGAAAGCAACTTGGTAAGAAATAATATACTGCAGTAAAAAACTGGAAGCATTTTATGCTTTTAAACAATAGAAAAAGCAGTTGTTTGCCTGTACAGCAACATTTGGAAGCATGTCACATCAGCACATCATCAGTGCACAGACGTCTGGAAAGACACCTTGACTCACTTTTAACCTGCCAGGCACTGTGCAGAAAGCATTGGCAACTGTTTTGGACTAGCTACAATTACTTTCCCTGAAACCTGTAATTGTGCTGCCAGAGTTCTTCATCCATTGAGTTCCAGGTTTATATCTACATTATCACCAATAGCTAATAATCACTTTTTTTGTGGGAGTGCTGCTGTTGTATTGGTTATTTGTGCACTTATATTTGAAGATGTGAATAAATCGAGGCTGTGTGCTGCTTTCACAATGATTTTGGACTGGCTTACCGTGTTTAAGGTGCTTCACTTGGCTGTAAAGTTAAATCAGTGAAACACAAAGCCTATTGTTTAATACTTGAGTTGTTTAAGATATGTTAACTCGTACTGTGCCGCGTCGGGTGTAGACAGGGTGTTAGTGCTGTGGTTGCCTAAAGACCACTCGGAAGTTGTTAACCATGCTGTTAACAGAGTTTCATATAATAACTAGTTTCATTTAATTAATAAAATGTTCCGACCCACATTCATGAAGAAAATGTACCGACCCACATTGCACTAGAAGATGCTCTTTAGTATTTTTGCTGGAGGACCTTGAAGCTCATCTAGATTCCTCTGAGGTTCTATTGATTGGTGTTGTGCTTGCCTCTTGAACATGATTGCCCATTATGAGGGATTGATTGGCTACTCACTGGCTGGTTTCTGCGAACCGACGACTATGTCCCATCAGTCATGGAGAGTGAAAGTGACATCGCTACTATCTAAGAGGCACAGGCTTTCTTCAAAACAAAGAAAGGTGTTATCTTTTGTGGCCGTATCTTTTGATAAATGGTTTGAGGTAAAGGGTGTCGATAAGACCTGGTAAAATCTGGTTTCATGCATTATGAAATGTCAGAAACAATTTTAGCAGCATATTGATGTTATGGCATCTGTTAGTAGCGGACTGCTAACTAGCCGAGCATTAACACCTCGCACTGAAATTAGTTTTGTATTGCATTGTTAATCTCACTACTAATAGCTGCTTTAGCTGTAAACTATCTTCTATAGTTTACTATTCTACTACTTTTCTATCTAAGGTCAGCTACTATGAAGGAGGATAAAAAATGATTAAGTTGTTGACGTGTTTATTGCTGGTTAGGGTTTTTCACACAATATCCAGTTTTATGGTCATTTGAAGGTAACTCCATTCCCTGAATGCTAAGGATTTGTTACCACCACAGTAACGCAAAAACGAACGTTAAGCACTTACAACATGACCGCATGGATGTAATGCATTAGCGTCAACGTACTCGCTTGAAGAATGTTGCTTGCCTTAAGCTGTAGAAATGAACCACAAACAAAAAGAGCCAAACATGCACAGCCACAGCCGATCTAATAGATTAAGCTAAGGAGGAGTCCCATGTGAAAATGTTTACACAAAGCGAAAAACACTGGCAGGTTGTAGCTCAGCCGAAATCCTTGGATACCCCCAGCTGCTACCAGATGTTGGCCATTATGTTTGAGGATCGTGAGCTGGCTCGGGCTGCGTAACGCTGTGCCTCAGCTCTTAGACGTAGCCCCTCGGCTTTTAATTAACTCAACATTGCGCAGGAGAGAGAGAGAGAGAGAGAGAGAGACTCCAGCGCACAGCCGCTGCATGCCTTCCCGCTGTTAGGGTGTGTTGCGTGCTTAGAAGCAGAAGAGAGATTCCCAAAACATTATTTTTCCCACAGGTTTTCTTTTTGTTGTTGTTATGCACGAAAATTATAGTTTGGTTGTATCTAGCGCTGTTCTCTTTTTGTTTTTTGGGAAAATATATATGTTTATGCCTTTTCTACGGCGTCATGAGTTTTCAGTCTGTGATGATGGAATTTGGTTTTGAGCGATTGTGATGGTAACTAATTGATGATACAACGTGGTGCCCCCCATGTTATGACAGCATTGGTTTAATTTTTCAAGGCCAGCAGATTGAAAGCTGCTTTCCGTCTGATTTGTGACAGATGGCTCCTAACCTTCTAACTAGTCTGATTAGTCCCAATGACAGTGCTGGAAAAATCCCACCATACTCTTATTTATTAAAGCTGTAGACTAATGAGATTACACATTCAGCAGACACAAGCGGCTGCTGAAATGCCGTCATTACATACAGAGCACCAGTGAAAGGGTCTTAGTGCTGGAATGCCTGCAGAGGGCATTATCTTGATAGGTATGTTTTAATGTCCTTAGTGCAATCCATAGACTATTTAAATGGGTTTTGAGTACACTGTGCAATGGAGAGCAGATGCATTTAGGTACAGCAAATTATGTCTGTTGGTGTTGCAATATGTTGCAGGGGAGGGGACCATATGTTGGTGGTCCTGGAGTGTTTTTGCCGTTTTGACTGACGTCTAAAGGGATACTTCCGGCTTGTATGAAAATTTCCCCATTTTTTTTCTTGCCCTCCAGGCATCCTAATTGAATTGAATCTTCTTGAAGAATAAACCAGTCGAGTTATAATACCACCTATACTTTTGCTTCCAAGCTGTAGAATGGGGGTCATTTTGTGAAGCGCCAAAAAGTGCAACTATCGAGCATTTCTCTTAAACAAACGCATCGATTCACTTAAAAAAACCTTTGTTAAGACCACGGAGTGGTGTCGATCCACATTCTTAAATCGATGGTTGCACTTTTTGAAGCTTTCAAGAAGAAAGTCACATTCACTTAGGATGTCTGAGGGCAAGCAAAACATTGAGGTGTTGCAATTTATCTCACGCATATATGAATTTATATTGCCCCTTAATTTGGGATTACAGAAATAAGGCTTTTATTTTGGTAAAAGCATTTTTTCATTCCTTTATTGATTCTTTTAATACAAAAGCTTTACGGTAGGCAAATTTTCTTTTACACAAAACTATTTTATGGGGTATTTTTTAAGAGATGCTATTGAATAAGATTGTCTTGTATTAACCCTGTAACTTTTTGTGCTTAACATTAATCCAAGACCGACAGGTAATATCTCTACTTTTAATATTAAGATTGTTTTGTGTGATTGTCTTATTATTTCCAGGCTCAGCATACTTTACTGTATTGGTTTGTCGCTCGTACTGACTGTCAATTTTGTTCAATTACGTTCGGTCCCACAGGAAACCTCGGATAAACTCCCAGCTGGTAGCTCAGCAGGTGGCCCAGCAGTACGCCACCCCTCCTCCCTCAAAGAAAGAGAAAAAGGAAAAGCCAGAGAAGGATCGAGGCGAGGGGGAGCGACCCGACAGAAGTCCACCCGACAGAAGTCCACCCGACAGCGAATACGCGGAAAAGGACAAGAGCGAGAAGGAGCAGCCCGACAAAGAGAAGAAAGACAAAGAAATCACACCAGCAATTACTAAGAAACCCAACAGCAAAAAGAACAGGTCCGTTTGTCACAAGTGTGTAGTAATGGTATGTGAGCCCTAAGATGTTGTGCTTTATAGCATGTATCCTCAAGGGTCTTTTTGATTTCTTTACAGACCCAAGTCAGACAGCCATAAAAGCCCACCCAGTGAAAGAAACAGCATTCATTCCGGCAAATCAACAACCAAGACCAAGTACTCTCACATCTCCAGGTATCTTGTTCTTATTGAGTGATTTTAAGGGATTGCAGGGTGCTTTGGCGGGTTTGGAAAACCCCTTCAGGACCAGTTTTAATGACATTTAGTTTTGTTAATGACAACCAAGCGTCTGCATTTGTACATACACATTTGTCAGTTTTTCTTTTACGATGTAACTTTTTTTTAATGAATTGTTTTAAATGATTGAATCAAAAGACATGCAAACATGGCACAAACTGACCTTTTCTAATGCAAGCCATTAAAATATCGGACTGGATGTTCCTGTGACAATGTAAAGTTTATACAGTTGAGAAAAGTGGAACAGACTTATAGAGTTTTGTTGTAGGAAAGAATACTTTTAATAGAAGAAACTACTTTTGGAAATAATGTTGTTTTTAGTTAATAGTTGTACAAAAATCAATAATGAAATCTAACTAGAATTGCCAAATTCCTAAAAATTCCCAGCCTTCGTGTGTGTGAAGGATCAGAAGTGGTGTCCATTCTTTTCCACTCTCATAAAGCGGCTGAATGGCACTGTATTAAAGCCGGAATAATGGCAGTATAATAATAATAAATGCAGCCTAAGATCTGGCTTGTCATCTTGAGAATCTGTTCATTCTGACATTGAACAAAGCTGGCAGACACAGCGCAAGTCACTGTAAAACTGCTCTTTTTCTCTCTGTCTCTGTGTCTCTCTGTTCGTGTCTGTCTCTTTCTCTCTGAATGAGTCGTGGGCTGATCTCAAATGAGCAGCACAGTTTTACTCCCCCACACACGCCCTGTTGGCTGGCTTCCTATCATTCTGTTTCTGTGTGCTGCTGCCAGAAGAGCTCATTGTGTCACATTGTCTTGGAGGCAGCTAACAGCTGAGGCTAATGCCAATCAATGAGATTCAGCTTTGTGCCGTTGCCGTGTATTGGTCTGGAAATGTGGCATTTTATTCTATGCTGTATGCTTTGTCGCGCTCTGTTGAGCGAATGTCCATTGTCCTGATGTTTAACTTTGGTGTTTATGCTGTTCAATATAAATCTCACTGGTTTGTGATGCTAAATATTTATTTTTGACACAGGCCCAAACTGAAGAACATCGACAGGAGTACAGCCCAGCAGCTGGCCATCACGGTGGGCAACGTCACAGTTATCATAACAGACTTTAAGGAGAAGACGCGCACCTCCTCCACCTCCTCCTCTACAGTCACCTCCAGCGCCGGCTCGGAACAGCAACACCAAAGCTCTGGCTCCGAGAGCATGGACAAGGGTTCATCCCGTGCTTCAACCCCAAAGGGAGACCTCTTGATCAGGCATGACGAGTCATACTGAGCGCCACGGACACGGACAAAACAGTGGGAACTCCAAGAGATGTATATTTCCTCCTTTCTCCTCCACTTTGTCTTGAGCCTACTCATTTCTATCACTGAGAAGATGGATATACTTTGTCTTTAACACACACATTACAAAACACTCACGTGGATGTTGCAAACGCATATCACTGGACCGTGGATAATCCCTCCTTTGCTTTCCTTGGTCCCACTCTCGTATGTATCGTTTTATATTTGTAAGTGGATGTGCAGCTGAATCAACAACTTTTCTCTTTTGTTAAAAAATATATCTGTAAATGTCCGCTGTGCACAATAACCACCTACGTTTTAACTATTTTGGACCATTTTTGCTCTTATTTATTATGTTGCAACTTTCTACTTTTAGACGTTTGTTTGTTTGTTTGTATGTTTAGTTTTGTTAATGCTTTGCTCAGCTAAAGTAGCTCAAGCCCTTAGTGATTTTACCGAAAACTCTTGAGAAACTTCCCACAATGGTGCTAGATACACCCTGAAATGGTTTCAGTCCTCCGGCTGGCGGTCACACCATTGAAACAGGTGCCGCTAAATCTAAGGAGACAATGGAAATATTTGCATCCGGGTGTCAGGCTGCTTTCTTCTGTTTCGGGATATTTCGATTTTACAAGACTGATTTGAACAGTTGTGTGCTGGTGTCTTTGGCTTCACCTGCAAATATTTTCCCTGAATGGGGGAAACAGCATTTCGCTCCCATTTGGTATGGAGCGGATGTCTGGGATTCACTAACTGCAAGGAAACGTGCATGATATGAGCTTTGGATTCAGAAGTTCAGTTCTTCTGCTAAACTAAACTTCAGTGATTCAACGTCTGGTTGCGCAAACGTAATCATCACTTTTTGTTTTGTGCATCCTGGAATACATATGATGTATTGTAATAACACTACAAGGGTTTGACATCTCATCTGGTCTGTAGGGCTAAAACTTCATTGTGGATCCTGCAGAAAGAAATTGATTTTAACAATAGGGCCTGATTCGGCTGCGTTTTAATCATAAGACTTTCATGTAATTGTTCCACTCTTCTCAAATGTTGATGAATTAACTAAAACAAATAGGAGACATTTGAAGAATCTGATGTGGATGTCTGGTGCAGATTGTCCTGTCAAAGCATTCAGTACTTTTACTTTTTTCATGTCTCTAAATTGACTGAAAAGCATGATTTCACAGGATATTCCCCTTCTTCATCAAAACAAAATAAGATGTCTAGCAGTCCTGCAAATTTAAAGGTTTCCTCCCTTTGAACTGTATTAAACTTGTACAAAGTTTGTGTATATGATATGAGTTTTATTTATTGAAGGACCAAAGGAATTTGATATTGATGATGTGCTAGGCAAATTAATAATTCAAAATGTAATTAACACATGTGTGATATAACATTTTAATAAAGTATAATATAATCCATTTCAATTGTGTAATTATTGTCCACTTGATGTGGTTCACTTATGCAGAATGTCTGTACACGTGTAAATTCATAGACATTCAAGTTGAATCTGCAAGGACAATGCTCTGTCATTGTACTTTGTGTTAATTCATGATCTTTAGTTACTCTGGCATAAAGTTATTACAGTGAAATCTCATTTAGCTGTTTTTCTCCCTGAATTGTGTACATTATAGATGTGCATTTGTCACAACTTGATTCATTTGCAACTTTGAAGTTGAAACTGATTTCTTGGATAGGCTGGTTCTTGTGCTTATGGCAACCTTTAGCCGAAGTATAGACTACATGCGTCATGTGTAAATGAAGGCTTTACTGAATCGGTTACATTGTGTCTTTTGATGTATTTGTGATGTTAACCTGCCAAACGGCTCTTGATTGTTGGATACAAAGCATTTGGATTGATTTGGATTAGGAATATAGATTTATGACCAAATGATATAAGTATAATTTTATTAAATATAATTAAGCATAAACACACACTTGTCAAGGCACTATTGTTTGTTTTATTTTTCCTAGAAGTATGCAAATTTGTAACCGGTTTGACAAAAATATGGGGTGCGGTTATTCAGCGTTATTCTAATGATTGAGATTTTACAACATTAACCCCTGCAAAGTCATCAAATGTTCAAAGCAATGTACATAGCCTGTGCAACATTTCTTGAAATCAATGAATATAGCCATTTTTCACTTGCCTTACCCGCTGTCGTAAACTGTTACCTGAATTTTGTAAAACTGTAAAGAGAAAAAAGAACAACAAATTGTATCTTAATTTATTTAAATTTGAAGAGGGAGTAACAAGATTTTCGGAATTGAAACTGTGCTTATGTATAACAAAATGGTGCAAAAGCCAACATTATAGGCTATGAATGGCAACGAAGCTAAACATTTTCTTTCCTTTTTACACGCAAGCAGTTCTGTTCTTGTGTACGACCAGTAACCTTAATTTACTGTGTAAAGATGGTTACATTTTTTTAGCTTTGTTTTTAGAAACCCAAATGTAGAATGCTTGTTTACATGATATAGAGCTAAACTTGTGAAATTGTAGTCACGGCTCCTTTAATTTTGTCTTGTAAAAATGCTTTTACGGTTTCATTTTGCATAGTAACCTGTGTTAGTTGGTTTTCTTTCGTTTCTTGCTAGTTCCTGTGTTATCGGTAATTTTGTGGGGTTTGCGTTCATTTGACTTGTAAATGTATTTTGGGATTTTTTTTTCTTGCATTTTCCCTGGTTTTATTTTTTTAAATGGATCACTGCTCCTTGTCTATCGCTCATTTGACGCGAACTTTCAACACGACTTTTGGCATGTGCACGACTTCGCTTTTAGAAGCGTTTTATAATTTCCCTGCCTTCGAGTAGAAATGTCTATTGATGCATTTTGCTTGTGTTTTTTCCACAAATAAAATGTTAAATTTAATGGAACGGTGTTGGTCTTTTTTCCCACAGCAATAGCTAAGGTAACTTTTGGAGGTTCTATTTAAAGAAATGCAATATCATATATATAACCATGTGTTCATAGGTGTGTAAAGGCCTTACATAATGAAGCGTTATGTTTTTATTACCTTGGAATAACTTTTTCCATCTACACACATCGCCATGTTGTTTCCACTGTAGCCCTAAACGGACAAACTGCACAGAGTGAGTTTCATAAATACGCTATGTCCTTCTGATGCTGCTAAATTTCATACACTACCTTTAAAGTAGACTACATGAACACTGCAACCACAGTTAAAAACTCATATTATTACACTACAAAATCTAAGAAGCATTTTCAAATGACCTTACAAACTTTTGATAGACACAATTAAGTATGCAGAATAGGGGTTTTAGTCAGATGTGCTGCAATGTGTCTCGGTCTTGTAGAAAGATCTGGGTTGTGGCCTGCTGGGAGATGTCTTCGCTGGGACGGAGATGTCAGACCGGGGCTTTCACCTCTCATGTAAAGCATTGACACTAGACCCAGGGGAGATCAACAGCCGAAGCCCTTCACACACGTATTAAACTCCCTTTCTGTCTCTAGTTAAATGATTCGTATCAGGGTTTCCGGATGCATTAAACTCTGTAGATTTTCATTGTACATTTCAACCTCCTGCGTAAGGTTTTTTTAAAACTTTGAAACAAATTCATCGTTGACTGCTTGCGAATATATTTGTTTATATTGTCTCAAACTCTATACAGAGTCAGTCAGATCTGTCCTTAACCGAGCCACTACCAAAACAGTGCGGTTCTCAGAAAAAAGTACCCAAGCTGTAACTTGGACGTTACGCTTTTAAGAAGACCCTTATGTACAAATATTCTCCTTTAAACTTCTAATATCTACGTATCTCTTGAGTAATATGTATCGGTTCCAAATATGTACCATGCTTTTTGAAAGTGTACCACACCAGTGACAGCTACATTTGTTGACCATTTTTCTGAAAGTGCTCTCAGAGTAAACAGCAGTATTTGAAACGTTGAACAGCAATAAAAGACACTATATCTACATGCGTCACACAGTAGCCGATCTGGAATGGACTTCACAATCACTTAATCATTATTCTTAGATCTTAACAATCATCCCTTTTGTGATAACCTACCAAATACTATTATACTATTAAAACACGACCTAACATTTATATTGACATTCATGCTGCATAGCCAATGAAAATCTGTTGACCAGGAAATGAACGTACTGTCTAGACGACTTCTCGTAAATACTTCCGTGTTTGTAATTTTTTGACAAACATCTATATTATGATATTCAAAGGATGTGGATTTGAAAACGGATGTATAGGGTTATTTATCTCTTAGCCGGCAAGTATTCAGTTAAGCTATTGATGCCCGTCAGTGTGTTTTGTTGATGTTCTAATATTTCATAATGTGCATGAGAACTGAACTTCAATTGATTTAAGGGTAAGCAAAATGAAAAATAGGTTTTTGGGCAGTCTTGGGACAGTGTGGCTTTGATGCGTAGGTATAGGCCGGTGTGAGATTTAGATGATATCATCTTGCCGAAAGCAAACATCATGTTTTCACAATGTTGCAGTATTGGAATTGAAAATATAAAATGTGTTATTCCTAATGTCTGAGTAAAAAAACCCACCCCTTTCAAGTAATTCGTTTTTCATACGTTTCTAGTAATTAAACGTACATACATATATGTATATATACTGTAAATAAATAAAATGCAGATGAGCAAACAACAAATTAAGCATAAAAAAAGAACAGAACCTGTTGGATTCTTGCACTTTCCCTTTTTGGGGATGCTCATACGTTGGAAACGGTATAACAGACAATTTTAGTGGTTATGAAACTGCGACTTTTTCAATCTGTGGTAAACCTTGAAACTGGCATTTGGCACCAGCCTACTTCCAAGTGGAGACAGACTTAACTCATTATCTGCGTTACGTTAGAAGCACTATGCAAATGATCAGACCTGATCTGAAACAGTCATCTCCTTAACACGCAAGTCAAATTTAAAGGTTTGTTGAAGATACGTTGAGTCACACAATAGGGCTTAAATGCACTTTAAGTATAACAATCAATCTGAGTAAGTATGAACAAGGGCTCAAGTTTAAATCGCTTTCAATACGCTTCACCTCCATCATCACCCCAAATCTCCCATAATCCTTTAGTCGCTTAGATTGCGATCGAGCCTCTCAGCACATGTCTGGTCTCCAGTGCCCTGTAGCTTCTATCATTAAATGGCAAAACCAATTGTAGTTTTAAGTTCTCTCCCTGGGCTATCCGGTGACAGGCTCTGCTTCACCCCGCTGTGTTCGCCCTGACTGATGCGTTTCCAGACAAGCCCCGGGGTTCTCCAGAGAGCCAGATGGAGAGGGGAGCCTTATCCCTACCGTTCCCCACCTTGTTCTCGCTCCAGATGGGTCTTTTCCACAGCATTCCCTCCCTCCAGACCACAGGGTGAGGAATTCCATATGTTGGGGAAGGGGGAGAACATCTGCAGATAAGGGAAAAGCTTTTCATTCGGAGAGAAAATCAACAGGCAATGTTCCAAAGGGTTGCAGAACGTGTTTAACAGAGCCTCCATGGAGACAAGAAAAAAAATGTGAGTATAATAGCACAATAAATTGGTGTTTGGAGAAGTTTATATTAACTGGAGTGAGTTATTTACTGTTCGGGGATAATATTCATCTGTGGATTTATGATACAAGGCTGCTGAGTTAAAGGTTCAGTGTGTAATTTTTGGGGATGATCTATTGATAGGAATGCAATATAATATACATAGCTTTGTCTTTAGAGGTGTAGAAAGAGCATACACAATAAAGTGTTATGTTTTTATTACATTAGAATGAGCTATTTCTATATACATAAACCGCGGGTCCGCTTACATGTAATTTTCAATGTTCTGTCAGCCGTCGTTGTGTTTTGAAAGGGAGGGGCGAAGTGAGCGGTTCGCTGCAATTCCCAACCTCGCCGCTTGATATTACTTTAATAAGAGAGTATTTGTGTACATGAATTGCCCCTCGAAAAATCTGTTTTAGATTGCGAATGGCCGGTTTGTTAAGATTGATGGGAAATAAAACCCTAATGGAACATAATTAAAAGGATTGAATCTTGTGTCACTGTATCACATACCACAATTTGGTCACACTAACTTGCTCATGCTGTCAAAAATCATGCTTGATGTGAATTGATTTTTTTAACCTGTTATGTCACAAACACTGGATTGAGAATTTATGACCAAGCATATCTTATTGTTTACATTCACACAAATGCACTCACAGGTCCCGCCATAAAACAAGCACGACTGATCCAGCCTGGGCATGTCGGTCTAGCGGAATCAATAAGCAAAATCATTTAGCTGATGAGCGCTGGGTCGATGGAGCATTGATCTCCACCTTGCAGGAAGGAATTCCTGCACGCTTGGAAATTGAGCCAGTCTTTGTTTAGTTCAGGGAGGCACACGGTTTGATGGATTCGAGACAATTATGGTTCAGACGGTTTAAAACAATGCAGCAGTGGGGAGTGAGATGGCCACAGTGATCTGTTTGGCTAAGTGTTTTGAGAAGCCGTTTCATCTTTCTCTCTGTCATCCATAAACAAGTTTATTATTCATCAACAGTAGATCTAGTACTACATCTCAATATCTGTGCTCACAGTCTAGAGATATTTTGAGTGGCATTGATGTATCTGTGCCTTTAAATTAACTAAATATTTATTTAAAGGAGCAATGTGGAGATTTTGGCAGCATCTAGCATTGCGGTTGCACATTGCAAACAACAGTTCACCCCCCCCCCCCCCCCCCCTTCCCATTCGAAGCACTAAGGTGGCTCTCACAGGACAAAGATGTCATTGCGTTTTTGCTTCTTTGCTTGAAGGAGATAACGTATTAACAAAAGTAGTGCAGTGTGTACGTTTAGGGCTACTGTTGAAACAACATGGTTGTTTTAGGGTGTGCACCTATGAAAACATTCAGTGGATCCTCCAATTAATTACACATTGGACCTTTAATGTTGCCATATCCAAAAAAACTGTCTTGGCCTTTTTGCAGTGCGGCTAACTAGGTATTGTGGCACAGCCCCAGACAACAGATCATCATAACATTGAATTTCTCACCAAATCTTCTTTTCCTAGAACATGACAGGACATATTTACTTTACAATCCCAGCAGTGGTGTAAAAACTGCACTTATCATACGATCTGAGATATCGTTGTCATGCTGAGTTATAGAATGTGTTTTCTAAGAACACTTCATTGTTTGATCTTTGTTTGCCTTTGTGAATGGCTGCTTCACTGCACAGTGATAAATACCGACCTGGGTGACAAGAGAATGTGCGTGAGAGGAAAAAAAGAAAGCCTGTGGAGAGACAAAATTTGCATGACCAAGTCATTATGCATGAACGAGATATTGACAAACGAGGGAATTCTCTGACAGAAATAGAAAATGTAGAATTAATTAAAACACACATTTTGCAGAACACGCAGGAGCCGTTATTAATAAATGATATTTGAATGCTTTTATATCGCGCGAGAGGCGTATCTACAGGTCTGCAGTAATAAGTCCACTGCTGGTCGTATCTTTATTTGTCTTGATTTGCAACAGCTCCTGTGGGCTTGTCTTTGTGTTCGTTTTAAAACGTTCTGAGCACTGCACAAGAATCTCTGGAGGCTTAGAAACTCAACAGCTATTTTTATAGCTGTTACACACTGCAAAACATTTTTCTTATTTCTTGATGTTCAAATCAATCGAAGCTATGAGGGTTAATTCAATAAGAAAGCATATTTTTCAATAAATCGAAGCACCTTTTTTTGTGTATGAATGGGTTCATATTGTGGTCTCTGAAGCGTTTGATGGCAGAATTGTTGCTAATTCTTTTAATTTAGCTGTGAGCGACTTTCTCGCATGAATGTATTTATAGCATTTAATGCATATGCTTTATCATTTGAAGTAATTACCCTTGAAGAAATGCTTTCTCATTGCCACCCACCCAGATGTGTAATCATTCCTGACCCTCTCGGTAATCTGCTTCTGTTAAGTATCTGAACCGCATGTGAGGCCCTGGCCGCTAAATAATTAATGAGAATAAATTGCACCCAACGCAACCTCCATTTATCTTAGTGCTAATAACGGAGATTTCACCCGCCTGGCTCTAATCTCACAGCTGACCAGTGAGTGAATAACTTCACACGCACACACACACACCTTGGGTTTCCATAAACACCTTTACCTTTCAATGAGTAAACATGATTTTACCTAAAACCCCCAACCTTAACCCTTACACAAACTTTTATGCAAAATAAAGTTTTGTCCCCATGCTGTAAGGTTTACCAGGACACACACCCACACACCACAAACTGCAGCTTCCAGAAACAAAATTCCCTGTCATGATCACAATGAACAGGGTAAAACATATCACTTAAATACCTGTATCGTTACATTTTATTTGTACACCTACTTTGTTCATGTCAAAGCATTTTCTGCATCATTGACATTGCGCTCAGTTGGAAATTACAGTACAGAGGCTGGATCCAATGTGGGCCTACTGAAATCTGGCAGCCCACTACATATGTGTGTGACTCATGTCCAATCTAAACTTCTCCAAAGCCTCATGAGTCAGGAAGGGAGGTGGAGAGTAAGGGAGAGAAAGGATGAGGTGGGGTAAGGCAACATACTCATTTACTTCTTCCTCTGAGGACATGAAGGTTGTTTCTGCCGCAGTCAGCTACTGGGAGGGTTGAGTTGAAGACGTAGTCTGTCATTCTGGCACACTTCTAACAAGCCATAATAAAAATGTTTTGTTTTTTAAGTATTGCATGATTAAGAAGATAAGGTACAATGACTGAAGCACAAAACAGACATCCGCAACCCTGATAGCACTCATACATTTGGGAAACGTCCATTTGTGGTCTGATTTATATTTGCAAGACGTATTTTTGCTCTTCTGCAGTACGTCTGTGAGACGTTCCCTGTCAGATGTCATATAGCCATCTAGACGATGTCTGTAAGAAGTTTATGATTTAGAATGTATGTAAGACTGCCTTTTCTTAGACGTGTATCGGATGTGTTCACACAACGGATGTATTTTAGATCTCCAGTAGACGTCTTACAGACGTTCCTGTTTGAATTCGATTTTTTTATGTGACCTTCACCTGTTTCAGCTCTCACTCTACTCCAATACGTGAGGCTATTTTCTGTGACAACGCAGCTTAAATGTTCCCGCTACCCGAACGGCACTTTCCGCAAGCTATCAGAAAAATGCTAATGAGGCAAATGTGTGATGCAAGTTCGCTCTCCACTGACCATATTATTCTTCAACCAGCTCTGACCTTTGATGGGAATGAATCTTATCATCTCCAGGCGCCACCTCTCTCGGGAGCCTTTAGTATTTCACAGGCATACCAATCATCTGCTCTCCAACAGTAAGAGAACTTTAAGGAGACAGCTCTGCTGTATGGGTGGAGAGTTATAGCTCTGCTTTGTATTCTCCCACTCTGAGTCACATATCTTTTAATATCACAGATTTATGTTTAGTCTTTTTTTCTCAGGGCGTGCAAGAGTCACTCTTTATATCATCGTTTGGAATCTACTTTTATTCTGTTCAAATATTGAAGTAAACAACCTGAACTATAAATGAAAGCTGCTGGTCCGGACCTGGTATGAACACAAAACCACTGAGACATTTCTCAAAATATATTCTTTTGAGTTTCACAGAAGAACGAGTGATATAAAAGCTCTAAACAACATGAGGGTGAGTACCTGTTGACAAAGCTTTTGGGGTAAACTTTTCCTTTAGTAGAAATGATTACATTACATTATTTGTTGATCTTTTTTCGTCTCCCACTTGTTCTTTTTTTGCCTTTAAATAAGTTTGCCCCTAAAAGCCAGTTTACACAAATATATATATGTATTTCCATTTCTTTATCAACTCGACGAGCTGAAAGAGGCCTTTACTGGGTGGGTTTGAAATGACATGCCGTATGCAGGTGGGTTTATTTGGAGCTCTGCTGAGGGCCAATGGAGAGGCTCAATCGAGTTTATATGAGGATTCACAGGAAGTGTTGGCATGGAAGAGGGCTGTCTGAAATATCAGTACCTACAAGTGCAACGTGTTGTGCCAACCTCCAGCGTTTCACTGCCAACTGGCACGCTTACTGGGGTAGCAACTCTACAGAGTACACTGAGAAATTCCAGTGTGGTAACAAGTTCACTAACGTAATGGCCAGATGGTGAGAAAAGAATATGAATATTAGCCTACCGCAACAGCAGGATTTCATTTGGCATTAGAGCCAGATTAGAATTTCATATGCAGAGCAATAAAGCGTTTCATTTCATATGTAAAAATACACTATATAGCCTATTCCAATAGGAAGTGAGCATTATATTAGTGTTACATATAGATCTTTACAGTAATTGATTTGGGAATTATAATCCTTATAAATAAAAGTACTAGAAATATTTTAGTTTGAAGGCAGAGTTCTCTTTTTTTATCTCTCGCCATATTTTTCAATATCCGAGAGATTGCCTTTATTCCATAAGAGCTGATCAGAAAGCAGTCAGAGAAATTACCCACCCCAGGCACCATTTTTTCATTCTCCCCTGCTCATCATGATGCATAAATCCACATTCTAGAAAAAAATCATCCCTATTCCGCTCCCTAAAACAGCATTAAGTGAATGAGATGTCTGTTGGCTTTCAGATAGAAATTGGCAGGGCTTCTGGCATATATTTCATCAGTGGTCCAGCCTCACCTCTATCGCTGGGAATTAATGGCCGGGATTTTCATGAATGTAAAAGCAGCGCGGCTTGGCAACCACACACACAATAACCGGGTGATGCGCGAGCACGTTTTTGGATTTGGAGGTGCTTATAGCAGGGTGGTGGAAAGTTCTTGCAGTGTGTTTGTGCGTGCGCGCTTGTGTGTGTGCGTGTGTGTGTGTGTGTGAGAGAGAGAAAGAGACAAACACTAATGAACTAAGTGAAAATTTGACTTCTACAAGACACAAAAAGTTAAATACATCAATACATAAATTGATTCTGTTTTACAGTCATTAAATAAGAATCAATATCCGAGGGGTGAAATGTACCACAAGAGTATCATGACCTACATGTTTCTCTTGTGTGTCTAAGAGTGCATAAAATTGATGTGCAGAATGAAAAAAAAATGGATTAAAATGAACAGCAAAGCTTTTCAGGATTCAGGATGTTTAAAAAAAGCTTTAACTGAATATGGACCTTAATGTTCATGTTATGCATATTAATGCATATGTGGTTATGACAATTTAACACAGAAAGTGTACTTAACAAAAAAAAAGCGATACTGCTGTCCTTTTTTTTCTTTTTTTTTAAATGCTTTATTGAACATTTTGTTATAACAAAACAATGTTACAACAGAAACTTAACATAAAGAAACACTTAGATTAATTAAAAGAGAGAAAATAAAACATGGCTCGAAACAGACAAGACAAGACAAAAAAAAATTATTATAATACTAAGACAAAACAAAAACAAAGACAAGAGAAGGAGTTACACAAACGATAAAAAATAAATTACAAATTAAATAGGTTGAAAAGCTTATAAGCAGAGCAAATTCACAAAGTCCTTTGTGCTTTCATATCGGAAGAAAACATAATTGTTTTTAAATACAGTTTTATCTCTTGTCGAAATACTATAAAAATAGGTTTGTTATTAGAAAATTTACATTTATGTATATAAAAGTTACATAGAGAAGATACCGCCATCCTCGGAAATATCGCTGAACGCATCAATGACGTATTTTGCGCGGCTCGCTTGATAACCAATCAGAAGACTGAACGGCGGCTCGGTCATTAACGTGACTGTTCGGCCAAATAACTGAAGTATTTTTAAATATGTTGCGTACTGGACTACAAATAATCGTCAGAGCACAAGTACGGTCTTGAACTCCTACCTTACATTTTACGACAGCAGGTGCCTGTAAACGTCGAGTGTTGTGCCTATGTGCTTGCTTCCGTTTCATGGATGTTGTTTTAAATGGTTTAATGGTGTTGTTATAAGTTTTATTAGAGATATCCGGATGAAAGGGGCCGAGGGGAACAAGTTAAGGTGGATTAAACGGCCCGGTTGTTGTTTTTAGTGGTTTTGCTCTGCCATCTAGCGGTTACCAAACCATTCCTCACACCGTCCTTGTGTGCGCGAGCGTGCGCTTCTCCTCGTGTGAGCGCGTGTGACAGACAGCATCCTCCGCTTCATTAACTCGTTAATTGCTTTCTTCATTGAATCGCAGCTTGAGAAGAAGTGATGGCTTGTGACAGTCGATGGTGCCGTGCCAATTTGTGACACTTAGATGTCAATTTCATCCATTACCGTCATCATAGCTGTCAGTCCAGTATCTAGCTGCAGCGCTACAGCCCAGCAAGCAATTTTTGGTTTAAAAGACGTCTATTAGCCGTCTAAACATAGCCCAGACGTCTAGGCTAAAACAAGGCTAAATTTGGGCTGTCAGTGAAAAGTTAATAGACGTCTAATCATTACCGAAGAATAGCCTAGTCATCAAATAGACCGCTATTAAACGAATACACGTAGACGTCTAATAGACGGTGAATTTGGGTCTCGAAGCTAAAACAAGGCTAAATTTGGGCTGTCAGTGAAAAGTTAATAGACGTCTAATCATTACCGAAGAATAGCCTAGTCATCAAATAGACCGCTATTAAACGAACACACGTAGACGTCTAATAGACGGTGAATTTGGGTCTCTAAGTTACAACAAAGCTAAATTTTGGCTGTCAGGGAAAATTTAATACGTCTAACCATAATCATCAAATAGACAGATTATGAATGCCTACATAATAGATAACCACACAATACCCAAAATATTTTTTGTTAACTAAATTTAACATGTTCTTCTCATAAATAGCAATTAATACAAACAAATTAAATATAAAGCTTTTATTAATAAAACCAACAATTGTAAAAAAGACAAAATGGAAAACATAAGAAATAATATATTCGTTACAACAAAATCAAATGAATTAAGATTTGAACTTCTTTAGAATTTTTTTAAATAAAGGACAACCAATAATAATACAAATAACAAGAAAATCTAACAATAGTAAACTGATTCATTTTTTTCTATACCCACCCCCCCCCAACTCTCCCTGGTGCTTGCTTAAAATGGCATTCCTCAGTTCAAATTCAGTTGCCATTGGGAAGTTGGTCATCACAGCATCTGCAAAGAAAAAAAAACAAGCATGATAAAAGGCTTTTTGGACATCATCGTGTTTTAGTTTATACATTAATTGTAACGGATTTGATAATAGGGCTCGGTAATATAGCGCTGACATATATACTGATTTGGAAAATGTTTATATCAACACAGACTGATGTCATAAAGAAAATACATTAAATCATTAAAATGATAGTATACATCACCTTTAAGCCAAACGACAGACATGCAAACACAAGCACATACCTGCAATGACCGAGAACAGAGTGGTCTTCTCAAAAGCTGCCTTCTGCAGCGTACCACCCACCTTCATATTAAAATTGGACATGAGGCTGTTTTGCAAAACCCTAAAACAAAAAAAGTGTTAACAATTGGTAACAAATACGAACATGACAAATTGTTTATTTTTTTGGAAATACTTTTACAATATTACAATACTTTGTTGTGAAAACATGGAATAATTAGTGAGTATGGTCACCACAATGTTTGATTTATGTTGCATGTTTTGAAGGCTTTACCTGTCCAGCATCCTTCTGGTACGTCTTTAACATTTCTGCCACCGACTTTGCACAGTTTTGACACCTGAGTAACAAATGTCAATGTCAGGCAGATAGAAAAATATGCTTCAGTGTACAAGTGTGCACCGACCTTAAATGTTAATGACCATTGAGCTGCAAGTTTTCCATCATTAGCCCTATAAAACTCTTTATTCAAGCTGATTGCTGGCCCACACTGAGAAATAGTTTTTCCCCCTGTAGGTCCCCTCACAATCGGTGTCTGCCTCAATACTGTCTGCCAAAATTTAACTCTGTGGTAGTAACTAAAAAGTAGTCAAGTAAACATTTAAACCTCAACTGTACATCAACAGCACTATTCTAATACACACAGATACTTTTTGTAATCGCTAATTTTATATTGACAATTTAAATTTGAATTTTTTTAACACTGTAATATGCAATTATTTTTGAAGTTTCAAACTCTGTTATGGTACTTCGTAACAAAAAGGTCTATTCTATTAGATCTATCTCTGTATGCAACAAGCCATTGCACTGTCACACATTCAATATTACAGATTAAATTATTTTTGGACTTTATGAAAGGAGAAAGCTTTAGTGAGGGCATTTTGTTGTTGTTTTACCATTGCTGTCCGGGTCTCCATACAATCCAGCTGCCTTTCCAAGCATTGGAAATCCTCCATAGTGGCCAATGCAGACAGTTGGACACCAGTGTCTGTTTCCACCCTTTGGCCAACTCTTTTTAATTCTTTTATTTCAACAAGAAGCGTTAGCACCTTTCTTTGAAACCCTAAATGCAACAAAGGCAGTGTTACTTTCAAATATTAAAAAAAAGTACCACAACACTAAAATACTTCCATAACAAAAACTTAGCATGACAATATGAGCATGTATGTATTCATGCATGAATGAATGCATGTGTGTATATACATATATATATATTTGTTATGCATATTTATTGCTGTGCTTTGTTCACTGGATAATTATCAATAAAACTTTTAGTGCATTTAAATCAAAGAACGTGGATCACATCACTCCAGTTCTGAGGTATTCATACTGAATTGACTTCCACAGTAGATATAAAATAATTTAGACCACGTATCTTGGTGATTGCCATCGGGATATGAAGCGATTTCCAACCAACATAACACAAAGTGCTTTTAAACCAAATCCCTTGCTTTGAGATAACCACTAAATGGCATACTCTAGCCCTGCTATCTGCTAAAATTTCACGGTCCCTACAAAATATGAAATGTAGAATGGAAACATGACAAAGAGATAACACAGTTACTTACAAGAAAATTGAACGTATTCCTTTTGCCCGTCTGTTGATCGCGTTGATTAGCTTCTACACCTGTGGCTTCTGCTCACGTGTTGGTTTTTAAAAAAATGGCGTCGGCGGTTTTGTTTATCGCGAGATCTGGCCGAATTCTCTACCAACTTCCAAGTCTCGCGTTGGCAGTGGCCATGTCTCAGTACTAGGGCAAATTGCCACCTACAGGTTGGGATATGTAATTGCATGTTTATTTAACAAAGTAAAAAATTCTAATCGGGAAATGTAATGTGTGACAGTACAAATAATGCAAATTAAAACTTGGCCAAAATTACTTTGTTGTTATGATGTCATGCATCCCACACGCTGTACATGTAAACAATTTTAGACTAGCTGGTTCAATATTGGGCTATAGCCAAGTCGTTGAAATTAGACCACAGATTGCCTTCGTTTAGCCCATACACAGCCTGTCCAATTCAGGGATAAATCGTGGCTACAGATGTCACGAAATAACACTTATTGTTTAGATATTATTGATAATGCTAACATGACGGGAAACATTTCGCCCAAGGGCTAAAAGCAGACTACACGTAGCCCGTCCAATTTAGTGCTAAAACGTGGCTACATATAGACCATGTCAAGAAACACTTGTATTTGTGTAGATGTTGAGACGGTGAACATGAGGGATATGAACCATGCACTTCCTGGTAATCAGCTGCCTGGACAAAACCTATAGTGCCTCAGTTTGGACTATGTGTGGGCTACAAATAGCTGCTCTGACGACGAGCAAAATAGCGTATACGCTCAGGCTATTGAACATGTCAAAGAAATTAAACCAAATACCTTATAAACGCTGTTCATTTTGCTTACATGATGTAATATCATATATCTCACAAGTTATTTAGCCAAAAACGACTTTAAACAAAATTCTAGGTTCTTTGGGCTAGAAGTGGGTTACACATAACCGGACTACATCTGGTCTATAGTTAACCGAGACGTTGAAATGACGGCTATTGCTTGCTGGGAGCACACTGCCTTCTCTGTCAGCCTCACCCATCCTTAGCATAGAAAGACTCCGAAGCCACGAAGACCATACTGTGTCCTTATTTGGGCTCACAATTTTGTTTATTTTTTGGCAGATGAAACCGTGCCAAAGCCTTTTAGTCTTAGCTGGAAATATATTACTATCAAGACATCATTAGGAGCACAGCAGATGTCTAGCCGGGTGTTCACGAATACCCCATGCTGCTTAGATAAAGGAGAAAGCCAAAACTTGTCATTCACAATCAGAAGATTTTACGTGTGATATTGGGAATATTACCCTTAAGCATGGAGCAGTTTGGTTTGTCATGCAGAGACTCAAATGGGAAGAGTACGTGTTATGTTTTTGGACTTTATTCAGTGATTTTCTATTTTGTCTCGGTCTTTGATCTTTTTCATAAAAAGGTTGGCCTTACATAAAGCTGGAGTCTGTAGATGGCGGCACTGTTTTAACGACAGCCAGAGTCTGTATAAAACGCTTTCTTTTCCCAAGCGTGTAAAGGGCAACTCGGTTCAGTGATCATTTTAGGCTGATAATCACAATACATCTACTTTGCTTTTTCAAAAGTACAATATATGTAATGCCGATTCAAAAATTTTGTTTTGTGGGCCTAGAAATGCCACCTTCTGTTGAACACGTATGTTTTTGTGAGCGGAAACTCCTCCCGCCAGCAGATAGGATTTCGAAATGTATTAAGGTTTGTAAATGGTGACAGAATTGACATTTTGGCCAAACTATTAATTTTCTTTGCTGCCTGTTTCTCACATATAGTCTTTTGTTTAGCTCTAAAAAGATATTTGGATTGCTTTGGCATGGTAGCCAGCAAGGCTACGTTTGCTACATTCTGCAGAGCCTTGCCAGGATTTCATTAAAACAGAGCTGTATTTATAGGCTATCTGTCTGAATAATTTATCTGAAAGTTGAAAAGGCTCGGGCCGAGCCGTGAGCTTGTGAACAGCAGGCCTATAGATGAAGTTATTAGAGCAGAAGCTTTCTTCAAAGGGGAAACACAAAGCGATGAGTTGAAACGCTACATCGGCTTTTGTATGTTTGATTTCATCCTCTGGTTACTCTCCTTAAACAAGAGTGCATGTTCAGATATGTTTTGGATCATTTTTCCTCTTGGACGATGCTGGTTGTCTTGGTTGAAGGCAGTCGTTTGTTATCGTATGCTCTGAATGATTTCGCCATGAATAATTCAGAATAAGGAAGCCAGTATACAGAATCGAGATGTTTCGAAAATGTAAGTCGTGTTTGGCTGTGGAAAACTCACTGGCGTGATGCTGAGGTATTGTGGGTGGTTGGCAAAGTGTTGCAATGTGGCTAATAAGGGGCAATTTAGGAATGTTGCCATGAGGTTGCTAGAATGTTATGCATAATTGTTAGGGTGAGTCCACCCCAAAGCCTCTATAAATGGCCTGGATCTCTCCTTCACTAAGTCTCTGATTCTTTTTTTTGTGCTTGTTTTATAATCCTATGGCAACCTTACCACGGTACCTCCGTATTGTTTATGACAAAATCGAAGAGATACAAATAAATGTAATATGTAATATTGTAAATTAATCATTTAAATAGTGTTTTGTGCCTTGGTGCCTCAACTGCATTTCGACTGTGATAAGCACCACGCAATTGAAATATAATCAAATGTCACATAAATATTCAACCTACTTTTCTGGAGAGCCATACGCCCGCAACTGTGCTCTTACAACTTCATTCGAATCCAACCACATCACCATAATTATGTGAATATGATAATTGGGCATCTGTTGCCTGGAGTCATCTCTCTCCATCGTGGCTTTACGCATGTCATTGCTTTTTCTCTTTTTGGTATCTTTTGGGTCTTTGAACTCAACATATGGCTTAGAGAGAATCTTAAACAGAAAAGTGCTTCATAAATGGTCATGATTCATATATGAAGGTTTGACTTGACATATTGTGTATCATCTGTTTTAAGATTTCACTTCAAAATAAAGGTGCTTCACGATGCCATGGAAGAACCTTAAGTTTTCATAAAGAACCTTTCAAAAGCTTCTTTATTGCGAAAAAAGGTTCTTCATATTATAAAAAGGTAAGAAAGAGATGGTTCTTCCAAGAACCTTTGACTGAAAGTTTTTTTGTGGAACCAAACATGGTAATTCTATGGCATCTCTTTGAAGAACCTTTTAAGCATATTTATTTTTAAGGGTGTAGGAGGTGAAGTGTGTTTAATGTTGTGTTCGTACTGGAAGAGATGTTTTCAGATTCTGACTATATTTAAGTTTTGCTATAACAAATAACTGAGTACTGAGTTACTGAGTAACAAATAAACTCAAAAAATTTAAGTAAATCAGAATGGTGCGCAGTGAATTTTGTGAAACCTCTCCATGCTGTAAGTGGAGACGTAATATTGATATCGGTGAAGATTTCAAGGGGAATATCCCCAATGACCCTTTGTGATGAATCTTTAAATGCCTTTTAAACCAGTCAGACTCATCACCCCCTTTGAAAACCTTCTTATGGGATCAGCCTGCAGGCAAACTGTCTGTCTGATCTTGATATCTGTTAGCACAGTAGTGGCATCTATAGTAAATGAAAGCCCTTTGCTTATTTAAAACACATTTAAAATAACCCATAAAACGAGTAATATCGCACATTAGATCAGTTCTTTCTCCTAGATAGCTACTCCTTAGAAACTGACCATTGTGAACCACTTGGGTTTTAATGTCTTCCAATATCAAGAGATGTAATCTATGCTGTTCACATTCTATACTCTGTCAATTGTCTCATTTGTGTCTCTTTATTACCAAATTTAGTTTTAAGAGAAACATCTGAGACAAAGTGGGACGGTGTTAAATTGTCATCTGTGCAGAAAAAACACTCTGCACAGATATGCCTTTTCACAAATGCAGTCTCATTAGAAGCTGGTAGTTGAGATGCTGTGATCTCATGGTCATTCAAGTGAGAACCTCTCATTAACGCCTCGCAAGAAGAAATTCTCCTCTCAATTAGTGCGAACCCCAGCAGCTTCAGCTAGATGTCACGCAGAAGAGCGTGTGGTTAATGCTGCCCACATCCAGGTGCAGAGAATCGTTGTAGAACAGAGTCAAGATCAAAGATTTCTTCATGCTAGAAGGGGACAGGATTCTTTGAAATGTGCAAGCATTGCGTGAAGATTGGGGCTAGTTGTCACACTTATTACTCTGGTGAATATTTCACAAGGTTATGTTTAGTAGCTAAAGCAAATGTACAGAATGTAGGCAAAATAAAAATCACTTACAACTTTTATGGTATCTATCCACTTTTGTGTGTGTCCTGTCCTGGGGTGGCCGTCAATGGGAATTTATTAGTAATTATTTTAATGGTAACAATATATAGGCCTGTATTGCTTGTGGCAATGCTTGTGATGAAGGGACGTGAAGAGTTCATTTACAGTATAAATCACACCGCCTATGAAGCAAAAATATATGGGTATGTACTGGAAAGTAACGCAGATCATCTCCGCATGTTGGAATCAGGTGCTTATTTTTTAGTATATAAAAATGTGTCAGTTCCTGATTCTGCAATATATTGTAATTTTGTGATACATTAACCATGTACTCTTCTACACGCTCTAAAAATGCTGGGTTATTTTCAACCAAGCTTTGGGTCAAAAAGGGACAAACCCAACCTTTAGACTGTAAATTAATCTATGGTGGGTTGTTTCAACCAATGGCTGGGTCAAATATAAAACAATTCCTGAAAATAACCCAGCATATTTAGAGTGATATTTCAAATACATAGTGAATCATTCATATATTGACAGAGATATATACTGTATAGAAAACATGGGACTCGTAAGGCCGCGCTATCACATATCCGCAACAAGACTGTGCAAAGCAGAGCATCATAATATATTCATATGCCTCATAAGCATCTGAGGCCATCTGTTTTTTTCAAGATTGTCTTCCACAACTGTGAAACATCACACGGCAACAGCTCGACTCGAGAGTGTGTCATCTGTACGGTTCGGTTTTGCTTATGCTGTTCACACACATCTTCCCCACAAACACTGTAATCTAGATCATGATGGTGCACATTTGAATTCTAATGAAGAGAAATGTTGAACATCTGTTTGAGAGATGCTTGCAAACGGCAATATCTAATGCCACTTGCATTACAGCTGAGAAGACAGTGAGAGTACATTTAGGTTGAGTGGTTATTCTAGGATAATATAAGGCTTGGAAGAACTGAGAATGGTGCGGAAACTTTACTTCAGTAAAGAGCAGTGTTAAAATATTTATGTGTGTATTTTGTGGTTGGGAAGAATCGGAAATGTAACAGTAAAAGTTCAGCTCAGTGCACAAGCTTGCACATTTTTACTAGCAATTCGCTTGCCTTCGGAAACTCCATTGATGAAAAACAACTGGCGCAGTGTGACTAACATTAATGCAATTGCCTCTTGGAAAAATGCTGACAAATACAGTATATTATTTTTAGATTTATATTTTAAGGTGCATCATTTATGCATATCATTTATATCTCATGTCCAAACCCTTATTGCGGTCTTATATATAGCTCTTATTATAACTTAGCCTGGAGGTGTTGCAAACATGGACACTGAGTTCCACGACTTCGGTAAATTGACTTAAACTTTAAAAAGTTAGTATTAATTGTAACTTTAATGTGACACTCGATGGGATAAAAAGAATGCAATATGCAAATAGTTCATAATGTTGAAAATATACCACACATTCAAATTGATATAAAAGTCAAGTTAACATTGTTGCAAAGCAGTTGTAAATGAAACACACAGACTATAAGCAAAACATTAAGTTAAAACAAAAAGCATGCAAGGACGCACACGCAACGCACACAAACATACACAGCGTGGTTATCACAGAGAAGCACATGTGTAAGATAAATGAGAGAGAAACACAGGTCAAATATTATATGGAATGTACATTCCTATATGTAATTATAAATAAGCAGAATGTGATATTTTAAAGTTATATTAATAAATGCGAAAACTTTAAATTCTAAAGATGATGTCAGCAGCCCCTCTGGTCAGGCAAACAGTATGCAAACGGTAGCGAGGAACCCAAAACTCCTATCGAGAAAAGAAACCTTGGGAGAACCCAGGGCCTGGATGCATAAAGCACCTTAAGTTTTTTCCCTAAGTAAGACACTTTAGGGGTGATTTCCCTTGTCCAAAGTCAATAGGAGAAAATGTAAGGTATATTTAAGGGCACACTTAAGGGAAAATTACACTTAAGGTGCTTAATGCAACCGGGCCCAACCAGGGGTACCAGTACACCCTGGCAAAAACTGCTCGACACTCTCTCTCAGCTCTACCCACCAAGTAGTAGTAGAGTACTGTTCTACACTCCAGCAAGTACATCAGTTGTTATGGGAAGTATTCCTGGTTCCCGTTAATCTAACTTATGCAGCCTAAACCCTCAGAGGATTTGTATTATGGAAGTGTAGTGTATTTCAGCCCGCGACCCCCGAAATCAAAGTGCTGTAAATGGACTTGCTACATCTAACCTTATACGGATGCTAATATCGTTAATGGGACGTAAGGGGTCAAGATCGAGGGAAAATCCTAAAGCTGATGCCCTTTTATTGGCCTGGTTTTAATTTGAACTTAACTCTTATTCTAATAATACAAATGCATTTCAATCATCTTGAGACCCAGCCCCCGTAAACAATGCTGGTACCTCACTAATACTAATAATAATTTAATCAATTAAAACCGGACGTGTTTTTGGACCAGTTTATTTCATCTTGCAAAGTAGTCTTTACTAATGATTGTAAAATGTTTATTGTTATTCAAATGAATTAGTTGTTGTATGCGTGCATTCTGTCCTCTCAGGGTGTCAGCTGGACCGGTTATTTTTAGCCGATCGCCATGCAATTCTGTTGAACAATGTGCACAAATGCGCCCCTTGTTTCTGTGCGCTCTGGGCGTGTGGTCAGTGAGTTTGACTTCAGGCCTGCCATGTGTGTGTGTGTTTGCCGCTTTGTTTAAAGTAGTACAGGTCGATTAAGAACGCTGTTTCCACCCCTTTTGTGTTTCCTGACTTCACACAAGCTGCACTTGCATCCTGCTGCACTTCATTAATGGTCTGCAAAGATTATGTAGGCATGCACGTTTTGACTTCCTTTCATTTTTCTTGCATGCGTATTTTTTTAACTGCGAAGTCACTGATTAAGTCTCTCTCTCTCTCTCTCTCTCTCTCTCTCTCTCTCTCTCCCCTGATTTATTTAACAACATTAATAACCAAGCGTCCTTGGGAGGTTAATTAAAGGGAACTTCTGCTGGCGTACATATTTCAACAGATGCATGTATAATTATCTTTTTAATTAGTGCCCTATTACAAATCATCAGCTGTCACCTTGTGTTTAAAGGCTTCTTTGTGCCTAGTGTATTGTCTTAATTAAGTGTCAGATATAACAAGTGGACGAGATAAATGTGTTTACTTCATATATATATTTTGCGAGACCCACTGTCGCTCAGGTCTTATTTGGGGGTTTGTTTAGGTAATTGGGTGGGGGGAAGGTCTATTGGTACGTCGACATTGCTGTATGACATTATTTGCTTGCTGGCATCATAGTTGGATGATGTTATAAACCATGTCCACACCACAGAAATTGTATCTCTTTTATTAAGCTCCTCCTCCTGCTTAAAGGTCCAGTGTATGAAATTGAGCGGCATCTAGCAGTGAGGTTGCGAATTGCAGTGTATGTGGATAGAACTAGCTCATTCTAAGGTAGTTCAAACGTAATGCTTTGGTCTTTACACACCTCTGAAGACATAGTTATGTATAGTATATTGAAATTCTGTCCAAAATTACACATTGGACCTTAAAGATTTGTACGTGTTTATCCTTCTTTGTGATTTAGCCACAATTTAACTCCCCTAAAGTCTCTTTGCTCTCATTTTATCCCATTGCTGTCTAATAGACACTATTGAGATATTAAAGAGCTCACGTAGTGTATGTGATTTTTATCCGGTGCAGGATGTGCTGGAAATCCTCCAAGAGCCATTAACGGAAGCAATTTTGGAGTAAAGGACAGATCAGAGATATTTTTCTAGGTGTCTGCAAAGGCCAACAGACTCGAGGGGAAGAGGCGCATTGACAAATGAGATGATAGCCAATAAGGTGACATTGACTTAGAACCAGGGAGTAAGGTTATCAGCTACCGAACAGGGAAACTATCGCAGCTAATAAAGCAGCACCCCTTGGCAGATGAAATAGGGACGAAGAGGACAAAACTACATCTCTCCTGTCCAAGGGGCAGGTATGTGTGTGTACATGATTCTGATTCTGCATGTATGTGTAAAGGAGTCCAGGAATGATGGGGAGGTACCGCTTTTTTACCTGAGGTGTTTGGGGATAGGGGAGATTAGATTTTGTAACGGTCCATTGCCTGACTCAAGCAAGCATCCATCATTGCTGCCCCATACTGACCTATAATGCGTAGAGGGACAGAGAGGGAATAAGACGCCCACAGGATACCCTGATTATGTAGGTCACCGTTTGGGTAACAATTCAGCCTGTGTACCCCCAACATCTGTCTTATCTTCATAAGCCTGTATAGAAATCGCTGACATTGAAACAATGTTGATTTTGTTACAGTATTGACATTGATTTCTGTTGAGAGACAACCTTGACTTCAATTTTATTTTTTAATTAGTAATATTTAATATTTAATAAGAACTGATGTCACAGGAACATATAAAACCCAAAAGCAATGTAAGGAAATGAATTAGGAAAGCTTAACCGAGAGAGAACTTAAAGCTGCAATAGTAGAAAATTAAACAAACAAAACATTAAATAATAAATATGTTGACGAAGGAGACATGTTGGCAATTTAACCAATACAACAGAAAACATGAAAGAACTCCCAAACTCATTTTTGTTTTGTTCAGTCTAGTACCATGTAGATGGATGAGGGATATCTGCCAAATATGCATTCATTATGCATTATGTATTATGCCAATCTATTCAAATATTTAAATACAGTATATGCAATATGCAAACCATAATAATGCTTGAATTTATAATAAGTAAACTGAATACTATTACGTCAAAACATGTTGAAGATATGTGGTTAAAGAGTTGGTTTCCAAAAACATTTACATCAAACGTGTAAAAAAACGTAGAAAAAAACGCATTTGTACCTTGTGTTTTGTAGACTGCCTCAGTTTCTGGCTTGACAGCCTCCACTGTGTCATGAAAAGACAATGATTCATTCCCACAAATCTCAGCTCACGTTGCACTGAGTTAACCTCTCTCTCTCTCTTTTAGCATGGCATTATTGTGAATCTGAAGTCGTGCTTTCAGTCAGCAGCAGGAGGGAGAGAGAACTGCTTTACCTCTTCAGTCCCTTAATGAAAAGCAGTGCAGTTTTTCCTTCCGGGAACAAATAATGAGTAAATATCAGATATTTTCTGCTTCATCAGTGCTTAGTTTGCTAGATTAAAGAAAAGAGGAGATTCTTTCCCCGAAGCCTGATATCACTTAATAATGTAATTTAAAAAATATTATACATTATTATACAATCGATTTAAATGTTGTGACATTGTATAATGTGTTAATGTGTCTGATGAAAGGCCTCGATGCTGCATCATACAATTTTGGATTCATTTTGGAGCTTTGGTGTGCCAACGTACATATTTTTCTGTTCTGATGGGGTTTTTTTGTCCAGGCACTCTTAAATGAATAATTCTTCTATAAACATTCCCCAGATAATGAGTGCATTTTCAGTTTCTTTTTAAAGCTTTTATGAATTTGAAGATTAAAGATTTCATTTTTTGTTTATGATAAAAACAAGTTTAGTTAGAGAACATACAAATGAGGAATGAGGAAGTAGCATAAACTATTATTATAACAATACAAAAGAACTAGATGATAATGTACAGATGGCATATTGTGCATGCTGGAAGCTTCCAGAGACGTAAAGATTCATTAAACCAAAACATTATAAATACTGGATTTGTACAATCATACAAGAACGTGAAGGTGTAGGAGATTTAATCATTAGTGACTCTACTCTGACTCAGGCTGTCACATGATCACTACAACGTGACGGCCTCCGGTCTTGTTAGCCCTTCCTGTCAGCCGGAGTTACTGTCACGACAGCCGTGTATATATAGGTTTTACAGCCAGGGTTCTGTTTACATGAGGTTAACGGATTACTTCACCCAAAAAAGAGAATTTTGTTATTATACTCGGTTCTTTTCCAAACTCAATTTCATTTTTTTGTGGAAAATTGCAACGATCAATCTAACCACGTTTTGATCGTTTTGATCAGATGTCATTATATTCATGGTATTGGCCCGATACTAAGCTCACATACTGAAAATGCAAAGACCGATAGCTCATGTGACATAACGGACAGACGTTTGTGAAAAGCACATAAAATTAAGCAATTCTATTTTTATCGGTCTCAATGTGTCGTGAAAAGAAACAGGTATCGGTACAGTATTTACATACTCATGCAAGTGCCGCTTTGTTGCATTCATCCACGGTCTATATTCCTCAATGTCACGGAATGGCTGGACAGAACCCAGATGCAGGAAGACGAAGGGCTTATGAAAAATCTTTATTTAAATAAGCAATCCACGAGGGGGAAAATATGGACAAAAAAAACCACGCAAACAAACACTTTCTACGAGGGGGACAAAACTTCTTGGGAAAAAAGCTAAAAAATAAGTCCACAAACTTGAAACCGGAGCAAGGGTACTCCAAAAACACGAGGACATGTATAAAGTGAAGAATGCCCGTGAGACCATACATTCAAACTGTAAACAGTAAATACTAGACGATGCACCAACATGGGAACAGAGGGAAACAAGGGATATATAGGGAGAAACTATGAGGAGTAATTACACGGGGAGAGTGGCGACAGGTGACGGGAATGAAACCCTGACATGATTACGCAAAACAGGAGACATGACAGGAGCACACGTTGCGACAACAAAAAGCAACGTGTCTACAAACATAACACAACAGAAACCAGAAAGACGTGGCAATGTCATGACTCTGCCCAGGGAGCTAGAAAGCTCGAGACAGGAAGGACTGAGTCCTGACACATATGGGCACATTAATATTAAAACACAAAAGCAATTATGTTCTATAAAGAGCAATTACTTCTCCATTTGTTGGGTATTTTGGCTTCTGGTTTGTACATTTTAATTCATAAAGCTTATAAGACTTATTTCATTAGACTTATTTTGTCTAAACTCCATCAATGGGGTTAAGAAAAATATAAGCAGGGTTTAATATATTATTAATAAATACACTTCATGTGAGTTCATATTTCAAGTTTTGATTGAAAATGCCACATCCATAATTCTGGAATCACCAATATCACTTTGTTTTTGCCTCTATTAGTTTGTGACTAGATCATCTGAACTACTCTAATCATTCAGATTTGTTTGTAAACTTGTAATTTAACTAATTCATTAAAAGGATCCAACTCAAAAGAACCGTTCAATCTGGATATTACTACTTTTCCTATAGAACATGCCCAAGACAGTTGTGGAAGATCTTAAATTTCTTAAAGATCTTATTTTATTTAGGGAATAATGACTTGAACTAAAGTGCACCCCTCAGATAGTTATCATATAGCTTGAGAATACTTTTGTGAATTTTTTATTTGTTTTCATGAAGACTGACATTCGCCGTTAATTTGTTTTTTCGCTTCAATTATTCTGAATGGCCAGTATATTCCTTACAAACCCACTTTTTGTGGTCCATACACATTGGGGCTTGGAACAACATGACAGTAGAATAATGATTATTATTTTTTGCAATGACAATTTCTTCAGTTTTTGTCCTTGTGAGGGTCTGCTACATTATCAGTACAGTTTCGCATCCTATCAAAGTGTTAAATAAACATCTACTCAGTTTGGAATGCAGTACATGACAATATTGAATTTAATGATTAGTATAACCAGTATAACCTGACAGATTCAATTATTGTCTAAGTCGCTTCATTTAAACATATCTTCTATTTATATTTCCCGAAGCTGTTGACAGATGTTCGCTTGGAGGTGGTTGATGGCTTTATTAAAACTTCAGGCGAAGTGGCGGATTGAAGTGACGTCTCTGTAGATGTGACAGACAGACAGTTCAAACACAGGTCATTGATATTTCTCAGTTCTCTGGAAGGGAATGAGGGTCAAAAAGAGTTGCAAAAAGCATGTCTGTGTTATGTGATGTTTGTTTGAAACCGGGACTGTTTGAGTCGAGCAGGTTGTCGTGCCTAAAGTGTTCAGAAGAACAGATTCAATAGCGTTATGGTTCATTTCTTTCACCGGCCTTCACAAACATTCATTACTGCTCCACACTTGCCAGAAATGTAGTCCCTGTTTCCTGTAACTTAAACTGAAGATATGATGCAGGAAAATAATATAGCTATGAGAAATGTTACATGTTGATTACTATCTGTCTTTGCCGAAGCATTCACTTTTAATAGTGCAGTGTTTGAACCCACAATCTTTTCATTTCCAGGGGTAAACATAATACCACTATCTCATAAACACACAAAATAAACATATTTATTTGTGAATATTTTCGAATTGTAAGTATGTTTTGTGCTTCTAGTAGTTCTTGAAATGCTAAGGTTCGTTGCAATGGGGTTTAGATAAGTCAAGGTCTTTATCAGACCAGGATTTCTGAACTTGTGGGGGGTGTGCGTTGAAGACTTTAGCATGACGTTGAATGTCTTGGCAGAGAAAGGATAAGCATGAAGTAGCTCACGGGCAAATATTTAGCTGTTTGACATGCGTGCGGTTTTGTTTAAAGGACTCTTTCAACAATGAAAGGCTGTCATAAGTCAGCTTCACATGCGAATTGTTGTTTGAAGTATGTGGTATTGCACGTGGCTTCATCTTATAACATCAAGAACACCTGCTCTCCAGAAGAAAAGCTAACAAAGTGATAAACACAATGGCAATTTTTTTATTTAGGCAAGGGCAAATTACAGATTATAATAGTTCTCTCTCTGTCTCTCTGTTTGCCTGGATGAACATCAATGGAAGGATGACTGGTCATATACTGTAATATGTACGTATACGCATAGAGCATTTTTGCTCAGCCTTTGGGAGAAATACTGTCTAATTCTAATCATCATCACCACCTGCACACCATCAGCCCCGTCATCAGCCACACTTTAACAGACACTCAAACTCACAGTCTTCGTCTGGTCTCGAATAGAAACTGACTCTCTTAATGATACCTAACTACTGGACTTCCCAGTGCTTTCAAGTCTTCCCAGTGCTTTCAAGTCTTCCCAGTGCTTTCAAGTCTTCCCAGTGCTTTCAAGTCTTCCAAGTGCTTTCAAGTCTTCCAAGTGCTTTCAAGTCTTCCCAGTGCTTTCAAGTCTTCCCAGTGCTTTCAAGTCTTCCCAGTGCTTTCAAGTCTTCCCAGTGCTTTCAAGTCTTCCAAGTGCTTTCAAGTCTTCCCAGTGCTTCCAAGTCTTCCAGGTCTTCAGAGTTTGCCAAACCTTACCTGCCATCCAAGTCATCCAAGTTCCCCACGGCACCTACTCACCTGCACTGGATTCCTCGGTTAGCCATCCACAATCTCCTATAAGAAAAGGACAGTATTATTCCTCTGCTTCTCTCATCAGTTCGTGCCATACTCACCTGTTGCATTACTGTGGGTCAATAAACTGCTGTTTGAAGTTTCAATGTAACAACGTTCCATGTAAGGAAGGAAGAAAGCGGGAACCGGCAAATGTAAAACCAACTTTTAATAAAATAAACGAACAACAAACCGAAAGTAAAATGCACAAACATAATAAAAACTTACATTAAGTCCAGGCCTGGTCCTCTCTCGTCCTTCACTGCTGCCGCTCCTCCTTTCATGCTTCCGTAGCTCCTCTGTGAGAAATGCGAGACGGTGCGACGGCAAAGATCCCCAAACATTAAACATACATACTTCACCTGCTGTAGCTGTCGCTGTCGCTGCCGGTCCCATGGTCCCTTCAGCTCCCTTCTCCGGCTTGGGAGAGGATTACAATGGGTTTGTTCTTCAGTGCACCCCACTTCATAAACAATAACTCGCACTGTGAGTGTTCCGAGTGTGCCAAGCGTTACTTGTCATCCAAGTCCCCCATGGCACCTACTCACCTGCACCTCCCTGGATTCCTCTGCTAGCACTCCACAATCTCCTATTACAAAAGGGCCGTATTATTCCTCTGCTTCTCTCATCAATTCAATATATATGCCCTATTCACCTGTTACATTACTGTTTGTCAATAAACTGCTGTTTGAAGTTTCATCATCTCACTTTCTAGTTGTTCTGTTACAGCTAGGGTGTTGCTCCTGCAGGTGGTCATACTGGCTCGGGCTCAAGTCAATAGAGCCAGTCTCTATGATAATCTTCTTCCCAGATATGGCCAGCACAATCTCACAGGAAAATTCACAGGGGTGCAATAATGGGATTGGGGGGGGCTTCAATATATTGTTTTTCTAACAAGCACACATTGTTCTACGTCGTACGAATTGATACGCATTAGCAAACCAGTGATGCTTGCTTAAGCAACACATAGTACACTTGCTTTTGACGAACAATGCTGAAAATGATTGAGTACTGTAATTATCATTTTGATGTTTTCGGTTCAAGATGAAGCTGTGACATTAGGTGCACGGTGTACCTTACTGTCAACTTAACCTCATGTCTGTGGCTGATTTGCAGCTGTTTTGTAGGCCTTCATGTTGTCTTGTACATATTGTTCCTCTGTTATGGCAGAAACAGCCAAGGCTGTCAGATTGTAAGACAGGAGGACACGAATTTCTACCCTTGTTGAGCCCAGCGTTATTTTTCTTCGAAGGGTGCTTTCAAACAGTCTGTTTGAAACTGTGGCTTACGTTGTCCATTCTGATAAAAGTGCCAAGAAAGGCAGAAGAAAAGAAAGGTTTTGCCTTGCGTGACACAGGCTTACTGTATTGCAAAGTATGTAAAAATTGTAAAATAAGAAAGCAATTATAGAAAAAGTGCTACCAGCGGAGAACACATATCTGTCAGAGGCTATTTTAAGACACGCGTTTCTTTTGTTCTTCATATCTTATTTAGTTTTGTTATCCCCAGAAACTCTCTTGTGCCGGTTGGATGATAAACACAATGTCAGCAGGTTTTGTTCTAGAGGGATGATAAATTTAAAGAATGAAGATGATTGGAGGAGAGGTCTAGGGGAAATTAACTTCTCTTTACTTAATTATAGCACATAATAAAGAGTCTCTTCACAGGAGGGGTGTGTTTATGCTAGCATGCATTTCAGGGAAGATTTTTCCTTTTAAAAGTGTTTGACCTCAAACGTTTGAAATATTTTGGCTGAATAGTTTGTATAGCAGTTTCGAACAAATGTTTTGGGTAAGAGGGAGTCTTATTATTAAAAAATGTTCAGATATCTTTAAAAAACACGAAAAATTGCTTTATGCATTTCATTGTTCTGTTGAACACAAAAGTAGATTTTTTTGAAGAATGTAGGAAACGAACACTGTAATTGTTCCCTACTATGGTAGTCAATGTTTGCAAGAACTGTTTGGTTACAAGCATTCTTTTAAATATCTTTCTCTGTATTCACCGGATCAAAGTAAATTATGCAAATTTGGAGAAACTCGAGGGCAAGTAAATGAAGAATTAAAATTTTTGGGTGAACTGACCCTTTGTTTAATGTGTTGACTAAATGTTAACAAAAAACAACCCTATTGTAAAGTGTAATCACAATATTTACTATAATATCTGTGAGGAAATCTGTAAGGAGAAATGTTTGCTTGAATGGTGTTAAACTTTTTATAGCTTTATTTATTTATCCAATAAAGAATCCAATAAAACCATAGTCCAAGCAAAGTTGGTTACATTTCATTAGAACCTTCAGCTTAAATGAAACAAGTATATTGCAGTTGCTTTCTAAACAGCCATTGACTCTGTAAAGTATGATAAAGCCAACCCAAAATGAATGACTCATGAGGGATATTACCTGACCACTGAACCATTTACAGAAGTACAAACTGCATAAAATATGACGCAGTGTTCCCAACTTAGATCTTGAGAGGGGAAAAATACTCAGAACTGGTTGCCAAGAGACTGTGAAGCTCTGCTATATGAAAGAAATGAAGGATAATTTTTTTGAGAATTTAATCTTTGTGTCTGTTTCCCTGCCTACCAATGAATTAAAGAGATGTTTTTTTAAAATAATACGTTTCCTAAATGTAGTGCACACCAGGTGCATTTCTAACTTATTCTTCATATCTCACACACTGCTACAAACATACCTGCCATCTTTTGGTATAAAAAACATTTATACGCGACAAATGTGGATCTTAACATTTTAATTGGATTTCAATGCATGCATTTTAATGTAATCTATGAAAAGAATACCCAAATCGGATACTCGGCCCCCTTTCATTCCTTTTGAATTCATCGGTCTGAAATGATAAAGTCTGCTATTTACATTAAGAAATCGGTGCAATGGTATTATATGAAAACACGTCGATTTTAATATTCATCTGGAATCACAATGTATTTGGACATGCAGTAATCTGTTCCGACACCAAAAGGCACTTTTACGCTTTCTCTGCATCAAACTGCCTGCCAAACACCCACACAAACCATCCCAACAGCAACCAACATCCCAACAACAAGTAACCGATATGCTCTGTGTGTTTTTTACCCTCAGTTTGACTACTGCTGAATCTAGATAATCAGACATATTTCCTCCAGAACATGAGCTATGATAAGGATACTGTTTTTACCAGCTTGTCTGTTGTAGTTTGGGGGAAATGAAATATATCCATCCTACGCAGCAAGTTTCTGTGTAACTTCATTTAGAGATCCTCTAGTGAACAGAAGGATTGCCCAACAAAGAGTCAGATTGAGTCATGTCGTATGTAAAGTGGAGGAAGTTTGTCCCAGTTTTGAACGGATTTACTCATAATTGTTTCCATAAGAGTTTGACTTCACCATGTTGCTATTATAAAAAACAATACACTAACATGAAACCAATGAATGGATTTTAAATAAATGAGCTTTCCTGTAGCTCAGTGGTAAGAGCACGGCACTAACAATGCTAAGGTCGTGGGTTGGATCCCAGGGGATTATGCCATAGACACACCTGATGCAGAGAGACACACCTGGCAGGAGGCGAGAGAGAGGAGAGAGAGAGAGAGAGAGAGAGAGAGAGAGAGAGAGAGAGAGAGAGAGAGAGAGAGAGAGAGAGAGAGAGAGAGAAGTGGCACTAATGGGATATTAATAAGTTCTTTCATAGACCTGAAACTCCAATACTGTGTTTGCTATTGCAGTCACTGTTTTGAAAGCCACGTTAAACCAAATGATTTGGATACAATACATATGCCAAAAGCTGTTGAAAGAACACTAGGACCCATAAAAATGTATATAAAAAATGTAGCTTTTATTAACAAATGTGTGATCATAATAAAAACGTCAGATTTTAATGTGTAACGCAAACAGCACTGTCAATGCTTGCCAGTTTCAGTTTAATGTATCAGCAGTCATCTGCACTTATGTTGTATTTGCTTTATTCCGTTGCAGATTGATTTACAAACCAGTGGATGGAAACATAACTGGCAGAAGTCCATAATGAAATGAAGGGGCCCAGTATAACACCGTCCACATGAAGTGTATTTGGACATTTAAGCCACATACTGTATATACATTGATGGATGTCATGGCATTCATTACTCCACCAAAATATAATATCAGTTGGCAATTGTTTTACTGAAATAGGCTAACACAAATACTTCAAGCAAGACGACACAGTTGAACATTTTCTAATTGTCAAATGTGTCCAATATGTCCATAGTAAATGTATTAAACTACATGTAGGCTGTTCTGCAAAAGCAGCTCTAAAAAGAGAATCTTTAAGGTCTGTTGTCACTTGCATTCATGTCTGAAATAAAATACATACATTTCAAGTGTCTCAAGTACTGGGGTTTTCTCCGCACAAAATCAATTTGTGCTCTATTGATTTACCTTCTTGACACATGTATATACAAAGTAATGTGGGAAGTTCTGATAGTAAAAGGAAGTGAAGGAAGTGTGCATTCATCTTTTGGTAACAGCATGCCAAACACTTGAATGCCAACCAATTGTGACCGCCGACTTTTTCGCATTCCTTGTTGTGCGTAAAAAGATGTTTTCAGCCTCTCCTCCTTGAACTATGTTCGTAATGCCCAAGGACATTCGCAGCTGACGTTGTCATCCTTGGCCTGCGCAACCCAAAACCATTCATAGCTTTCCTTCATAATTTTTACCTTTTTTATTTTTCATGGCTATTTCATCTTTTGTGCAAAAAACAAATATTACCACTGAGAATGCAAGAAAAACAACTTTTGTGTTTAAATGTGGGTTTGGTAGCCTTGCAGAGTGTTTTTCTGTTACCATTTGCATACGTGTGTAGTAGTAAGACACTTTATTGACATGAAAATGAAGCACGAGCTATTAAAACCCTATAACGTCCATGATATTTTTTCAAAATCTTTCTTTTCTTCAATATATGCTGTTGATGGAAATAAACCAAGCTGGTGTCTATCTGGTGTAATGCAGGCCATTATTTGGGAGTGTGTGGGGGGGGGGGTCTAGCGATGTTACCTTGGCTTCTCTTTGTTCCTTTGTCATACTTCGTGCTTTTCACGTATAAAGACGCGAGAGAGTGACTCACTGATAATTCTGAATGAGGGACAGTGCTTATAAACCGTCCATCCCACATCGGCAGACCTTTAAAATTTCTCTTCGGGCTTTTGGGGTGTACGTACAGTCACGCTCATCACACTACGTGGCTACCTTTTGTTTTTGCGGGACACCTGAAGAAAAACAAAATATAGACTTTTGTGAGTCTAAGCAAAACACAGTTTTATGCTTGGACCCCCTAGGGGAGAAAAACCAGAGGTGAAAGCCGCTTTTGAAGACCATGAAGTCCATATTATCATTTCTTCTCTGCCTGTTGCTGATGTCGTATGCGTCGACTGCAGTCATTACCGGGGTGAGTGGCCAAAATAACTTCTAGGATCAATTTTTATACTGTGTTTATTTTCATATATGTAAACATTAAGAGACCATTTCAAAATTATTTTCAAATGATCAAAACTTACTATTTATTTACTATTGATTTATTAATTTATTACTATTTACTGTATGTGTTTAAAGTAAACATTTTTATTTCATTATGTGAAGTACTAACAATTTCTCTCCCAAATTTCTAATAAAAATATTGTTTCTGTAGAAACAGATCAAAATAAGACAAAAAGATGCTCTGTATTTTTTCACACCTCAAATACTGCAAATAAAACAAGTTCGTAGTCACTTTTAAGCAATGCAACAAGTTCCAAAATGATTTTAATGTGATTTCCTGGATTTTTATAGCAATTGTCATTGAAATTCAACAGACACTGGAATGAAATGGGCACAGTACATCTAGAAATGACGATTATATAAAAATGTCAAATATTTCTGGTCAGAGACGGAATAAAAATTTTAAAATATGAAATGGTAAAAGCATCCTTTTAGGATTTTTATTTTAAATACATATTGAATCCATTGACCGATAGCAGGTAGATTATCCATTTAAACAATTCATGATTGGCTTTTTGGACATAATATATATACAAAAATATAAATACAATGTAAATGTTTTACTGTAATCACATTATTGTGTTTATGTTGTGGAAGTTGAATTCGTAAAAACGTTAAATTTATTAAAAGATCGAAAATATTTTTGACAGTTTTGACTGTTTGGCGCTCTTAAACTACATAAATTTTTCTTACATATCTGCTTTCTACAGTGATTGATCTGATAAACAGACCTTACAAGGCAGCGTGCAGCGTGTTGTTGCCACAACAAAGTAATTTCTTGGTTCGGAAAAGATGCACAGTGGAGTTTGACATGAATGTGCTGGGATGCATTTCCTCTGTCACGACAGTAAAGTCTGCAGTACTCCCACAGTATGTAAAACTGCTGTCAGGACACCCCGGGCCTAAGTGAGATTGAGATGGAGGGATGGCATTTCTTAAACATGCAGAGAACTCTATCCTACTCGGACTGTCAGGGCAAATCAGTTGGCTGAATTCATGCAGCTTTACAGGGAGATCTCTAACAACTGTGTGACCCTATATCATTGAAAATACTGCATGAGGCTATTTTAGTGCACAAGGTGGACACCGTATGTTTCATCATCGAATGTTTATGAGTTGGAAATATTGATGCATTTTTTATGAGAAAGGTTCATTGTGTGTTTGTGTGCAGGCATGTGAGAAGGACTCACAGTGTGGAGGTGGCATGTGTTGTGCCGTCAGCCTGTGGATCCGGAGCCTGCGAATGTGCGTTCCAATGGGTCAAGAGGGAGAGGAGTGTCATCCAATGAGCCACAAGGTTAATGTTTTCCCTTTCTCTTAAAGGGACGGTTCACCCAAAAACATCTGTCATCATTTACTCAGGTTATGTTAGTCAGAATATTAGGCCACATCCACACGAAGCCAGGGCTTTCCCTTTTTTGATCTTTCTTTTCCTTTTTACGGCGTCGTCTCAAGAAATATCCGCGTATACACGAAACCGACTCAAAACGATGTCATTATACATCAGTATGCGGCGCTGTAGCTATTTTGCCACAGAGATACACTAAAAACAGAGAAGAAGACTTGGGGCATGCACATAAACTTTGCACGCTGGGGTGATGACCTCATCGTTTAGAAAGATATACGGATCAGCACACAAAAACACAACTGTGGCGTTTTCAGATTTATCTCAAAACGCCGGATCCGTGTGGAAGAAATGCTGGTATGATACAAAATCTTTACGTATACAGCTATACTCGTCGCCGTGTGGATGGGCTCTTAGGCACTGACAATATGGGTCACCAGTCACTTTCAATGTATGGAAATTAACGTCCTTATTATGGTTCACAGAAGTCAGAATGTCTCTGGTTTAGAACAACATAAGGACATTTATTTTGGATGAAATACGTTGATCGTTGCTTCATTATGATTTTTTATAACTTCCTGTTTTCTGTATAGGTCCCGTTCTTTGGCAAGAGACTCCATCACACATGCCCATGCTTGCCCAACCTGTCTTGCATCACCACAGATGACGGAAAATCCAAATGTCTCCCTTCCCTTCCGTTTCAAGATTACCTCTGATGTAAAGTGTGCCCATATAGTGTACTACCAATGCTTGTATAAAGTGTATAGTAAAGTGTAGTTTTAATCCGTATTGACTTTAAAGGAATTTAATTTAATGAACTATTTAATCTTTATGGGAAATAAATTAGGTCTCAAATGCATATTTTGACAAAGTGTCATTGTACGTACATAATAAATAAATACACAAATTACACGAGCTGCAATGTGTCATTTTCAGATATCGTGAGTAACATTAAGGTAAGGTATTATGGTCTATTATATTCTTTAGGTAACTAGAGTTTGCAAAGAAAGCATATATTGCTACATTACACTGGTAATGCCTTGTTTATTTTTCAAATTTAGGTAAATGATGAAGAAATGAGAATTAGCAATGATTTAATGTAGAGGCCATCATTTAGAGCTTTTTTGTTTTGACACCAAGACAGAAGTAACTTGAAGAATAGAAGCATAGAAGTATATGCTTAAGCTAATGGTATGAACATTATGACATGTCATTAGTCATGAAATGAGGTACTTATTGATCTTTTATGCTATCTGAAATACTTTATTCTGTCATTGCTATCGAGATTCAAGCCCTTTCTGAGTTTATTTAGCATGAGAGATGTCCGACTGTACATTTACACTTTTATAATGCATCACTGCTTTCAAGGTGTCTCTGTCTCTCTTTCTTTTGAGTCATTCCAAATATGCAAACATGTATTTGCTAGGATGACCACAGAGAAGGATATTTTGAAGAATGCTTATAACCAAACAGTTCTGGGTCACTTTTGACTACCGTTGTAATTTGTCCTACTGTGGTAGTCAATGGTGTCCCAGAAATCTCAGTTGCTAACATTCATCCAAATATCTGTCGTTGTGTTCAAGCAAATAAAGAAATGTGTATAGGTTTGGAACAAATTGAGGTTGAGTAACTCATGACATACTTTAAATGTTTGGGTGAACTATCCCTTTAATGTTTTGTCTTTAAGTTACTTTTGGTTTTGTGTCACTGAGTTAACCTCAAGAGTTATGATTAGTCCCACACTTGTCTTCTGTGGCAACATTAAAAAAACTTCAATCAGAAGTTAGATTTTAGCCCCCGTATGGAAGAGTGATGTGGCAATACCCTGGTGCACGAAAGTGAACAGATGTTTTTGTTGATTCTGAATCTATATTCATGTGTGCTGGTACATGAACTGTACTTTACTTTACTGTAAATTATATTGTTGTATTATCTGAAAAATCCATGTGACATTACTCTGGTGCATTATTATACACTATAATATAGCAGACAAATATATTAAAGAAAAACGATGAATGGAATATAATAATTTCTTTCTTTCTTTCTTTCTTTCTTTAGTTTGTCAAAAGTTAATGTCGCCCTCACTTTATATATTGTGTATTCCATCCCTTAGAACATTCCGAGTGCTAGAACGCTCTGGATATTTTATTTTAGCAATAAACTACAAACAAGCTACTTAGCGAAAACAACATTTTTGTACTCTCTTGCGCTTTTCCGTAAGTGTATATTAGCAGTTTTAGAAATCTCCGAAATCATAAAAGTCAAGAGGTTTAACGATATTAACTATGAGGAGAAATGTACAAACTCTAGCGTGTTAAATAAAATATTCATGGCCTCCTTTTCAAATAAGTGTCTTTGCGTCAGACTATTCTGCTATATAAATGCACCAGCTGGATGGAGACCAAAACGGGAAGCAATATATGCGGTGCATCATACACAAGTTTTTTAGATAAATCCATCAGGATATGTTTTCTATTGCATAGCCTGCTGATGTGCAACAGGATGGCCGCTGAAGATCTTTTAAGATAGACCAACACTAGTTATAGACAATATAATCACATGTGGGTGAAAATAGTCTAAATGCCTGATGCTTTCACAACTTTGTTTACCCAGGGACTTGTCTATTGATCCATTTTCTCTGCAATAGTTCTTCATTCATTTTACCAGAAAATATTCCCCGCATTGAGTTTTTCATGCTCTCACGATGCTGTTTACAACTATTAAAGGCAAATCTGATTACACAACTATCTCTAGCGGCCTCCATACATTTTGTCAGTGCAGCACTCAAGATAAGACGAATCCAGAGATGGAGTTATGTTGAGGGGAGGTTCGGGAAATAAGCGCTCTCTATTTTATACTGTAACTGTGGGGGTTATGGCACCAAAATGTTCTCCTTGTATGAGTGTGTTTGAAATATCACATTATGTCTCTTTATGTTTTCCCAATAAGAGCAAGTAATGAAACGAAGGCTTAGCCAAACATGAACAAAAACCAGCACTCACATAAGTCTGAGTTGACAACACAATCCCCTGCCCTTAAAACCTTTTTAATGCCTGTTTAATTCTTGTGATCGTTAAGCACAGCAACACGGCACATACAATGAATTGTTTATTAGAATTAAAATACAAATTATGGTCCACTCAATACTGATCCATCAGCCAGAAGCCAAATACGATTGCTCACTTCTATTAAACACAATTGTCCAGTATCGACGTAAAGGGACCGTAAGGTCTGTTTTACATTTAGTCCACGTGTGACTGTAAAAAGACGCATTTTATTTACACAAAAACTCAAGGTCATAGCAAATATATTACATATCAGTTAAAAATTAACTCCAGAATATAAATAAATCATCTTTTTACATCGTTTGCATTCATTTGTGGATTGCATAAACTGCTCTGAATCGTGGATCTTTAGGTATGCAGAGACGAAACCCTTTGTGTGAAGGAAAATGGCCCCACAAAGTATTTTGACACTTGAAATGCACGAATGCATTAGATAACAAAATATCCGTGTCGTTCGTTTTAAAGAAGGATAGCACAAGAAAAGAATACATTTTAAAGTTGGCTCCAGTGCTCAGAAATGTTTAGGGACACTGCATCTAGATAAGCAGGCAGAGCCAATGAAAAGAAGTCAAACCAAAGTCTGATAAGTTGAAGAAGTGACATCAGATAACACAATAGGGCTCCATTGGTGTTTGTGTAGTCAGGCAACACGGAAAACAGGCTCTGAATCTCATTCTCAACTCCTTATTAAATATGAAACATATGATGGGGTTCGCCCCAGCTTGGGCGAACGTCAACCACACGGCTGCCGTCAGGTACACCTGGGGAATCGCGTTTCCTTTCACAAACACCCGAATGTAACACGACACAATATACGGGGCCCAGAACAGCAGAAACACCAACGTGATCATGTAATACATCTTGCCTATTCGTTTCTCCATCTTGAACTCGTCCAGGACGAGCAGCCTGCGGTTGGCGTTGTGCGACGCTTGCCTGATGCCCACTAACGTCGGCGGCGTCGGGCCGCGTCCGAACCCCGCGATCCAGTTGGCGGCGGCCTGTCCCGTCGCCCCCGGTCCGTGAAAAGTCCAATTCTGGCTGATAGCCGGAACCAGCTGGGCGGGTTTCATTTTACGGTGGTCGTAAACAAAACACAGCATTTTGATATAAACGACGTGCGTCGTGCCCACGATCACAGCCAACATGAGCATGAAGCCCAAAGTGTCGTTGGCTTTGACGTACCTGTGCTCGAAAATACACTGCTCTTCCTCGCGGATGAATTTGTAAGTCCCCACGTCGAAAACCGGGGGGAAGGCCATGGCGACGGATAACGTCCACACCATACATATAACCGCGACGCACGTCCACAGCGTCATGCGTTTAGAGTAGAACCGGTGGTGCGCGATGGCCATGTAGCGCGTAACGCCGACGCAGAAGAGCAAAAAGGCGATGTGGAAGCAGAACAAGACGGCCATGAACGCGACGATCTTGCAGCTGAGGATGCTGTAGCTCCACACGGAGCCGTTGTCGATGGAGATCATCACGAACGGAAAGCACACGGCCGAGCGGATGATGTCTGCCGCGCACAGGTCGAGGAGAAAATAATACGGAGCTTTGTGAAGGGATCTGTCCTTCAGCACCAGAAGGGACAGCACGATATTCCCGAGCAGGCTGGTGCAGGTGATGAGACCCAGAGATGCCAGCTTGACCGCAGACGCGGTGATGGCATAATTCTGAAGTGACGGGTTGCTCTCTCCTGGATCACTTGTGTTCGCCATCTGTGCAAGCACACTGTCGACAAGCAAGCCCTGTAATCCGACATTAAGCAGCACTGGTCCCCCACATTATACCAAAATATCGATGTCGCCAGTGATGTGGTTTATTTATGTTGTCATACCCCGAAGAGATACGAGACATCTACATAGCATCCCTTTAACTGGAGATCGTTTTGTGTTGAATCGAGTCCACTTCGATGCTGTCAAACGATTGTTCTTCATGCTTCAAGCAAAACGCGATGTGTAATCCATTCTTTTCCCGACATCAATTCAGTTTGGCGACATTTCCTCGACGCCCTTTTTGGCGGATTAAATAAACACGCATTCATCCGTTGACCAGCGAGCTAAAGACCGACGTCGCTTTATCCAAATGATCGAAGCCACGAATAGTGTACGCATACACACCCGGTCCGTTGTGGGGATCGCGTCGGAGCACGTACGAGCCTGTTATGTCTTGTCTGCTGCTTTCTTGTTTTGGGGGAGGTGAGCGGGGGGATACTCAAGGAAGCCGCATCTAACATTAGAGGAAAGCGGCACGACTCGATACGACGGTAGTCGGTAGGAAATACAGGTGTAGAGTTCTGGGTCTGGAAGTGCGAAGATTCTCGGGTTTTCCTAACGCGTGGATTTCCCTGTCTCGAGGGCTGTCGCTTCAGACCATTGTTCCATCAATCACTTAAAGACACAGCCGTCACGCATCGAGCAGCTGGTGATGCTGTAAAACAGATCATGAACTCGGTGCATATATGCAGTAGGTGTGTGTAAAGTCTGAGAAATAAAAAAACTATGGCATTTTTTCAACTTTACATAGGATAGATGATATTGCAAACCATTTGTCTTGTCATGAGCAACTGTATAATTTTATTCAGAAATCAAACGGTGTACAATGTAAAAAGTTTTTGTTTGATTCTGTTTTTGGACTTTTTTTATGAATGTGTGAATTGTATGGCATTAAATAACATATACGATCATATGTAAACTGTAAATAAACCATACAAGAGCTTAGTTATTTGTACACTTTGGCCCCAAAGACGTTTATATTAAATATTATATAATTGTATTTAATCATATTTCCCTCGACGTTTTATACTGTAGCTCGTGGCGGTTTGTGTATATTTATGCTGTTTCGTTCAAGCAAAATAAGTGACGTTGGTGTTGGTGCTGTCCGTGGTGCTGAATCGTAATCGTGACAGATATCTGTCAATCACTCGCTCGATAAGTCCCCAAACTGACAGCGATTGAAAGAAATCCCACCCAAATAAATTTTTTTTTTAAATATCTGCAGTGCAATGTTGCTGCCTCTCTCGATGACGCTTTAGGAAATAAGAAACAACGTTCAGGTTTGTGATCTAGTGCGTCCTCTAGTGTTTACACATAGTCTTGCAATTTAAGAGCATTCTAACTACAGTATTCTTCCCTATGCAGCACAGTCATACCATTTTCTTAAGTGATTGGCAATGAACTTAATGTATTAATTCTATATAAATTTTTCACAGTATTGTGCCCCTAAAAATGTATGAAAATGTAATTGGACATTTATTTTAAAGAGAAACGCTCAAGTAAACATTTAAACATAAGTCGGTTGGGTACACGTCCAAAGATCATTTGTATGAAACACGAAAATGAAAGGCTACTACAAAATGAAGTGTTTAGACTGGTTGTCAGTATTGGTTACTTTGGTAGCTCACTTGTGTGAACATCATCCAAACTTGCCTTGGGAGCAGCTGGTTGAACGTAATAGCAAAAAGTCTAGATGGAACGGACAACTTTATGTTTTCAAGAAAATGTGGTATAAGCAATTGTGTCTAATTCTCTATCAATGGACTTCGTTGGACAATATAGGCTTAATTGCTATTTGATTTATGTCACACTGATTCATGGTAAGTAAGTGAAAAGGCTGTTATATACAAGCTGCTATAATATTATAACTTTTAAAATTTCATAATTTTTTTAAGTACACTACAAAGGACACATTTTTTTTAAGTACACTATGAAGGACCCTACGAAGGACACATAATTTTTGAAGGACCCTACAAAGGACACATCATTTTTTAAGTACACTACGAAGGACCCTACAAAAAACACATCATTTTTTAGTACACTACGAAGGACACATAATTCTTTGTACACTACAAAGGACCCTACAAAGGACACGTCATTTTTTAAGTACACTACGAAGGACCCTACAAAGGACACATCATTTTTTTAAGTACACTACAAAGGACCCTACAAAGGACACATAATTTTTGAAGTACACTACAAAGGACCCTACGAAGGACACATCATTTTTTTAAGTACACTACAAAGTACACTACAAAGGACACATAATTTTTGAAGTACACTACAAAGGACACATAATTATTTAAGTAAACTACAAAGGACACATCATTTTTTTTAGTACACTACAAAGGACCCTACGAAGGACACATAATTTTTTAAGTACACTACGAAGGACACATAAGAAGGACCCTACGAAGGACACATAATTTTTTTTAGTACACTACAAAGTACACTAGTAAGGACACATAATTTTTGAAGTACACTACAAAGGACACACATAATTATTTAAGTACACTACAAAGGACACATCATTTTTTAAGTACACTACGAAGTACACTACGAAGGACACATCATTTTTTAAGTACACTATGAAGGACACAATTTTTTAAAAGTACACTACGAAGGACCCTACGAAGGACACATAATTTTTGAAGTACACTACAAAGGACCCTACGAAGGACACATCATTTTTTAAGTACACTACGAAGTACACTACGAAGGACACATCATTTTTTAAGTACACTATGAAGGACACAATTTTTTAAGTACACTACGAAGGACACATAATTCTTTGTACACTACAAAGGACCCTACGAAGGACACATCATTTTTTAAGTACACTACAAAGGACACATCATTTTTGAAGTACACTACAAAGGACACATCATTTTTTAAGTACACTACGAAGGACACATCATTTTTTTAAGTACACTACGAAGGACCCTACAAAGGACACATAATTTTTTAAGTACACTACAAAGGACACATAATTTTTGAAGTACACTACGAAGTACACTACGAAGGACACATCGTTTTTTAAGTACACTATGAAGTACACTACGAAGGACACATCATTTTTTAAGTACACTATGAAGGACACAATTTTTTTAAAGTACACTACGAAGGACCCTACGAAGGACACATCATTCTTTGTACACTACAAAGGACCCTACGAAGGACACATCATTTTTTAAGTACACTACGAAGGACACATAATTTTTTAAGTACACTACGAAGGACCCTACGAAGGACACATAATTTTTTTAAGTACACTACAAAGGACCCTACAAAGGACACATAATTTTTGAAGTACACTACGAAGGACACATAATTTTTGAAGTACACTACGAAGGACACATAATTTTTTTTAAGTACACTACAAAGGACCCTACAAAGGACACATCATTTTTGAAGTACACTACAAAGGACACATAATTTTTTAAGTACACTACAAAGGACACATCATTTTTTGAAGTACACTACGAAGGACCCTTCAAAGGACACATAATTTTTGAAGTACACTACGAAGGACACATAATTTTTGAAGTACACTACAAAGGACCCTACGAAGGACACATAATTTTTTTTAAGTACACTACAAAGGACCCTACGAAGGACACATAATTTTTGAAGTACACTACGAAGGACACATAATTTTTGAAGTACACTACGAAGGACACATAATTTTTGAAGTACACTACGAAGGACACATAATTTTTGAAGTACACTACGAAGGACACATAATTTTTGAAGTACACTACGAAGGACACATAATTTTTGAAGTACACTACAAAGGACCCTACGAAGGACACATAATTTTTTTTAAGTACACTACAAAGGACCCTACGAAGGACACATAATTTTTGAAGTACACTACGAAGGACACATAATTTTTGAAGTACACTACGAAGGACACATAATTTTTGAAGTACACTACGAAGGACACATAATTTTTGAAGTACACTACGAAGGACCCTTCAAAGGACACATAATTTTTGAAGTACACTACGAAGGACACATCATTTTTTTAAGTACACTACGAAGGACCCTACAAAGGACACATAATTTTTGAAGTACACTACGAAGGACACATCATTTTTTTAAGTACACTACAAAGGACACATAATTTTTGAAGTACACTACAAAGGACACATAATTTTTGAAGTACACTACAAAGGACACATCATTTTTGAAGTACACTACAAAGGACACATCATTTTTTTAAGTACACTACGAAGGACCCTACAAAGGACACATAATTTTTTAAGTACACTACAAAGGACACATAATTTTTTAAGTACACTACAAAGGACACATAATTTTTTAGTACACTACGAAGGACACATATTTTTTAGTACACTACAAAGGACCCTACGAAGGACACATAATTTTTTTTAAGTACACTACAAAGGACCCTACAAAGGACACATAATTTTTGAAGTACACTACAAAGGACACATAATTTTTGAAGTTCACTACGAAGGACCCTTCAAAGGACACATAATTTTTGAAGTACACTACAAAGGACACAATTTTTTAAGTACACTACGAAGGACACATAATTCTTTGTACACTACAAAGGACCCTATGAAGGACACATCATTTTTTAAGTACACTACGAAGGACACATCATTTTTTTTAAGTACACTACGAAGGACACATAATTTTTTAAGTACACTACGAAGGACACATCATTTTTTAAAGTACACTACGAAGGACACATCATTTTTTTAAGTACACTACGAAGGACACAAATTGATGTTAACGTTGTCTGCCCTGACTTGGGGGGGGGGGGCTGGCCTATTGTTTGGTGATGGATAACTATGTCTGACACTTTTTGGAAACCTTTTTTATTTTTGCAGTTACCTTAAAGGGTAACCCAAAAATACAACTTTCTGTCATCATTTTTTCTCCTTTGAGTTTTATCCAAACCTGTATACATTACTTTGTTCTGATAAACAGATATTTGGAAGAATGCTTGTTCTTGGCCACCATTGACTATTATACTATATAGTAGGAAAAAGTAGGGAAAATTACAATAGTAGTCAAAAGTGGCCCAGAACTAAATATCTTCCTTTGTGTTCAAACACAATATATTATAATGCAATTTCCTACTACAGCAGGCAATGGTGGCCAAGAACTGTTAGTAAAGTATTTCTGTTTGTTTAGTGTATTTCTGTTGTATGGAGGACTACGCATCTTTGGCACCACCTAGTGGTTAATGTAGGAATGAGCTGTTTCCATTGGTCAATTCTTCACTCAGTTTAGACAGATTTTTCAATATGATTTGAATTATGATTAAAATTTTTGTATATGGTACCCAGTTACAATACCTAAAATATAACCTTGTTCTCTTTTGTGTGATGACTACAGGTTGTGTATGATAATGAACATATTTTCATCTGAACATTGTTTAGTACTTCATGATGACATCATTTGTGTTTCTGGAATTCAACTAGTATTGCGATACAGGTTTGATTCCCTGCATACAGTATATTGATTAAAAGAACTGTAAATCACTCTGGATAAAAGCGTCTTCATTATGAGTGTATAATTGTTTCTATGTGGTTCCAAATCAATGCACCGACTTAGCCTACATACCATGCATGTTCCCGTCAGGCCCTGCATTCTTATTACCTAGATAATAATAATTAAAGGTCAAAGTCATCTTGTTTTTCAAACGTCAGGAATAATAAACAGGTGAAATGTCCAATTCATGTCATGTCACAATGAGATTAAACGGATACTTTGTAACACAATAGGCAAATATCACCCATTGTGTTCTTTGTGGTCCGAGCTGCAGGGGAGGATGTGCTTAAGAAGATTTAGGAGGAAAATTGTCATTTCGCTTCATTTGCTTAATTACCTAATTATCAGAAGTCTAATTACTCCCCTTTTAAGCATGATTGCATATTGAGAAGATGTTACATAATTTATAGTAATCCTAAATTAATTTGTTTCAGAGTGCTACTCTATCACAACAAGACCAAATCCACAAGGCATCAGTCATGCCACATCATAGATGTCAACACGTTCAAAACAAGATTAATTTTGTTTTACTTTTGCCCCATCCCTCTGAGAAACAAACTACAGTCTGTCAGTTTTAGACGGATTAGTAATTTTGTCCTCCATCTGTTGTCAAAATGAAAACTCAAATTATAGCTGGATTTTCACTAGACTCGATTGTTGTCAAAGAAATTTACAATAAGGATATTATTGAACCAAATCAAAGCTTGATTCCATTAGTCCAAATTAATTTAATTTACATTTGTATCTTTCATTTGGTTTATTTTGTGGCTTTGTCTTTTATTTTGACTGTGAATCACACTCAAAATACGAATTAAGACGCAGAGTTTGTAGCCAAAAATGTTAAATGGTAAAATGTGTAGAATTTAAATGATATCGATGTCGATAAATGTTGATAAAGGACACAGCGACGCTAAAAAATGTGGTTTAACATTTTTTTTAACCACGACGCTATTAGATTATTAATGATAATCTTAAATGTATTTATTTTATTTTGCCTTGTTGTGCAAGCACTGTCGAGCTTGTGCAGTGGCTGAAGCTTTTGCCAGAGGGGAACTGGAATCCCCTGGTTAGGCCTGGTTTCCCTCTGAGGTTTTTGGGGGGGTTCCTAGCCACCGTTTGCCTGCCCGGGGGGACTGCTAGAATTTAATAGTTTTATAAAATTAACACTGCATACAGGAATTTATATTCTGTCTGATATTTGACCTGTGTTTTGACTTGCATAACCTTATATGTTTTGCTTATAGTCAATATGTTTTCTTGTCTGCTTTGTAACAATGAAAATTGCTATATTGCTTAGTTAGAAAGCGCTATATAAATAAAGTTGACTTGACTTAAAAATCAAAGTTACTATTGTCAATAACAGTATATTGTGATACATGTGTTTACAAACGGTGACATAGACACATGCTATATTAAACACATCATTAATATTTAATATCCAGATGCTAGAATCATGTAATAATTGCTGTAATCTCTTATGCTGTTGTCAATAATAGTCGTCAAATTGTTACAGACTACTCAAGTTAATTAAAATAAAACTGTTTTTGCATACATAAGCAACAGATGACCTGCAATCATTTATTTGTTCATGTATCATTCGAAGAGTCTAATGTCAAAGAGGAAACTATTCATTTAAAGCATTGAAAAACTAAAGAGGCTTCGATGTACGTCCTGCCCTGTATGAATTTTTAATTAGTGGTGTGTATTCCAAAATGAGTATCTTTTTACTTTTGATTTGGTAGACAATAAGTCAAAATATAGCATGCTTCTATAAAGGGTGCATCTGTGATTGATGTAATCGTTTTCTGCCTACGGGTAGTGCAGTTTTTCTGGATAAGAATAGGGCATGAGGCCCCTTGACATGATTTCCATATGTCCGGAGACAGCACATCAATGCCTTTGTGCGACATCAAAACAGTGTTTTATAGATACACATAGTTGAGACGACAGATGTATTTCTGTTCGGTATTTGAATAAAGATACTTGATTATAACCTGAAAGAATTGCTGTAACTATCTACTGTATTATTGATACTCTCACGATTCAGTTTCCATAAATTGCGTTGATTTTGTCTCAAAAGTGTGTGAATTCAGCTCGTGTGTGTAGGATGCATAAAATACAGAGGGTGGCGCTGTCTATCCGCACAACACAACTGCATTAGGAAATTGGCTCCGTCCCGTAGAGATGCGATCATGATATATACACCGTAGTTCACCGTTACTTGAATTGTGCATTTCAGTCCTTGATCAAGGACAGTCAGACCTCTCTCTCTCTTTTCGAGATCTTAGATTAATGCTGCTCACACATGAATGTTAACCGGCCTATTGAACCGACCAATGATTGTTCTCTTCTTAATTATATACCTACAGGCCCACTTCACACCTCCAGCATCCTTTTGCAGTGCATAAAATCTCACTGAGAATGAGAATTACTTTGATAGTCTTCTTGAAATGTGCTTTTGAATGTCGGGAGTTTTGCAATTCAACTTAAATCAGTTTATTTGTTTATTTATATATGTAGGCCTACACGATTGCACCTTACTTCACAAGTCTGTACAATTTAAAACGAAGTATATAAGGCTGCTGTTAAAGCTGCACTTGTTTATTACGGGCTGTCCGTCTCCTACACTTTCACAACTACTCTAAATTCTAGGAAAAGATACAAATATATTTATTTCAGATGTTTTTATTCAATCAAATCTCCACCACACTATTAAATCAAACACATGTTTGTTAAACCGATCACACCAAAATAAAAAAGAAGCACACGGACTCTTTGCATACCACCCCTCTGTTAAATCAAACCCGCGTGCCTTTACACTTTTCGACACACGCACGCTTTTGTTTTGCAGCGCGATGAACGTTGTTTACCCCAGCAGGTGGATGTGACGTCACGGACCCAGAACATCAAAAAATAACAACATCCAAATCCGCGGTTCTCTCTCTTTTCTGTGCGCGTGCAAGGCGCAATAAAGTGCAATAACATCAGAAGCAGCTCACGTTCGCGGTCGGTGGAGAAAGGTGGCGTTAAACGTTCTCGAAAGGGCGACGCTTCTATACGGAGTGTTTGCAGTTGAAGTTAGTCCCGCCGGCGGAGTAATAGTTATTTACGGCGCTGTTTGTTGCACGCGCTCGCGGTACACAAGATCGCGTGAAGAGTTGCGATATTATCGCGCACGCGTCTGTCGGTCTCTAAACACCCCGGTAAGTTCACTCTCCTCCAGAATTCTCTCACATTTAAGGGCACGCGAGTTTGTCTTTGTTTTCTCTTTGCCTTGTTGTTTGGAACGACGCCGTTGACAAATGACCAAACAACTACATTAATCGCGTGCGTATAAACCGCTAGCCGATTCCTGTCGCAAAGACGGGCACGCGAACGGTTTTAGCAGCGACACTCGCACCTTTAGACACTTTTCAGAAGTTAGCCCCGTGGCTAGCTAACTTGGATGTTGCGCTGGTTATTTTGTATCGTGGAAGCAAAGTTGTACGGTTTCGCGAGGGCGCGACGTGATGCGTCAAAGTATCGAAAGTCGCTGCGCGTTCGCCATCGATGCCGTGAACGTTTGCGAGCCGAGATTTCTCACGGATCACAATGTTGGATCGGGGGCTTTTCCCCACGTGTTCCCTTAACCACAAATAACAGACTTGTAGTGGTGCGTGTCGACTTTTTTAACCGTTTAAACGAAAGCTGATCATATAGCGCACACTTGCAGACGTCCACAAAGTTTTGTGCAGTGTATCACCCGGCTGGGATGCGAGTTGTGAACTATTCTTCTTGTGGGATTCGCACCCTCCATCCAGTTCGTACAATGATCAGAACTTTCAGAATGAAGTATTGCTCGTGTAAAATAACTTAGTGAGCTGCCTACCTACTATCATGCATTCTTGTAACGCACAGGGATGCTGACTAGGTAGGAGACTTAACACGAATTTGGTTTTCGAGATGACTTTGTTGCAGCAAAATGTAACTCTGAAGTGTCTCATTGAAATCTGTGTCTGATTCTGTAAGTGTCCAAGATGTGAGTGTGCGAACTATGTTTTAATCATGTTGTCATGATGACTCATTCCTAGTGCGTAATACGCTTTTTTTTAACTCAAATCCTTTTATTTTAGTGTACTTTTTTAAACTCTATCCGTCCCTCGGTTTTGAAATGTATTCATCACTGCGTCCACTTATTATTTTCGGTCTCAGTGTTGTTTATTTAACATGTATTTTTAAACCCACACATTTATTTAACATTGTTAATGGACACAATTATTGTGCACCATCTGGTTTTTAAAGCTTTATGTTTGCATATATCCAAGGGTCAGATTCTTTTTTGAAATGTGAAAAGATGCTCCTTTCTGCATTTGCTCTCATTGTCAGGCTTCACACCCAGTCGATGTATTAGATGTTCGTAAGGTATCGTGATATAATAGAACAGAAAAGTTATAAACTGAAGCGAGAAATTATACGTTTTATAATTAACTCTTTTTTTTCCCACATTTCAATGATGTAATAAAGGTACTTTTAAAATGGGAAAGAACAGGAGAGTTCACACTTGGCGTTTGTGCGCCTCGGTTTCTTGGATAAGTCATTGTCTGAGGGAAATAAGAAGGAAAAATTAATGCTTTTTTGTATGAGCAGTAAAGTAAACAGCCTCCAACAAGCGAACCTTGACAACCCAGATTAAGGAAAACACTGGAGATCAAACAGCGCTGCTGCTGGGCTGTTGTCATGAGCTGCCCGAGAGAGAGAGAGAGAGAGAGAGAGACTGTTTGAACAGGCAGTGGAGTTTGTGTGCTCACTTATGCAGAAATGGACCTCTGTAAAAGCAGACTGGCCCAGGATTAAAGCACTGGGTGAACTTTTCTTTGCAACTTTTCAGCCCCGGTGCTAAACAGCAGGAGGACCTGAGTTATTTCACCCATTTGTCATGCGTGATGGAGTTGTACTACTGTACTTGCCTGTGGTAAAAAATACTCTTTTGTTTGTTGCAAGTCTAGTGAAATAATATTTCATTAAGGGCCTGATACAGTTACCGACACAGATGTGTGACATGACACTTTTTTTGTATTACAGGAAAACCTTGCAGATTTTGCATTTCAGATTTACTTGTAATCATGCAAAACGTGCATGATGAGTCAGATGCGCGGTGGTTGAGGCTTGGAAAGGTTATTAAAATGTTACTGTAGTGGAGTAAAGGGCACTTAAGGGAACTGTAATCTGAGATGATCTAGAGATTGAACTCAGGCTTCTGAGCAATGTGTGAGGTTGTACAATCTGGACGATAAAGGGGGATAGCGGCAGCATTCGGACAGCTGTTGTCCCTCTTCTTCCGTGTGGCTCGAGCGCTGGGCTGCCTGGCTTGAGATGCAGGCCATTGGCCAGATGCTGGACTGCTAAGGCTGAGGATGCAGCCAGTTTCTTGTTTCCATGGCAACTCTGGACGCTGTCGAGTATGATGTTTAGTGTTAATTATAGCTTGTTGTTGTCACCTTCAAAGTCACGCTGTGGAATCCAAGAATTTCATAATTTGCTTGTAAGCAGTCAGACTGCGAGACATGACTTTTTCCTCACACTTATCTCACCCACTTATTTTAAATGGACATTCTGGCGCATATGTGTGACAAGAAAGTTGAAATTTACATTTTATTGTGTTTTATATATATATATATATATATATATATATATATATATATATATATATATATATATATATATATATATATATATATATATATATATATATATATATATATATATATATATATATATATATATCTTTTTACATTTTATACAGGGCCAGTCAAACGTTTAGAAATACCTTTACACTTTTTTTACTTTTAAATATTAGTAAGCTATTGAAGAAAGAAAGAAATGCGGGAAGTAGGCATGTACTGACCAAATCAATTTTAAATACATTTTTTAAACATTTTTTAAAGTTTTTGTTGTTGTTGTGTGCACTGTTGACAATACCCTCAACCAACTTGCCACCTAAAATGCTTTCTAAACAGTAGTTGTTATAATGGCAGTGTTAGTTGATGCAGTTTAGTCATAACAATTCAGACCAACTATGTTTTTTATTAAAAACATTTTTATTTACATGTAAATACAATTTAAATGCCTCTGCATACATAATCTTATAGGCATTTGACCATATGTTTAAAATATGGCTAATATTATGGTGGAATAAGAATGAGAGGCAAATTCGGTCAACTGTGCCTGAACTTTCTACTGCTACTGTACATATTCAAATTGAGGAAGTAAAGTAGGTCGAGCAACATTTAAATGCATTTAAAAAAAGAGTACCCAGTGTTCTGTACTGTACAGGAAGGTCACTGATTCATGTTACCATCAAAATGCATTGTTGATGTAAGCTGTAGTGGTCTTGGATGTACTTCCATTGGATGGTAAAGCCAGATGGATTGGATTAGATGTTGAAACGGTGTGATACTCACAAGTCCCTTTATGCCAGCTGTGAAGTTGACAGCTAAGCAGGGATCAGCTCGCTGGATCAGTTCCTCGGCGTTCTTGCCCAGAAGAGCTGGAGATCATATGACAGATGTTAAGAAACTGTGTTGTTTATGATTTAACATCACTGCATTTGTAGACCTTTATGCAAATATTATTCACAGCTCTTTTTTTACAAAATTTTGAATCCATCGTTTGTGTAATAGAGGTCTGATATTTGCACTCCTACATTTTTCCAATGTCTTTTCCGGGGATCTTCACACCTGTGTTTTGCGCCAAGCCAGTTCAGGATGCTCTTATTGTTATTCTCTGGTCCTCATCAACCCTGTACAATTCAAACATAAGCAATGTTGGTGCAATAAATAATTAAGAACAAAAATATGATGAAATATCAACAGTTGCCTTGTAATTGAATTGTAATACGTTTCACACTGTTGGCTTCTGACCAGGATGATCTCGGGACTATACCTCACCCTGACAAAATAGTTTAGCACAGACGTCTGTTTTCCTGTTTTCGTCTGAACATTAGAGAGATGTGTAAACCATTTTTAATCATGTAAACTGACCAACACTTTCTACACTGGTTTTTATACGACAGGTAGTTGGAGACAAACACGGGAGTTGAGCATGATGTCAGTCAGTGACAGTTTCAAAGATGGTGATGGCGTATGTTGTTACATTTTGATGAAAGATTATAAAGACAAAATATTGTAGAAATGTGCACAGATAAATCATGCACAATAAAACCAGGAACGGAAATTGTTGTGGTTTTGGTAAAGATTTATTAAATCAGTGTGGAGTGTAAGATGTGCTATACAATTAAAATGATTTAAAAGGATAATTCAACCCAGAAATGAAAATTCTGTCATCATTTACTCACCCTCTTGTCTTTTCAAAGCTGTAAGAACTTCTTTCTTCCGCAGAACACCAAAGAATATATTTTGAAGAGAGGTGGTAACCGAACAGCGCCGGTTCCATTCACGTCTATTGTATGGAAACAAAACCAATGGAAGTGAATGGGGGCCATCGCTGTTCGGTCAACAACTTTCTTCAAAATATCTTCTTTGTAGAGATTTGAGAGAATATCAGCATCTTTAACTGTAACAGTGGAATGAAATTACATTTTTTCCAGTCAGATGACAGCCAATAAATATCATCCATTTGAATTTAAAGAGCTCTCGCTTTAAATAACGCTAGAGCTCTCGCTTTAAATAACGCTAGAATAATCCATCGATGCGGTTGCTAATATAGTTATTGTTATAGTTTATGTCCTTGGTGTGAACGCGCCTAAAGCGCGGTGGGGATAAGCCGTCGTGCATGTTGTGTTGGATGAATTCTTCACATAACATTGGAAAAAGTGAGTAAACGTGTTTGGATAATGCTAAAGTAGATTCTGATATTATTGACTGGTAATTAACGTGCGTTTTGTCTGTGTCTGGGAGTTGTTTTGTCTACGTCTGTGTGTTTGTGAAAGGGACATCTCTTAAGTGCCCTCCTTGGGAATAGAGTTCTTCCACCCTCTCAATAGCAGCCCGCTCTCAGTTAAAGAATGTTTAATCAGGAAACTGGCTCGAGTACTAATTACCTTATCATAGCGTGTATATGTTAATTAGTTTTGCACGTAGCTTTCCCTTTCTTCGCAATTGAATGTTCAAATGATGGAGGAAAAACTGACGGGGCTTCTCTTTGATCATCTGTTTACATCTGCGCGTCTTTATACCCAAACCTGCCGCTTTAAACCTCCCTGTTTGCTGGCCTGAACTTAGGAATTAGGGTGGTCTTAATTGACGTGTTGTTGCTTGTTTATTTGATGCATGTAAAACTGTATCAGACAGATCATTATGAAAGCACAGTAATTATCTTACACACTTGGCTCGGTGGCAAAGCCGCCTCGTTCACATGAAAGCGTATGCCCTGCGTCTTGTTTCCTTGCTGCTAGAAATCGACTGAAAGTGAATTGATCTGAGTCATTGTTTGAAAGGTGCTCCTGGACGCGGTCCAGGCTGAGCTGATGTTCTCTTAAGGGGAAGGATGTGTTTTATAGGTATCAGGCTTGTATCTGAGTTTGGCGTAGTATGTAGGGGTTACCACCATACAGGTGGTTTCTCTCTTGGTGCTCTAGTTTACCCAAGCAATCTGAAGTGTTTATTTAAATGCCTTGGCAACAGTATTAAAGTTCCAGCACACTTTGCATGTTTTAAAGAGACAGTTCACCCAAAAATGAACATTCGGTTGTCATTTACTCGCCCTCAAGATGTTGCAAATAGTTTTGGGGCACTTTCGACTTCTATAGAGGAAAAAATACAATGGTAGTCAACAGTGTCCCAGAACTGTTTCTTGAAAAGCATTGAATGGAAATCTTTAGGTGAACTGTCCCTTTAAATCAAGCAAGTGGTGATGTTTGATTAAAAATCATAAAAAAATGCTTTAAATGTTAATCCATGATTAATAAGGTAGTAAAAGCTTATAATTTGTTGATGTTAGCTAATACATTAAGTGATGTTAAAAAATAAAACTTTATTGTAAAATAAAATGACTTCTACTGTGAAACTTGTACTTGTTGTGAAACCGTCCGCCCCAGATTCAATTTAAGCCTACTTTTCTTTTCGTCTTCTTGGCAGGAAAGGCATTTTGAGTGTAGTGTATGATTGTTATAAGTAAAGCATTTGGAATTCACACTTTCTTTTTGAGAAAATGATCTCCGGTTATGACAAAAGGTGGTTTTCTCTTTTGTTGTAGCACCATTTGTTGGTTTTCAGCAGGTTTCAAACTACGTCTTTCCTGTGCAAATCCAAACTGCTAGTGTCGAAAAGAGATCTGAGAAATGTACTTGGGGATTACTGGATATTTCTCTAAAAGCATTCTGATGTTATGAATGAGCATAATGTACGATCGTCTAGCGCGTTGACTGATCAATCGTCCAAAGCCGAATGAACTCGAAAATGAGAGAATCAATCTTATGATTTAATTTTATAGAGCTGCGAGATGGGAGTTTTGAGAGCATTTCTGTGTACCTGAGATACAATTGTTTACAGTGATTGAATGGATCGTTTCGGGAGCTTTTTCACTTGCATTTTGTTGGTATACACACAAGGCTTGGTTACTATGATGTATTATAATGGTTAGAACAAATCTCAGTGATGTAAAAGAAAAATGACTGCATATTAAAAAATAAAAGCTTTTTGTTTGCTTCTTGATTGATAGTCATGAAAAAATTAGATTTCCTACTTTTAAGACTAGTAACATATTGAATGTTGATGGTTTTGTTTTTGTGGTTTCAGACTTTTTAAAGAAGCAAAGGGGATTTGAGCAGACAGTCTACGATCGTGTGTCATAGCAGCTGAACTTCCTCCGGAGACAGTAAGAAACATTTTCTCTATTACTGTTACACCAGCTCAATTTCTTAACGTCTGTCTACACTTTCTTTTTTGTCAGTTGAACTCATGACAGACAGATCGCAAAATCATTCAGAATCATAACAGAAACATTCTTATTCCAACATCAATTCAAAAACAGCCTTACCAATAAATAATGCACAATTTATGTATTCTGTGTTGAGTAATTACTGTTAAAAATGTCTTTTTATTTTGAACACATTAAAATATATTTAAAGTATACTGTATATTATATTGTACATTAAACATTATATACATTCATAAAGGTGGCCTATTAAGGGAATAGTTCACCAAAAAACAAAAAATTAATGGGGACCATTTTTGGGTGAACTATCCCTTTAACTTCACGCAGCACCGACTGTTAAAATGAAAGTTATTGCCCTTGTGAATTACTTTTCCAACCCTCAGTTCTGCATTGTGTTCCTCCTGTCATTTATTCTAAAGTGTAAATGGTTCTTCAAACCCATAACATTATTAACAACTGGTTTACCGCACAATTTCTAAACCGCTTGCTTAAGTAAAATGTGCCTGGTGTCCCAATTGGCGCATACGTCCCCTGTTTATGAATAACAAAGCCATCGTACCCGCTATATTGTCCATTCAAAACGCAGTCCGTAGTAAATAAATAAATTGTCGGATGTTATTACGCTTACCGAGTTGTGTTTCGCATGGTTTAACATCACAAGCTCGCCCCCCGTCAGGGCATGTGACAGTCCCCTCTCATTTTTACACGCACCGCACAGTTTGGATGACAGTAGTAACTGGCAGTCGAATAACCAAATTATTTAGTCATGGGTTTTAAACGGGTACGACGGCAAATGGATGTCAAATAAATGATGCAATTTATTCCCCCTTTTCTCCTCCTCGCCAGGCGGGCTGCCACGGGACTTCTGCCAGCCTTAAATAAGTGTTACCCAGATGGCACTCGCACGACGCCCACTTGGTTACAGAATTGTTCCGCGGGAATAACTCGGCTTGCCACAACAAGCAATAGGTCAATTGAGCAGCGAGCGCCTGTTGCTGACCCGTTTTGCATATGCAAATCTGCTAATGTTTTGTCATTTCGGTAAATTTCAGGGGAAGGCGAGCTCTCAGGGGTTCCTAAATGAATTGGAAAGGAGCCCAGTTAATGAGGGCGGAGGGGTGAGGTAAAAAGGAGACACTCACTTCCTCGGCTCGCTTCCTTTTTGCGAGTACAGTGCATCACTTCCAAGCGCCTGGGCTTTGCGGACCCTGCGGTAAAGGGAAATGTCTGTAGTGGGGCTTTGGTGGTAATGGGATAGTCCGGTGGGCACTAGGATAAGTGATTTTTCCCTCTCTCACTCCCTTTATCACCTTTTAAACACGGTTGTATTTTTAGGAGGTGTGGAAGACAATGCCATGCGTTTTATCTTTTTTTACTCCCTCAAGCACTCTGCATCCCCTTTCAGCATCTATTTATTCTTCTCTGGCTGTTTTTCATTTCCTCTCTTTATACTTTCTTCTGATCTGTGCATCTGCCGTTTTCTCACTTTCACCTTCTAATACCCCCCCACCACCCGTTTTCCTTCCTGCCATACTTTTACACTAGACTTCATTGGCTGTAAGTGGTGTCACGAATCACATCATCAATTGCTGTGCTTTTATTGGTTCATAGACTGCTGTTATAGGAGCAGTCGCACTTCAAAAAATTGCAAAAGCAGTTTATTGGTCATAGGTATACCGGTCATATTAAGCAAACCAAAACCACATGACATCACAACAAATTTGATTTTTCACAAACTTTGTCTCAGAATTATATAAAGAGCACCCAGCTTATGTGAAGTGATTCAGTTGATGTGAACATTCAATGCTGTCGACAGCAGAGACAGAGGACAATGTACAGATACTTTTCTGCGGCCAGGAGTTAAGTAAACAATCCAACAATCCATTGCCCTGAAAAGTTGCTCGGCTTACAACATCAAAAACTAGAATTAGGTTTAGCATTTTGAAAGTCACATTAAATCATCCAATAAGAAGGTTTATGTCACTTTCCTACTGGCAGCCTGATATGTGGTTGTATGAAGTAGAACAAATTGAATGATTGCCATCCATCTCAAATACATTTGGATAGGCAAGGCAAGTTTATTTATGTATCACATTTCATACACAAAGGTAATTCAAAGTGCTTTACAAAAAAAGTTACGCTCTAGATGCATTGCTAACCATGACCAAATGTGAAAGAGGTGAAGTAGTTGGGGCGGTAGACAGTCAACACGATTGAATATAATGTATGTTTGTAGTTCATCTCTCCATCATGTGTTTTCTAAGAAGAGGAACCAAATTGATTGAATCATTAATTATGTTTGTTATTAAAGAGAAAGTTCACCCAAAAATAACAATTTTGTCTTTTATTTACGCTCATGTCATTCAAAACCGGTAAAGTCTCTCATCTGTGGAACACAAAATAAGTTATTTTTAGAAATGTCTCTAAGTTTTGTGTTCATACAATGTAAGTGAATGGGGGCCAGTGTTGTTTGGTTACCAATGTTCTTCAAAATATCTCCGTTTGTGTTCTGCAGAAGAAATGAAGTCTTTCTAATGGCACGGGGTGTATAAATGATAAAATATGTTTTTTTGCAGGAGCTGTCCCTTCAATATTTTTCAATCCTATTTGTATTGTAACCCTTTATGGTTATATCGAAGGAGGGGACCAGGATATCATTTATTCCGGGGGAAGATCACCACCTTGTAACCATGATGACCTGCTGAGGGCCCTATGTATGCACATTTTAGTATTTTCTTCAGGGAGAAGTACATATTTACTTTACTAGCTACATGCAGGTCTACTTAATCTAAGAGTTTCTTTGTTGAGACCCTCTCCAAACGTTGATGTTTTTATAAACTTGTATTGGAAAAAGAGAAAATGTAGCATAGTATTGTTAGGTCTGAATAGGTCCATAAAAATATACATAATTTTAAACACTTTTTGGATTTGTAACCCATCTCTGTGCATTTGATATTGAGATCACAGTACTGTAAGATTCGAGGGTGTCAAGCCAAATGTTTCGTCATCCAGGAGACATTGCTGTCTTTTTACAGGCAGTTAAAACGATCGTTATTACAAATAACGGCAATAATTGGATGCGCGTATAACCTCAATCATCAGAATGTAAATGCCGCATTGTCTTTTTATGAATTTAATTATATCACAGCATGTAATCGACCATAAACCCAAACAAAACAATCGCAACAGATATTAACAAGCTCAGCATGATAAGGTAACAATCTTCTAAACTGATGTGTAATCTCCATACGCAACCCCCCCTAACCTCGTATTTGCTCTTGTGCGATCTCTTTGAGAGCGTAAGAACTCTCTAATGTAAGATGTCTCTTACTGCCCAGAGAATAACCTCTCGATCACACCGCCGGCGTTCTTTTTAAAAGCGCAAAGAAAGATGAATTTGGGCCATAAAGGCCCGTATCACAAGAGCTTTTTATCCTAAATGGTCCTTAGAATTGTTATCTATAGGGATGGCGCATTCCCAGCACTGTCATGTTCAATCAAGTGTCCACTTAGCCGCGGCATGGAGTAATTGTCCCCAAGTGGGCCACACACTGACCTGTTAATGCCTGTGTTGACCCACTAACCTTGTCAGAACGTCTAAGCGAAGAGCTCTAAATCATTCCGATCTCCTCCGGCTCTTTTTGAGCCGCAGGGTCAACAGGGAGACCGCAGCGGGCGGACCACTCCCTTAAATTGTCCCGTCTTGGGTAGGTCATGAGGGGAGTCTTGAAGATGGGGTTCAAATTGGATAGAGATCCACACTTTTTGATTGTGCACCATGAGTGAAGTGGCAGAAGTTATAGAGTATTTACTGAAATTAGAATACTGTTAAAAATGAGATGTGTAGAGTTTCTGAAGTAGCTGTTATATATAAAACATGTTGCCATGCTGCCATGTTGTCGAAAGTTGCGACGCAGTTGGTTGTTTATGCATTGCTATATAGTTGCTAATTTGCTCAACATTCATCACCCAAATCTCTCTCTCTCTCTCTCTCTCTCGCCGCATGCTTTTCAGGGAGAATTGACCAATAAGGGAATAAGAAAAGTTGTTACGTAATGATTTTTCATGTTCGAAAAAAAAATTCCGCAACCTGTACTAACACTGGGGGAGTGTATCGCGCACAGAAGTCCAACTCATTTTTTGAAAAGTTGACAACACGTCTAACATTGTAAATAAGTCAGAATGCATGAAACACCGTTGCAGAGTGCTTTAACAACATTTTTCAAAATATCTTTTCTGTTTTGCGGAAGAAGAAAGTCACATTAAACAGTTTTGAGATGACAACAGGGTGAGTAAATGATGACCAAATTTTATTTCGGTGAACTATCACTTTAAATCAATTTTGTTTTTAATAAACCAATAGTGTCCTGTCAAAAATCAGGTAGCATCAGTTTGTTTTAACCCTATAGATTCCCCTGTTTTTGATCGTGTATCTCTATGTCATGGATGGGTTGATTGCATCTCTGAGATACAGCAAACACAACGAGTGTGGTATGTTTCTTCACACACTCTTTACAGTTGTGGGAAACTTGACACACAAATAAGTGGCAATTATCAAGCTGGTAACTGGCTTTTCTCAGAGACTGACAGGGATTGCAATCTGTGTGAAATGCTTGGATTAAAACCACATGTTGTGGATGCCGATGGGAGTTGCATTGAACAGCTGCTGTGTACAAATCCAGCAAAATGAACTTGTTGTCTGTGTGCGTCCAGAGGGTAGTATTTTGTTAGGAGTTGCTTGTTTAGAGCTCAGGAAATGTTTAAAAGGGATACTCCACCAGAAATGAACATTCTGTCATGAATTACCCCCGCCCCCCCGCTTGTTATAAATCTGTATACATTTCTTTGGTTGAACCCAATGAAAGTTATTTGGAAAAATGTTAGTTCCTACTAGTGTTTGGCCACCATTGTCTACCATAGAAAACATGACAATGGTAGTCAAAAGTGCCCCTGAACTGTTTGCTTTCCTAAATTCTTCAATTGAACAACAAATATATACAGTTAAGTTCTTCTACTATGGTAGTCAATGGTACCTCAGAACTGTCAGTTGCTAACATTCTTCCAAATATCTTTCTTTGTGTTCAACCGAATAATAAAATGTATACTGTACATCCCTAGCCCTACAACCAGTACAACCAATTTACAATGCTTTTAACAAGCTTTTGAGTGAGACCATATAAGTTCACAAGAATCAGCCACTAATTAACTAAAATGTAATATAATTACAAATTGTTGTTAGACTGTGTTGAACTAGCCTCATTAAAAGGGCAGATCACCCAAAAATAAAAATTGTCAACATTTACTCTTCTTCACATATCTTATTTTATGTTCAAACAGAACAAAGACCTTTAGAAATCAGTCAATGGTGGTGAAGAACTTTTTGGTTTCAAGCATTCATCCAAATATCTGTCTCTTGTGTTCATCAGAACAAAGAAATATATACAGATTTGGAACACCTTGAGGCCGAGTAAATGAAGACAGAGTTTTCATTTTTGGGTGAACTGTTCCTTTAAACAGGGCTTCAAAAAAGCCAAATAACTTGCTAGTCGATGCTTAAAATTTGAAGTTGACCACATCCGTACTTTAAATTGTTCTCTCTCCCCCTTTACCTGTTGTAATTTACTATTGTCCTTTTTAAACTTGAATTTTTATCCACACAATAGCGCGAGAGTCATAAATAGCAGAGAAGGGGTTGAGGGCTCTTTTGGGACTGGTGTATTTTGCACAGAAATGACAGGAACGCGGCCGGCTAATCAGTGCGGCTCTTATCAAAAGCTGCTGAGCGGAGGAATGCGACCGGCTAACGGGGTTAGCGCTAGTTGAATTCCACACAGATGAATTACATGGAGATGAGCTACGAGGCTCGAGTTTTTTGGCCTGATATGAACATATTTTGAATATTTGTTCTTTGCGTGTGCTTGTGAGTTTTCAACATTGAAATGGCAATGTTTTATTTTTAAATCAAAGAATAGTTCATTGTAACAAAGCAACAAGAAGTGTTTAATGCAATAAAAAAATTGCTGTATTTCAGCAAAATAATAAGTATTATTTCTTATTTTTAGTTTTTAGCTAACTAAATGGTGAAATTTTATTTTTTAACGATTGCAATTGATGACATAAGTTAATTTTATTTTGCGAACACAATTTTAAATTGTGTAAGTATTCAATTTATGGTCATTTTATATAAAATATATTTTAAACATTTAATTGTCATTGCATATTGCTAAATCACTATTTGCTTTCAAGTTCGTCACTACACAGCTGCATTAGATGACAGGAATTCCTCATTTGTTTCCTATTGGCGGTGGTGGAAATAGTACTGGAAATTTGTACTCAAGTACAAGAACTGTTACTTTGCGGAAATCTTTCGCAGTATTAATGACGTCTTATTTAAGCGAATCGATCTGTGCAAGAAATTGAACGTTATTTACAACATTATAACTGGCAATGCACAGTTTGCGTTATTGCTTCAGATGCGTTCCAATCGCATATGTTCCCTACTCACTTATAAGGGCAGAGCGCATGATGTAGAGACACTGGAGAGAGATGGACAATTTAACCTCACGATATAGCCATTTGGATGACACTTGGCGAACGGAGTGATACAGGATCTCAATATTTCTCCATATCTCGGACGAGCCTTCGTATTGTGTCCCTTTGCCGCAGTAATGTTCAAATGCGCAATTTAGTTTGTGTGACACAAGTTTTCTATGCGCAATTTGAGTGGATGGGGTCACGTGACGGGACTGACTGTTCTCCTTAGCCAATCACAGGAAAATAAAACGTATAAAGTAGCGACGACAATATGAGGAAAAATAGCACAGTAAAAGTACCGATAAAAAATACTCTAGTAAGAATACGGTTTTAAAACTACTTAAAAAAGTAAATTTCCTGAAAAAAAAACATCCTTTATACCATAATTTGAGTATTTGTAATTCGTTACTTTACACCACTGTCTATTTGTCATCTTCTACTCTCTCTTTCTCTTTTCCGCAACCTTCGTTTTGCCCCCTTTATCTTTCACTCTCTCTGTGTAAATAGGAAAACACCTCACTGAACACTGACCACTGCAATGAGCCTTTTACTATGCAGATCACCTTTGCTTGGACTTCGCTGATTGGTCGGAGCTACGTGTCACTGACTTACGGGATCTGACAAAACGTTCCGGAGAAATCTGTCAAGTGTCTGCGTGGCCGCAGCAGTTACCCAAATGACTTGTCTACAGAGTCACTACCATTCATCACAACAGAGCAGCAGATTTATGCTGATTATAAGATGGCGTGTGTAAATATCATGAGAGTCATGAACGCTTTTTGTAAAAAATCTGAAAATGTATTAAGATGCATTTAGGTCAGTCCTGGAATTAATTTGTCACCAAATTAAGCATCTGTGGTCGGATTTCATCACGTTTCGCATGTTTCTTTCTCATTTGAGTCATCATCCAGGTTTATGTGGGTTGAGTGAATTTAAGGTACTTTCCCCACCTTACGGAATGGTATCAACTCCTGTTTGTAATTTTGCTGATGTTAATATGCACTCGTGTCCTCTTGTAATTTTTTCTTTTCGGCTTGTATTTCAGATTGAACTAGCCGCGTCCAATGGTTGCGCCTCCTACTGCCTTTGCTGAATTCTGATTGGAACAATGGAATGTCAATCTCGTCAAAACAAGTGACCGGTATGTTATCTTTAGAGTTTGTACAGATAAATGTGTTAAAGTAGAAAAAAATCGCACATGCACGAGTACGTGTATAAAACGCTCACACTGTGTCACAAAATGGTTGCAAAGTCTATTTAGTCGCAGTCTGGAGCCCTGTATGTTTTTGACTACCCTGTGGAAGAATTTATTGCTCGAATGTTGCTCTTTCATCGACTGAGATTTTATTTAAAAAATGTATTAAATTCACTGGAGAAATAAACAACAGAAATGAGACATTTGAAAACATTCTTTTCAAGCTTTTGTGGACAGCGTAGTATCAAATATGATTATGGTTTATAATAAAGTCTCTTATATTTTATACATTGTTGTGATTGTCCTAAGTAGCAAAACAAAAGTGCTACAGTCTCAGTATGCTGTTGTTTATATTCTTGCTATTTTGGGAGAACAATTGAGACGTTAGTTAATGGTTTCATTAAAAATTCACACATTTTTCATGTGTATTTTAGCTTTTTCTACTAATACATAACTACAAAAATTTAAAATTTCTTTACAATTAAATTACTAGAGATTTTTTTTATGAAAATCATTTGATGAGAAGCAATTGAGACATTAAAGAAATCTCATTCGTGTGTAAAACTAAATGTTCTGCTAGAGTACATTATAAATAAATATTTGATCTGCCTCTCTTCTCTTCACACTTTGGTGGGTAGTTCTGCCAATTTGCCTTTGACCCAGTTTTCATGTCACTGTCCCATCGCACTTATGTTTCACCGTCAGTCACCAGTCTTCCTGTCGCGACTGGCAGAACACTTCTCTGCGACGTGGTCCTGGCACGACGCCAGTTTCCTGCCTTTGGCCCCGATGAGAAGCGAGAGTGACATTTGTGCCGATGTAATGGAATACTGCCGCAATTAAATCCCCGACCACGAAGTCGCTCCTTTCCGTGGTCTAGCATCCCTCCCCTCCTCATCCACAGGAGGGAAGGCCGGGATGATGAGAGCGTCTCAGCACGCCATCCCTTTCTCCCACTCGCCACATCACTTTTTGCTTTTAGCCGCTCGGCATAAATATCTCTCCGCCTGGCAATTAATTACCGCAAATGTCAATTAACCCCCTTGTTCCGAAAAACAATATTTCGGGAGAATTAAATTTCAATTATAAAAATTACGTTGGAAGGCGGCGACGTTAAATTGCGCTGAAGGTGACAGTTGTTATTTTGCGGCCCGTCGTGGCGGGAGACTCTCCGCCTGGTTTGATATAATGTGAAGTGGAGGATGAACTGAAGAAGAAACTGGAAGGTTAGAAGGAGGAGAGGGATGAAACGTTCGGAGGGAATGAGAGGACGTATTTCCTGCAGTGGCAGTGTAGCAACTATACGTAATGCCTCATTTGTGGGATACAGCAGGCAATGGCGCGAATCATTGTTCTGTGCCAGTGAGAGAAAGCACTTGGGGGTCTCTCTCTGTCTCTTTCTCTCTTTTTATTTCTTTCTCTCTTCCATTTTCGACTCACACAACTGCTGATTGTGCATTTGCCCATTGGTTGTGCCTGAGGCCTGTTTCTGCCCATAGGAAAGAAACGTCACATATGAGATCTGTTTGTTATCTCAATTGTTTATTGGCGATGGTATTGATATATAATGGAGATCAGATTGCGACTTTTTTTGTAAAACTTTTTTGCAACACCATAGAAACCAAGTTGCAACGCAGGAAAAACATTGAAACCGCTCAAGCATCTTGATGCATATACAGTATACTATGTTTCAGCAAAAATTCCAGGTTAAGAGCAAACTATATATGTTTTTAATAAGAAGCAGTATTCACATTTTTTTTTAATTCTCTAATTTCCCTTATAGAATTCATATGTATGTCTAGGAGCACATGTATAGCGAGAAAGGAGCTAACAAAACGTAGAGGTTACCCAACCGTTTTTCTTTCAGAGTTGAATGTTAATTTGAAGCAACAATAAAACGGATGTTACTATTTCCTCATCATCCTTGGAGGGCAATAAAGTTTAGACGGCCTTAGCACACCCCCGCTCTTGAGTGGAACCAACCCATCATCATACATTGTCCACATCAGGGCTTAACATCTCTCATTGCATATTGTGATTTTGCTTGTTCATCTGATTCTAAAGTGATAGAGGAACTATTTTCAGGCTTTGATGCTCATTAGCGGCAACATTTGACGAAGAAAAGGAGAATCTCTTTAAAATCTCAGGTGAGAATAAATGGAGGTCAAACTTCTCAGACTTTTGTTCTTACAAACACGCAAGAAATATCAGATAAGACGTGTATGATTTTAAAAAGAGATTTAAAGTCCCCGTAATCTGGAAGTTAAAATCCTATTCTGACACATTTACGAGTGAAAAGGAATTTCACTATTTCAAGGAGAAAATTAGTGGGCGTGGCTAGCGTGTTTTACTGCGAATTGATTGGATGTGTAAAAACTGCTCTTTCATTTATTTTCAAATGAAGCAAGCAGCATTCTGACAGTTGAAGGGGAGGAGTTAACGGATATTCCGGCCAATCTGTCTAATTTACGTAATTTTAGATGGAAAGTCATTTTAGGGCGAAAGTACATTATCAAGGTTTAACTGAAGACTATGAGGGTATGATAAGCTATTTACTATAAACGCTACAACATTTCATGAAAGAAAAAGAATTGTAATTTTGTATTTCACTGGGACTTTAAGCTCTGTTATCTAGCACAGCGTGAAGTCATAAAATCAGAAATTTCTAAATCATTGCTTTTTGCATCAAACTTTTCCGAGACCAAAGGATCTAAGCCATGTTATCTACAATTATTTTACAGCTATATGCAGTTACGGACTGTCAAAAACTCATTTGTTTCTATTTTTATTTCTCTTAAGGAGAAAAAGGTGATACCTAATTGAGTTATTCTACAGTAGTTTACATTTCATTTAGGCCTCTTATGTTATAAAAAAGCAACCACTGAGAAATAAATCTTAATTTGGGTAAATATCACTCTTGATCTAGAAAGAAAAAATATTGGTATTTGTGTGCGTGTGTGTTTGTTCGTGACTAATTAAATGATGCGCCATTGACCTTTTCTAGTAGATAACAATCATTCAAAAATGAATGTATCAGTCATTCAACTGAATCATTTATCAGTCATTCAAAGCCTGTTTACAGAAAAGTGAAATGAGATGAAGAAGCATTAAATGACAGTATAAGGGGACAAGAACTGCCAGGAAGAAAAAAGATGCCTAAATCATGCCCAAGGAACAATGCTTTTAAAAATACAGTGGACTAATCCTATGCTGAGACCCCTTGCATTAGCCTACGGTGTGCGTTACAAAGAGGCAATTAAGACAGGATACTGATCTAATGAGCATGTGTGTGTATGCGTGTGTGCACTTGTGAAGTGGGCCGTATGTTAAGTCACTGCTAAATGAGTGTTGAGTGTCACTCGCCCGGTCAGAGGGCTGCAGGCCCAAAGTAAACGTGTCTTCGACCCTGAGAATGACATTCAATGAGCAGATGACTTGAATAGAGGAAATACTACACAGTACTTCCATTTCCATGCCTGTCGGGGTGGTCTCTGAGTGTTTGAGGGTGTCTTAATTGTACTCCCTTTAGCGCCCAGCCACAAATAAGCAACTGGCCAAAATGCAATTTTTCAGACAGAGGGGCAATTGTACAATTATAACAATTAGCTTTATGTATATGTCAGATGTATCCCAGAGGACAAGTTTTTTGCTCGAAGGTTTGTAGTGCCGGACACCAAATCGAGTTCCCTATTTAAAGTTTAGATAGTTTCTCCCGAAATCAAAACACATAAGATCACATTCAATAAAAGATTATAAAAAGTAGACACAAATAGGATCAAATGCTATACAAGATTATAAAATGAATGTGAATTGCACTGCTTATATAATTTGATGCTGGTAGAGGAAATGCAAGCAAAACATTTGTTGCAATTATGTCATTGCTGAATATAATATCAAAATATTATATGATAACATTATAATATACAGTATATTATAAAAATATACCGCAACAGAAAAATATGAGAGACCATTCCAAATTTGTATTTAATCAAGATTTCTAGATGTATTGTGGCCATTTCACCTCAGCGTTGGTTGTATTTCAACAAAACCAAACCACAGGAGTGACATAGTCAACCAACATGTGAAGTAAAACTGTGATAAAAATCGAGGCTGTCACATACATTTTTTTTATTGTTATTAATTTATAACTGTTGTATTGCTCAAAAGTTAACATAAGAACCTGTCCTCCGGTTTTCATTTCTGCCAATAAATGCAATCAGAAATAATATTTTTATTTGAGATTTGGCAGAAATATTGTTAGTAGTTCACAGAATGAAACCAAAATGATAATTTTTCTTAATCCATAAAAAACTTAAATAATTTCAATTTTTGCTCTCTTATTTTTTTTTATAATATAACAGCAAGTCTTTATGATTTTGGTGCCTCCTTAAGTGGATGTAATAATCCGTTTTTTATTTACTGTCCCCTTTCCGCCTTCAAGTTACAAAAGCTGTCAGTTACACCTAGCTTCCCAACTTCCTGTTTGGCTGGGCGGCTTGCAGGCGGTGGGCCGATGTCGTAACGGAGAGAATTTGGAAAAGATCACAAGTCCAGGATGGAGTCCCAGGCAGCTAACCGTGTGCGTGCGTGTGTGTAGGAAACGACAGAGCAACTTGCAACGAGCAGCAAATGAACGGCCAGATCTCCTATCTCTCCACTCCTCCTTTACTTTCCTGTTTGGACTCGAAGGTGATTGGAGGCGCAGGCAGTGACAGTTGGCGGAAGTAGAGAAAGAGAGAAGAAGAGAGAAAGTATTTATTTGCAGTGAGGCGAAGGTAATGCTTGCTAAAGATGCGGTTTGGCACAGGAAATGCCCCCCCCCATCTCCCTAGTTTGGCCAGATAAGGGCAGGTTGGAGATCAGGGTGGTGCCCTGTATTGTGGAACCGGTCTGGACTCTGGGCCGGTCGCACCAGCACTCCCTCATCACTGTTTCCTGTCTGGGCATGGAGAGATGAGAGCAGGTTAGCGCAGGTCACTGAGAAAAAGTGCGAAGGGGAGGGACAGCGGAGGGCGTGTGAACGCAATAGGTTTTAATTGTCAGAGATCTGTAGAAAGGTCGCGTGTTGGGTTTTTTGGGTACCATCATCACACCGAACCTAGTGCCACCCCCTAATGACACATTCTCTCCTATGTGGCACTGAATCATACATTTAACATGTGCCGCCCATTGTCGATTGATGTGGAGGTACTCGGCAAACGAAACCCTAAAAGCTATCAACAAGCTGATACGCATCAAATACACCCTTTATTCATGAGACTTCCTTTTCTTCAAGCTTGTGTTTATAGGACCACAGTTCCCACAAATCGCTTTCACGTAAGGTGCTGTAAATGACGTTAGCCGGAAGGTCCTTCAGACTTTACAAAATTAGAAATAAGCCCCACCCTTCAAAAGACATGCGTGAGAATGACAACTCCTTTTTAAATCAGAGAAGTCAAATGAAAACTGAACTCTGATGTATGCATAACAGATATACGACGTTATTAAAGCAAAATAATCATTCTAAAAATAACTCCTTCCGCTTTAAATGTTGGTAAAGCTAATAGTAACTGTAACTAGTGAGAAATACCAGCGCTGTGAAATCTGTCCATGAGGAAAAACAAACACAACGCAAGTGACTTAGACAGCTCCTGTTCTTTGACATTAAAATTCTCCATCTATTCACGTAAGGTTAATGGCTTTAATGAGGCCTAAAACGCAATGAGACATCTGATCTACTTTTTATTCACGGATCGCTTGTCTAAATAGGGGAAGTGGCGCACTGACCGTTTAGCCTCGCGCTAATGATGAACGCTGAAAACTTTCAGGGCTGAGAGAGCCAACTTGGTGTTGTGTGTGTGTGACAGATAGTGTTGGATAGATTGAATAACACTTTTTTTTATTAGAGGTATTAATAAATGTTAGGTTATAAGCTTATGTAAAATCATTGTAGTGGATTGTGTTCAGTTTTGGTGTGTGGAGACTATATGCAACAAGAAAACATGTCCAGTTATATTAATATATTGTATGTATATAATAGCCTATTATGTGCAAAACAATTTATTAAAATCTAAATCAAAATGTTTTTTCCCAGCATGGCATTTTTTAAATCATATTTTTGCAAAAGACTTTGTTGGGCACAAAACAATACAGTGATGTAAAAACACGCAAGACATAACTACATTTACTTTATTAATAATAAATGTGTTTAAGTAGCCCGTTTGTTTTATTTACTGTTGGTTGTTTTTCGGATGTCAAGCAACTTTTTCATTCTATTTCGCATTAATATTAATTCATTGGTTCTCCCCTCTCTGCCTCTTTCAGGGAACTGTGATCAAAGCAATTTATATTTCGTTCTGATGAACACAGAGAATGATATTTGGAAGAATGCTTGTAACCAAACAGGTCTTGGCCACCATTGACTACCATAGTAGGAAAAACTGCTTGATACATTTATTTGTGCTGTTGAACACAAAAGAAGGTATTTTGAAGAATGTAGGAAAAGCGAAGAGTTCTTGGGCACCTTTGACTACTATTGTAATTTTTCCTACTATGGTAGACAATGATGGCCAGTTTGCTTATAAGCATTCTTCCAAATATCTCTGTCTTCATAAGAGCTAAAATATTATAAAGATTTGTAACAAATACTTTTTTGGGGTGAACTGTTCCTTTAATTGTTAAAAAAATACCGAATGTCTCTTATTAATACTGCAGATTGTCTTTTGCTTTGTGTTTATTCTTATTATTCATCTCGGCCGGTCCTTTATTGTATATTTTATATTATACTGTCTTTGTAATTTATCGTTTATGCATTCTATGTAGTATTTTTAGATGGAATAAGCAAAATAACAGATTACTGTGTAAGTGTGCCGCTATAAGCGTTAGGCCACACGTCCAGTACAAGTTCACACCGTCAACGTGTTCCTGTCCGTCCCCACGAGTGCAGAAACAGGACTGTGTCCATTAAAGCCGTCTCTCAGAATGCCAGTGTACACTTTGCCAGGGGGGACAGCAGCAGTGAATCTGTGAAAGCGAATCTAAACCTGACATACACAGGCAGAGTTGAGAGACACAAACAAACAACAGGCTTGTTTTGTCTCCCGGCTGGGTTACAGAAATGCTCACACTCACAATCGTACACCCACACTTACATGCAACACTACAGCTTATCCTTCCTGAGCACAGTTCTAACGTTTCTGTCTTGTGGCTCCTTAGTTTCAAGTCTTGTAAACACAACCCTCGCCCTGTGCTTTTCAGCCCATTATCCAATTGACCCGACAGTCTAGCAAACCTCACCGTCCTGCATGGATGCACGTACTTGCATCTCATGGAAAAGAGCGCGGCTTTTGTGAACACGGCGTAAACAGCCGTGTCGATAAACCCATAAACCTTTTCAAGCCGAGTATTAAAAAGACTAATATCTGTGGCTGTTTTTTTCTCTCTGTCTCTTTAAAAAAAATGATGTTAAGGTGGCATTGTAAAAGACGGATGATGTATCTGGCAGATTGATCAGTGAGTAGAGACCCCATTATCTCTCTCCGTGTTAATTACAGCCGCGCTCAGCTTGCGTGTCAAAAGACGGATGACTGACGAAGGTAAAAGACCTTATTTATGCCTCCATCCTCAGCTGGCGGCAGCCTTCCCCTCTCGCCGACACTTTTCTTTTTTGCCCTCTCAGCTCTGTATATTTATCGTCCAGTAATATTACACTGTCAAAGGCGATCAGCTCTGCCGAGATATTCGCTATCGTCACCTTCACAGGCGTCCATTTGGACTCCATCGCTCTCAAGTTACCGACTCTGCTGAGCAAATTTGCGCAGAGTTTTTCACTCGTCCCCCGAGATGCCAGAAAGGTAATTCAGGTTGCGTAAATCAATATGTGGGCAGCCCAGTCACACCACAATGTAGGGATGTGGCACCAATCTTGGAATGCCCTGGCGTTTTGCGGCTTTCAGTGGAGTCACAGAAAAACAAAAGCAGAAATTTTTGTCGGTTGTAGTTAACTCTGCCATCGTACGAATTGTTTTCGAAACAAAATAAATGTTTGCCATTCGGCATGTAAACTTCAAACGGCCTCATTCATGAAATGCACAAATTGTTTTTGTGACATAAAAATGCTAATATTGGGAATGAATGTTCATTGCCAAATGTAAAGTCCCCGTGAACCGGAAGTTACGATCGTTTTTACTTCCGTATTGTGACTTTTCAGAGTGCAATGGAATTTCAAAGGAGTAATGAGTTTAATTTCATGGGGACTTTAAGTTTGGAATAGAAACTGTGTGTGGACACTTTTGTGTGTGAATGTTGTTCTGTTTGACATCATTTTTGTAGCTTTTAATTTATCATTTTTGTTTTGCAAAATATAAAATAAACAGTTTTCAGACTCTTTTAGACCTTAACATTTACGTAAGTTAGGCCTCGACCGCACAACATGTTTATTGTTTGCGCCGTGTGCAGACGTTCTTCTTCAGGGCCTCCAAATCGCACAGCAGCGAAACCCCCATGAAGGGACTTTTTAAGATCTTTTTTTCTTTCTTATCACAAAGCGTGTGGTGCGAGAGGTAACATCAGAGCAGTCTTTCCTGTGGTTTTGTGAAGTGGTGTCTGTCAGACCTGCAATCCTCAGGCCTGTTTGCACCTCTCACCAGAAAGAACACAGTGTTATGAACCCTCGCATATACAACCCTCGCTCTCCCTTTCAAACCATTTACGTGTTTCATCACTTCCTGTCTCTTGACCAGAATCAAAGGTTTCTGAAAGGCTGCCTGGAGTCTCGGTCTACTAAAATGTTGATTCATAGGGGTTTCTTTATTCAAAACTGACCCAGGGGTGAATCAACATTGCGCAAGGTGAAAGTAATTGTTTTGCAGTTTCAGGGATGATAGCGTTATCTTCGCTTCAGAATGTTATAAATGTTGGTATTTTCTGTATCTTATGGGGGAATGTGCTAGGTTTAGAAGTGCTCGGTTATATTTTTGTATCTTGTGTCGGAGTTCTGTGGGTGTTGTCATGGTAATAACTTTAGGTTTGTCAGATGTTTAGTTGAGATGTCAGAGCATCACCTGGTGGACTAGTGCAGAACAAAGGCTCTCATGCAAATGACAACCATGAAGATTAGGGAGAATTGTTTCAAATTGATCTCATCAAATATTTTTCACAGATGATTTAAAATTGACTAAACAGAACACATCTGTGTGTAGTTTCTGAGGCATTGCAAACTCATTTTCCCAACACTCCCCCTGCTTTTAATTGACATGTAGTCCCGCCCCAACCTTTTTCAATCGGTTGAGCCATAACGTTTAAAATCTGTTAGGGTTTACATATTTACAAATTATTTTGACACTCAAACTAATTGAAATTCATAAATGAAATCCTACTCTGTAATTTTTGAGTGTTGCATGAGCCCAGATTTAGGGTTAGTTCACCCAAAAATATAACTTCCCGCATTAGTTACTCACTCTCATGTCATTCTGAACCTGTATGACTTTCTTTCTAATGCAGAACATAAAATAAGTTATTTAGAAGAACGTTGGCATCCAAACAGCATTGGCACTCATTGACTTCCATTGTATGCAAACCTCAGACATTTATCAAAATATAAATTTGTTTTGTATATAAATAAATTTAAAAAAATATATATATAAAAAAAGTAATATATAAAAATATATTATATAAAGAGGCATATACAGGGTTTAAACAACATAAGGGTCAATAAATGATGACAAAATTTCTATTTTTGAGGGAACTGTCACTTAAAGGTTAAATATCTTTAGCATTGTGATAGACCTCAGTCTTAGAGCATCAGATAAAATAAGATTTAGAAAACGCTCAGGAGGGTCTTATATAGGTCATACTCTTTACAGATGCCACCTTACGACTCGTTGTGTCACCATCCCCATGACTTCAGGCAAACCGGTTCTGCCAACACTAACCGTGCCATCGCGCTGTATTCAAATGCAGCATCCTGTATATTAAAAACACTCACACTAGCCTCTTATCAGGTTATCGAGCCTTATGATTGGTCTTCCGCTGGCCCCTTTATTTAATAGAAGATTCCTTTCTGCTTCGCGATGCCATAGAGTGTTACATCACTGCGCTTGAGACCTGTTATCTGTGTGGAGTCCTGCTCTTGTAATGGGCTTTATTGATCTAAACAACATCAGGCTCGCCGTGATGTTATTAAGGTGGAGATAACTTCACTGTAACTTCCACTCAAACAATGTATTAGCGTTTTATTGGGTTTAAATAACTTTGGCTTTTAGACGCTAATGTAGCCGCTTAGTCACCCCCTGCTCTTTATGGCTGCAAGATCTTAATAAAGCTTTTCCTCTTTACATCCTGCTGCGTGTGAGGACAGGAGATGTCTGGTGCTTGCTGGGAAGTTTCTGCGGATTCAGTAAACAACAGGAACTATAAATAATCAATTTAATCATTTATTGACGGAATGTGTATTAAGCGTTAATGCTATCGAACTGCATTGACTCCGACCTTTGGGGGGGAGCATATACAAATAACCGTAAACAAACATGCACAAGGGTGTTCGGGTAATCTTTGCAGCCGAAAAGACTGAAAAAGCTTCAAATCCCGCATTCTCGTATTTAAAGGGAATGAATGTATTTGCTGTAGGTGCTCTAATGCAGAACGTTTCATTTATTCAAGAGGAAAGTCATAGAGATGAGTGTAATGTTATTGTACTCTCTTATTGTATTTCTATTGGCATGTTAGAGCATACATATTTTAGTATTGCTCTAATGCACAACCTTTACACACAAATTATGCTTAAACATCCTAAGGATTTGTATCTATATACTATTGCTATATAACCATCAGCATTTTGGGATTTGGATCGTGTCCCCAAAATGTAATCAAATCGTGCAGTGCCTACAAAATGCCAACCATACTTTTCCATGTGATCCGGAATGTTGTTTTTCCATTGTCAATATGACGTACGCTATACAAATAATTTGTGGTTTTATAGTAATTGATTAGCCGCCTTTCGCCGTGAACTCTTTTAATGGACGTTCTGATGTTTTTTTTGTCTTCCAAGGGCACACTGAATCCAATATTTATGAAATAACGATCCCATTCATCTGCAGGCATATTTTCTGTGGGGAATTTAATTTGCAGCTATTTAAAGCCGTGCTTTTGGTAATGAATTATTTTGTCACCCAGCCTCTGATGAGATTCATCTTTAATAACTGTAACAATTATTTTATTAAAAAAAGAGAAGCAATGCATTATGGCTATCTCAGCAAGGTCTACAGCTAGCAGAGATTCTCATTAGGAGGGTATTATTACCCCTGCTGGGCTTTCATTCACACCCCAACTTAAATTACATTATATGTCAACAATGTGTGCCTTAAATTTAAGCAGTCATATTTACCTTTTTTTCCCCATCTCGCTCACTCCCTATTACTGACACATTTAGATGAATTAAAAAGATAAAACATGCTTCTAGATCTGATAGGACACTTATTGAGCATTTATTTTTAATAAAATCATAATATTGAATTTAAATGCCAGTTGTTTTATATTAAAATGTTTTTGAGTATGCTGCCATCTGTTTTGCTTAAGAATATCCGATTGCTGGCGATACGTTCTACCAGAACTGCAGGAAAACGTCAGATGTTATACTGAAAGGGGTTTTTCAATGGAAAAAGCTAAACTCACAGCTGCACACAAATTGCCAAACATTTTGCATATTAAAGCGCAACTAGGATCGCCATATGACAAATGTAGCAATTTCAGTACTCCAGTCTCACAAGGAAGTTGGAACGGGCCAATCGGAAACTCATACACGTAGTGTCTATTTTAATGCTTCCCCAGATTTTTCGCTGATGTCTTTAAAAGGTTGCGCCGCACATAGAAACCGACCATTGTAGCTTCCGTTCCGCATTTCGCCGCAGCCGTATACAAACAGAATTGTTTATGGCTAAATGAACTGAACCCGTCCCGAGACAGAAGCGAAATTGCTGAATGTGAGGTAATCTGTTATTTCAGTTTTACCACTTCCTTAAACTTCTGCTATTACTCAGTGGTGTTTCCAAAGAAACCTCTGGCCCTCCTGTAGGTAAAATACTATGGTGGCTTTATGTGAATCAAATATTTAGCCCGGTTTTACTAGAAAAGTTGGTACTGTGATTATACGGTGTGACCCTGTAACTGGTCTGGCTGCAGTGTGGATGAAAGAGCACGGCGACGTAAAGTCAGGGTGGTTTGGGTTTAGTCAGTTCTTCGTTTTTTTGGTCATTTATGGTGCTTGTTAGGGTAAACATCATAGTAACTGTTGTTTATACCTATGGTTGTGGACAATAAAACATTGTAATAATACTTTAGACTCACATTGGAGTGACTCAAGCCATTTAGAAATACCTGAGCAATCTCAAAGACCCCCCCCCATCTTGTTATTTTCAACTCTTTTTGCTGTAATCTGCCTAATGTACCCATCCCTCTCACCATATTACTTCGATGTTTAACCCTTGTTTCCCTTCTTCAAGGACAAACAGCATACGTGAAGGCAGATCTCTGTGCGAAAGTCCCAGAGCTCTCCTCAAGCAGCAGATCCCTTTTCCACGGCAGCTGTTCTTTCGGATAAACCCCGCGCAGTGCTCGTAGATTCCCTTAATATGATTCTGCGGGGTCGGACTCAGGAGAGTAGAGTCGAAACCGGCGTGCCAGGAGAAAGAGAGCGTTGCATTTTTCATCAGCCGGCCCTGGTAGCGCCGTTGCACTCTTTTAGCAGGCAGCCCTCTCATTCATGAGCAGATGTTCAGCGCAGGTCCGAGCTGCAGCTAGCGTGAACTCCTCTGCCCTCTCAGCCGTTGGCTGCAAGGACGTTGGCAGCGACCCCGGCATCTGAGAATTCATTCCCGGCAAAAACGCAGAGCTCCGCCTCGCCCAGACCCCTTTATTTAGCCGTTCTTCCCGGCTCAGGAACCGGCTGGAGATGAAGGAGGGGGGTTTCTTTGACAGACCATCAGTCTTAAATCTGACATTGATGTAACGCTCGCCCGGGTCAACTCGGGGGACGGGACCCCAAATTTCCCGAAGACAATTTCGCGTAAGTTTATCATTAATTTCCAACGACGTCCTCGGTATAAGCCACCTGGCGAGCAAAACGAAACGGCCCCTTTTTGAAAACAAAAGCAAGTTGCTGCGTTCTTAACGCGGAGGTACCCTTGAAAGGGGGAATTGATATATCGGATTAACGCAGGTGGTTTAAGGGAACGTTCTGGTCAAATTCTGGTGGCTGTGTTCGAGCCCAGCTGCCGCTGTGGTTAGCCAGGTGGTTCGGTTTAAACGATGACCTCGACGCACCCGAGAGAGCTAAATAACAACCGATACAGATGAAACATTATCACGTTTCATTTACATAACACTGTTATGCAGAAGTGCGTTTGAGCTGCGTGCTCGAATGACAAACCGGCATATGTTCTCGGTGAAAAGTGTGAAATGTTTTTCTTCCCCTCTGTTGCATTGGATGCGATGTTGTAATTGAAGCATGATGAGGTTTTTACTTTCTTTTTCACTCTCCTTCTCCAAGCACTTGTTTCTTCAGCACGTCTCCCACTTCACACTATCTAATTGGCCGTTTTCAGGTTGGGTTTATGAGAGCAAAACTAATTAGTGTTTCTAAATTCAGAGGAGAGAGAGGGGCTGGAAAAAAGGAAAACAGTTGAATGGATTGTTCTGGTTTCCTCTCCGGTGTCAACCTCATAACAATGAAATAAAAACTCTAATCACTTTCAAACCTCTTTTTTTTATTTAAATCTTTTTTACCAACACTGAATGTCACTTTCTCTCCTGGCATTTTGTTTGGCACGATCACAGGCCAGGAAAAAGCAAACGCTTGCCCTCTCTACAAAAGTTTTCCTTTGTAATTCGTGGGAAGGCTTTGCGGAGAAAAACAATGCGACGTGTTTTTAGGTGGGGTCTTTTCTCTTTTGATTCGGGACGTCCTGGCGATTAACCGGGGGAGGGTGGAGAGTTTTACAGTAGCTTTGACTTTTCGCCTCGTACCTTTATTCAGACAGATCCAGCTGCAGCGTGCCCTCAGGAAGGCCACTGCAGGCGTACACACGTGCACACGCACACACCAGGGAGCCCTGTTTGAGTTGGCAGCAGCTTTCCTCTTCTCAGGCAAATTTTGCTGCATCTGCAAGATTGACTGGAGCGGCGCTCGTTCCTCTAATCAGGATGTGCCTTTTGCACCTTGTTCAGGAAACACATTTGTGCCTCTCCCTCCCCTCGGAGGCGAAAGTGAAGGGGGTTCGTGAAGATGAGTGACAGGTTCGAGTCTGTGGGGGATTGGGCTAATCTGAGTTTAGTAGCGTTCCCTCAACACCTCACCCTCCTCTCCGCTGGGCCGCTGAGTTATATTGAATAAAAAAAGTTTATAGGTCAGTTTAACAATGGGCTGTAAAACTCGCACTATTTTTATTTTCCACCTCGCCGCCGGGGGGATTTGCACGGAGGGCCAGTAATTAAGAAGCTGCGAATTCAGGGTTAGAGAGGAAAAGTGTTTAAATGCAATTAGAGCATCCGCTCGAATCAATTTCAACTCAATTACAGTTTTCTTGAATGTGCTATTATTTGTTGAATCAAGGGAATTTTGCCCTGTTAAAAAGCTACAAATGTATTGCCAGATTATTTAAACAAGGCGCCAAAATAAACTCGGAGGAACAGGGTAATGAACAATTGTTTCAAAGTGACCTCTCGCTCTCTCCACATCCCCTCGTCCTCCCGTTACCTTGTTCTCATCCGAGCAGAAAACTTCATTTGATTCGTCTGGAGATAAAGCTATCACGATATCGGCTGGATAATTAGCACAAATCCACATCAGGGTTTTTTTGGTAGCTGGATGTGGAGCACCAGTCTCTGATGATTCCAAGTTTCTGTAGATTTTCTCATTTGTCTCTAATGTCTTTTTTTCTGTCGTTTTGTCCTTTCATCTCTTTCTGCCCTCTTTCATCACTGTTTCTACCTGCTGTCTGTTCTGCAGTGAGGAGAACCAGTGGTCCGGCCCTGTGGATGCTGAGAGTTCAGAAAGGTATGTGCCTTAAGGGCGTAAGGATTGTGGGTTTGATTCCCAGGAAACACACACTGATTAGAATGTATCCTGTGAATGCACTGTAAATCACTTTGGATAAAAGCCTCCACATGCATTTGTTAAGCATTGCACATTTACATATAAGACCACCATCCAATGCAGGTTTGGTGCCCATAAATAACAGTATTGGTTAGTATTTCGAATGCGAAAATATAATTTACAAGAAATCCAGAAAAAGAAGTAAAGCCTTATTAATTTTTATTTTATGCCCAATTATAGTTATTACTTAGTTCTTTATGTAGAAAACTGGTTAAATGTTGATTTTGATGTTGAATGTGCCCGTTCAAATTTGTCTATACAAACGTGAAAAACTAAAACTTTGTAGTCGTTTCAGTTTTTTGTGTTGTATAGGTTCCTAAAATATTTGTTTTCCTTTTTATTTAAAGGAACTGTCTTCATTTACTCACCCTCAAGTTCAAATCTGCATAAATGTATTTGTTCTGATGAACACAGAGAAACATATTTGGAATTATGCTTTTGACAAAATAGTTCTTGGCCACCATTGACTACATAGTGATATAATGTCTTTATAAAATTTATTTTGAAGAATGTAGGAAAGCAGACAGCCAAAATGGCACTTTTTACTACCAGTCAATGGTGGCCAAGAACTGTTTGGTTACAAAGCATTCTTTCAAATATATGTTTATCAGAACAAAGACATTTATACAGATTTGGAACAACTCAAGGGTCAGTAAATAATGAGAGAATTTCTTGGGGGTGAATTTTTCCTTTAAGCACTATAGGTGTATGTCATTTCTATGCCCATGTGTGCCAAACTGCTACAGTGACCTCAAATACAAAGTGATACTTACAAACATGGCTAATGTTTATAATAGGTTTATCTGTATTCACGGGGAAATCTGACTTTACTTTTTAAGTGTCACTTTTGACCTACATCAATGTGGCCTTCACTTCCTGTGTTTTGTAAACATAACAACAAACAAACCATGACCCGCCCACACATCACAGTCTGTCATCACATCAGCCTCTTTTCTTGTTAAATGTACATCTGTATACAACCTTTAATCACAAAAAACAGCTTTGCTGTACACAAGTTATTGTTACGTATTAGCATTCATTAGCATATTGATTCAGATAAGTACCTGAAATAGTCGCCAACAAACATAAAGAGTCCATCCGAAAGACTCAACTCTTTTATCGACGTGAATATGTATTTCAGCTGGCGTTCGCTTGGTTGAATGGTACTTAAATGGCTTCTCTGTTATCGCATGCTTTTGTCATAATGGAGCTAGTGCCAGGTCTGTTGTTTTACCAGCCCGGCCAGGCAGCGTTTTAGAGAAGTGCTTCTAACAGTTACGCCCGCTTGCAAAAACTGTGTACGTTACAGATTGATAGTAAATGGAAAACATGAATGTAAATTGTGTCATTTGATAATGTAAATGGAGTGCCGAGCTATTTTCCCCCACCCCCATAAAGAAATCAGCCCTATTTACATAGTCAGTTGTGCTTATGAGACTTATGGAAATCAATCTCTTGTCATTTTCCAACTACACAATTTCATGTTAGTTCAGAGATCAGCGATTTGAAAGTCAATACGGCGACGTTGCCGCGGATCCACGTTAACAACATGAATTAATCATAACAAACATAAAAACACGTTCTTCCGGCAAACTTTCAGATGAGTTGTTGCGCACTAATCCTTTCTGTCGCATAAGAATTAAGGCAAAATGTTTGATTATTCCCTCTTGAATATTGATTCAAATGTGCAAACTTCGAGTTGAAATGCACTCGAAAATACATTTAAGTGCAGGTTATTATTTAGTTATTCAGATTTAAGACCCAATAAGCAGGTGGACTGTAGGTTTATTTCCATTAAATTACTTTGCGCTGTCCACAATCGCACCCGTTTTAAAGTGTCCAGGAAGGCCGATCGCTGTGGCAGGAGTTAGCGAAGAGTATCTCTGCTTAAACGTCTTGAGTGTGGTTTAGCATTTCCTTTAAAAGCACTTTTAAGACTCATAATTGGTACTTGCACGTTGTAGATGGTTATGACTAATAAGAGGCTACATTTATGTCTCCGCGCGAGGACGTGAAAGCCATCCTTGCTGTTAAAGTTAACCTTTTCAATATTGACTAATTATTTGGGTTAGGAAAGATCTCAAGGCATTTCGCGGCACTTTAATACGTTCCATTAGTAACATTAGGCGACACCTTTTAGAGCTTTTCTACTGCTTTTTAATATCTTCGTCGTGACCGTTGCCTCAAATATTTGCAGTATATTAAACTGCGGATAGAGTGTTTGATAAGACCTTTGGCCACATTTATACCACAGTTGAATGGGGACAAAATCTGAATTTCTTTTTCTATATTGTGAATAGTTGAAATCGCACTAAGCAGAGGTTTCCCTGACAGGGATTATCTAGGCTTATATAAATTAGGATATTTGAGTCTATTTTATAAACACACTTTACAAAAAACATTACCGTGTGCATCAAATGTCAGCGATGAATGTTAGAAGTGTCTTGGTCGCAAACAAGTAAGTTAGCCTGGGACTACGTTTAAACCCTGTCCGGGAAACCACTCCTAAATCTGATATTGTCAATGCTTATCTGAGTTGATGTTATATGTGGAGATTTTATGCAATTTTAACAATTTGGACGTTGGTTTAAAGGGAGAAATATTTTTTTGTCATTCCAAACCTACTTTCTTCAAAATATATTCTTTTGAGTTCTGCAGAAGAAAGAATGTCGGTAACCAAACAACATTAGCACCCATTGACTTCCATTGTATAGACACAAAACCACAGAGACATTTCTCCAAATATCTTCTTTTGTGTTCCGCAGATAAAGAGTGATATACAGGTTCAGAACAACAGTAGGATTAATAAATGATGAGAATAATGAAATAATGAGGATTGTATTTTTGGGTTAACTATCCCTTTAAATATATAGACATTTATTAAAATACATCAAATCTTTGTGGCTTGAAATTCATACTCTGGCATAGCTCAAGCACTCAAATCAGTAGTTAAAATGTTTTAAAGGTTAATTTAACAAGCTAAAAAATCACATCCAAGCAGAAAATCTGAGTTGTACACTTTAGTTTGAAGGATGAATGGAATTTGTTTTGCACCGACATGCTCGCTTTATTTAACACACACGCACACACACTGGCAACATCACAGGGTCATTTCTATCTGTCCTTTCTCCCCTCTCTCTACTCTCAGCACAGTCTACGCCCCTGCTTCTCACAGTTCTGCCAAACCGTCTCGCCCCAGCCTGTTTGTGCCCTGTCTCTGTTTGTAAATATACAGGCGGAGGACATGGGTGCCGCTCTGGGTCACGTCTGCCTCGCAGGCGCTCAAAACCCAATGTGACAAGCAGCATATGAGTCACAGCACCCCAAATCGAAGGAAGGCGACAGTCTCTCTCTCTCTCTCTTTCTGTCTCTCCCTCCCCTTGGGTCACGTGAAGAATAGTGACACCTTCTGTGCCTGTCCTATAGGCTTCTGCCAAACTCTGCTATATCATCCTCGGTGCCACTTCCTTTTATTTTCTGCTTTTTCAATCATGCTCAGTTTCTGTTTAAAGATTTGGCCGCCGTCGTGTATCATTTTACACGTTTCGTTTGAAAGATTTGGCTGTCAGCGTATATCATTTTACACGTTTCGTTTTAGTCATAGTTTTTTGCATCGTCATTCATTTACTTGAGTCTGTTTTGCTGCTTGTATTATTGTCACAGTTTTTATGTGTGCAAACTCGTGGTAGAGAATCCATTTCCAGGAAAAAAAAGAAAAACATGTTCACACGTTCGACTGCATATCTTACAAAAATGTCAGAAGCATGTTTTTTCTTAACAGACAGATTGACAGCGGAGTCAGTATCTCGCTTTCAAAGCCCAAAGATCAAAGCTCATCTTGTCCTTCTCAAAATCTCAAAAACCAGCCACTTTTCTCCTCTCCAGCCGCACAAAGTTACACCAGCACGGGCGTCCACAGATTACTATCCTCCCAACGTAAGCTGTATCTCTTAAGTAAATGCCATGGCGTGAAACCACAAATGAGCATCATTGGCGACCTGACGCCCAAATCTATTTGCCTGTTTTACACAGCTTTGTTGTGGCATTTTTTCCCAGGCATCTTTTTGAGCGACCCGTTTTAAGAGCTCCATATGTCTTTAGGCTGGTTTTCGATAATGATCACCCCAGAGCTCTACAGTTATGCTATATGTAAATGTTATATTATCAACACATTCAATTTGGTTAAATGCCATCAAGTGGGCGGCTGTTTTGATCCTGTCACCCACTGCACAGTCTCTAGGAGGATTCTCAACATTAGTTGCGTGACCTCATGCGAAACTACAGCTATTAAAATGAATGGTGTGTATCAGATCTTTGTCTAAGGTTGGAACAAAAAAAATGATGAACCGCTATCAGGTGGTGTGTACCTGCTTCACACTCGTATATGGAAATTGCTGCCAAATATCTAGATCTAAAGTGAAGCATTTAAATATTCAAATATGGATCCAAAACAATTTGCAGGCATCACTTTGCATAGAGTGTTATTTGTTGCCGTGGAGTGTGTTGAAACAAAGAGCGACCAGCGAGACAGGAAGGAGAAACAGATACTGCCTTTTCACAGCAGAACAGCAGGAGAAAGGGTGTTGAAATATTGTTGAGTCTTCGCATGCATCCTGGTAAGTTCCTTAACCGTCGAGTTGTGTTGAAAGATACTGCTTTTATGTTTGAGGTCATAGAGAACCCAATGGTGTACAGTGTACTGTATGTATTAAAAATGAACCTCTTCTGTTTCCCTGTCCTAATAAAACCCCGCAGTTTATTATAAAAGCTTTTACCATCTGTTGTTTAATATAAACAAGCATTTTTCAAAGAAGTGGTTATTTAGAAAAGTAGTATTGTTTCTCTTTGGTGTCTGTTTTACCCCAGCAAAAACATACAGTAAAACACAATGAACAACTGGTGGGTGTGTAAGACGATAAAAGAATGTGAAATTTATATCTGTGGTTTATGTCTGTGGTCTCTTAGACCCCCAGATATGAGTAATGTGTCACGTTTCATAAAGCTTTTAAAGCATGCGATTAAGTTTAAAAGTTTGTTTTAATCAGTTCTTATAAGATTTGGTAAAGTCATAGCATATTAGCTTGGTTTTTCTTTAAAAATATCTGAAATGACCGCAAACTTTATACAGAACATAAGGGTTAATGGAAACAGGGTTGCATATGTTACAGGGATAGTTCACCCAAAAATGAAATCTATCACCGTTTACTCACCCTGATGTCATGCCAGATCTGTGGAACACAAAAGAAGATATTTCGAAGAATGTTGGTAACTAAACAACATTGGCTCCCATTGACTTCCATTGGATGGACACGAACAGCCGAGACATTTCTCAAAATATCTTCTTTTAATAATCTTTTAATTTTTTTTACTGGTGCTTAGAAACCATAACGAATCATTGATGGCACTCTTTAGTAATAATCTTTATTTCAGATTTTTTTAAATGACTCTGACGTTGACCTTTTGCCAGACTTTTTGGATTCTGTGAAGTCCTGATATACTCCTAATGGGAATTTAACCTGTTCGAGTGCTCTCGTGTTGTGCGAGCTGAAAACGGCCATCCAAACATCATTTCTGTGCACACATCAACACAAAAGACTCTATTGTGGCCACGGCGCGCAGATGTTTATTTAAAGTCTCCTCTCTCGCACAGCAACGTACGTCTCGCCCAAAAAAAACAGAGCACCCCCCTCTGGTGTGTATGCGAGTGCATGTCCGTGAGCGGGAGGGAAAGACTGGGTTTGGGATGGAGAGAGTGGAATAAATTAAGGAAACATCAAGAGGTGATTTAGTGGGAGAGATAGAGACAATACAGAATGTGCCGGCGATGAGATGAATAGACAAGAGGAGAAATGGAGGAGGTTAAGAGGCACAAGAGGGAGAAAGGGAGGAAAAAAATAGCCCGCCTGAATGTTTGACAGGGTTAAATACAGTGAAAGATTACCGGGGAAATCTAAGACATCTGTAGCGAGAACAAGCGAGAGCATTAATTAGGAGGAATCAGCGGTTTTTAATTCTTTTCTGTGTGCTTGGCAATAACAAAGAGATGATGAATTATTGAAAGGAAAGAGTATGCACAGGTTTGAAGTTAGCTGGGGTCATTGTCCAGTCACCTGATTCGGTTTTTGGCTAAACTTAACTCTTTCAATGACATGTAAATAAACCTAAAAAAATTATGATGTCAGACATTTAAGTTTTCGTATCGTGAATTTAAAATTTAGATCCTTTTTAAGTATTTTCATCCACACGCTCACCCAGCATTTTAATAGTAATAATACGTACTCTTGCCCTACCAAACTTAATGGGATATTTCACCAAAGATGCTTCCTCATTCACTCACCCTCATGTCATTCTAAACCTTTATGACTTTCTTTTTAATGCAGAACACAAAAGGAGATATGTTGAAGATGTTGATAACCAAACTACATTAGGGCCCCGTTGACATCCATTGAATAGGCAACGAAAAAAACCTTTCTCAAGACATTTTGAAATTTGAGACATTTCTCAGAATATCTTCCACATAATACAGACTCACATACAGGTATTGTAAAGCATGAGAGTGAATTAAAGACAGAACGGTTTCCAGTGATGAGGTCGCTTATCAAATCAGCCTGATATATTCAATCCTCAACAGAGGTACTGCGTGTCTTGTATCACAGTGAGCTAAACAACCTATAAACTCGGCTTGATCTGGTCACATGACTGTCGTATATGTTGTTTTATAGTCGCTGTCGCCGTAGACATTTGTAATTTCAGCATCTTTGTTGTACTGTTCCTGTTTTATTAACCTCACAAGGCGATGATGAGGATGTGCGGGGATTACGATTCTGTATTTAATACAGGACGTGTAAACTTAAAAATTCTCCCGTCAGCCACACTGATCATTCCTTTTGTTGAATTATTGATTTATACTCGCATTTTGAGTAAAATTAATATCTGATCAAATTAATATTAACACTGCCTGAAATATTGATGATGAGTGATAAAACCCAGAGCGCTCCACAATATGATAAATAGACGTAAAACTCCAAATTAAGATAGAGCCATTAGTCTGTTTTTCATCCGTGTTTAAGAAATAGATGAGATAATTATTTTTTCCAGCTACTTGCAAATGAGACAAATTGCTTAGGGCATTTGCCAGTATATGGCTTAAGTTATGTAAGGAACCTGCGGTGCTTTTAACTAATATTTCATAAATTAATGATCCCATCCAGCATTGCTCCCAAATATTTTGTATACTGGTTTAATTCCATTTGGTTAAAGATGTGTACTACTATGTTTCTCCTGAGATGAATGAATTGTTGTTAACCTCCAATGAGTGGGTCACTATCCATTCAGTACAAACACATGATGTGACCAAATGTAAATGCCACCTGAATTGTTTTGTCACCTCATGCAGCTCCGCTTACAGTGTTGTCATTTTACATGGCTGTTTGCAAGTTTATATTCAAATTGAGTTTCATAATGATGGCTCCCTTATTTTCATCATAGGTTTTATTTTGTTGACGCGGCCCCCGGCACAATTCATCTGGCGCTTAACAAAACAAGGCATCTTTCCCACTGAATTTTATCTACAAACCAACCCGACCATCAGGTTAGATGACAGTCACATGTGTAATACATACAGCAGTGAGTAACTGTATGCATGTTTTTGTAGGATATGCTAAATATACTTTCATGAGAAGGCATATTTAAATGAAGCAGTAAACCTAAAGCGACGTGGATTTAAAATGTTTGATCACCTTTGTGCTGTAGGTAAATCTTGAATATTTCCCTCTGTTCAGTTTATTCAAATTATCGAACGGTATGCTGCATTTCCATATGGATCTTTTGCTTTTCTCTAAGTGTATAAAGGAAAAATCACACAATATGGAAATTTAATGGTAACGTTTCTATGGACATTTGGTTCAGATCTCATCATCACAGATGTTTGGTGAATAACAATGTATTGTCAGAATGTATAGCTGTCGGAAAACAACCCATGACCTCGTCCGAAATGATGGTTGCTGCAACAAAGTCTCTTTTAATGATAGTTCTGAATTTTAATGCAGGTTTAAAGGGATAGTTCACCCAAAAATGAAAATTCTGTCATCATTTGCTCACCCTCATACCTGTATAGATTACTTTGTTCTGATGAACACAGAGAAAGATGTATGGAAGAATGTTAGCAATTTTCAATTCTGTGACATTGACTGTTATGGTAGGAAAAATGTAATGGTAGTCCCAAGAACTGTTTGTGTTCCTAAATTCTTCAAAGTTTCTCACTTTGTGTTTAACAGAACAAAATAATATACAATATTTATTTTCTTACTATGTTAGTGGATGATGTCAAAGAACTGAAAATTGCTAACATTCTTACAAATGTCTTTCTTCGTGTTTACCAGAACAAAGAAATGTATATCGGTGGGTAAATGATGACAGAATTTTCATTTTCGAGTGAACTAGCCCATTAAGAACATAATATAGGCAACATGAAAGACTTGCTTTTCGATATCGGATAGCCAGGGAAAAGCAAATCATTTCAAATATTTTATATTTAAATGATTTTTAAATGAACAGAGGAACGAGCAGGCAGAATGCGAGGAGTTTCCCCCAGTGATACTGGGGGCTTTGTTTCTGTGGCATCTCTCATTAGTGGAGCGAGCCTGCCGGAACACACACTCGCACACACACGCACTGTCTTTATGTCCATGCAGAGGCCCTAAGCGTGTCATGGATGTGCACACGGCAAAAGCTGACTGCGAAAAGCTGTCCTGATTAAAATTACAATAGTCTAATTAACTCGACCTCTGTGTCGGTCGGCAAAACAGCCGCTTGGCCTGCCATTTTCTCTTTCAAACGCTGTGTCTCCGTTCCAGGAGTAAGACGTTTTCCTTGCGTTGTAGCCTGCTGATCCAAACCATTTTAATCACAGAGACTTTTGCTTATAGCAATTATTTCCATAAGCTAATTCAATGGGGGGTCTCTTTTAGGTTTTTGGCTTTAAATCGTTTTAGAAATTGCATTGTAAGTTGTAATAGGCCGATATTTGAGCTTGGTCGATACTGCTGTATTTGCAAATGAGAATGAGCACTGTTGATTTCGTGAGAAATTTGTATTTATTTTTTAAGTAAATAAGTGATCAATTAATATAGTATTTTATTTGACATTGTATATGTGATCATTTTATTCAGGCGATAGTTACAAGTAACTTTAAGCTGTATTGGTAATGAAAAAATGGAGACATCTTTGATGTCAATTGCTTGTGTGTTCAAGAGAATTTGGTTTTTGGCTAATGTCCCTCACCCCGTTCCTCCACTTTCTTCTAAAGTCAGAAGGAAAGATAGGAGAACAGCGATGCCAGACAAAAAGAAACGGAAGCCATTTCGCTGACAATTCGAGGAACGTGCAGGCAGATAACCCGGAGTCTTAAAAGCTTTCGAATAGACGCCATTCTGAGAGTTGTATTTTCCTCTTGCCCCCGCAATCTGTTGCCATTATTTGATTGGTTAATCTCATCTGAGGGCGGAGAAGAAAAAACAAGTGGAAAAAAGAGTGGGAATAAAAGAATCGCTTAGATGAGTGGAGTGGAAAGTGCTTTCAGTTCTATTATCCTGCGTTTGGTGATTGCGGCCCATAGGGAGATAATTATGCTTTAGTCTTGAGTTAATGAAACGAAAACTTTCTTTCTTTTCTTTCGGTTGAAAAGGAGCGGTTGATCTTTTGTGCCACTATCTGAAGACATCTCCCACCCTTGACAGGGGCACATTGAGGATGCGTTTTGTTTTAGGCTGAAAAAGACACACACACACACACATACATACACACTTCGGCTGTCAGTTGAGCAGCGATATGACACATCCTTCAGCATATTGAGTTGCCGGTTCCTCTCGCTTCAGATACTCTTCCCCGTAGCGCCGCTGTGAAGAAAATACACCCAAAGGTCCTCAAAACAGAGCGATGAAAAATACTCTCCAGATAACACACAACCCTTTACTCGGTAGCTCAAAGCCACAGCAACCTTTTGATGTAATACAATTATGCAATTCTGATCAAACAAAATCCAGAGAGCAGTTTGGGTAATGAGCAAATCAGAGTTAATAACTGTAATTGCAATTAAAGCGTTTTTTAAGTGGGCCTGTGGCCTAGCGGTTGGCATGCACCTGCGAACTCAGGTTTGAGTTCGGTCTGCCCCATGACCCAAATGTATTTTCACCCTTTGTCTTTCGCACAATATCTTGTGCTTTCTGCACTACATGAATAAATGAAAATACAAATACATACATTAAAAATAGTTTTTAATTAAGAACAAAACAAGCATATCATATTGAGGCTTATAATGCTGATAATAATAATAATCGTTTGTTGTGTCATCATCCATTAATACTAATAATAACACTAATAATTATTATATTTATTTTTAAATGTATATATATAGGCCTATATATAATATAATATCATATAATAGTAATAATTAGTATTATCGTTGCTATTAATAATAATAATAATAATAATAATACATTATTATAATTATTCTCTATTTCCTGATAAATTTGTCTAGTAAAGTGTTCGTCATCTCATGTCTGTACAGTGGGGGTCATAGCAGCAGTCAAGGCCAGTGATAGAGTTGTCCACATCTGGTGTGTGGGGCTTTAGGACCGGAGTAGTGTGACCCCCCCCTCCTCCTCGTCTCTCACATTTCATCATCTGTTCTCCACTGCACGCTGGATCCATCTGCTGTTATTATTTTCCTCTGATAATTGGCTTGAACAATGGAATGCCTGTGTGTCCCCCCGCCTTTGAAACAAGACACCCTGTTTATTTTCTGCAGGTCTCGTCTGCGCTCTCTTTTTCTTTGCCTTTTTCGCTCGGCCCATCCGTCAGCCCCAATCCCCTCCATCTCTCTACTTCGAAGTTCCCTCTGTCCCTCACTGTGAAATAACACGTGCGTTTATGAATGGGCGTCTGGCTTTGGATTCAGAGTCGTAATCCGTCTGTCAACTTTGGGTAGTCTCGATCACTTGACGCTACATCTTTTAGCGGCCACTTCAAGGTCGAGAGAAAAGCTCTGGAATACAGAGGTTTGACATGCATTCCAATTGTCCAACGCAATTCATTTTTTTATTCTTATGAATAAAAGAAAGATAAACCTTTAAAAAATCACACGCAGAATTATGTCAAAGTTCTATGTAAAAGAAATGCAGCCTTGTAGGAGAACCGACATATGCAGAAAATAAATGGAAATATCACAGCTGAAATGATTTTTAATAACCTTTCCTCTCTAAAAATATCCAGAAGGGGAACATTTTTCTTTTTGAGATGAGTAATGTGCCATTCAGAGATATGAGAAGCACTTTAAAAAAAAACATATTTCACAGGTACTCATTTGCGAATCATCAAACCAAACTATTCGTAGAGTGCGTGCCGTCCGTTTCATCTCTCACCCGTGGTTTGATTAAAGTACTGCAAGGCCAGAGCAGGACAGGTATGCGTTTCCCAGCAGGCACTGGTGCGATCAGTGCCAGCCCCTCATTTGCTCAATGTTTGTGTTTATGCAAACGGAGGCCCTCTTCCTGCATATTCAATCTTCGACTCTGGCTTTTGTTGTGTTTAGAGCACATACCTCCAGCCCCGAGACTGTGTGTGTGTCTGTGTGCGCGAGAGAGAGAGAGAGAGAGAGAGAGAGAGAGAGAGAGAGAGAGAGTGAAAGAAGCAAGGGTGCCGTTCACACACTGCTTGCACCGCACTAACAAGTTGATAAAGAGGCAAGTAGAAGAGAAGGCAAAGCGCTGGAACTCTTTGGATTTGTTTTGTGGAGTATTGTCTTATTTTAATGGGTGAGTGTTCACAGATTTTAAGCAAAGCAGAAATCTCCTCTACTCTGTACTGCAACTTCTGACTGACGGCATCCTTCTCTCTCCCTCTTTCTGACCGAACCAAGCCGCGTCTGCCTTTGCTCTCTCGTCCAATTAGATCTTTCCCTTAGAATGTGAAGTGGATTTGTATCGAGAGGTTTTTCTTTTCGCTCATTCACTGTTCTCGCTCTGACTGTGCGCGCAGGGAAATGGAATTTGTGGGTTATTGATATTAATAGCGCACAGGATCTGTGGTCAAAGGAAAGAAGAGAACAGAATAACAGAAGAAACAGAGGTTGATAAAAATGGGAAACGTGTTAACAGTATCAGTTCAGACTTGGTTGAGAAGGTATAAAGAAATTAAAAGTAAACATTTTTTTAATTGACGGATATATCTGCCAAACTGATGTGTGGCATATATGAATTGGAAAATGAAATTACCTGTAAACAACCCAAGTGCTCATTTCACTAAAGCTGACACTAAATGTGTGAATGAGTGGTGTGAATTGAGATATGTATTACTCAAGTGTGCACAGGTGTACTAGCAAAATAACCACAGGTGGAGTTCAACACATTAACACTTGCACTTACATCTGTGTGTCTGTTTTGTCTATTTGTCTATTTGTTTTAGCTTAATTTAAATGCCACTTGTTTTTATATTTTGTAATGTAAAACCCAAATATTTACAGTTCTCTTCCACAAATAATATTGCATAAGCAGTCAATAGATTTAAAGGGAAGCACCCAGAAATAAAAAATCTTTCATCCTATATTCACCATTCAAAGAGAGATATTAAGAAGAATGCTTGTAACAGTTCTTAGCCACCATTGACTACTGTAGTAGGAACAATGACAATGGTTGTCGAAAGTGCCCCAGAACTGTTTGCTTTCTTACATTCTTCAAAATATCTTTGAAATGTATAAAGTTATTTTTCCTACTATGGTAGTCAATGGTGACCAAGAACACGCATTCTTCCAAATATCTTTCTCTTCAAAGAAATGTTTACAGACTTGAGTAAATGAAGACCGAATTCATTTTGTAGTGGTGACCCTTATATCTTTAGTCTTAAACTGTAAAAATGTCATCGGGTTCAGAAAAGAGAGCGAAAAATTTCCTCCACAGTAGTTCCACACTCCCATGAACCCTGTTCACACTTGAAAAAAGTTTAATCCAATTACAAAAACGAAACGGAAAAAAGTTGGGCAGGTCATCTTCGAAAAGAAAACAAGTGCAGGTTTTTATTTATCTTTTGGATGATTTCATTAGAACGTGTTTTGAAAGCCTGGCTGTGCCGTTTCTGGTATCCAGAGAGAAAGAATGCTCTATTCAGCCCGAGCCCCTGCCTGTTAACATTTAAATAGTGTAAAGAAATGTGCAGTCTTGTTTGTTTTGGGATAGGAACGAAATACCTCTGCCTTGGTATTAAGGCAGGGGGAAGCTGCGTGTGTGTACTTTGTTTCTTAGCTCAGCAAAACGTGAGGGCAGGCCCGAATAAAAAAACGTCCAGACAGCCTGACATTCAGCAGGACTGTGTACCGACTTGGTCGGACTCCAGAAGCTCAAGTGACCTACGTAAAGGCAGAGATAAATTGGGTTTTGCGTCTGTTTGCATGTCGGAAACCGCTGTTGTTTACACGAACGGGCACTTGCAAAACAAAGGCTGAAGCCCTTCTTGTAACCAAATTATAAAAATGACTTGCAGGTTTTGGGAAACGTTGAAATGAATCAGACGAAGGGAGGGAGTGAAAGAGTGAAAGATAGACCTCGGTTCAGTCACCTTTTTGTCAGGCTTTTGTAAACAGCTGCATTTGTCTGTGAGTCATACAATTTTCCTGTATTTTAGAGCACAGACAGTGACTTGGAAAATCATGTTCACACACCCCAAAAACAAACACAAAGGGACTCAATATAGATATCACAGTCTGCCCTTTCCTTCTCTCTCTGGCTCTCTCCCCTTGTGATTACTTTAACTCTTTATATGACAAATAATTCAACATCTCTCTGGAATTTTTATTTTGATTAATGCATGCAAATTTTATAATTTAGGGGATCTCAACCCCCCATAGGAACGCACACAGTGATGTACACGCCAATGGCTCTTCACAACGTAAGCGAATGTAATGACGCAACCAGTCATGAGACGCACGAGAGCCAATGCCATTTCACAATCGAACCTGATTTTCCTACGGCAATTTTTGAAATTATACTTAACCTGAAGTCCGAGAAGGGGATCGGATTGGCCTCGCAATGCATGGAATAATTGCACTTGTTGAATATATAGCATCTAAAGCTGTATCTGCCTGTTATGTGTTGTGTTTTATATTATACTATACAAACTGTTAGGTTTAGGGGTGGGTTCGGGTTACCCGCTAAAATGCGTCTAAAGTGAGCGCACAAAGGACTGAACGTACACAAAATACCATGTATGGCCAGTTACAAAATCGCCTGGTTCTGCTAAGGCTACTCCACCTTCATACATGCATGTCATGTTCTAGAGGAGTCAAGTCGTGACACTGCGTGATACTGGGATGCATAGATAGAAAACCGCACTTCAACACATTTCTGTGTTCCCTGCCACACAGATAGGATGCTGGGCAAACCGCTTTCTTGACCAATAAGGGAAGGAGAGAATCCAGTCACAGCCTATGAGCTGCACTTAATGGCTGCATAAATTAAAATGCTAATAAAGGAGGACTATTCATTTATGACCCTACCGCAGAAGTAGCCAGAGATATGCTATTTAAGCATTTGGGAACCGATTAATGGAATGGATTTGCTTTGTGGTAAATATTCATGCACTCTTGTGTTTTTGGTGAAGTGAGGAAAGAGACGGTCCATTAGATGAATTGAGGAGGCGTTCGTAATGACCACCGCAGCATTTTCGTTAGGATAGGATTGGCCAGGCGTCAACTAGAGTATATGCAATTCCAAAGCCTGTGATGTAAATGCGGCTGAATAAGAACAACATTCAGTAGACGTCCTTTTAAGTCTTGGTTTTTCAAAAAAGACGTTCATGCATATTGGGATTTTTAGCCATCATTGTCACACACGACCAGTGGTTCGTTTGTAGTTGCAGGTCAAAAATGAAGGGTGTTTTGTATTATACTTCTGGACTATGTATATGTCATATAGTCATGCATCGTCTTACAATGAACCACAACATCAAATCTTTACCATAGTTTGTCAAGGCGGCTAAATAGTTTGTTTAGTCGACTCTACGTTTCCTTTAAAAAACACCCGTGAAGCCGATCATCTCAGCAAGCACCCCGAACACCAGAGTGCCAGTTCTTTTCTTTCTCCAGCTGGGCTTAGCGGTATGATCGTATTTACTCACTCTCCAGGTCTCCACCACCCCGCTGCTCAAAACACCACCATTACCTCCAACCCCATGCTTTCAGTCCGGGCCGCTATCGATTTAGCAACACATTACGGCGCTAAAAACCGAAAGGTAACTGCTGTCGAGCACCTCCCCTTCTCTCGGCTCTCAATGCAAAACCTTCCCGTCATTAGGAAGAGGGAACATTTGTCTAAATGAACATTAGGCATCTCTGTAAACTCATTTAGCACCCGAAACCCTAGCAGGTGATTTGAATAAATGATGTTTAGCTTTTTAAGACAAAAAAAATTCATCACCTGTCACCACGGGCTATTGATTTATAACGGGAGGGATGACGTGTTAATTGGAGGCTTATGAATTGCTAGAAACGAAATTCTGGAAAAATGGAACGGATTGAAGCTAAGGTCATGCCGAAAGGTGTCTACAATTTTTTGACGTCCACGTTGGGGTTGGTGTCAACCAAGAATGGTCAATTGTGTATTTCCTTGTGATAAACAAACGATCAGTGCTCAAACGGTTGGCTGCTGTTTTGACTGTCAAATTTATACTGCATCATTTTTCACATTCTGCTACACTTTAATGCTTTTATTCAAATGCCCCGGGGACATCGGCCTGCAGTCTTCTTCTTGGTAGTTTAGTGTACGAATACGCTTTCTGTGTGGATTTGAGAGTTTGGATGTAGACTGCAACGCAAGGGGTGATGGTTATGCCATGTTATTATTAGTCATTTGTTATATATAATGCAAATATAAAAAACAGCCGATGATCAGGGCCGATATAGCGTTTCAATCAAAAGAGAACAAGGAAAATGCTATTTGTGCTAGTTTGATATTCAATATTAATAATAATTATTTAAATCAATATTTAAAACATTCAAAGAGTTAGGAGATATTAATTTAATGTTCAGAATGTTAATGCGAGTTAATATAATCACCATACTATCTGTATCGGCAGATTTGACTCTAAATAATCTGTATTAGTGGAGACATTTTGTGTCGGTGCATTTCTTATATCTAGTGACATTCGAAAAAACATGTTTCAATATTGTTGGTTATTGTGTAAATGGAAGAAAAGTGATGTTGTCTATGGAGTTCGGTTGTTCATGCCTGACTTTGATGCAAGGGATGGTTCACCCAAAGAAATATCATCCTGCCATCATTTATTCACCCTCATGTTGTTGAAAACCTATGTGTGACTTTTTTATGTGCAACACAAAAGAAGATATGCCACAGTGGGTTTGTGTCCATGCAATGTTAGTCAATGGGTTCAATGTTGTTTGGTCACCAAAGTTCTTCAAAATATCTTCTTTTGTCTCCTGCCAAAAAAAGGAAACTCATAGAGGTTTGGAATGAAATTTGGGTAACCGTCCCTTTAATTGTGACTTTATAGTGCATTCCTAGTACACATATGGTTCATTTGCACCATCCAAACACACTTAAATTGTTTGAAACTGCTCAATGTCGTTTTGTCAAGACGGTTGTAGGTGACTGATGGTTTTTGACAGCTGCTGTAGTTATACAGCTTGAACTTTTCCTGTGTGATTGTTGTCCGTCAGGGCAGGGAGGTTAAACAACGCTGGAACTGAAGACGGCCTCAATAAGCAAGTCCTCGGAGAAGGTAAACAAACGATTAGTTATTAGCTCTGTGCGTGCATGTGTGTGTTTGTTGACGGACTAAAGAGGACAGGACCGGTGCTATTATTTCATATCTGATTTAATGAATCACATGATTGTTGCAGCTCTTGTGTTTGTATGCTTTTCTCAAGGTTGACAAAAGGAAAGGTCATTTATTTTTGTCAAAGTTTACCTACCGAAACAGAATGGCTTATTTGTCTAACTCCACAGCTTTTTCTTAGGCAGTGAACGCGTTTGAAACAGACACTATTGTTAATAATTAATAGTTCATGTTTTATCTTTGATACCTGTCAGGATTTTTTGTGTGTGGTATTAAAAAATAAAAGCTTTCTCAAGGAATCACGCATTATAGGATGTGGATGTTTTACAATGTAAAAGGAAGAGCTGCTTGGTCCTTGTTAGTGCACTTTTGAAACTGTTGCAGCTTTGATGCCTGAAGTTTAGATAGACTCGATATAATACAAATCAGTTCACTCCTCAAACACCCCTCTTCATGTCTCAGAATGGAACGCCCGAAGCAGCTTACATAGAGAGTGGAGGAAACCAAGGAAATGACGGGTGTTCACAGTGTGAGAGGGATTGAGTTTGTGTGTCTGTGTTCTGTCACTCACAGTTTGGTGGATAAAGAAGGGACTTCCCATCCTTTCCCATGAGCTCATGCTTTCACACACATGCAGCCAAACCGAGTTCACTGTCCGTCTGTTCCTCTCCTGTTTTCTTCTTTCATACTACACCTTCTGAAAAAAGGAGCTCTGTTTTTTTTCCGTGTCATCTGTCTCTTGACCTGCTTATTTAGTCATTACAGACCCAAAAATCACTGCAAGAATGGTTCGGTAAGATTTACAGCTGTGAAAAAAAAATGAAGAGCCCACTCCAAAGTTATTTGAAATGTTTCTATGTGTGTGTGAACTACTGACTTTTCCTAAATTCCATATGGAAATATTGTTATTTGTATTTATTTGCGGAAAATTATAACCAGACAAACAGGTCAAAATGCCAAAAAGATGCATTGTTTTGAAGACTGCAAATAAAACGAGGGAAAATTCATATTAAAATGTTTGTGCATGTTTTTAGGATCCGTTCAAAAATAAATAAATGATGGAATAAAAACTTTTTTTTTTTTCATTTGTCTTCGTGTCTTTCACATTTCACGTTATTCTTCAGGTTTGTTTCTGTTAAAATTCAGCAGACTCTGGAGTGGTCTCTTTCATTTTTCTTCACGGTGGGGTAAAACAAATAAACAGATGCATTGGTCTAAAAAGGTAGCTTTGCCAAAACTGGAGTTCTGTCATTATTTATATACCCTCACTTTTGCTTTCAATGGGCACAGGGTCTGAGTGGGGAAGGGGTTTATATTTTATCTTGGTTATTTCTTCCTCTTTGCTCTCTCCTCCGTTCACTGGCCAGCAGGCTCAGTTATTGCAACTTTACAAAGGTAATTGTTTGTGTTTGAAGTGCAAAAGAGTAATACAATGATGATGCTTGATGTTGAAGAATGACGTGAGTCTGATTCAGCTTTTGTTAACTTGCACAAAAAGAGCTTTTGTATATTTAATTCAGTCCACTTCTGGAGAAAATCACACTTACGGTTCTACGTGGACGCCTGACATTTTGCCATTCCAAACTAACCACACTTCCAAAAGTTTAAGTTAGTCTACATCCACTTCAGCTCTGAATAAGAACGCTAAACAGCAGGGGAAAATATGATATTTGCATGCTGTGTGGCGCCTACCGAGGGCTAAATTGGAATGTGTCTAAAGATCATACACTTGATTATTTGCTTTATTTGCCTCACGCCCTTATTTTACGGCAACCGCACAGACATAAATTCTGAGTTAACACCGAATGAAGAGTTGTATATTGATGCGTGTTAGGGCACAGGGGTGGATTAGGGTCCGTGTAATAGCTCTTCCGAGTACGTTTTTTTGCTTACTACAAAAAAAAGTAATTCTGTGTATCAGCATCAGGTTGGAAATTGCTTTGTATTAGCATTAGCATTCGGTAAGCCCCTAATTCCCCTGTTTCTACAGCTGACTGTGTTTCTATGCATTTACAAGTGCTTCCGATTCGAAGGAGTTCGCTTAAATCGCTTTTTCCTGCAAAGCTATGAACATAATAAACAAGCCAGCGTGGCTAAAGCGTCACACGAGGGAGATTGCGAACGAGAAAGTTAAATGCTTACGCTAGGCACATGGTTGTTTATGCGGTTTACGCTCAGGCATGTGCATGTTATTACAGAGAGGGCTGAGCTTTTTTACTCAGCTGTAAGAAAAATGTTTTTTTACCGAGGTACAAAACAAAAGAATTACACCGATTCATTAGTTTGGCTGGTGGTGTTGTACCCTCATACTTACTTTAATATATATCGTGTGGGTGATAACAGTATTCATACAACATAACACCGAAACAAACCAGTGTATAACCATTTTGCCCATTTCCAACAAATTATGCTAATGTAACTTAATAACATGAAAGTTATTGTTTGTTGGTTTAATAGTCACAATTTTTTCTAGATGATGTAGAAATGAAGGGAAATATGTTGTCCATTGGGCATTGATTGAGTTGTGAAAAGTTGTTTCTGTTAGACGGTATTAGACAGGAAATTAAATGTGGTGATATTTCTAGCCAGACAGAAATTTGGGCAAAGCGCATGTGTCCGATGCAACCTATTATATGATGTGTTTGAAAAAGACGTCTTGATGTCTGGAATAAAGAAAAATTCACAATGAAACCAGGAAGTTAATAGGAATAATTTAAGTTTGATGTCAGACCATGAAGTATAATTTAAGACGGGACAGTCTACAAAAAAGGAAAATCTGTTATAATGTACTTTCATGTCACACCTGCATATTGGTCTTTCTTTGAAGCACAAAAGGATAATTTTTACAGGATATTCTTGCCGCTCTTTTATTTGTTGAAATCAAATGGGGACTGACGTCAGAAGACTTGATTTATGATAAACCAAAACGAGTGGCCAGGATGTTCTGCCTTTTTGTTTTAAAGAAAAAAGATTTAAGGTGTTTGGAACAGCATGATGCTAAGAAGGTGATGACGGTTAAAAAACAAAGATGTACAGTTTATTTACTTAACCACAATGAATGTAGAACGAGGAGAAAATCCTTACTAAAATGTGCTTTAGAAAATCCTTTATATTTGCAGTGGTATTCTTTTCTCTCGGAGGAGAATACCTTTGATATAGCTTGGTCTGTCACTGCGTTGGTGTGAGTGTTCATGACAGACTTGGCAGTCATGCAGGCAGCAGTCTCGGCTTATGTCAGTGCAGTCGTCTTCAGATAGATGAAAGAGAATTCCGTCCACAAAAACGCTCTGTGAAGGAGCGTGTGCGTGAGTGTCACATATATCACAAAGGTTAGTTTGTCGTCTTTTCATCTAAAGACACGCTGTTTTTATTTTTCATCATTCTTCAATTGGAGATGACCATATTTAAAATCGGTCAAACTGAATAATAACACTAGAGGCTTTTAAGATGAATCGGATGCATTTGCCTGTTGTGGTCCTTAGTCAAAGGTTTTTTTTCTTTGTACTGTACTTGCGATGCTAAAACATTGGACGGCTGAACTCATTCGGCGATATGAAAGTGAAATAATTATCACAATGACAAACATAAGCAGTTAAGCCTCGCACTATGGGCCTAGTCTTAGCTTGCCTTTCTTAAAAGTAACCACACAATGGTCAGATGGACTTCATAAATCTGCTTAAACTCAAAGCATTCAACAAAAGTAAAAGATTATATCCGCGATGACTCATTTAGGCTTGATGTTTATTGTTCTCTGCTTGACATTCACTGAATTCAGGGTCAATACGATTTTGGCAGCGCCTCTGCTTTATTTATTTGAGGAAGCAAAATCCCTTTTAGGGATAAAGCACCTGGGCCTGGCTGCTTAATGGAATAGCTTTAACATTAAGTAAATAAACAGCTTGATTTTGAAAGGGTGATGTGTGTGAGAGAGAGAGAGAGAGAGAGAGAGAGAGAGAAAGAGAGAGAGAGGGGTTGTGCTTTGGGTGGAGATGGAGATACAGATCCATAAGTTTGTTGTGGATTTCAAACTTGTATAACGTTTATGGAAGGTACAATTCTTTTTGCACTTTGTACAGATCCAAAAAGATTTTGATGTTGGCTTGAAGTCTGGTCTGATTTGCTGCTTGTGCTGGTCAAGAACCGCCCACTTAAAGGGATACTCCACCCAAAATGTGTCATTAATTACTCGCCCTCAAGTTGTTCCAAACCTGTATGAATTGCTTCGATTGGTTGAACACAAAGGAAGATATTTGGAAGAATGTTAGCAAAGGACAGTTCTTAGGCATCAAAATGCAATAATATGGAATTACTAATGCCCTAGAACTGTTTGCTTTCTTAAATTCCTCGAAATATCTTCTTTTGTGTTCAACAGAACAAAAAATAAAATAATTGTTTCTATATTTCAATGATTACATTTTCATTTTTGGCTGGAGTGATTGACAGGTAAAGTGACCTACTGCACTTAAGAAAGTGGTTTATCTAAAGTAGTTGATATCGCAGATGAATAGATCCATTTCAAATATTGACGTGAACTGTTGTTCCAACTCGGTTGCAATTGCAGTGAAAGTAAAATTTCACATTAGTATCACCAACACATTTTGGTGCTAGCTAAAAGTTTGTTATATCTGTGAAGCATGATTTGCTATTTGTCTGTTGCTAGCCGGATAAAAGCATTTACATTAGTATTATTGTGCAGACTACATAGCAAAGTCAAATTTGGGTATAGGATGGAAGCCTAATGGTCAAAATACACGTGGAATTCTTTATTGTTGTCTTTAAAGGTCCAGTTTATGAAATTTAGCTGCATGTAACAGTGAGGTTGCAAATTGAAGGACTACGGTGACTGACACAGAACTAACATGTCATCGAGTTTTAGCTTCTTTGACGAAAAAAATAACTTATTCACAAAACGCAGTTTGTCCGTTTAGGGCTACTGTAGAAACAACATGGCGAATTCCATGTATGGGGACCCGTGTCTATGTAGATAGAAATAGCTCATTCTAAAGTAATAAAAACATAACGCTTTATTGTGTAAGGTCTTTTTACACATATGTAGACATATTTATGCATTTCTGTCCATAGATCCTCCAAAAAATGACACACTTGACCTTAAAGTGTTAACAGAATTGTCGCTTTCCATAGAATAAATATTTAGTTTGGCTTTTTTAGGGGGTTATTTGTAATGTTCTGTGCAAATAGTTGCATTAATATTTAAGGTGAGACTTTTGGTTGTAGACCTGGAGCTGATCAAACAAATAAACCAGATAGCACGGTAAAGGCAGAACTATGTACTGTGTGTTTTAAACCAGGTTGAAAACTGAGCCCTTGTAGTTGTTAGTCGTAAACACAGTCCTCCCAAGTACGAGGGAGAAAAAGGGTAGAAAAAGAGAAAGCGGCCAAGAGCTTATGTCCAGAACCCAAAACAGGAATGACAAACACCATTAGCTGAAAAATTTCCATCTCATTGCAACTATGTTATTGTTTACTTTAGCATACACGTCCTAATATGGTTTCATCTCTGTTAAAACAGTGGAGAAGGAAGGCCGGGGGCCCAGCCCAGGGTAGCGGCTTTTAAACCGCAACTTAGACAATAAGAAAAGGCCTTGCCTCTCTGTTACAATATTCAACCTTACCCGCGTCCCGCCGTAAGACTGCTAATGATGTTTTGCCATTTGGCACAGAGAAGAAAATTATACTTAAACACTTCATTTTGGTGTGAACTGTTCCTTTAGCTTTTCTTCAATGTTTGTACTTTAAAAGTGCCTCTCTCTCTTTTTTGCTCTCTCACTCTCTCTCTCTGCTGGTCTTTCACTCTTTTGTTTGTTGTGGTTGCTTGTTCACTGGTTGCCTGTGTTTGTCTTGTTTAGGTATATATCAGTAGGGTTAAGGGTTTGTGTGTTTCAGAGCAGTTTAGCGCTGCCACAGGTTGCGTCCCTCCTCTCTCGGCTGCATCCTCATACACGAGACACTTGCGACCGCTAGATGACCAATCAAATGCTTATATCTCTTCTGTGGTTGGTGAGTATCTCAAAGATCTTCATACCGCTTGTCTAAAATTCGAGCTCATAAGCCTTCGTCCACATTTGAATGCCAAATGTATTTGACAGACGTACATTTGAAGTAATAATGCTTTTGACCGTGTTTCCGAATGGCCTTTTAAAGAATTGAGCTCCTTTTTAACCTCTTCCTTGTAGATTAAGGACGTGGCCAGCCTCACCTCACTTCTAAAATCCTCATGCTTATGATATTTCCTCAGTGTTATCGGCAGTTGTAGATGAATGGCATTCTGGGATATTGAGGTCAGTCATCGTAGCTTTAGATCTGAATCAAGGCAGTCGGTGGGCAACACCTTATCTGAGGGTATATTATCATAACATGGCTTGAAATAAAAAAAAAACAATTTGGTTTTGTTAAAATAAGGTTTGACATTTCCTTAAATTCTTGATATTAAATATCAACGGGTCACAGTTGAATTTAAATGTATTTATATATGACTTGGGGTAGTTGACAAATATACCATCCATGTGTCATATGGTGTGACATATTACAAATAATGTATTGTTATTATGACTAATACTTATCATGTAAAATAGCATAAGAGAGGTTGATCTTTGTTATTTTATTTTCTAAATGTTTGCTGTCACACCATAGGACACGTTTATTTGTCAACTACCCAAGTATATACTTTCTTATTAGTTTATTCTCATTAATCTTATTCCTGTAATGCAGTCTTTGTAAAGTAGATGGGCTTTATTAAAATGAAAACTCACACTATAATACATAGATTTAGTTTTTTTATTCAAACCACACAGCTAAAGGCAACATAACAAATAGTACTACATGTAATTGAAAGCTTTCATTATTTACCCCAGTAGATAATTAGATGGGTGAATAAGTAAACAAACAGCTATTGACTAGTGTGTATTGACTAGTGTTCATGTTATGATGTCTGCTTTCGGCTACTTTCAGAAAAATAAGATTCAGAATAAATTGCTCTGGTTTTGTTGTGCAAGTAATACCTGATGAATGGGGTTGCAAGAGGGGCTACTGGTCCTTTACTTTCAAACGCTGTCTGGCTCAATCCTGCCTAATACATGCGAGACGGATAAACTATTGTCACCTCTCCGAAAATGGAGGCGGATAGCACATAAGTAATCCGTATTGATTTTAACATTACAATGTTGTAAGTGATAACTACGTTAACAGGAGCTATAAAACCAAAGCTCTAATTAGGCCGTATTTCATCGCAACCATTAGGTAGGCTTTTTAATTCAACGATGATAGCAAAGTGATCAATTTTTCCTGAGGTTTTGTGTTTTAGAAATATCTGTGTCACAAAAAAGTCATATTGTCTTTCAGAGAATGGCATTGTTTTTACCTCCTCTTAATGAACTTTGTGTGACTGTTGTTTGCCGACTCCAAGGTCGAATTCGCAGAACTACGTTTGTCTTGTAAACATGTTTACATGCAGCCGTGTGTAAATACAGTAAATGTGCACAGAGAGGCCATACCGGTTTACTCGATGCTTTTTGTTTGGTTTTGTTTTGGATCGTTTTAGCACCTCGAGAGTGTTTTGCGCGAGCGTCACACGAACATGCACCTGCAAAAAAGTATAGTTTCAGAACCTCATAACAGCGTGTGCTTACAATAACCGTCTGTTTATAATCACAGGCCACAAGTATAAAGAAAAGAAAGAAATGAAAAGAGGCAATGAAAGCACAAAAGAATGCTTAAGAGTCAGTGGTATTAAATATGAATTAATGGAAAGGAGACTAGACACAGCTGTGGTGGAGGGAAAAAAATTAATAACATTTATGTTGCCAGCTAGTAGGCACGTAGGTACATTTGGACTCAGGATCCTTTAATTAGAAGTGAGATATTAGCATTTCATAGGGATTTGCACAGGCAAGACGCCGCCACAGACAGGAGCGCTTTCATTTCGCTCTTTTCTGAATGTAATGAGTAGTGTCATTAGTTGATGGAGAGGATTCTGCGCCGGCTCTACCTTGAAAGGCACGTCATTTACATACTTCTTAGGAATATGGGCTATAATGGATCCCTCAATGAATAAAATAAAATAGCACTTCTTTAAAATTTGAAGAGTCTTTTGCCGGTATTGCGCGTGGGACTGATTCATTCGTTGGCGCTGTGTGAAGTCAATCGGGTCTTGGGAAGAGGGGGGCGAGGAGAGATTGACTTATGTTTTAGAGCTAAGACTTCAGATTTTGCTCTGGGGACAGAATAGTATGTCATAATTCAGAATGAGATCAATAATGTGTCGACATGAAAGTGTTATGTATGTGCGAAAGGGCAACGTATGACAAGGTCTGGCTTTTGCTTGTGGTTGTTTGTGCGTTTGTGTGCGTTTTTCTTTGCCAACGGGTGTGAGGGTTTGTGTTTTATACTGTGATTTCCGGTGCACTTGCTTACCCGAGAGTTTACCCAAAAACTATCATTCTGAGATCTTGCACTCCCCATATGGTGAATGTAGAACAACTTGCTTCAAAAACATAAAGCAAAAAGTTGTTCTTAAGAGGATCGTAAAACTACTCTTAAAATGAATGTTAGTTAGGCCTGGGGCTGTTAAGCTCCAAAAATACAAAACAAGCACTGTAAAAGTTTCTTAAGAGCAGTGCAATTGACTCGTGTGCTGTATTCTGAATCTTCTAAAGATACGAAGTGGCTTTGTGTGACACTACTACCTCTAACATTTAAATTGTAATTCACTGATGGCCTCCTTGTGGGTTTTAACCCGTGTTAAACCCAAATACCACCAAAGAGAACCGGACAGACGTGGCCCACATCTCAGGTTTTCCTCACGCAAAGACATCGTATGTCTTCCGAAAATGTCTTTATTTATGATCATTCTTGTGGAAACTTCAGCTTTTCTTCTCTTTCAATTTAAGGTTCACAAGACTTCACATGTCAACTTTCCCCTCATCTTTCTCACTTTTTCTGTTTCACACACTCACATTTCCACCGACCGTGGAATCACTTGTGATGTATTTTATTGATGAGCTCTAAAGTGGCTGGTGTAGGAAGTTGTGCCTTTGATCATGGCGACTCTAGATAATGAAACCCAAGGGGGTGACGTCCGTCAGGTAACCCCCCTACACACGCATACCACAGAGAACGGCCCGTTCCCGAGTCACGGCAAGGGCTTACAATTGGGAAAACGCTGCGTAGACGAGGCAACCCATTTTTTTCCCTTCCCCGCCCCTTCGAAAACACATATTTGTTTTGACTGTTTTCATTCCGACTTGTACACGAGTGACGATTACCACGATTCATTAAGGAAAATTGGATATTTGTTTTCAACTTTAACCAATCACTTTGATATGCTAATTACGCCGTAATTTAATTTGAGTCCCATAATGATGATGCCGTTATTATGGACATAAACGATGCAGTTAAGCAGAGAGTAATCTCATTTGCATACTGTACATGCCAGTAAATTAAGGCCTCTCCTGCTTGGCTTAAACTTTAATTTTCCACTTCTTTTCACACATCCTTTCTCCCAGCCCTCCATCTAATAACGGGCCTTCGCGTGTTTGATGTGGAGAGCCGGCGTTACGCCGCGAGTCTAGTCACAATATGTATTACATAAAGGAGCTTGTTAGCACACTGAGAGCACCTTTAAGATTCAAGCTTTAATAAGAAGAGGTGACTCTCTCTCTTTTTACTCTCGCTCACAATTGCCGCTTTTCATTTATATGCGGTTCTCCTTTGTTAACGAACAAAAGGTGTAAAAAATGAAAACAGGGTTAGTTGTTCTGCGGCGGGTGAAGTTGCTTTGATCGATTTTAAAGGACATTTTGTGAATTATTGTTTGTTGTGCATTAGTTTATTAAATTCCTTTTTTATGATGTCCAACGACAAATCTAGTTAACGTTTCTGATTTGGTATGTGAATGTTTTTAGTTGTTTTTATTTTATTCCTGTTTGATAGAAGCAAAACCTTTTAACACACAAAACTTCTCTATCGCAAAAGCTAAAACATTGCAAAACATATTTTTGTTGTGTTATTCTCGATCACAAAGAAAAATTTACGACTTTTTTGTTGTTTTTATTTAATTCTTGTTTTACAAATGTTTTTTGTTTTATTTTATTCTCCTTTAAACCAAACCACTTTGATCACAAAAACATTTAAGATGCACTTCCTTTTCATAATTTAAGGGAGATTGCTTAAAAGTCTCTATGTCTTTCTCTCTCTCCTTCTCCTTCTCTCTCTCTCTCTCTCTCTCTCTCTTTGGGCGGAGGAGATATTTTATGGACTTAATGCTGACAATACAATTGCCCTTCAGCGCGAATGCTTTTCCATTTTGTACCATAAAGAATATTATTTTCCTGCCAGCCAATTTTCTCCGTTAGTCCCTAATTGGCTCCATAAATCTGGTGGCGTGGAGGGTGAGGAATGTTTCGGTGTCGCAGAGTGTAATCCTCACCCTTATTTACCAATTCATTAAGATTCATTGATGCACGATCGGGTGAGAGGAAATGACAGCATAAATCAGGGTTCCAACATAATGACCCTAATCAGCTGGGAATTGCGGAAAATGGCATGATGAACTATGTCCTTGCGTTAGTGCCCACTGTACGTTGTCATTGCGCTTGCTTTATGGGTGGGACGCATCTCTTTGACACAGACTGTATTTAACCAAAAAAAGAGTTGTTAAAAAGCCGATTCCATTAAAGCGCCCGCCGGTTTCACGCAAGGTCTTTTGTTGTTTAGCCCCAGTATGCCCTTTACCCTTGGTTTAACTGCTTAATGGGAGACGGGGGACTCAACCCTTTCTTATTAACCCATTTCGCGTATTAATACATCTTTCCGCGTGTCTCAACGGGTTCTTGTTGTCTGGAGCTTTTAGCGTAATGACACGCCTACATGGCGACATCGAAGGTTAATGATACCAGTACGGCAGAAGGGCCGCCATATCTCTGCTGATTTCGTAACAAAATTTTGACGTAAACAAAAAGATAGGTATTTCATTTTAGGCATAACTCTACAATTTGGCAGCAGCACCTCACAGCTGTGCAATATCCCTTTCTCGATATTGGCTATGCACGCAGGACAGAAACGATACCGAGCGAAGTTGTGGTTGATATCTGTGGTAAAACGGGGGTCATGTGATTCCATAAATGTTGCACAATAGTCGATCGGGGTTCCCCTAAGGGTTTTGCATTTGTTCACAAGATGCAAGCTGTGACACCAAAGGCACTTCAATGCATTCAGGGCCCCAAACCGGCTGAGATCTTTAGCACGTTAATGCCTGATAAACACGTCACATGCTTTACGAACTTAACCAACACTCGCATGCTAGTTAAAACCAGTGAGAAAATGTGAAGCCATTTGTTGTCATTATTTGTCATTTAGTGGTGAAAAATCCCTAGAAATCATGCATCATTGTGGGTGACTTTTAAGAGTAGTTTGTCTAAGCAGTTGTGTTTATAGTGACTGAATATGCAGTAAGAATGCACATTTTAGCCTCTAGTCAACAATGCAATTGTGTATTATTTACAGTAGGAATACGGAGTAGAAAGAAAGTTAATTTTCAGTGGTCATGTTAACAAACACATTTTACAGTAATTTATTGCTATCTACTTAATGTAGTTGCGGTTGCTGTTAGAGCTTTTGGTAATATTGCTCTCTGAGTAGAGCTTAAAAGCATGGTTTACCTAAACAAAATGAATTATTCAAAATCATTCAAAACCTGTACGTGACTCTTTCTTCTGTGGAACAAAGATATCTGGAGAAATATCTCTGTGGTTTTTTGTTCATGCAGTGGAAGTCAATGCGGGCCAATGTTGTTTGGTTACATGTACCTATGCTCTTTAAAATATATTTGGTGTTCTGCAGAGGAAAGTCATAAGGATTTAAAATGACATGAGGGTGAGTAAACACTAAAACAATTAATTTGCGGGTGAACTACCCCTTTAAAATTAATAACTGGTTGCTTTCCTTTTCCCTTGTGTTTATGCTGTATAAGGAAATTACTGAAGAAATAAAACAGTAATTCATACAAATGGTACAGAACTTTCAATAATTCTTGTGATTTCTACTGCTATGGCATGCATTGGCCAATAACATTTATGCATTTGGCAGACACTTTTATCCAAAGCAGCTTCCCACCTATTAAGGCTTTTATTTATACTTTTCTCTCCAGACATCAAATCAATGACATTGATGTTGCCAGTGCAATACCCTAACAGTTACGCTACAGGAAAGTATTTATTTTAGGTTCTTTAACAATGCGCCACCGTTCAATATTAGGACACCTGTCTATGCTGAACAACGGTCCCTAAAGAATTATAGTTCTGAGTTTTTGTAGCTCAATTGGTAGATCATCGCGTTAGCTGCTCAGAGGTCATGGGTTTGATTCTCAGAGAGCACACACATGCAGTATACAGTATATTTAGCTTGAATGCACCGTAAGTTGGTTTGGATAAAAGTGTTTGCCAAGTCTATGTAAAAACTTTGGAAAGATGTCTGGATAGTGATTGGTGGAGAATCGGTCATTAACCTAAAATAAGCGTTTTCTATTTGTTTAAATAGCAGGTTGACAAGCACAAGTCGAAATATCCCATGCAGTCTTTTAATTAATATGAGGTCATAAAAACAGCGTTGATAATAATTATACAAGAATTAGGAATGTGTCATTTAAATAGTTTAATATGAGGTATAGCATGTCGCACCGCAGGAAACCGTTCTCGCTGCTTGACGTGTGATATCGACCACCCGCATATTTACAGTAATTGTCTCCCTGAGCACTTTCTCAATATGATGTTGCGTATCAGGTGTTGGGTATCCAAGATTCTTCTGCTTTAGTTATGTTGTTGCTTTTTCCATTAATGCCAATTGACTCCATGGCAGTGCAACTGGGTAATTTACCCCCAAGACAATGTTTCTAATAATACAAGCCCTCTCATGGTTTAGACTGGAAATATTAATTAGACAAAGTTCGCCGGGGCTAAACTCCCCGTCCTACAAACACGCGGTTGACACATTTCCTCAACCCAAACGTCCACACTCTCTCGGCCCATGGGAGAGCTCCTTGCACAAGTTTCGAGTAACAATGATTAAAAATATATGACACACTTTTAAATAATATTAAAACAATATGCACTTTGACCAGTCCCAGTGGATGCAGGAGATTGAATGCGTTGTTTTCTTAGCGGAGTGCGTGCGGGTGTTTGACAGCTCTAATTTGTCCGTTGTGCTGTGGGGCTTTTTGAGTGAAAGCCGACTTCCCCGCGGCTCGATGCCTCGCGTGAACACTGCGAGACCCCGCTCGCTGTTACTGACTCCTCGCTAGTGCGCTAATCATCACGAGCTGTCCGCGAACAAATCCTTCAATGTCGCTTGAAGGAGAGTCGCTCAGGAATTTGCCGTAAACCGCCTCTGACTGTAGCTCCATATCCCAAAATTGCCCTTTCTATCCTGGTGCATTAAAACTCATTAGGCTTTTTCTTATTTACGTAGGTCTCTGTTGGCTGTTACGCTAAAAATACCGTGGCCTGCCTTACTTTTGTGTTCTGTCATTGTTTCGGCACAGCGCTGCCTTTAGCGGCAAGCAGACTTCATCCGGAGAAGACCAATTGTTTTGTGTACCTTTTTGATTTATATATCTTTTTAGCCTCTCCGCTGGAGTTCTCTTCCTTTTAAAAGTATCCTAATTGTTCATTTCTCATTCATTTTTCAAGCTTGTAGTAGTGTGAAAATGGGTTCATGTTTATGTGCGGTCGAAAGGATATTATCTTCGACTAAATTTGTGATAAATATGTGTCTAGCAGTTGTTTTTTGCTCTCTTTATAGCGAGGGTAAATCGATTTGGAAAGTTAAATGAAATGAGAGCGAGCGGAAGACAGGAAGTTGAAAAGGAAAGTGCGCCAGAGTCTTTGTTAAAAAGTTAAGGCTTTTCAACACTCATTTCTGTCATCATCTATTCACCCTTATGTGGCTCTAAAGACAAAACTATGTCAGTGAAATGTTTTCTTCTCTGCTGCTTTTGAGGATTTTTGCTCTATTTTAGAGCTTGTCAGCCAGTGGTCCCCATCCACTCGAAGGAAATGCATGGCAAAGCTTAGTCTGGACATTCTGTTAAATCATACAGGTTTGAAATCATATAGAAGTATGTTTATTTTTAGGTGAATGCGTACCTTTTCATTGCATCGCAGTCCGGTTTGTCACAGTGAGATTTGAGTGTGCGGTGAAGGAAGTTTACTTAAGTCAGATGAAACTTGAGATGGTGTTACAACATTGTTGGAGTTAAACAAAGTTTTGCAGTGTGTCTTTATATGTGAATATTACGGAGGGTCATTGGTAGGTCCACGTTGCTGAAAGTTCCACTTTTACATTAACAAAGATCTCCTGTTCCAGACTACTCAGTTTCACGTTTTGCAATGTTACCATATCTTACCTTTAAATTCTCCTAGTTGATTGTTGAACAGTTCACCCAAAAATGAAAACTCTGTGTTAGTTTGCCCTCAAGTTGTTTCAGATCTGTATAAATGTATTTGTTCTGATGAACAGAGAGAAAGATATTTGGAAGAATGCTTGTAACCAAACAGTTCCTGGCCACCATTGACTACCATAGTAGGAAAAATAGCTTCAGAAGATATTTTGAAGAATGTGGCAAAGCAAACAGTTCTGGGGCTCTTTTGACAACCCGTGTTATTTTCCTCTGTTAGTCGATTGTGGCCAAGAACGGTTTGCAAACATTCTTCCAAACATCTTTCTCTGTGTTCATCAGAACAAAGAAATGCATACAGATTTTGGAGTACTGATTCTGTACATCATGACATATTTTTTTATTTTTGGGGAACCGTCCCTTTAAATAGTATTCTGAGTTCCTTTTCAGCGTTTTCAGTACTTATTATTTAACCAATATTTTGAAATAACAAAATATTCAAAGCAGACACATACAGGGACGCTCCCAATGACATAACGTGTGGTTAAATGCTTCTCTTAAGGGCCATGATGGTGACAAACAGTCCTGTGATGATTTCTCTCTTTTCTCCTCCTGGGTCATTTGATGTTAGATGAAGGTGTTGTGTCAGCCGCCAAACTCTTTAACCATTTAGTTGAATCAAGCATAGTTGATACCCACCTGTACCCCAGTCTGGGTTTGGTTATTTGTGTACAGTTGTACGGTTAAATACTTGTTTTTACTTCCTCGTTCATTACCTTTATGATATGTTTACCTTACAGTCCGTCTCTATGCTTTATGTGATTGTAAATACACATGAACCCACAGCTGTAATTGATATTTCCAAACATTGGTTACTGAGTAATTCAATGCGCTAATGTTTAACGTGTTTTACAAGTTTTTCACAGCGTAATAAGGATGATGCAGCATGTCCTGTTTGTTCCTCAGGCCGAGCCGGACTTATAGGAGGGATCTCAGAGGAGACCCCGCCCGTCTCGTTCACATTCACTCCGGCCACTGGCAGCTGTTGCCCACCCATTTTAATGCTTCTTTAAATGTCAAACGGCTGTTTGTTTGTCTTGGATTTCTCCACCGGCTGTTTATTCAAGAAGGGCCGCATTTGCATCGACCTCGCTGTCCATTTATGCTCACCCTGCTCTCTTCCGTTCTTTTAGTCTCTCTGAAGAGTGTTTACATTACCGCTTGCCCTCTGTGTAACCTATGGGATCTGTTGATCATTCCACCTGGTTAATGTTAAATTGCTCTTTGCGAGGAGATGTGTTTGTTCATAAACAGAAAGAAAAGGCCCTGCTCCCCCCTTGTTTACCGTAGCCATGGCAGCAATCAGTTATTAAACAAATAGGGAGCTTTGTTTGTAGGAGACGGTGGACCGGCGTCCGCCCTACAAGGTGTGGAAGCAAACTCAAGAAAAAACTAAAGAAAACAGAAAACCAGTCTGTGCAAACGCGGGTACGGCCAGGGAACGCGGTGGGGATGGGAGGGTGTTTTTTCTTTTCAAAATGTTGTCACAGTGCTGTTGAGATGTGTGTTTGGCCTGGTGTGGGTCTGTGAGATTACAGGGTCTGTTTGGTTTCATCACCGCTGTCATTTTGTCTGTGAGAGGATGACGGGCAATTCTTCTTCACCTTGACACAGCACTAGCCCAGAAACAAACTCTTGAGGTGGCTAAGCATCCACAAAGTTGGGTGACTTTGATTTCCAGATTTGTGCTTTTCCTGGTTGAAAAAATATGAACTTAAAGGTCCAGTTCATTAAATTTAGCGACATCTAGCGTTGAGGTTGGAAAGTGCAATCAACGGGTCGGCTCGCTCCACACCTCCCTTTTGAAGCACCACAGTGGCTGACACAGGACTAAGATGTTATCGCTTTTTCGCTTCTTTGTCGAAGGAGATAACATATTTACGAAACACACCCTGTAGAGCAATTTGGGGACCCGTGGTGTATAGAAATAGCTCATTCTAAGGTAATAAAAACATAACGCTTCAATATGTAAGGTCTTTATAAACCAGACTCCAGTAGTTATGTATGTTATATAGCATTTTTGTCAATAGAACTTCCATAAAATAACACACAGTATCTTTAAATAACTTAGTCAAAAAAAGCCATCAGATTAGCACTTGCCGGTTTAAGAAAGTACTTTTTTGCAATATGCAACTAAAAATAGCCTAAAAATAGCCCATGTGATGATAATCACATTTATTAATATCACAGTTATTGTTAGTTGATGTTGATGTGTAGTTTAACAATTCCAATTCCAGTCTTGAGAAATGAAAAAAAAACAATATAGTGAAAAATAATAATAAATAATAACTTTAATTAGTATAAATAATACAAATATATTCGAAATATTAATATTAAATAATGAAAATATTAATATTCAATAATGGAAATATGAATATGAATAATACAAACTGTAAACATATTTTTATTATAAATAATACAAATACATTTAAAGTTTTAATGTTTTTAAAATGTAAATACTAATATTTATTATGAATTATAAAAACAGTAAAAATTTAATAAAATAATGCTTCGAGGAGTAGTGTAAATTCAGGCAATAGCTACTGGCCTTCTTGAGTAACACATTTTATTTTCAATATGCATCCAACGGTCTGGGGAAGCCCAGAACTTTGCCATCTGAGACTGTGACCCGAAAAAGCAATGAAACGGCAAAAAACGGTAAAGAGGTTGTTTGTTTTGAAGCACCATAGCCAAAATACAGCTGTCCCCGTAATTCGTTTGGAATCCTTGGGGAACGGCAGTGAAGAAAAAGATGGTCTCTCACACCTATTCTGTCATACAGAACGTTGTGTTGTCTAGACAAGCAACAAGGTTAAACCTAAACAAAAGTGATCATGGGGTTTTGTCCTAATTGTGGCTGCTTATCTTGAATGTTGTTCCTTTTGTTGAGCGCTTGTATAAACAAGGGTGGTGTGAGAACACCGACTTGTAAGTGCAGGTGGGCTTTCATAACTTCCCGGAATGACAGCTCTTTTTGCGATGATGGAGTCTACTTTCCGGATTGGTGGAAGCCACACACAAACACGCACACATGCATGCACTCTGTAAACACTGCTGCACATGTTTTTGGAGTCAAATGCTGGGAAATAATAAATAAGGGGAACGCTCTTGATTTTCTTTATTTGCTCATGCTTTTATGTAGCCCAGGTGTGGTGTACACGTGATTCCGTGTGTGTGTGTTTCTTGTGCAATTTTAGACGAACCGAAACGAAACATCAACAAACAAAAATTCTGACCTTGTTGTATTATCTTTTGTTTGTTCGAAACACTTGTTGTGTTTAGCAAGCAGACGGTTTTGCTTGGAAAAGGTGCAGACATGTGATGATGGAGGTTTGTTTGATTTTTCGCCTGATGGCGGTGGCTTTAATCTCTGCGGGAATTTCCATTATTTTGACGTTTTGGTTTAAAGACTTTGTTTTCTTTTTGGTTAAAGCCTCAGTAAACCCTGTAAATAAACAAATATGTTTCTCATCAAGTTTTTCTGGGGTGCTGCTTGCGTCTGCCTGTCAGTTATCATGTTTATATTGCGACCAAAAGCGCAGAATGTTCTTTGTGCAAAATGGTGGGAAAGAACAATAAGGCTCAGAATTGCGCATTTGTTACCGAAGGCGGAACATATTTAAAGCTGGAGTCACGACACGAAAACAATAGCTTAAATCATAACGCCATTGAGATTATTAATGCCCGTCCACCAGGTTATTTTCCCTCCATCTATTTGATATTTGTGATGGATAACAGGCATTTTCTATCAACCTTTTTTTAGGGTGTGATATTGCCGCTTTTGAATTATTGTACGCTGAAATTTAATGAGAAAGTAGATTTATGGGTTTCATTTGTTTGTCAATTCCGAAATTAATTGGGTGTTAATTTAGCCGGCCCTCTTCAGACGTGCATGCGGGTGCGCGTGCATTTCTCTGCATTCGTCGTAGCTTCACGTCTTTATTGTGGGTCACTAGTTTTGCATACATTAAAATAGCCCCCCGGCGCATTTTCGTGATTACTTTTAGAGATGCCACGCATTCGCAAATTTACGCCCTTCCTTTATAATTATGAAAATTTAGTACGGAATGACAGTGCATGCATAATCGCTATTATCACCCTCTTTTATGGAGCACAATGACAAAAGGAGAGGGAACAAATGCAACACTAAACGTATAAACAAAGAGCGAAAGAACCTTGCTAAACAGCTTGTTTGTTGGAGTACCGGGTACTCGGTCCGTTAGCCTTTAGTTGACAGGATGATTGTGAGCCGTGTGTACAGTTCAGCTTGTTTTTGCCAGGAGGAGAAATAAAGATAATAGATGCGATGGAGGGGTGGAACATGACAGAGAAATTACAGGGTAACTTAGTCAGAGCTGTGGCTGCGCTTTTTTAGTAGTTGTAGTGATCGTACTGGCAAATGTTTTAAGGTATAGTCCAAACTGGTGTGAATTTTTTTCTTCTGCATAACACGAAAGATATTTCGAAAAATGTCCGTAACCGAACAACGGCGGTACCCATTGACTTGCATTGGTTTTGTGTCTGTACAGTAGAAGTGAATGGTTACCGCCATTGTTCGGTTCGAAACAATCCTCGAAATATCTTCTTTGGTCATACAGGTTTGAAATGACAAGAGGGTGAGTGAAAGATGACACAATTTTCATTTTTGGGTGAACTATCACTTTAAGATTGGTTTCCTTTTCATTCTCTTCTTTCATTGTTTGGATTATTGATTGTTAACAATGTGGCAAACCAGCACCCCAAAACAACTTTCAAAGAAGTTGAGTAAGCAGGCTTATTGACCAATTTTTCTCAATTTATTTTTTATTGTGTTGATTAGGACGGTCACCATATTGGTTATTCATGGAAACGATTTATTACGATGTACTACTATTAGTATAATTATTTAAAAAACAAATGCTACCAGTGAAATTGTATTTTACTTGGTGTATTACTGTATGCTTGAATATTTTATTGCCAATAAATCACACTCAAGTTTAGGGAGAACCCACCACCTACTATGTAGAAGTGTAAATTAGATACTCATTCTTTATTATACAAGTAGTAGAATTAACACAATATCCATAATCATGGATATTAATATCACAGTTATTGTCGTTGTCTGTATATTGCAGCAGCCCCTAGTGTTGTTGTAGATGCAGTCATTCCACTTTTCTTTGTTTAGTACATGACCTCCATTAGAAATAGACAATGGAGAATCTACAGCCCTTCATCGGTCCAGATGGGTCAATGCCCAATGTGTTTGTCTCCCTCTCCCACCCAAACCTGGATGAACAATTATTAAGCGCCTTATTACTGTCTGAGGGGGTAGCGGTATAAATCTGAATTCTTTTCAATTTTCACCTACCCGTCTGATTAGAACCCACTGCTTTAAGGGCATTCATTCTGCCTCATATCAATAATTAACAAGCCAAGTTAATTTACTTCTGCCCGACTTGGTCAGCTTCATTAAGATGGTCTGAAACGGAGCTCAGGGCGCTCCGCACCAACAAGAGCTGATGTGAATGCAAATATATAAATCTAAGTGAGCGTCTACTGTATATCAAGATCTTAGCGCCTTTAGGGAGAAAGGTCGATTTTTGTGAGGACTGCAGAGTTGCCGGTTGGTTCGGAAGAACGAGAACCTATTGAATGTGCCCACATTCTAGTATAATTTATTATTCAAAGTACATCTGAATATGTTTTTGCATCAGTTTGTTTGTTTGCATGTAGGCCGAAGACCGCGGTGTCAATCGAACACCCGGGACGTGAACTTTTGTCGAGGAGTTTTGATTTGGGAGAACTGTCATCCGTCCAGCTCCCCTGCCCTGTTTTCCATTAAAAAGCCATCGGGCTGTGGCTCTTTTGGGAGCGATGCGAGTAAATATATCCATTTCATTCGAATGGGTTTTGTTTGTGAGCAACCGTGTTTTCGTGGGCCTCGTCTCTGCTGAGACGTGACTGAGGTTGGGTTTTCATCCCATGTGAGCTGTTTCTTCATTTTCAGAAACAAGGAAGACAAACAAATGATGGTTAGCTTCTCAGCCCACACCTTTTCACTTGGATGCGTGCTGAGTGCCTGCACTGAAAGAAAGCGAAAAACAGCTGTTGTTAAAAGAAAAGTTTTGTCACACGTACATTTTTTACAGAGGTCAGATAGCAAACAACGACGCGGACAGCACAGATGGGAAAAGTGAAATTGAGCAGGAAGAGGAGGATTTGACGTTTGCCTGAAAGAGTTTCAGAGAGATTTTTGTTTAACACTCCTGTTTGTCTTTGCTGCAGGTTTTTAAGTCATGATGCAAGAGTCGGGGACAGAGGTGGCAAGCAACGGAACGGCCAATCAGAATGGCATCCCAGCTAGCTTGGAAGGACACCGTGAAGTTCGATCCAAAAGTGCCACACCTTCTGATATCACAGCATCTGACATTTTTAACTTTCAGCAACAGCAGGTGATTCTTTTCTATCTTTCTTTCTTATCCGTCCTTTATTAACGCATGTCAACAGCATCCTCTCTCCCCTCTTTAAGTGCTCGTAAATATTTAATCGTCACGCCCCCTCCACCCAGATTACATAAACACATTATTATGATTATTTATGTATATTGAGAGCAGTCTGAATTTTTAAACGCACTAAGTGCTCTTTCTCTGATTGTGCTTTTGGTTGCATGCGTGTTTATCCCGGCATCTCTGTGCGTGCATTCAGGTGAAATATTTATCAAGCGTGTTGTTTCAGGGAAAATACATAGGTGTAACGGAATGTACGGACAGTTGTGTACGTGTGCCGCCCATCCAGATGCCACAGATTTCACATTACGCATTGTAAACACTCTTTCTGGGGAATGTGTTGTAGCCATTTCATAGAAAAGTCAGAAAAACATGATATATACCCCAAAACATCCTCTCTCACGATGAAATAAATAGACAGGCTTTATTTTGTCAGTGCGAGCATTGCATTTGCTGTTAAAGCAGGAGTGAAAAGATCAGCCAGTCGTGTGTTGTCTGCGCCCCACGGCATGATGGGAGATGTTGTCAAAGGTTGTTTGGTGGGATAGGGAGCCTCTGATGTAGCTGTCCGCTGGAGTAACATGGCTGTCGTTGAACTGAAGAGCATTGTGCCTTTGTTTTAACGGCAAACTGGACAGGCCCGCATGACAGCGGGGTTGAAGGCAAAGAGCGGCCTGTGACGGATTTGTTTCGGTTTTACACACATTCTATATGTTACACAGCCATAGATAAAAACAAGAGACCATTCCAAATGTTCATTTAATCAGCATTCCTGGATGTATGACGGCCATTCCAGTCCAGTGGCTGTTGAATTTCAACAAAATCAAACCTCAGAAGTGACATTAAGGGGTTATGACATTATAAAAAACTCTTAAATACATTTATAAGTATTACTGTTGTATGGCTTAAAAGTGAATGTGAACTTGTATTTGAGGTCTTAAACAATTCAGAGCTTATTTTCTGTTATTTTGACCCGTTTCTGCAAATAAATGCAAATAGAAACTGAAATTTGGGGAAAATATCGTTAGTAGTTCACAGAATAGGCCTAAACACAAATGATCCTTTTACCTATACACATACCTATAAATAGTAAATTCAGAAAAACTGAAAATAATTTTGAAATGCTCTCTTAATTTTTTCTGCAGCTCTATATATATTTTATAAATATAAGGTTAGGATTTAGAAATTATTTGATGTCTGTTTCTTTCAGTTTGCAGGTTAATATTAAAACCAATAATAATTCATTCAATTTAATTCACTTAAAAGGTGAAATAATCATAAATGATAGGCTATATTTATATATAGATATTATATCTACTTTTCTATAGAAATGTATCTATATTTATTGTATTGTGTTGCTTGAAATTAAACTGTCCCTCAGTTGTGACGTTATTTCTATCATGACATATTGTGAAAGCGTACGAAAATGATCAATTAAATGTGTACAGCTCTATCTATATTTATATTGATTTCTTAGCAAAACTAAATATTATGAAAGTGTGATTTAGGGTATTTTCTTAAAGTGCACAGAAACTGCTCCAAAATAGCCCATACTTAAAAAGTATCCAATTAGAGAACATTACTGTCAATCAATAATCCACAACACCTGTCATTGGTTCTCCCCAATGGCTTTCCCCTCCCACCGGACAAATTCGGCCTGTTGTGTGCTTCTTGGACTTAGCGTGATGTTGTCAGTTCAAAAATCACAGCCATATTGAATTCATAACCGCAGTCGTCACACAAAACCGTGGATATGATTTCAATAACTGCAGGCCACAGTTGAGTAAACAGTTGCACTGAAACCTAATTCCTGTTGACTCTGCCTTCATTCTGTGCCAGGGGCTCAATCTGATTCACTCGGCTGAGACAACAGGGGTTACAACTCTGATGAATGCAAGGAAATGGAGAAAGAAGTAAGGGTGGGAGTAAAGGAGAGATAAAGAGCGGGTGAGCATCGGAGCGGCTGATCGTGTAAGGCATGTGCTTTTGACACTGAACGAAAAGGAGCGAATCAAGAAATGAAAAAGAGGGAATCGCGTATGACTCTAGTTTTATGGTGATTGCGACCAATCAGAGAGCCTCGATGCTGTCATGAGTGTGGATGATGACCTTGTGTTAGCTCTGGCAGAGAATGAGATTGTCATGGTAACTTGAAACACTTTGTGTAGGAACACTGTGTATATGTGCAAACACAATGGCGGACTGTCAAGATAAACGGTTAATTACAAATATGTTTTGTTTAATATTGAAAGCGGTTTTCAGTTCTGAGATTTTCAGAATGTCAAAAGTATTGCATTGCTAGTTTAGCATGCTATCATCACATTTTTAATTGTTTTGATTGTAAGAAACATTATTGTTTCTTTGTATCTTTATTGTTAAAGTTGCTGTGTGGACACCACAGTTTTTCTTGAAAACATTATATGTATTGTTATTGTGCTTTGGGTGATTGGTTCTTAAAGGGATAGTTCACCCAAAAATTTAAATTCTGTCATAATTTACTCTGCCTTTTTTGTCATTTCAAACATGTATGACTTTCTTTCTTCCGCAGAAGATTTTTTTTAAATATTGGTAACCGAACAACAGCGGTACCTATTGTCTTCTTCTGTATGAACACGAAACCAATGCGAGTCAATAGGTACCGCCATTGTTCGGTCACCAATATTCTTCAAAATATCTTATTTTGTGCTCTGCGGAACAAAGCAAGTAGCACATGTTTGCAATAACAAGAGAGTGAGTTAATGATGACAGAATTTCCATTTTTGGGTGAACTATCACTTTTAGGTTTTATTTCAGTTCGAGTGCTGCTTTGAAGGCAGCGGCCTATGTGGGGAGCAATTCAGATTAGACTTCTGCTTTAGGTTTAATTCGTATTGTTAAAGATTACATTTTGCATCTCTTTATAATTACTGTGAACTGTTTTTTTATAGTTAAGCATTCAACCATGTGATAACTGACAGAATTTTTCCAACGCATTGTTTTGTGCGTGCGGCGCACAAAGTGTGACCTTTTTGAAACAGCAAAAGCCCCCATGTCTCCCCTGACAAGCTCTACAATTTTAACATCTCTCAATTTATAAACCCCCACGTCTCTTTAAATACGTGAAAAACAACAAACTCAGAGGCTGACATATCATCTATCCTGATTAGACGACATAACTATGAAAGACAGTGCTCATTTATAAAGACGAGGGATGAAATAATTGTAATCTGTTTGATCATCTCGACCTTGACAGGGGAATTTATCTTCTCGAACTAGTCAGATTTGGGGGGAAGTAGACCATAAGCTTCATTTAAACATCTCCATTAGGAAGTCAAATCCCCAGTGCTATTACCTTATGTGAAAGACACGTCCCTAAATGGGAGTTCTTTAGATAGAACAGAGATTTTAGATTCGAATAAAGGCACCTTAAATGTCTTTCATCTTCACACTGTGAATTTACATCCAGACTTTAAATGGTTTGTGTGTGTATAATTCACCAGAATTCAAGCGACCGACCACCCGTCAGCATTTATGCTAAAAGTTTCCATCATGGCGCAAATGTCATCTCCTATGAGCAATTCATTTCTCTGTGGTCTGTGGTCCAAAAGATCAGGGAATGACACGACGGCAGACGTCCTTGTGATGTAGTTGGGATGCGATTCCAGGAAATGCAGCGTAGGGAATGAATCAGAACTTTGGTTTTGCTGAAATATTGAATGAAACCGTATGAAAACACATCAAAGCATCAAGGGCGTATTTAGATTCATGCACATAAATCTTTGGATCCATCCGTACATCAATATTGCATACATAAATAATTGTATATAATGTGGATGGATCACTTTTTCGGTGTTGTGTTTGTGTGCCTTTTTTGTCGTGTGACAGCCGTAGCATCAGTTTCGGCATCGAAACGCAACCACCCGGAATTTCCCTATTCACAATACAACAACATCCTTCCATGGCTACACAACCAAGACGGATGCTTTATTGGCATCTTACAGATCATATCTCTTCAGCTCCCGAAACTTTACTATAATATGACCCAATTGTGCTCCATACGGGCTTCTTATCGACCTGAAAGTGATCTTTCAAACTCACGCCGATCTTCAGAAAGCAAGATCGCCGTCAATCGTGAACTGATGATGTTTTTTCGCATGCTGTCGTGGGGGCCCCTTCAAAGAGAACGCTCGCTGTCTTGTCTTGCACTCAGCTAGGCAGAAAGAGAAGTTGTGGTTTTCAGCAGCATCTTTTGATGAGGAAGTGAAGATGCTCAGAGAGATAAAGATATAAAGTAAATACAGACGGCCTGTCGCTTTGCAGCAGCAACATTTTGGGTGTTTTTAAGTGTTTTGTTTGTTTTCGCTACTTCTGCAACAGGAAGTCACCGCGGGGGGAATTCACTGAGTTATGTCTGCCTTTTTTTGCAAACGTCTCTGTTGTTTTAGCACCTGATTCGATGAAGGAATTGTGCCAACACGACCAAAAGAAAGTGCAAATACACACCTTAAAAACAAATTTTTGGTATGTTACGAAAATGTAGGACCGTAGAAATGGCTTTCACAGCTGCGTTGCAATAAATACCGTCTACTGTGTAAATAAGATGTTTTTGCGCAAGCATACCTCACCTGGTTTGTAAATGTGTCCCTCTGTATCCAATATATGGTAACAGCTGTAAAACATAAAGGAAGTCAATATACATTTCTGATCCGTTTCAACCTTCTATTCTGCAAGCACGATGTAAGATTAAAGGATGCTAGGTTTATTTACCCCTCCTTCAGCCCGTAGATCCAAGACTGCAACACGGTTTCTGATGAGTTATGAATGATTCAGCGCATATTTAATCTCTTGCAGGTTTAAGCAAGCTACAGTTGACTCACACTTGCGGAGTGACTGCCAGGAATTCGCCTCAGCTGATATTGCCCTTAAATGTTAAATATTAATGCCCCGTCTCATGGCGGTCTTGTTTTAATCATCTTTGAGAGGTTTTTATAAAACACTCTCCCTCACTCTTATCCGTTCCAGCATCAACTCGCAACCGCAAAAGGGAAAAACAGACAGACAGACAGGAAAAGCTACGGTGTGAGTAATAGCTTTTCTTTGATTGCAGGGCAAACCCTTCCCAGTGTGTTCTGTCAGATGTGCGCTTTGTTTTTAAATCGTAAGATAAGGTTAGCCAACGAGCAATGTTTTCTTTTTTGCATGTTCTTCTCTCGCCCTTGCAAAGCGAGGCGTGGCTAGAGAGTGAAGCGTTATTTTGGGGTTTTGGGGGTCGTAGGTAGAAGAGTCTGAGAAAGCAGATGGAGAGCTTGCATTATGCAACGTTTAGGAAACCCCTCACACAGCCCACCGAAGCAGAAACTGAAGTAGATGAGAGATGGGGTTAGTTGGCCATCTTTAGTGAGATATAAAATCAGTTCACTCTTTAGTTTGAGGTTAGTCTGAGAGGCGGTGTTAGTAGAATAGAGAATAAGTGAACTTTAGCGCTTGCAGATATAGCATAAAATATCATCTATTCGTCTATACGTCTGTCCATTCAAAGAATCTGAATTTATGTATCCACATATCTGTCTGTTTCTCGGTCTGATTGTCTATTCATCTGTCTGTGTATTCGAATAATCTGAATCTGTCTGTCTGACTATATGACTATATATCTCTCTGTCTATTCGTTTGTCTGTCTGTCCATTCAGAGAATCTGAATCTATGTATCCGTCTGTCTGTTCATCATTTTTGTCTGTCGGTCTGTCTATTCAGAGAATCTGAATCTATGTATTCACATGTCTGTCTGTCTGTCTATCTATCTGTCTATCCTCTGTCTGCCTGTCTGTCTGTCTGTCTATCTATCTATTCATTTGTCTGTCTGATAATTTGTCTTGTCTGTAGTAAAATACAGGCTTTCCTGTAGCTCGGTGGTAAGAGCAAGGTTGTGGGTTCGATCCCAGGGGATTACAGATACATATGTATAAATGTGTAGGATAATGCTATGTAAGTCGCTTTGGATAATAGCGTCTGCCAAATGTAATGCCTAAATGTAAATGTAATGTAAATGAAAGGCATAATTTTTTTTAATAGATTTTTCTCAGTTTGCCTACCAGATATATCACAGATCGGTTCAAACAAGAAAAGGGAGCTATGCATAGGAGGTGAAAATGTCTTTATTTGGAATTGCAATTGTTTAAGATATCTATCACATATTTGCAAGAAAAAGCAATGTGTAAACAGCTTATTAGAATTTGTCCAAAATGGGAGCAAACTGATGATGCCTTAAAATGCTGCCTCACTAGGCAGCTCACTATTTTTTGCGAGCGTGTAGTAAACCGTGTGTACATGCACACCCACGCATGCATCTGATGCCCTCTTTCTCTGAGAAAGCGAGGCATTTTTCTCCATTTCTCTGCTTTAAGGCCTTGTGCTTGTAAACTGTTAATATTGTCAGATTGCACTAGAGAATGGCAAACTTATTGCAAATTCTGAGGAGGAGATTGGAGTTATGACACCGCATATTGCCCCAAATTGCTTTATTGGTAAAACGCTAGTGCTTCCTTCAATTTTGATAATTTTATGGAATCCCTCGTCGAACGGTTTAATTATGTTATCACCCAACTGGCAACATCTGTCTTTATCCTGGAACAGGTGACAGTTTTATTACCAGATGAATCTCTCGGCTGGATCGGCCGATTGATGGCCGATCTGATTCATAATCGTACAGATGGAGATTGAAATTGTACATTAATGTGCTTGTACGTAGAAGAGAGGAGAAATAATTATTTGCAAGAGAGGGGGAAAACAGCAACACGCAATGAGGACTCGATCACGAGGGCTGCCGCAATTGAAGCATATTGCTTTTTGCGATTGTAACTAATTGTTGCAGGCAATATATCCCCGTGGCAATGCACTTCTCACCCGCCGATACCCCCTGATGCGTTTGTTCGCTCATTTACACGGATGATATTTAGAGCGGGGCTGTCTGGAATCCGTTGGATACAGTTGCAACGTCTCGACCGGCGCCTCTGATCTCGTATGACATGCAGTTCACCCGCAATAAATGCACCTACACAAATTTAAAGCAGTTTACGTCTGTTTATGAGCCGTCAGGGGCTGAGAGGGTTTGATTGGCAGCTGTGAGATGTGTGACAGTCAGACCAGACCGTCATGCCGTGGAGAGCATGCACGTTTGAATGCATGCTGGAAACTGCAATACTAATGGATATCGGGTCAAATGGTCAGCAATGGAGACAAGTGCTGTAGTGAGATTGTGTGTGTGTGTGTTCGGCTTTGGAGTGGTTGCCAAAGCAAGCCCATATATGTGTGTGGGTGGGTTTTGCATCAGTGCACGTGCATGAAAAGGAACGTCCTATTGTTCCACTTCCTATCTTCTTTAAAATGGGGGTCAATTCGTATGTGTTTGTAATATATGTGCACAGCCTACATGTTTGCTATGCTGGTACCATTAGCGAGTGTGAGGCTTTTCTTATTGTTTGTTGAGGCCGGATTGGCTTTGATGCATGTGTCTGCGCGCGCGCGCGTGTGTGTCTTAAAGAGGGGAACTTTACACTCCGAGCAGGTGTTCCCAGCAGCTGTCTGACTGTGGCTGCATTGGGAAATGCATCCGTGTTGTTTTAGTATTAGATGGCTTATTTGGAGTCCTAAAAGCAGCGAGGGAGGATTCATGTTAACGCACCGTTTGAGTTTTCTCATGAAAGAACAACTCTTGTCTCACTGTAATCCTTCACGCTTTCGAAACAATCAAACATACCGGCGGCGTGCATGCATAAATAGGAATGCGTGGAAATGTCTTTTTTGGGGGGGGGTCACGGTTTAAACGTTGTAATCACATCGCTTATCAGATAAAGTTAGTCAACGAATTGGAATGTTTACACACCACCGAACGAAAAGCAAATTTAGGGGAGGGCACTTCTTTTGTGTTTCGGATAATTTGACCCAATTTATTAGGGATAAAGTTAAAGATGCGGCAATATCATGGGGATACGTTGGAGCACCCGGGCTCGTGCAATTTTAATGAGTGTTTCGCTTTAAAAACTTCACAGGATTAATATGTATCAAGAAAGTATTTTTTTCCGAGGACCAAAAACTTCTGGGTAATTAATATTCATAGACTGTGCTTGTTAACACCCCCAATGCAAATGCGATGGAGATCCAATTAACATAGAATGGTCCCTGAGGAATCGGGACGATAAGGGTTAAACGCGCTGCCGAAATTGAAACTAGGCCTTTCAGCCCGTTTTTAAAACACTTATTTGTTTCAATAAAACGTTAATCCGTGTACCCACACATGTCTCAGATTAAGGCATCTTCATCCAGGCTCTGGAGGCTTAGATCGAAGGTACCGATGCAGAGATGCTTTGCTTGCATACATTTGCGTGTGTGCGTTCACCGTGCCCAAACGTCAGTAATGCAGAAGTGCTGTAGCTGAGGTAGCTTTTATTTCTTATTCATAATGTACCGGCGCTAGGCGGATAATAGACGTCAGTATTCATTCACAGAGCAACGCGTCAGCCAGACCGCAGCTGACAGAGCAAAGTAACTGGTCTCTTTGCATCTCCAGCTACCTGTCCGCCATTCCCACGGTGTGGATCGCACCTGCCGAAGCGTCTTTAAAACGTAACAATGACAATAATCATGATTATTGTGTGATTTGACGATGATGTGAGGCAGCTGTTTGTTTATATCCGAAGATGTATGTTATTTGCTCACACATAATCTAATTTTCATTATTACAGTGGAGGCAGGGTTTAAATGGTTATAAAGACATAATGTTTATGATACACATAAAGATGCTAGAAAACATGTTCTTAAGTCATTATATACGGCGTGCAGCATACAAACTGCCTTTTTTGCATCCGTGTTATAAATTAACCATGGCAACCATAGTTTCTGCTGAAATGTAAATGATTTAATATAAAGCCATGTAAAACTGTTTATTATTTGTTTTACAAATCAAACAAAATGACTGCTTCAGTGTAAAATGCCACACAGAGAGCACAAAAATCTCATTCTGTTAGTTCAGAATGAAGAAGCGTGACCCCTGTACCTCCAGCAGACCCAGTTCTGTTCATCACAGGCCTCGTCTCCAATCACTCCTGCCTGTAATAACCACTTCTAGGTGTGCGGACTGATGCGGCCTCTATTCCAAAGAGAAATGGTGCCGGTCTCCGACTGCTTGTGTACCATTTGGAGAATGATATTCCCTGTCAGTGTCGTGATGTCTGCCCATAAATTTCAGTGATGGCACCTTGCGTTCTAGAAATGACGCCCACCATAAATAGTTCCCCTTTGCACACCGCACGCATAAATCCTTCATCCACCCCTATTCAGTTTTTTTCTGCCTTAAGATAGGAAGGGGGCACGGAAAACATGATGTATTATTTACATGGACAATAAAGAAACAAATGTTTTGCGGCATGGAAGAACGGAGAGAACAATTCCCCTCTCAGTGGTGGGGCGTGCGACCGCGAGGCACTCTGGGCGTCAGCGAGCTGTTGTTATTTGCTTGTTTACAACCTCTGACATGATGTAATGGGACGGCCCGTGAAAGCACTAGCCAGCAAATGGTACAGAAAATAAGACAGGGACTTTATGTCTGTACACGCTCTGTCTATTTCACTCGTTGTTCTTGTTTTTTGTTTTTTATAACCCACTGTAGTCTCAGTTTTGCTTATGACGGCTACATAGGTAATTTAACCCTTTCACGTGTGAAGTTATGACAACCTCAGTCAGGATTTTGTTTGTGTTTGTGTGTTTTTATTGATCTTAGAAGAAATTAGGGCCGTCAAATGATTAATTGCTATATATAAAAATATACAATATTTACATTCATGTATTATATATATATATATATATATATATATTTCTTTTTACTAAATACTGTTTATAGATGAATGTTTGTGTATTTATAAATACAAAATTAATATGCACCGTGCACTTATCTTATGTAAACATAAACTTTTATACGTTTGACAGCCCTACAGGAAATGTATTGTTCTAAAAACAATGTTTGTGTCATAGTTGGCCGCTATTGTCACCTCCCATGCGTGAAATGGCCAGGCTTGGTTAAAATGGTTAAAAAATGATGCTTAGAATTTCCGAATGCAATGATTAATTAACTAATATTTTGTTATACTGTATAACAGCGTTATTTACTGTACATTGAATACATTTTTTATTTTTATTATCATTTTCTATATGCTGCCCATATAAAGAATAAGGCATAGCATATGTATTTAATATAAAATATACATTTTATTGATTGAAATTAAAAATCCTTAATAAAAATGGTAAAAAAAATGTTTTGTTTGTTTTGACTACAAAAACATGAATATACAGAAGCACTTTTCCATGGAAGTGAAGCAGCATTGTAAAGAGGAAAATATCACGTCCAGGCGTGAAATGCAATAGTGAAGTCTAGCTGAAAGAAATATTTATGACCATTTTCTGCTGGATTAGATGCGGATGACATGCATTAGGAAAGACAGACGGGATGGACAGAGGGTTGTGTGTGCCTTGTTGGCAGATGTTTAAAGGCGTTTCGAGAAAATAAAAGAGCAAGTGTGTGATCATTTGAATGGAAACAGGGTTGCTGTCATTTGTATAGTAAGGACATTTTGGAGAAACACAGGCATTCCTGAGTAGTCCTTAGTCATTTTCAGACAGCAATCCATTGCGCCGACTCCCAGGATCCATTGCAACTTGCATTAACAATCAGTTTGCCATTGGTCGGGCCAATAGTTCTGTTTTAAACACGTTGGTTGTGCAATTGTAACGACTGTTTGTTAGTCTCCACGTTCTCAAACGACAACAATATTTAGTCAAATTACAAAATTTAAGCTATATTTAAATTGACGAAGAAGAATTACCTTAAACGCCAGAGGAGTTACTGTATCAGCACACATGTAAATACTTTAGCATTGTTTGGCAATTGCTTTTAAAATGTTTGCATAAGTTGCATGCAAAAGTTGCATGCCTTGCGATTTGTTATCAACGCAAATCGGCAGCAATGCATCTGTTTTTTACAATTGTATGCATGTGCCACTGTTGTTTGCAGCTGTTGCTTTCGTCATTAGCACAAAGATATGCAAATATTGTCTTCCTGTTTTTTTTTTTGAAGCCCTGTGCGTGCCATTCTGAATGTGTGAATCTGTGTGGGTCACGTTTGTCACGGAGGGTTTGAGAGGGAAGAAGGGCAAGTGGGTAATTTCCCTGATGTCTTCTCCAATCAACAGATCTTCCTGTAATATAACACTCAGCAAATCGCTCCTATTACATTTTTACTGTAATTTGTCTTCATAAACTCCCGTTGTTATGGTATGATAAACATTTCTGTTATCATTAGATCTTACAACACAATAATTCAAACCATGTGCGGGATGATGAAGAGCGCAGCTAGTAAATAATCTCTTAATTGCAATATTAATGCAATTGTTTTGCGCACAAGCAGTCTGTTCAGCTCCCCGGATGGCGTATTTGATCTGAAAGCAAGCATGTGCCATTTCTCAAGGATCGGAGCGTGTGTAAAATTATGAGAGTATGATTATTTTTTCAATTTCTCTCTGCGGATATCTAATAATTGTGCCCACAGATAGCCAAGGGCTGCTATTAAACATTAAAATGCAGAGAAAAAAGGGAGGAAGAGAGAAAAACAAACCAGAAAACAAAAAAAGAAGTTAGAATTAGAAAGATGTAATGTTGGGAAACAAGGAAAATATCTGTGGGGCAGCAAACTAGGGTTTGAACCTTTTTGATTTAGCAAAAAGTATATTGACACATTAATCGCATCCAAAATAAAACTTTGTTTACATAATATATGTCTGTGTACTGTGTATATTAACTTTGGATATATAAACACATACACATACATGTATACATATTTAGGAATTATTTTCTGTGGATGTATTTATTTCAATTATATTTAAATGTTTATATTTTTCTTAAATATATGCATGTCCGTGTAAGTGTTTATCCCTTATCCCAGTCTTTATCCCTTGGCTGTACCTCTTAATATCATCTTCATCTCAGATTGCCATTGCACTGTGGAAATGAGCTTGTTGATCAAATTTGGCTGGTGTTATGCACGGCGTTCCGCTGGGTTCGAGTACTCGCGTTGAGCGCTGAAGACAACCGGCGACGGTGCCGTGATTGATTGATTCAGCCTGTCACAGGACAAGATAACAAAATCAGCAAATACTGCCGAGTACTTCGCTCGACTTCTCAACAGCGTGCCACAGTGAGGGTGAAGTGTGTGAGAATGCCCCCTCGAGTAATATATCATATTTTGAGGGAGATAGTGTTACACAGGTACGCAGGTAAATTTGCTCCAGTGACCGTTAATCCACCCAAATGAAAATTCTGTTGTTGTTTATTTACTTTCTTTAACTTTCATTCGTGCTGCATGCTTATAGGGACAAAAATAACTTCTGTCATCATTTATTCATCCATTCATCCAAAACCTGTTTATAGCTCTTCTGTGGAACTGTGGATGTGTCTGTGGTTTTGTGTCCATACAATGAAAGACACAGGGGCCAATGTGTTTGGTTCCCAACATTGTTGTTCCGCCGTAGAAAGAAAATCATACAGTTTGGATGGTGATTAAAACATAAATGCATTTTCATTTTGGATACGATTTTGAACAACATATGTATACATTTTTAGTTTTTTATTTTAGTTGAATTTAGCCCACATGGTTTTTCAATGAGACGAAGAAGGTCTACCAAAGACGAGATTCGTGTCTTGACAATCTTGTTGACGGTTATTCTCTACTTTAGTTGGTGTTAATGAAATGCTCTTTCGCGGGTTTTTCCCTCATTAATCTGCCACTGATAAAACTGTGTTAGGATTTGCAAAAAAATCTAATTGGAGATATGTACAGTAAATGAGTTCCTTATCTTCTTAATAAAATCAAAGCAGACGTGAGGAATGATTGGGCGTATGTATAGGGGTTTGGGAGAGACACGTGGGTAGTGAGCCACTCCTGAGATGGACGGATGGAGACAATGGAAAAAAAGTTCTGGATAGCGGGGCTGAAATTGAAAATGATGTCCAACGGGAATATCAACTCTCTAACACACACATGGCCTCTCTTACACCCAGGGTTGCTTTTTAACCTCATAATTTAGAAGCCTGGCACATGGGAAGAACAGGAATATGTTTATCTTGAAATATCAATACTTTATTTACTGACTCCTGAATTTTTCTGCCAGTTTCTGTTGTGTGCGGGTGTGTGTGTATGTTTTTGGTTTCTATCTGCCAGAAACATACAACAGCACATATTTCAACCAGATGTTGAAGTTCGTAGACTATGAAGAGCCCGCAATCAAAATAATGATCCGGACAGCCCAATGTTTATAAAGTGTTTATGTGACACGAAGCATCGGGTCTCACTGAATTAGCCATCATGTGTTAAACACGTTAAAGCTCTTGTCAATCTCTAAACACCTCTACAAACACTACAGCACAGTGACTCTGTGCCCTGATGGGATCATTTATCAACGGTCTGGGAGAACAAAAAGCCTTTATAGTCTGAAAAAGGCTGTCATCATTTACTCGCCCTCGTGACATTTTACACCTGTATGACTTTCTTTCTTCTGCAGTACATAAAAGAAGATATTTTGAAGAATGTTGGTAAGTGACGGCAGTACACATTGACATGCATTTTTGTGTCCGTATAATAGAAGTCAACATTACCATTGTTGTTCGGTTACCAAATATCTTCTTCCGTGTTGTGCAGAAGAAACCCATGCAGGTTTGAAACGAAAAGAGGGAATGATGATGGAATCTTCATTTTTGGGTGAACCGTCCCACTGTGGTGTTCGGACAAACCAATAACTTCAAATTTCATGCCAGCAATCAGAACATACAATCTTTTTCACCACCACCAAGATGCACAATATAAGAGCACTCCGTGGTAAAGTCAATTAATTGCCGCCTGTGGCTATAACGTGGACATTGTGTATAGATGGAGATATTTAATTTAGGCCAGCAGTGCCTGTTTGTTCCATGGGGATCGAGAGACGGTGGTGCGTCCCGAATGAATCAAGCAGTAAATGAGGAGCGGAAAAAATAGGTAATTATGTTAATCTCACAAATGAATGAGATGCTGACCTCTCGCATTAATTGATTTTATGCAGCTAAATCGTATTTATCTCTCTTTTGATATATTTTTCCATTAACATTTCTGATGTAATTAAACAGGTTTTATTTGGAAGGAGATTAGCCCTGGATGCCGTGGCACTTTTATGACGCGTTAACAAGACAGCGTTATGTCGGCTGGCAGAGTCTGCGGATGCGTTTTAGCTATGCTACGCTTGCCCGCACAAAGACCTTAAAGCTCAAATAGCCCCTATTCTTTAACCTTAATCACCGGGTTGGCTCGCCGCATACTCTGCTCGACTGCGCGAGCTCGTGATCTCGCGCCCTTTCCCGGTTTTCGTTTTTGCACCCAATCAGCAAAAAATGTAACTCGTGGTAGGCTTTGCTCCATATTAAACGGCTGATTATTGGTAATAAATACTTTTTTTAACACTCACTTATTACATAGGCAGTTTTCTTCCTAGGTTAATGAGTGTAATTTGATTTGCTTGAGAGATTACAGTCCCTTCAGAATTAATGCGGCAATCCCGTCCCCTGGATTTAAAGACATCTCCGATTCTTCACAGGTCGTGTGCTACAACGAAGCTTGCTCTCTCACATAGCAGCTAATGGAGTTGAACAGCAGTCTGTCACCGTGCCTTCCCTTCGCTATATAGCCGCTGTGCCCTTGGTTCCTGCCTAGCTTGTTGTTTTGGGGTCCATTGCCATTTAAGTTTTAATATCGGTTGGCCGAACTGATGGTAGTGGATTAGGCTTGGCTGTTACTACAGTATCTGGGTGTTTTTTAAACTTCCAAAAGCGGACTTACAGTATATTTGTTTAGTGGAAATCTGATATTGACATCCAATGGATGCTGAAGTTGGAAGTTTACTCAAAATTTTAAAGTTTCTCAATTTGTTCACTCTTGTGCCATATTGAAAGGAGCAAACAGATCCAAGCGCTAGATTCAAGATGGCGGCACATCGCTTGTTTCAAATCTCATTGATTTTTGTGACGAAACACGCATATAAACATGCAAGAACTACACAAGACGACAACATAACTGCACTTTTAAAAATATAATTATTGACACAATGACTTGTGTTCAGCCGAAGAGAGGAAGTCATATACAGTACATCTGAGATGTGAGAATTTTCATTTTACGGATGAGCTGTTCCTTTAAGGAATTCTCTCTTCAGTTGACGTCATTTCATATGTTTATCGCACGTGTGCTGTGAGCCCTTAATCTTAACTTGCATGGTTTCAGCTCCAGAGGTGTGATAGTGTAGCTTTTTTAAACATTCACAGTGACCAGTGATGATGAGTTTGTTACCAACACTTTTGAATGACTGCTAAACGTTTCTTTAAATAAGCACGCCCAACACGCTTACAAGAACACAATTGCTAGATTCCCCACAAAGATAGATTTGAAAGAGAAGACACATTTTGAAGGAAAAGGTGTCCGTAGACACGCCTATGGGCCGCCCACTCACTGACCACATGAAAAAAGCGGCAAGCACTTGCAGAAGGGCAACAGTCCTTATCTTATTGGCTGCTGTCACGCAACATCCGGGACTATCAGAGTAGAGTCAATCAAGCTAGATAAAGTGGCTAGATCAGGATAGATATGCTTATTGTCAGCAGGGGAAGGAATCTGTCAAAGGTGAGATATTGATTGTAGTATAAATAAGTAATGCTTTTTTATTTAAAGGAAAAAACCAATGTCACACTTTTAAGCCATCTACCCCAATGGAATAGATTTGTCCATCTCTTTCTTTACATTGGCTCTTTTTTCCCTCACCCTCCCTCTCTCTCTCTCTCTCTCTGGGATAACATTACAAAGTTGGAATGAGTTGAGCTGAATCTGTAATTCCCATGAAGCTGTACCTCTCCCAGCAACTCAATCCCGGACCGTGGCCAATCGCACTGTGATATATCAGAAGCTTTTTCTTTGGGCACGATGCCTAACGACACCAGGATTTGACCTCTGTGTCTTTCTCTTCCACACTTTCTATATGTGAGATGAGTGTATGAACACAAGAAAAGTGACTTGTGAATTATTATCTGTCAGTTACAGTGGCATTTTAGACTGATGAATCATGTTAACCTTGTGTTTAGGTGCTGGCATTTGACTTATAGTGGCATGTCCAGTGGAAGATTATGAAAAGAGAACCTTATGCTTCATTTTGGTGGGAAACTTGTACAGACAGAAGTGTCTTGTTCAGGGATGTTATTCAAGATGTTGCCAAATACGCATCTCAGTGAAAGATGGCAGACAAAGATTTGATGAATGCTAGTCACCAATCAGGGGCGCAGATGTGATGTTTTAACTGGGGGGACCAAGCACATTATTTCAACTGAGTTATTTTGCGTAATTTTGGCTTTAACTAGTGCTCAAGTGGTTACTTTGCATAATTTGGGCTAATGGTTTGCACTAAAAGGCCATTGGAGGATTCTTATTTGAAATCACGGATAAACAACAATGAACAAAGGCCTACCTATCAACACTAGCAATGCATTTATAAAACTGCTATTTGTCTAGTATGCCGATCACCCACCAAAACGTCATGTTTTATTTAAACATAAATCAGCAAATTAACCTCAGTCAATTTATATAGCACATCGGGTTAGATGCTAATGTTATGCCAGGAGCCTAATTTAGTCTTGTAAATCCAGATAAATCATTATTTCCTGACGATAAATACTTAGTACAAAATACTTACATTGTTTGTTTTTTTAATAAACTAGGTGATTGTTTTTGTCCCTTATGCGTTCCATTTTTTACAGCCAAGCTCATTCATAGACGATGGCATTTGATCACTATGGTAACCGCTACAAAAGGTACAATTGAGGCAGCTAACACAGCTCCTCATAGGACCCCGGGGTCAGGAGTCGTAGCAGGCTAGCAGCAGCACACAGAGAGCACAGAGAACACAGAGAACATAAACTTCGGTGGCCGGTCATTCGATTCTGAAGCAGTGAAATAGCGGAAATCCGGATTAATCCTCAGTTTTACCGATGTTTGTCGCCTTTCGTAGGGAAAGTGAGGGGGACGGATCGGGTCGCTATGAATCAAAGGGGGTCATGACCCCCATCCCTAGTCCTATCTGCACGCCTGTCACCAATTAATCATTCACAATACAAAACCAGTATTTGGAAAACAAGCCGAATCGAATTTCGACCTCGGTTGATTCAGGTAATAGGTGGTGCTTTCAGACCAACTTTATTTGAGAAACTTGCAGCATCTGGTAACTGTGACCCACAACTTTCGCTCTGATTCACCTTTGTTATGATAACAAGAGAAACCATGAGTCAGCATGATGCTACGTTTGCAAGTTCCTCTCCCATCGCTCCATCTTTCGCTCTCTCTCACTGTACAGTCTGATATGAGGAGCCGATTAGGCCTTAATTGTTGAAAAGACTCTTACAAACACTAGTGAAATAAAAACATTGATCAAGCTTTGTGAAATTCATTCATATGTATTACTTAAATACTTCTTACAAACACTATGTGAAATAAATACATTGACCTACCTTAGTGACATTCATTCATATGTATCACTGAAATACTTCTTATATCCACTTTGAAACTAAATTATTGCATATGTATTAATGACTACATATGCAATAATTCCTATGTATAACTGCAATCATTCACATGTATTACTGAAAAGTAATTTACAAACACCAGTGAAAATCATTCACGTGTATTACTAAATAACCTTTTACAAAAACTAGTGAAATTCATGCTAAAAAGCCTTTTATAAACGCTAGTGCACTACTGATGCAACATATTTCAGGTATTGTTGATGAAAGATTTCAGTCTATCTGTTTTTGGAGGTCCAAGGTTCGCACTATCAGTGGTCAAGAGTCACGGCCCCCTGAGATGGTAATAACTGCCAGCATGTCATTTGTCGCTGGTTCTGACGTCTCGGCACAGATTATGTATTAAATATCTTTAGTTTTGGGTATAACGGGGGTCTTTTGGCTTTACATCTTGCGCTATGCGGATCTGATCCGAGACATTTTCCTTGCACGTTGCGCTCATATTGTGGTTTTATCTGCTAATAGTATTCTTCATTTATATTTACCATTTATTATTACTCTTTAAATGCACAGATTGAGCTTGCTGCGCGTTCTAAAATGTCCCTAAAACACGGGCAAGCAAGATAAAAAAAAGTAGCCCGTATACCTCAAATGAAAGATATAAATGTAGTAATCTGTCGAGTCTTCAGAACCAGCGACAAGTTACATGTGCTGCCAGATATTGCTGTTCTCAGCGGAAGTCCTTGCACCTCCGAACAAGCGCGCCTTTATAATTCAACCTCAGATTGTAAGTTTAAACAATCACATCGTGCTCTTACGAACTCCTAAAAATACATTTTGCGACACAACGACATATGTTTTATAAAGGTTTGCCTGGGCTCACATCTAACTAAACGGAAGTGAGGGCGCAGCTCCCTTTTCAAGTGAAATAAGCTCTCATCAACTACACTGAAATATTTCATCAACTATTCCTGAAATATGTTGCCTCAGAAGTGCACTAGTGTTTATAAGAGGCCTTTTAGCATGCGTGTGAATGTTAACTGGTGTTTGTAAAAGGTTATTTAGTAATACTGTACACGTGAAGGATTTTCACTGGTGTTTGTAAGATGTATTTCATTTATTCATACGAATGAATTCAACTAAATTTGATCTATGTTTTTATTTGACTAGTGTTTGTAAGAGGTATTTCAGTAATATGTATGAATGAATTTCACTAAGCTCGATGGATGTTTTTATTTCACTAGTGTTTGTTAGAGATTTTATATTAATACCTATGAATGAATTTAACTAAGCTCGACTGATATTTTTATTTCACTAGTGTTTGTCGTTTTACAAAGGAACAGCTCCTCATAATCTGATGCAACATCTGATACATAAATGCAATAACCATAAAAAGATGAAGGTCTTGATTTTCTGTTTTCTCTAAATGGCCTGCGCTGTTGGCATGCTCTGAACATTTTCCATGTTGACAAATGGATTACAGGAAAGAGTGCTGGGTATTCCTGAGTGTTTCATTCTCAAGGACGTCCAGTGACAATTCCATGTGATTGTTTACATTTGTTTGTAAGTGACAACCTCAAAGGTTCCCCAAAAGCTTTCCCAACAACAACATTAGGGTTCTTTTAGCTTTAGAAATAATGGAAATGTTCTTTTTTTCTATATATTTTTATAGGACATTGCTTTTGAATGCTTGTTTTGTATTGGTCAGTGAGATTTGTCATCCCCCCAATAACAGCCGCTAAAACTCAACACATCGCTCAATGGGGTACTAAATCTTGACTCATATAAGTAGTACATTTACATTTACACAATACATTTTGGGGATATTTTGTGATAGCACCTGCCCGGATGTACATTATACTCGACTCTGATGTTCCCTGGCTTTAATTCCTAAATGTTGAACTTTTTACTACTGTAAATCCAGTAATCACAAAAGTCTGTAAAATGTATAGAAATGCATAATTCAGAAAATGTTAATCTTTATATATGTCGGATTAAAAAATAATTGATAAAACTGAAATCCAAGTGCTATTGGACCAGTGTCAACATCTTGGTCTATAGATCTGTGCACCTGTTCAATATTAGGTTGTGTCTTGCATCAATGCCCAAACTGCATTCTTAGTGGTATATATTTCTCCGTGGCAGGTTCCTCGTCTCTCATTGCTTTCTCTTTTTTTACTTGTGGTTAATTCATCTATTCTTATGAGTCATTTAGTTCTTTAATTACCGTAAGCAGCAGATGCACAATGGAGTATTAATGTGAGTAGGTTTTACGGCCACTCCATCACCGCGAGCCTGTGAAGTCTAAAGGCGTTATTGACGTGGAAGAGAGCTCAGAGACGAGAGACAATATTTTGTGGATGGCTTTTCCTGTATGCTGGAAGGATGTTTATGCTTTTACATCACACTAAAGGGGTAATAAACACAATCGTAATTTAATAGCGTGCTTGCTAGAGGGAATCTGGCATCAACTGTATTAAATGATGAAAGTTAAATTCAATGGAAAGGAAAAGTGTGTACATATGTGACTGATTTAGCGTTTTTTGCACTTGTGTGCTTCTATCATGTATTAGTAACGGTTCGAAAATTCATCCAGTGGTTGACCGTAATCTTATTCTAATGTGTGTATGTGTATTTCTGTTCTTTTTGTTTTTAATCTGATTTAATGGGAATTAACAGGGGTGCAATTCTTGCTGTGGTTTAAAGTGATAGTTCACCCAAAAATACTAATTCTAGCATCATTAACTCGCCCTCTTGTCATTTATTAACATAAATGATTTTCTTTCTTCCGCAGAACTCAAAATAAGTTATTTTGAAGAAAGTTGGTAACCGAACAGCGCTGGCACCAATTCACTTCTTTCATTTGAGTCAATAGGTGCCAGTTAACATCATTCTTCAAAATATCTTCTTTTGTGTTCTGTGGAAGAAAGCCAAACAGGTTTAAAATGACGTGAGGTTGAGTAAATGATGACAGAACGTTTATTTTTTGGGTAATATATCACTTTAACTGTTGGGCCTGCAGGATGGAAACCTCCCCAAAAAGCGTATTATTCATATTTTTTTCACAAGTCAAACCATCAACAAAATGAACAAATAAATTTGGTCTATTTTTGTTTTTCTTAGATCAATGAGTGCATTTGCTAATAAGGCAATTGACAGTTTTAACAGGAAGTGGAATGTCTTTTTCAGCAGAGGAAATGGCATCGTTCCAAAAACACACTATCGATTTCTCAATATACATTCTTGGTTTCGCAAACATGTTGTTTTTCACATTTGCATCTTTATTTAAGCCCTAGAGAGAAGTAGGAATTGACACACAGATCTCTGCATACATCACCTCGTGTGTTTGTGTATGTCTTCTCATGTTCGGCTCTATGAATGGATCCCCTCTCCTGCCATCTGTTGTTAAGCCGCTCCTAAGGCGGAGTTTCGGAATCCAAACAAACTGCAAACTGAAGCTGTCAGAGCCGCATAGCTGAGACGACCCCCAGGCCCGGGGTCACGTATCCGTACCAGGCTCCACACAGAGCCCTGTTTACTCTCTCTATACCTCCTCCATCATCTCTCTTTCTTTCTCTCCCTCCCTCTAGTTCATCCATCAACAGTCATGCACCCCCCGGCATCCACATGGAAACAAATGCAACAAATACACATACGTTCATACCTCCACGCACACACGCTTTGTATTACGCTTGCCTGTTTTTCCACATTAAGCATTTGTCATCTTTGAACATTAACGGTCATTGAGACGAACTGGTTGGAAAGGCTTTTTTATTAAAAGACTGCGTTTATCTGCTGTAATCACTCTCTGAGCTTGGTTTGAGCACGGCAATTTGAAATGTTTAGCGTTGTCATTAATATTAATAGATTGGTAGAAAAGTGCAGCCATGGGAAGGACTGGTAATGGTTTGAAGTGGGTATATAACATTGATTTATTTATGTATTCTACATGAATTAGTTTAGAAATCTAAACAGCGAGCGTGTTTCCAAGAGGCCAGGGTTTCGACGTAAGCACCTGTTTTCCATGTGGAGAGGCTTTTTGGAAATTGCGTCAATTAGATGCTTAGCCAGAAACTGACCGGCCCTCTTTTGCATTGCAGATAAATGTCCAATCTAGGGAGTGAACAAAAGGAGGCGAAATTAGCGAGAGAAAGAGAGACTCGATTAATCTAAACAGCCATGATCTTTAGTACTTATATTGTCACATCTGTGAAGTAGACTTTTTGAATCGTATGAATATTAATCAGTAGACATCGACTGTGAATGGAGACTGACGCAGATTTGTTGCAAAATTCAGTGCCTTGTATTTAAAAGAAAAAATATTTTTTCTTTATCTAAATACGCCTCACTGTAAAAAAACTTAATTTTACATATTTTTTTATTATGTATTTTTGAAATAAATGTGAAATAACAGAAAAAACCCTCGCAAATTTACAAGAAAAACAGGTAATGTTACAGTTTATTTTTGGCGCCCCAGCTGCCAGAAAATTTTCAGAAAATGTTTTACAGTGCTCTGTTCTTCCAGATTGTTATTGCACTTTATCTTTCATATTGCGTATAAGGAAATGAGTGGCACAATATCTAAGCTGCTTTTGTCTGTACAGTGAAAGTAAAAATTAAAGGGATTGGGATAGTCGAGATCTAAATATGAAAAAGAAAAGCTTCTGAAACCATACTATAGCTTTTTGTGAGACTGATAAAAATATAAGATCATTGAAATGGCATCAAGATGCTTCAGATTCTGCGACTTTTACAGAATTTGTACAATTTAGACTCCAAATTAGACTTGATTTAGAACGAGACAAACATAGATAAAGAAACTTTACAAATGAGGATGCGTGGAAAACTGTGTCCGAGACTTCATGTCTTTTTTCTTCAACTTCTCATTGAACAACTTTTAAATCTTTCCAGGAAGCCCTCAGGAACCATAAAAGTCAATCTAATGGCTTTGACATTTAAGACAAAGCCCTAACGCCCGATAGAAAACAAGATGTGCTCAGCGCAGGAGTGTTAAGCGCTAACCTAGTAACAGTCTTTTCTGTGGGTCATGTCCGGGGACGGTGATCTCCAGACCTCTTAACGCTATGTAAACAGACCGTCTACTACACGACGGCCACTGGGATACAGTTTCACCTGTGCACACATCTTTCCCCAATTAAAGGCACGATTAGTTTTAGCCATTTCAAATTCAAGGTCTTCCCTGCCACGGCGAGGGGCGCGTTGGGGAATGGAGAGACAGTTAAAGAGATGGCTTTAGAGGACCTTACATAAAAAAGTACTACCTCATCTTTCATAGTCAGGTCTCGTTTTTACAAGAAACGCACAGAACGAGCTCCTTAAGTTAACGCAAGCTCTTGTCTTTTTATGTTTACAAGCACTTACCGTCTTGTCATATTTGTGAAAATTGTAATAAACTGGTTTTTTTTGTTCTGTATTTGTAAGTCACTTTAGATAAAAGCATCTGCTAAATGAAGAAGAGTCATTGTGACTTTGTCTCCGTCTCTTCTTTTTTATATGAACTGTTTATTTTGCTAATGTGGTTAACAGCCACTTCTACCGGTTAACAGCTCTAAAGCTAAAAAAAACCTGAGAAAGATTATTATTATTTTTACGCCAGTTGTATATGCATATAATGTCTAGACTGCAGGAAAAAAACTTATTTGGGGGAGAACTAGAATTGAATTGAATTGAGAGAACTCGTTTTACTTTGTGTATGACACTCATTTAAAATCTGCATACACAACTTACCTGTGTGACAACTAGCCCCGGTCATAAACATGTAGCGTAAACACGCATGCAGTGCAATGCCATATAAGGCAAGTCTCATAAATGTTCGGAAGTGTGAACTTTGCACACACAAGATGAAAATAAAAGGGGGTTGCACATGACAAGAAGGAAACATTGTCACAGTCTGCGATAAGACATGAGGTCTTGTTGGGTTCCTGGGGGTTGTTTTCTAACAGCAAACACCTGCAGGGGTAACCGTGTGTGTTTGTGTGTCATCGCAGCCATGGTATCCCAAAAAGCTAACAAGAAATTTTTATAAATGATTCTCAAGACATCAATTGTCCGAGTCACTTTCAAGCAGTGTAATGCTATAAGAATTAAGACGATTGGACATGCACAGCTGACCTTTTCATTTGCATTACGTGATTTTAAAGAACCTATTTTCTTTTCCATTTTTCATCCCATCCACTGTCATCGATATGTATTTTGGCTGATAAGCATCAAGAGTTGCACGCCCGGCTCAGTCATCTGTTAGCATTATGCGTCTTTGAACCGTTTTTGTATCCGATCGGTTCCACCTAATACGTATCTTGATTCGCTATTGTAGCGGCCAGACAGCACGTTGTTCTCTTCACTTTAAACGCGCCTTCAGATGCCTGGCCTGTCATCGTCTGGCAGTTTATCGTGCTCGTGTCTGTAGCTGCTTTTAGCCTAGCGCGTCTATCAAACCCCCGCTACCTTTGAATGCGAGATCAAAAGAAGATGAATTCCAGGCGAAGGGATTGAAGGGGGAGAGCGAGGGGGCTGTTTGTACGTGTGTGTGCGCGGGCACGCTGTGTAAACATCACAATGATAGCTCACAATGGGTTGCTTTAACGTGACGCTAGCCCTCTGCGCTCGCTCAAGTTTGCTTGTTAAACAACAAATAATTACTTCGGCCGGGACCCATGCTCAACTCGGAAACGGCACCGAGTTCATCCTCTCTCTTCTCATTAGTTTTGATCCCGACAAACTCTTTGAATCATTCCTGCATTGCTCTTTTTGTCTTAATTGCCTATTTCCCGACGTGGTTGATGAATACGTATCGTTTAGCCGGCTACGTTAAGTAAGAACATGTAAGCATCCTCGACAGGAAGCAGTCTCGACAGGTTTGCGTAGCCTAATGTTGGTTTTGAGAACTCGACGTATCTCTGATTGATCATCCCGATTGTTTGTTGACAACCTTTCTGACGCAATTAACAACTGAAAGCACCACGGTGTACTTTATGTCCTCTTCTTGAAGTGTCTCAATATCACATCCTGTTGACTCAAAATCGTCGTTCCAGCACCTCAACCCCCCTTCTGTCTTTGTGCAAACCTGCCGAGTATTTTCGTGTCGTAAAAGTTTCTGTGTAAACAAAGCTTGGGCAGCGTCAGTTTGTGTTTACGCAGTAATCTTTATCACACGGTCGAGGGAGCGTGTTTTACGTTCCGTCTGACATAACCACCAGACCCGAGAGTGAGAAAGTAGTGAATCGTAGAAAAGTTTGACTAATTTCCGCAATGTTGTCGTAGGCCGCGTGGGACTGTGCAAAATGCTGGAAAGGAGCACATGACAGGAAAAGCATAAATTAGTACAATTTCAGATAAAATGTACACTTTGCATTGTGGTGTAAAAACTGTATTAAAAACACAATTTATTGAATGCATTCACATACATTTGGGATATATATATGTATATACATGTGGCAGACACTTTAATCCAGAAATGATTTTTCACCTTCTTTCTTTTTTGTTTTCCCTGGGAATCAAACCCATGATGTTTGCATTGCTAGCGCTGACCTTTACCAGCTATGGTACTGAAACATAAGAAAAAACTTTAGTGTTTTGCTAATTTACTGATACTTTAATATGATTTTAATAAAATGTTTGACAACTGGGTTTCTGAATTACACCTGCCTGTATCTTTTAAGTTCAAACATACCGTTTTCTCCGATTTCTCCCACTCACCCAAAATAAAGACTTTATTCCCATTCATAGCAATGGATGAGTTTAGTGTCATATTCTCATACATATTTAATAAGGCTTCTATAAATAGGGTATTTATTTTTTTGCTGCGTGAGGTCATTGGCCACTCGGTGTGGGAGGGGAGAGCGTGGTGCAGGCAGTTTTGGGGGACTGTCCCTTCTAAATAAACCTTCGTCAGCGTGGAAATATTTCTCTTTTATTGTTTATTTTTAATGTCGTGCTTTGATGTTTTGAAATGTCTTTTCTGTGATACTGCTGCAATGTAAATCACAAAGAACAATGTGGGCAGAGGTACCTTTACAATATGCGTAATTTGTTGTGTGAATGTGGTTATGTGTGTAAGAGTTAATACAGATCTGTACAGTTCTATCAAGAAGTCATAATCGCTTTTTTAAGACCTGCACAATCTAATGTATCCCATTAAAGCGAATGTCAGTAACCAAACAGATCTCATTCCCCGTTGACTTTTTTCCCTGCTATGGCAGTAAATGGGGGATGAGATCTGTTTGGTTACTGACATTCTTCCAAATATCTTCCCTTCTGTTCAGCAGAACATCACAAAGTTTGCCATTTCAATAAATGCCATTTTACAACGAAAAGGAAGATTTGGTTCATGAAAGCACATTACAGGTGTGTTTGTAAAAAACACCAATCTGTTTAACACCACAGAAATTTCTGTTTCATTAGGTATTTGTCTTGTTTAAACATCTTTAAAACAAAGTCAGCTTATTCAAAAAGATTATTTTAAGCGTTTTATTTTATTTGATAAATTTTTTTATTATGTTCAGTTGCTTTTCTTGTAATTGGAACCTTTTTACTGGAATGGAGAACTTTTTTCCCGGTGGCGCTGTTGCTATTGTTTGCCGTTATTTTAACGATAAATTTTGCAGCTCCTTGTAAAATGAAAATTTTAGATATTCAGATACTTTTGCTGTGAAGCGAGACAAAAATATTGAATAATAACATGATTCTATGCAGTGTTTCTCGAAAGATAGAAAGGTCAAATTGATTTCTTATGATATGACTTCTGTAATGCGCGTTGCATCTATATGTTGCCTATATGTCCATGTGCCACTGTCAAGACAGCAGTGTCCCCTCTCTTGCCTGTTATTATATTCCTGCCTTATGATGTCATCCCACAATTCCAGTGCACCAGAAGGTCACACACACAAACAGCTGGATTCTTTAGCCGAGCGACTCAGTTCTCATCTCCGCAGCTTCAATTTGAAAGGATGACCAGACGGGAACCCTTTCCTCTCTTATAGCAGCCCGCCCTCTCTCACAGAACGTCTCATTTTCTTTTTCATTTCCTTTTTTACGTGAAATCTCGCTCAATGACATCCCACGTTTTTTGCACTTGGTCTTTTATACCCATCATGTGCCTATTAACAAGGCGCTATTATCAGATACTAGAGTCTTAACTCCACCCATCGAGAAGCCCACGGCTTTTGGATGTTCCTGCGACTGTTTGTTGAATTGTGGGAGTTTTTAGTGGTGGAAAAAATGAAGCGAGTTATTTACTCAGATGGTTCTCTGGTGTAGGTGTGAGTCTGCCCCTGCTGCTCTGTGGGAACACGCTGCTTGCTTTTCTTGGTATTGGTGCCTTTTTTTGCTCGACTGGAGAACTTTTTTCCCAGCAACGCTGTTGCTTTTGTTTGCTCTGGATGGCATGTCTGATTATTTATGGTGTGGGGGAAGGGAGTAGTCCAGGCTGTAAACATGTGACTGCACTGTATTTTGTTTTCCACTCTGAGGGCCTTGTCCTCTGACAGATATTTTGAAGACTAATAAACTTTTTATTTGCTTTATGAAAAGGGGTGGGAGGGGAGAGAGACAAACAGATCAAGGTAAAGAGAGAGGGGCAAACAGTGCACAGAGAAGTGTATCCTGCCATACTACTCATACAATTTCTAAAGTATATAGCGTTACACTTTTTTTATCTAATAGTGTTTATTAACAGCTGTTAATATTAACAGCTGTTTCTTTGAGTCATCCCTCTTTATCTTATCCTCCACAATTCAGTGAAAATGTGTTTGTTAACTGCTTTCTGTCAGTGTTGGCCTTGCCTGTTTTCTTTCTTGGCAACCAATCGTTGCACACATGACTAAAAGAAACTATGTAAAATTGTTTGAAGTCAGAAGAGATGGAAAACCGGTGAGTTGTGCCCAGCTTTGTTATCTATCGGTGAGCCAAGAACATGGCATCATTCGGCTTTTTGACTTTCAAAAGCAACAGGCCTGTTCTCAAGGGATGCTCTTAACCCCCACACAAAACACAACACCATAGAAACTGTTTTTCATGAACTATTGTTTTCTCACACTGTTTTTCTGTGTGTGTTTTTTATTTCACCCAGGCCTTACAAGTTGCTCGGCAGATCCTTCTCCAACAACAACAGCAAAGCATCGCCCACAAGTCCGCCAAAAACAATGAAAAGCAGCCTGCGCAACAGGTATGTGTGTTTAAGTCGTTTTATTTAAGTGATCACTTTGTAAGATGTTTTTTTTAACATTCCTTAAAGGTCCGGTGTAAGAAATGTTACGGCATCTAGTGGTGAGGTTGAGAATTGCAACCAATGGCTCACCCCTTCCTTTCGAAGCACTACGGTAGCTGGCACGGGACTAAGATGTCGTCGCGTTTTCGCTTCTTTCCCAAAGGAGATAACGTATTTATGAAACGCGATCTATAGAGACGTTTGTCCGTTTAGGGCTACTGTAGAAACAACATGGCCAATTCCATGCAAGGGGACCTGCGGTGGATGTAGATAGAAATATATTCATTCTAAATTAAATATTCATAGAAATATAGCTAGAAATATTCATTCTAAAACCATAACACTTCATTATGTAAGGTCTTTATGGCAAATCTGAGATTAATTTAGACTTCTCAATGTGTGATTATGGAAATGTTTTTATCATAAAAAAATGCAGAAGCAGTGTCAAATTCTTCTTTAGTTAATCTCTTTGATCTATTGCACCGTACAGTGTGTTTTCCTAAACGGTGCAGATGCTGACATAAACAGTGTGTGTTTATGTGGGTGATCAGGCATTATTTGTTTATATTTTCATACGTCGGTTGGTGGCACAACATGTACCTGTCAAAGCCGGACAAATCCTGTATTCAGGATTGAATAGGTGGCACATTCTTTCATCGTTTACAAGAAAACACACACAATAAAATCCTGTCAGTTTTTATAGCACTTAATCAGCACGTAGATATCCACAGCGTGTTGTGTGCCGAGCAAACAATATTGTCTCATTGTTCAGAGGTACAGTAAGCATTGCATTTTCTCACTCATGTGATCTTACGTTTATCTCAGCAGCGGTTAAAGAGGGCGCCCCTGAGCAGCCCTAGCTCTCAGCCTCCAGGCTTTCTATTTGCCTAGCCTTTGTGATGCAAAGCAAATCCAGCCCTTTCATTTCCCCATCCGCACCTCTTTTAAAAAAGAGCAGATAGCCGTGTCTGATGCAATGTTTACGTTTATTTGAGATCATTCTCGTGCAGATCCTTATCTCTGTTTGTGAAAGGTGGATGTTGTTTGTTTCATGGCGGAATCCAATGAGACCAAGGGCCATATTTGTTAAATAACACATCCCTAACTTAGGTAAGCCTATATGTACCTGTTTGTGTGTAACATCTGTTTGGAAATTGTTTTGTTACTATTGTTCATAAAATAATTTTCAACCCGTTTAATAAACTTCAGTATGTAATTAATTTGTGCAACCGTCATTAATAATACAAATAGTGCATCTTGTGGAGAGATTTACTTATTTTTTATTTTTATTTTTGACAAACCAGATGATTAAATAGTATACTTGTATTGAAGGCGGGACTGAAGTCACATATGGGAGCAAAAATCACAGATGCCCTAGCAACCACTCACAATCACCAACTCCATAAAGTTGCTACAAATTGGCACAAATGTGTTTTTTTATTTAAACATGTCATAAAAACAAATTATTGTGAAGACAACCCTGAAAAACAGCTACAGCGATGGCGACCTTTAGGTTTCCTTGTGATTTTGTCAGGATTGAAAGTCGGCTGGATGAAGCTAAACATCTTTCCTCTGCTGGATTACTACTAGTAAGAGAAGATCAGCTTCGGCAGACAAAGAGACAAAATTAAAATTCTAATTTATTAATGTATACAGAGATCATGGCCAAACTGCCACTCAAATAAGTGCAAAGAAAGCATGAATGTTGTTTCTGTCGTTTAGCTGTTTTTCTTTGAATATGGTTTGCAATGGAATACTTGTAAACTGAATACTGCATAGTTTATAGTCTGCATAGTGCCTACCATTTTTATAACTCTTAACACCGCATCCTTGCCAAACGCAAAGCGATTCCTGCGATAAGCAATTTGTTTGACCATACAGAACGCAAAAAAGTGGCGGGACGTGACCATCACTTACAAAACACAGCCAATCAAATCGTTTGTTCTCTGTTCTCTGTGCTATAACTTCAGAATCTAATGTATATGTACGTTTATAGTCTGTACTCATCACGTATATAGTCTGTCCTCATGCATGTTTGCCGATTAATATTCATGAGGTGCAGAATTTACATCGAATGAGATCGTTGTGTGGGCGGAGCTGTCAGCCGAGACATCGCAGAAATCGAAAGAAACGGCCGTTGCTGGTCGCGCAGTGCTGTCGCGGCTGGTTAGGACAAAACCTTTGATTAACATGGAAAAGATACCTTTTATCGCTTGCCGCGGCATTACATCGTGGTTGGTTAGCACACGGTGTTACAGTGCTCAGTATGCAACAAAATTTTAAACAGTAGAAGGCCACATTGTTGTCACGTGACCTCATTGTGTCAGGTTTATTTTGTCTATGTATTTATAAAATCGGATCTCATTTTCTATGTGGTCAAAATACCTGGATAATATTATTAGCTACATGAACAGAGCAGACTGTGCTCATATAATGCAAAAATACAAAAGTGAAATAACATTTACACTAGCGGTCAAAAGTTTAGGATCACAATATTTCTCGTGATCTTATAAATCTTTTAATCTTAAAGTGTATGTTTTGATGTTTGATATCACTTTTGAAGACAAAAACTCTTTTTCATTAAAAACTAAATTATCCAAAAATCTATATTTTTGAATAATGGACCAAATATTTAATAAAAAGCAGCCAACAAGATTCCAGCATAGATGAAAATAACTTTAATCTGTTAAAAAATAACTGCTTAAAAAGCTTCACAGGCTGGGACCTCAAGAAGCTGAGGGTAAAATGCCAAGTGTACGATTTTACAAATTTGATGCAAATTGGTACTTTAAAAGAATCCAAAACAAATGGATCTATCACAATTTTCCAAACAGTTACAACTGTGTTTTTTCGTAGTTTTCTTGGGTTTACTATTATTCTCAAATGTGGAAATATAAATGTAAATGTAAAGAATGAGTAAGTGATCCTAAACGTTTGATCCAAGGTGTATTTCTGAAATGCTTGAAAAATATGCAACATGATGAGGCCTTGTGACAACAACATACAGTACCTGCTGTTTCAAAAACTTTAACATTTAAAACCTTTATCAATATAATGAGTTGAGAAGGAGTTATTCAAATGTGGTTGATATTGTTTCCGGTTTACTTGGCGTCTGGAAATTGAAGACAAAGTCAAGCTATTGCATAAATACGTCTGTACAAATCTGCATACTGTGCGCTATATACATAGAGCTGCAGAAGTAGTGTGCTCCTCACAGTGCCTATATCTTTATCTCTCCTTCCTTCGATACAATCATTCTTAAGCAAATTATATTACCTAAGCATATTATATTAACCTTTTGTCTCATGTGATCTATCTTTCATGAGATGATGATCCCTATTATGTCTTTACTGTATAGAGGCGCCAAAAGCCAGCATCAGTTTGCCTTTCTTGTTATGAACTGTTTTAATTCAGTTTGTGGCTCTGTTTAATGACGAATTTAGCATCACCTAAGACTTTGAAGTTGTAAGTGTTTGTACTTAATTTGATTATTCAGTGCTTTGTCAATAGGGAAAACAAAATGGTTTTGTGCTTAATGTTAATTATCGGGTTGACCGGGAACACAGGGTACGGCGGTGGATGCATGAGAATGTGTTATGTCCTGAATGTGAGGAGGATATAAGAGGATGAAAGGACAAAAAGACTAGGAAATAAAAACCAACAATAAAAGTTTGTCAACTACCAATATACAGTATATACAACCGTGGAAACAATACAAATTTTCATTTAATCTCAATTCTAGACGTGTTGTGTCCATTCCACTCCAGTGTCTGTTAAATAAAAAAAATTTAACCTGTAGTCATCTAACAGCAATGTGAAAGACTGACAGCATGACAAGACGCATGAAAACTATGATAAAAATAAAAAATAATTTTCTAACTTTTACATGTACAAATATAATTGTTGCATTGCTGAAAAGTGAACATGAACTTGTTTTCTTTGCGATATTGGAGGTCTGAAAATACACAGAGCATCTTTTCTGTCATTTTGACCATTTTCTCCAGTTTTCATTTTCTGCAAATAAATGCATATAAAAATTGTATTTGAAATAGGGAGAAATATGGTTAGTAGTTCGCAGAATAAAACAAAAATGATGATGTTACCTAAACACATGTCTATACTGTAAATAGTAAATTCAGAAAAGCCGAAAGAGGTCTTTGAAATGGTCTCTTATTTTTTTGCAGCTGTATATGGGTAGTTACATAACTAAATGAACAAATGTATACATACATACATATGTTTTTTATATATATATATATATATATATATATATATATATATATAAGGCTTTTGGACTCCATTGTATTTACATAATTTTACCAGAGGAAAAAAAAGAAAAACTTTAATTAATATGACACACACCACAGAACACCATAAACATCTGGTGTAGCGACAGCTGGGAGCAGAGGCTAAACACACTCGACTGCTCAAAAAAACGGCGAGTAAATCACCAACAAAATGACACGTGTAATTAAAAGAGTCCGCGCCACTTTACCACTTTACACCTACAGCGGAGGAAGAGAGTCAACAAGAGAAAGAAAGAGAGAGAGAGTGCAACTCCCTCCTTGCTAATTACGGTTATCACTGAAATGGTAGGGCTTGAGTCATTAGTTCCATGTGCATTTAATTAGAGGCAGTCTGAAATTGGATTTAACTTATTACTTTTTCATGGATCGCTTTCTTGTCATCACTTCAAATTGGATTGCAGCCCCAGGTAACTAATTATGCCCGCCACAGGATCAGGAGGGGAGAAATAGGTAATTAGGAACAACACTCGCGGACCTTCCTTGATAGTCCAACCTCTCTACAGAATGAAGGAAAATGAAAAAAGATCCTCAAAACATTAGTGAGGATTATTTGTAGCAATGCTGTGAAAGCAGGTGTGGTAAACTGCGCGCTGCCGCAAGGCCTGATGGGAAGGGAGTTGCCACCTATGGAGGATTACAGCTGGGTTGGCAATGTTATTCTGACATGATCTTTGCTGTTGCCGTTTTGCCCGTACCAGGCACGTTCGCAATTTAGGTGATTGTTGCACAGTGTAAATGTCATTCCTATCCTCTCGTACCCTGTGAACCTTCGCCGTGAAAGGCCGCCTGAGCGTAAACCTTTGCAGTTTGCGCTTGAGTTGTTGGGGAGATGCGGGGAAACAAGCACGCGTCAGTGGGCGGCTTAAAAAGAGAAGCCGTTTGTTTCTTTAGACAGTGTTGATGCTTGTTGGGATCAGCTGGTGTGTTCGCTTATTTTTGGTGGAAGCGACGTGGTGCTTTCCAAACATGTGCGAGTCATCTGGAAGAGCAGAAAAAAGAAAATGATAGAGAGGCTTCTGCTTTGTTATTAGCAGTGTACGTAGGGAGAACATATACAAATATGTGTAAAATCAAAAAAAAAGTTTAAAATCACCCTCACGTAATTCCAAACCTGTTTGACTTTTATTTTCTTCCGTAGAACACAAAGGAAGATATTACGTTGTTAAGCAAACAACATTGGCCCCCATTGGCTACCATTGAGTGGACATATTTCAAAATATCTTCTTTTGTGTTTCTCATAAGGATCATAGACCAATTCTGAACGACATGAAGGTGAATAAATGATGACTGAATTTTTGTTTTGAGTAAACGATCCCTTTAATTTGGGCCTTCAAGAAACCTCCCGAAACACTATAGCAACTACCAAAAAACACACAAACAACCTCTCCAAACACCTTAGCAAAACGTTTGACACCTGGCTAACTGCCCCAACACCCTAGCCTTGCGGTGACAACTTTTGCACAGACAAGCGCACCTAAGAATTTGGTTTTAGCAACCTCTTCTTGCAGGATTCAGTTTCTACAACTTTGAGGTTGTTACCTAAATGTTCTCTTTGGTGAACGAACGGTAAGCAGAAACATTCGTTTTTTCAATCACGGATTATGAATCACAGAAAAATTACAATTCGCCAAAAATGGTAAATGTCACAGGAAATAATCTGTGGAGCGGTTTTGCAGAGGCTTTCTCTTCATCTCTGTTTCTTTTCATCTTTCTTTCATCGTATGCAGTCACTCGGAGAGCAAGTTGAGGTCAAGCGATAATGTCCTCTCACTTCAACAGACGATGAAGACGACGCACTCGTCCCCCCCCCTTTCCTCCACACACACACGCTTCATAGAGTGTAACATGACACAGTACAGAAATCAAGCTTTGCCTTTTTTTCTTTTTCTGAACTACCGTTTCTTTGGTGGAGACCCATGGCATTGTCCTGACACATGTATACCACAGTGCAACAATCTGTAACTCATTAACGGTGCGGTCTGCTGGGGCTCGCTGGATCTCGGCCAGCGCTTCTAGGTTCTCTTTTAGACAAACCCAGCACCGCTCCGAGCACAGCCCAGCCAAGAGCTGTGTGACGGGGGCTATGGTATCTCTGTCACCCCCCTGCCCAGCTCCGGAGGTTACAATGAGGCTTTCTGCTTCTTGTCTGGCGGGCATCCCAAACCGGAAGTCCGGCAGCTACAATAGTGTCAGCGTGGAAGGGACACGTTGGTGTGCTTTTTGTGTTGCTCTGCTTAACAGAATTTGTATTGTTTTTTTTTAGAAAAAACGTGTATTCAAGTGCATCTAAAAAGAACTACGTGGCTCTGTTAAACTCGTCTTTTCCATTCTGAAGGACATACAGAACCCTCAACATATTTCCCATTCCTCCATCCGCAGCCAGAGCCACGAACTGTTGAAACTTTGTTTTTTCTAGTCATATTGTAAGAATGCATTATGCGTAATGTGTATATGAGAAACAGGTTTGGATGATGCTGTCGCGATGAGGTCATCACACTTTTTTCCAGACCGTCTGGCCCAGCCAGTGAGTAACGTCCAACCATCAGATCACTGTTGCATCGACTCCGAGCTCCAGCCCATAAAGCTACAGTGCCGTTTTCAAGACTTTTTTATTTCAGTCATGTTTCTTCTCTCCCCCCTCGTGTCTCCTCCCCTTTCTCCCCTCATCCCCCAAATCTTCTCGACCGCTTTCTTCCTCGCAGATGTGAGGTCCTAGCGCAGATGCATTCATCCTACGGGGCGTTTATGGATTGATGTGTGTAGACCGTTATTTCAGACTCAAAAACTCAAACAGCTATATGAGATGTTTGGTGAAGTCTCTTGTGTGAAGCCACATCTGACTGTCTGTGGGTTTTCTGGAGAACTGACATTTGTCAGTGGTTAGCAAGAATTGCTTGGGACAGAGGAATATTGGCAATCAGCACGCGTGCACACGTTTAACTGTTTTTTGTAGTTTAACTATTTAAACAGCATCTCTCGTTCCCTATCTGTCTGTCTCACTCGCTTCGTCTGCTTTTTTAACTAAAGGAATCAAATTGATGTTAAGAGTAGACAAAACACACATGGTGTTGGTTTATATTTATTACAGATGTTAAAGTCATACCCTACTGTGGCCTGGTGCAGCTTTGGTTGGACTGAGTTTGGTAAAGCAGAAATGTTCAATGACGTTCAGTTTCGTTTTATCTCTCATTCTGGTGTGGTTTGTTACTTATACATATTTAAAGTATTCATACAATTTATGTTTTATTGTATTATTAATGCAGATTGGCATTCATTTAGTTAATATTATATATTAGTTTAGAATTTAAAATGTATTGTAGTTTATTACCGCTGATCTAATTTTGATTTGATTAAAAGTCATTATAATTAAGATTAAATATTAAAAATATTAAAAGGGAAGAAGAACTGAAAATCTTTTAAAGACCCCTGTGGTGAAAATCTAGTAAAATAAAGTTGTGTTTTTTATTCATGCTTTATAACAAACCATACTAAATTATCATTTTAAACCATTGCTGAGCATTTTCTCCAAAACTGAAGTTTCTCAAAGAGAGTTTAAAAAATGTGATGTGATATATATATATATATACATATACATAATTATCCTATCCACATTTTGCATACGATTATTTGCGATTAATCGTTTGACAGCCTTGTTTAATATATACACATTTTTACAGTTCAGGACTGTTCAGTTCAACCAATTAAAATTGGTGTAATGTTTTTCTCTTTTCTCGGTTTGAAATGTTTTGATGACGCCTCCAAAAATAGCGTATGACTCAAAAAGCACACACTCTGAATCAATCACAATAGCACATAAAGAAAACAACATTTCCCCACCCACTTCATTTATGTCGCACACCACCGACAAAAGAAGAAAGGAGAAACACTTGTACCATTTTAGCACAGGATAAATCAAACAAGATATACCCCATATTTAGCAGCTTTGTGAATCATAGCACAATTTGCTAAATGCGCATATAATTGTTTCGCCGTTTGATGTCGTCAGTAGTAATTTCATGTTCCTATGCCAAATATCATCGTTGCATACGTACAGTACTGAAACTGCTTTTGCTGTAATCGTCCCAGGTCAGAAATGACTGTTTGTTATCAGCTCTTTCATTAATAGATGTGACATTCAAGTGTGTGTGTGTGTGTGTTTGGTCCTTCAAATGAAGGTTGTTACCCATAGCACCAGCTGTTTGCTGTTAACAATCACACCTGCTCTGATAAAACCTGTTTAAGTAAACAGCCGATTACATTAAGTCACAGGATGGTATTACAAATGAGCTTATTTAGACCTGTGCAAAGGTCTCCGAGTCTTGGAATAAAGACACAGAGGATGTCATCCTCACACTTGAAAGTACTGTAAGTCATTGTGAATAGTGTCGCTGATTCTGCAATGATTCTTCAGGTTTTATATGACTGTGCAATTTGTCATTGCACCCGTGTGCTAAACCCAACCAGGTTACCAGCAAGCGCTTATCTGGGATCAGCCCAGTGTCACCGTGACAGTAATACAGGGAACCGCAGAGTCGATCTGAGATGGAACGGGCGATTGTTTTTGTGTCAGTCGCGAAAAAGAGTCAACCTATGCTTTTCAATTATCTGTAACAAGACGTAAATGAATAGTGTTGGTTCTGTGACTCAGAAAGTGATGGAGTGAATAAACAGCGAGATCTATTAGACTACTTGGATAGAAAGAGTATGGGTAATTATGGTGTGCAGGCCTGAACACAGAGAGAGAGAGAGAGAGAGAGAGAGAGAGAGAGAGAGAGAGAGAGAGAGAGAGGAGGCTTGAACTGTATGTCTGCTAAATTTATCATGAGCCCTTTGGGAACACTGAAATGAGAACAGTGGCCTATTACTGCTAAGAAGGTGTTTTATTGAGAATATGCCGACATTCTGCCCAGGGGAGCAGGCATGGGAGAGGGGGTACGGCCAAGTGTGTGTGCGCGTGTTCACATGAGCGACTACATGCGTGATGTGTGCGCACATGCAGGACTGCTTGCCTTTTTGCCCTTGTTCAAGTCTGAGCGCAAATATGTTTGTGTGTGCCAGTGAATATATTTTATATATTGAATTATTCACTAAGCTATAGCTTGTATAGAAATTGACACTTTACTCACCTAAACCTTTTAAGTCTGTAATTAATATAATAAAGTTATTGTTGGTTTCTGATGGACTACAAAAACCTTTTTTGCACAGAAAATAGTTTTAAGACTTATTTCGTTGTGCTAAATATAATATCATTATTTTGCCTTGAAAAAATAGAATGGTTGGTGGTATTTTTAAAACCGTATTTTAATACGGCAATCGAGGGTTTACTGTCATTCAATTATAGTTCCGCCACAGCACTTTTATTTTATTCATTAATCTAGTTTTTTTCTAAAATTTAATTTTTTAAACAATATATTTTCCATCTAAAATATACATTTGACGGTATACTTTACGTTTAGATTTTAAAGAGCAATCATCACTGCAATCATGAAACAAAATATGGTGGTAATTGAATTATTTTGATTGGATCAATTTCCATAATATTTAATTTTATACTTTTTTTATTTGTAATGTAAATGCAAATGTAAAGCTGGTTTATGGATTTTTTACCTATATAACTGTAAATACATATACATATATAATATTTATGTAGCTTTGATTTTATATATTGTCTGAACTTATCCAAAGCAAAATCAGTGCTATTATGTAATACTTTTTTATGTTATATGGTGGTAATTAAATGCAGAATTGTGTTGAATGGATCAATTTCCATCATATTTCATTTTATCCTTTTTTATTTGTAACGTAAATGCAAATGTAAAGCTGTTTTATAACCTATAAAACTGTAAAAAAAAATCTCTCTCTCTCTCTATATGTATATATATTTACGTGGCTTTGATTTTATTTATGTCTAATGTGTAAGCATGTAATACGTTAAGTGTTAATGTTTCACCTCTGTTTTTGCATGTGTAATACAAAGTGTGCCAGTAGGGGGCGAACCCAGTTTGCCCTCTTTGTAAATGAGAGTGTGAGAAGGTGATGATGTTTTAATCACTTGCTAGCTCTGAGCACTCATGATCTAACCGTTTACAGTAGAATTAAAGCCCTGGTGTGTCATTTTATGTCGTGGAAATTAAAGTTGGATTGGAGTTGAACCCGCGTATAGAGTCTGTAAAAAAGAAACAGAACAGTATGCACTTTGTATAACCCTAATTTTAAATGGACATCTCTCCTTCCTGTGAAGGTCACTGTTCATTTTGTCCATTATAATCAAATGTATTTGTCTCCATTGCATGAGATGTTTTGTTTATTGTTCTTTCAATTAAAATTCAAAGGCAAGCTTTTTGTTTTTACCTCAAACAGCTCCTCTTTAAAAGAATAAACAACTTTCAGGATGTTTCCTTTCGGTGTTTACTTATCAGTTGTTTAATTAAAGGGTTTCTTCGGGCTTTCATTGTTTCAGAAGCACGGACAAAAGCTTTTCTAGGGTCACAGGGTTAACAGGCATCAACTGCGCCGCTTTTTTCTTTTAGTTTTGTTTAGCTCCTTTTTGTTCTCTCCCACTTTTTTTCCACGGGGTCCCACACAATGGCATTGCTTCACCTGCCCCCCACACACACACGCACGCACGCACGCACACACGCACACACACACACACAAGCCCGCGCGCACACGCACACGCACGCCGCTGCTTGTGTCCCCATTTGAATTGATTATGTTTAGAGGGCTGCTTGTGATTGGTGGAGAAAGGGCGTGGTTGATTGGATAGTTTTGTATCTTGTCAGCTAGGGAGCAACCTCGCGCGTGCAATCTGTCCACATCCCCGGGAAAAAGGCTCGAGACGCGGTAGCACGCGCACACGCTCGCTGTAAACGCCTCTCTCTCTCTCTCTCTCTCTCTTGCTCGCTCGCTCTCTCTCTCTCGCGCGCGCTCCGCTCCGACTGTCTTCTCGTCTTCCGCGAGTCTCCAAACGGCCCAGATTCATTCTGTTTACCCTGCCAGCCAAATGGAGTTTGTCAGGTTTGTCAATTTGATTGATTCTGTAATTTTTGCCGTTTTTATGTTGCCGTAGAAAAGTTTTACAGTGTAATGCGTCCTGAGGAGATCGTAGCGCGTGCTGTTTGTGTTAGTTTATATCAGTCGAATAGGAAGAAGTAAACACTGATGCGATTACAGGTCAGTGTTTGGTTGATCTCTTTTTAAACGAGGCTTTTTATTTCATGTTGTTTTGTGATGTATTGTGTGTCGTTGTGTTGTTTTTCTTGTTGTTTATTGTGAGCGTTGTTTATGCTTTCTTGTCTTTGTTGTGGGGAACTTGTTTTGTCGTCGTATATTTTTGAGACTTTTGGGAAAGGGGTGTTTAGGTTGCAAGTGATGATCTGATTCTTGTTGCTTTTATGCTGTATTGTTTTATTTATTGCTTTTTTATAACATTGTTTGTGAAATGGCAAACTCGTATAGTTTGTTTAGCAGTTTGTTTGTTTGTCTTGTGTGTGTTTACCGTTTATGGCACTGTTCCGCTTTACTGTTTTCTGAAGGGGCAGGGACGCACTTCAATATGACACTTAATTGCGTCGTGGGCACTCATTCGTGTGTGTATGCGCGTGCGAGGGAGCGAGTGTGTGCACACTAGGAAGTTTTTGAATCATACACCATCATGTGTGTGTATTTTGAAAACTTTATTTAGTTATTTATTTATAGACATGTTGTTTTATTTAAAGCAAATGTTCAGTCTGATGCATATGTTCTCAAAACAGTGAGTGTCGTTTACGCTGGCATGTTTGTGAAGTTTAAGAGACTTATTGATCAGGTGGTGGGGTGGGATGGGGTGGGGGTTTGTAAAGATTGCTGGAATGGAGGGGAGAAAGGTAAAGACTAGAAAGTTGAGGATAAACACAGAGGCTTGCGGAGGGTAATGCCGCACAGCTGTGACCACCGGGCCCCTTGGTTTGGAGAGAGAGAGAGAGCAGGGTGAGAGCTGATTGGTCTGACAGTTTGTAATCAGAGTTGATTTATTGTTCATTAGTAGTGCATTAGGGCCCGCTCTGGTTGGGGCCGAAATGCATTTACGTTGTGCCCCGACAGGCCACGAGCCTGCCAACACCTGTCATTTTACCCCTCGATTTAAGAAGAGGCATATATGCGGAGAGAGAATGAGAACGTTTGCACGTGTGAGAATCACGCTTGTTTGCGTGAGATTTGTTACTTCTAAGAAAAGTCAGCGCAAGTGATGTTTTTGGTCATCGGAATGGAGATGGTGTTGGGGGTTATCTGGTTAATCGTTTTTGTGACCTACTTCACAGACCTCTTGCTCTATGCAGTAAGAACTTAAAATATTTCGGCGATGACACAACATTGCCAGCTGTTCTTTTCTGTTGTATTTTACGCTGTTCTCCAAAAGAGGAGCGATATAAAGAAAAGTTTAGCTTTCTTGGATTTTACCCTTTTTTTAAGACGCATTTTGTCTTCTTTCCGACTACTATATTTGCAAGCACAGCAGGAGAGGGTTCTTTCAAGAAGGTGCAGCGTTGTGACGAATTGCTCCGAAAGACAATTCTATATGCAGCAAAAAAAAATACTTGCAGCTTTCGCTGCTCACACATCTGTGGTGTCAACACTATGTAAACTTTCAAAGCTAATTTAACAGCAAAACAGGGTAAATTTAGAGGCTGTGTTTGTGTCGAAAAGCTGATTTTAAGTGCTTTAATTTGTCAGAATACCTAAAGATTGTCTGTGAGCAATATTATGATTTTTGATTGTTTAAACCTATTAAATCAAACTATACACAAAGACAACATTTCTAGTATTGGCTGATTTGCTAAAGATATCTCCACACTAATATAAATCGACCTTGACGAACATGTGCCGTACAAAGACAAACAGCACGACACAACAGATCAAAACGCGTCGCAATTTACTGAAGCCATCATGGAAACACGGATTAGCGTTGTCGTTGTTCGGCGTGACACAGAATGGGGACCTCTCCCATGCGAGGATGTGACGACCATTGTCTCGAGTAAATTCTCAATTTGAGGGGGATTTGTGTGACTGTGATCTTAATTAAATCTCCACCGACTCCAATAACGCATCTGAAGGCATGCGCGTCGTTGCGTAACCTCGCCGAGCTGGTAAACCATAAATCATATCAGCAGGATGTGTAGAGAGAGGGAGCAGGAGCGGAAAGTACGTTAGGGTGGATTGCAAAGGTGCGAAGTGGTCAACGGCTGTTTCGTTGACATCTTTGTTTTGGTGGCACATGTCAGCCAAGTTGGTGTGATTTTGTGAATGTGTCTCACTGTGAATGTGTGTGTGAAAAAGTGAGGGAATCCTTCGCAAGGGTCACCCGGGGTTGCTTTGAGGTGAGAAATGATTGCTGCATTCAGCACGGGTTGGAATGACTGTATTTCTTGGGACGAGCGCGCATGAACGCCGCCACATTGACCTTTTGAATCGGGTCAGATTTTCTTCAATTCCAGATATTGTGAGTTGGTGTGCTAGTTCATATATTGTGGTGGAATAATTTGTATTGATTTAATGTTCTTGAATGTTGACTTTGAGGTTTTAATTTGAATGCTTTCTTAATACTGTAAATAAAGAATAGCAATAACGCTTAAAACACTAATGGTTAAACATTTCCACTAAGCTGCATTTCCCATCAGCATGAAAATAAGAAAGTTATTCAGATATAAATATCAAATATATGTTGCACATGCTTTGCTTTAAATTTTGTACCAGTGCTTAAAAGCATCCTTTTTTGGGAAGTGAAAGAAAACAAAGATCGATTTAATTCAGACCAACATGAACGTTTTCATTGCACTTTCCCAGGGGACTTGAAGACAGCACACGGGTCATCCTGCACATCATCAGAAAATGCAAACCCTTAATCAAGAAACAAATGTCGGTCATTCACAACTCACTTAATGGGTTTTTGTGCTACATTTTGTGTGTGCATGAATCCCGGCAAACAGTCAGAGACATATCAAGGCATGATACATGCCTGTGGCCGCATAAAGCATCCGTAACACACCCGTTCAGCTTATTTGCATAAGTGTGTATGCTTTCAGGCAGCAGCTCAGGGATGAGGGTGTTACCCAGCATCAGGGCACCTGCAGTGGGGCCGAATCACAGTCATTGTGGGAAAGGCAGCACTTTACCGTGCGCTGTTGTTAATGCTAACATGAACCTCATGCTCTCCTTCGCCCCTGCTTGTTTGTTTAAAGGTGAACCGGGCCAGCTCTGCTCTGAGCACTTGTTTGTTTGCGGTTAAGAAGTTAATTAAAATGCAATCTGGATTTTTGTTTTTACAGTTGCCCTGAATGGGCCGATCCCCCGGCAGAATCTGGTCTGTAAATTGGCAGAAAATGTGTCTATGATTATCCTGTTTATGTGAACTGTAAACGGCAATGAGGCAGCCAGAACTGGGAAGAGGGAGTTGTGTTGTGCGTCGTTCAGCAATGGCGGGAGAGCCTGAGATATCTACACTTAGTGTTAGATTATAATAATTATTCATGTATATAAGACTGTGATTTTTATTTATTGGGATCGTAAGATTAAAATACAAGGCAACCTTTGAACTCCTTTTCGATTATCTTGTTTTTGCATTTCAGTACACAATTTCAACCTAACGAAAATTTGAACACAAAGTGTGTTTTACTAAAATCGTGCGTTCAGATTGCGTGGGTGACTAATTACGGCACTCGTGCAGCACGAAATCCTCATTTCCATGGCACGCCATGCAGAGCGAGAGTACGGACATTACTATTCCCTATATCTGCGGACAATGTAAACCAAGAGGCTTCAAACAGACGAAACCTTCTCTGATTTCTCAAGGGCTTGTTATTTTGTACTTCTCAATTCTATTTGATGTCTGACAAAACAAGATGACACCGGGGGAGCATGCATTAAAATTTGATTCTCCTTTTTTCCTGCCCTCTTTCTTTCTTTTCCAACCTGTTTTCCGTGCGGTCGGTCCGATGTACGAGATGCTGATTGAAGTTGCCCCCCCATAAGTCTTCACGCTTCATCTTAATTGGCCATTTCTTTCTCTATCTCTCTCTCTTTATGACATTTTGCTCTTTCAAAAAGACTGCGTTGTTCATTAAGTCAATATCAGTGTTTCTAAGCTTTGTCAGATATTTTCTCGTTATAGCTGAAGTGCCGGTCACAGTTTCCTGTTCTTTGTCATGTAGTGCAGATGGAGCGGACACTAGGATGTATATGTAGTTACATATAGCCTACGTCCCATACTCTCCCAGCACACGTTTTTTGCTTCATGTGTCTAAATTTGTCCGCTACATGATCAGATTTTATGTCCACTGTTTGAACGTCCTTGTTTAATTTCGAAGCAGAATAATTGTATTTTATTATTTTTCACAAATAACGTACAAGTGTTTTAGGGTTAACGTTATTGTGAAGGCAATGAAAAAAACATTAAGCGTTTTCAGTTTTGAGACGCTACAGATGTTTGCATGTGTTGGCATGTGAATGTTCTGCATACAGTATATGATGTCTGTGTGTATGGGTATGTTTGGAAAGGGCTGGTAGACACAGGCCTGTGCTAGCACATTGCCTAAAGTCACACAGCATCTGTTTGTGTGTGTGTGTGTGTGTGTGTTTAACATCCACACCTGGCCAACACCACTCCTTAGCGAAATTCATAACCATCAGCTTCCTCCTGGTTCGCTCACTTTTCATCCTTCCAACTCTTCCTCTTACAGTGCAAACAACCCTCATGCTATTTAAAACCATCCAATTGACAGCTGAAACGTGCTTTCGTAAAATTCCTCCTATCTTGTTTATCCAGATATCAGCCTTATCTCAATGCGTTTTCATCATCACAGGCGGAAATATGTATTTGTTCTCTCCCCTCACCTCTTATCCGCCATACGGCCGTTTACTGCAATTCATAATAATAATTCTATTTCGCACACATGCACAATTACGGCCAGAGGAGGAGAGGGAGCTGTGCCCGACGGTAAGCGCCGGTATCCCTCACTCTTCCTAAGTGCTGCTGATATAGTGGCCAGGATGATATTTTTCAGCTGAAGTGGTTCTGCTCTGCGGCGGTCCGTCTTAAAGAGATTCCAGCTCATTCACCAGCGGATTAAATGCTAGTAGTTACAATGATCAATAGGTTAAGAGAAGGCCCATCCCTCTCTACACTAATGACCTCAGTGGTAATGGGCAGTAAAATGTGAGCTGTAACTTTCCACTAGAGCTGAGGTTTTGTAGAAGTGGATACACGTATACTATACACACGTTAATGTGAGACAGGAGGGTGTGAAGCTGGCGTCTGTAAGGTGTGGAACTGAAGGTTTTAATTGGCTTTGAGATTTGCCTTGATGTTGATGAGTTAGTTAAATGTTTGGCTGTTGGTTGTAATCATCTTCCACTTAAAATCATTTTTGGTGGTTGTGTGAAGCTGAAAAATAGTTTGAAGTAATTTTTGGGAATATTGGGTTTGGGTAAAATGTTAAAGTTTTTATCTGCTAATTGATATTTTGTTTGATAAACTTTGTTAGTTTGACATTAGTTTCCCTTTTGTGTTTTTTCTTACAGTAATGTTACAAAACTTGAATTTGTAAACCAAAGATAAGGACAAAAAAAATGTTTTTTCAAGAAAAATGTAGGAAAAAAATCTCACAATTACGAACAATATCCAAAATGGCAAATCTGTTTGATTTTCCAATTAGAAATGATGGTCTGAGTGTTTTTGCTGGTGTTGTGTTCCACCACCCACTCGCTGATTCTGACCTTCAGAATAGTTCATCAAAATTAGTGGCGCTGAGAAATAAGGACATGAGTGGATAATGACTGAGAAATGAAGAAATCAAGGGGCGCTGCCTATGCAAATGGCGCGCTAAGTCGTGTGAAAAATGGGCCGCATATTAAGACGCATTGGTGGCGTGTTAATGAGAATGCGTTTGTGTTCAGCTTTGGCCATGACACTGTGTTTTTTTAGCTTTCCTGTAGCTCAGATGGCACTAGCAATGCCCAGGTTGTGGTTTCGATCCCAGGGGATCACACATACTTAGAAAAAAAAGAATTTATTGTACAAGGCAATGTAAGTCGCTTTGGATAAAATGTATGTAAATGTGTTTACAACATAACATACACAGGTATATACAGTATATAGTCTATATTAGTCGGAGTCCATGTGGAAGCTAACCCCGTAACGCCCCCTTAAGAAGGGAACCCACTACATCCTCAATTACATCCATCAGGCCGTGACAAATTCAAACACGTGTCACTGGTTTTGACTCGGAGGCGCAATTGGGGTAACCTTGGTGAAGTGAGACTGTCGTCCTTATGTCTGGCCAATCAGGAGCAGATGTGAGACGTACATCTGCGATCACACGCGCTCGCTGGGGATATGTTAACAGTTGCAAATGCATTCTACTTTCACGTTCGGCACAGAATGTCACAAAGGAGAGATTTTAATCGCACTGTTTATCATAGTGCAATACTAGCAGTACACAGACTCACTCACTCTTATTCATGTATACTCACAAAGCCTTTTCTCCAATTAAAGACCCCTGTCAGCAGCTCTTCAAGACCCTCTCAATGACATCACACATACTTTTTTCGTTTTGTATTTTACATTTGTTTTCTCCGTAGTTTCTTACTTTATATATATATATATTTATTTTTAATGAGAATTTATGCATTCTTTGGTGCAGTTAGTCTCATGTTAATTGAATAAAACTAAGTTTATGTACAAAACCCAATTTACTGAAGTATTGCAGGGACAGCATGCTTCTCCCAGCGAAAACAATCATGAATGTATGAAAATATAAAGCGTATTCAGTCACTAGCAAAACACAGACAGCACTCCAGTATAATGGCTGGCGGCCTTGTCGCTAGAGTGGCGTGTTTGATGACGGGCACCGAACATTGACAGTTTGCAGTTGTTTGAGTGCGATTGTGATTTTTTTGGGGATCCGTCAATCTCCCATCAGTCAAACAGCCTTGGCTTGTTGCTTGTTGTATTACTGGTTTCAAAAGCTCCCCAGGTGATATCTGAGAAACTGATCAGGACTTTGAGAAAGGTCCACAACTGTGTGCGCATGTTTGTGCGATCCGCAGCATTCATGCTTAACTGTTCTTTTTGTGGGGAGAGTATTGTGGAATTGTCTTTTACTTTGCTGTTGCACTCATGCATCTTTGGTTCTTCTGTGCTTTTGTGTGCAGGTCCCAGTTTCTGTTGCTATGATGACACCACAGGTCATAACTCCTCAACAGATGCAGCAGATCCTCCAACACCAGGTTTTGAGCCCCCAGCAGCTCCAGCTGTTACTGCAGCAACAACAAGCACTGATGTTACAGCAGGTATTTCACGTCTGTCTTGCTGTTCAAATGTCTCAGATTGTTACTTGGACAAAAAATTTGACACATGGTACTCTGTGTTTGACACATTTTGATTCATTTGAAATAATATGAAACACTGAAATAAATTTAACAATGGGAACCATGTTGTGACTACAGATGAAATAAAGCGAGACATGAAATGCAGGCACTTTTTTTCGTTTTACCCACCAGTTTCTTAAAGTCTTAACTTGAGATTTGTTTTAACAATATTGAATGACTTCACATAAATGCTGGGCACTTATTGGCTGCTTTTTCTTCATTATTCAGTCCATTTTAAATATTAAACACAGATTTTGTTTTGAAATTAAATACATTTACAATATATTTAGCATGAAATAAAACAATTTTTTTACATAAAACTAAATTCAAACATTTAAGCATAGACATTTAAATCAAAAGGTTTCCCCTAAACATTTGACTGATAGTGTGCTTTGGAGGTTTTGCAGGGAATTTATTTATAGATCTTAAATAACATTCCAGTCCAGAAATTAATAAGAGACACAATTACACTCATGTCACTCAAAAATGACAATTCTGCAGCAACTGTGTCCAAGTCAATTGGAACAAATATTTCTCGGTTACCAACTTTCTACAAAATTTCTTCTTTTTTGCTCTGTGGAAAAAAAGTCATATAGGTTTTAAATGAAATAATTTTCATATTTGGGTCAACTATCTTTTTTAAACACTCTTAAATATAGCACAAAGGGGACATAACATACTTCCGTTTTCTCTTTTAAATTACAGTAAATAGAATGCAGTCTTTGTTTCCAGCTGTTAAACAACCTATTGAAAATATATATAACACACGTGTATTACAAGATTTTCATGTTGGTTTTCACTGGAAACCGTGACTCATGACTCAAACATACGACTAGAATTCCAAACATTCTGCGTGGTGTGTACAGATCATCCATCACCTTTACATTTTTCCTGACTTTCAGGAAATGTGACCTTTGTCCGAGAAAGTCAAACAGTTGACTATTTTCCGTTTACAGTATAACTCATTTACAGGTTGACTAAAAAATATTTAACTCTTATGATATTATATTATTTAATCTAGAGTTCACTAGGGGTAGAAGTAGTCACAGAATACAAATTTTTGCCATACTATTTCACATAACTTAAAATGCAATGAAAATACAAGCAGTTTAAATTTATAACCGTATGTTTTTTGCAGCAGCAACTTCAGGAGTTCTACAAGAAACAGCAAGAACAGCTCCACCTTCAGCTCATCCAACAACAGCATGGCTCCAAGCTCCAGAGCAAAGAGGTGTGCTGACTGCATCACTTTACACAAACACTGACACCCAAGAGCAGCTGTTTCCCACCAAGGCTATAACGTCCCAGACCCTGCGTGTATCTCATTTAGAGTTTGACACTGGGGAAAGTTGAGCGAGTCACTTCCGGCTCGTGTATGTCTTGAGACCGGGTCTTAACCAGGTGCGATACGACACGCAGATAAAAACTCTTTCATCCGGACCAGTTATGACTTCGAGCTACAATTTAGCCTTTTTCATCATCTAAACCCCTCCACATCAACCAACTGTTATTTAGGGGGTCACGTTTCTGACGTATTTCATTTCCAAATCAATATTTTTATTGGCTGAATGTGAATTTGTTACTAGAACCTTGTCATGTCATGCCTGGCTTGGACATGCTGTTAGTTGTTTTCCTCTCCGTATAAAACAACGATAGGGTCCAGTATGTGTATTAGTTTTCCCTTTGACATAAATACAGCAGCATATCTTGTACTGTATATAAAGTATTCTGCTGCCTTCCCTGCTTCTCCTTCCATTTTTAAAGCAGTTTTTCTTCCCGCTCTAATGAAATCCGTATAAGGCAACACTTCGGTCAAAAGAAGCGATTATTGCTCGGTCAAAATCAGTTCAAAGACCATCAGTGTTCCACTTTTTAACTTCCCCTCCGAGAGCTTCGTTCTGTTGCGGTAGAGAGAGCGAGAGCGTATAAATTAAGCCGAACATTATAAAACACACACACACAACGCTCTCTTCAAAGTCCCCCAGCTCCCTAATTAATGAACTGGGGGCTTCAGTTTGGACAAGTTGTGGTGCGATGCCTCCATAAATCAATGCGACGGCAGCGCTTTTCTTGCTTTTGACAGAGGCTGTCACTCTCTCTCGTGTCGGAAGGACAGATGAAGGAAAGAGACTCTAGAACAGGGGGTTGAAAAAGGGAGGGCTTCACCGTCAAAGGAAGAAACAGTTGATCAGCTGAATAGGACGAGACGAACAGAGGAATAAATACTCTATTTTAAAGAGTATTATGTATGATCACAGGAATCTGATGCAGCTCTCGAGAGGCTGTCTTCCGTCTGCCCGTGTTTTTCTCACTCGCGTTCCCTCTCCCCCTCCTTCGGCGTTCTCGCGCAGCCATCAAAAGACGGAATGCGAATCGTAGCAGCGACTCCCCCCACGGGGGTCAGACAATAACCCCCTGCTGCTGCTTTGTGCCTCTTTTATTTAAAATACAACAAAATTTCTTAGGTTTTCAAAGATTTTTAACTTTGGAGTGTAGGCGAGGCAATAAAGGCCCCTGCCAGCGTCAGTCTGGATCACGTTGTCATCCGCTCTGTTCCTGTCTCTTTCGCGTGCCACTTTGACTTAACCTCTCGTTTGCAGTGCCAGGACGGCGTAAGGTTCCGGACCCCCTGTCACGGTCAGGGAGCACTTCAATGGAAATTACGTTTTGTCACTAACAATTAAATACAACCTGATATAAAATAGCCTCTTTTTTCATAAAAGTAAATTGTGAAAGATTCTTCAGTTCTGTTTTTATTTAAAAAATATATTTCACTGATATGTAATAGATGATATATTTTCTGCTGATGCAACCAACATCAGGGAAACAATAATGTTAACTTAAAACATTACAGCACTTTTTCAGGTTTCAGTCAAGTTCTGTCCTACATTACTTTCCTATAAACTGTGTTTTACCTTGTCTGTCCTTCAGTTGATGCAATACTAAGATTACATCCTTGGAAAAATTCCTGCCGACTGAAAATCTGTAAAATGTCTCTTGCAAAAATTTGTCTTGACATAAGACCCTAAGACAGTGCGGCCTATTGAACGTACGGTTACATCATCATTTGTATTTGTGATAAATCAAATATGACACCTTCCTTGTATGATGTCTTGTCTAGTTTCTGTTGGAAATGTGTGATGTTGTGAAAGTTAAATGCACTGTGAATATTGTTTAATGTTAACTTTGGAATTGTCCCCAATAGAGATCAGAGATGACATATTTTTCTATGCAAAATCCGGAAGCGAGTTAGCACTTTAGGCCTTTCGGTTCCATCGCTCCAAAGTCAATGAGTTTTTAGTAAATTGCCCAAAATAAGGTCTGTGGTAAACAAAGCCTTTTTTCTATTAAGAGTTTTATTCTATTACATAAAACACACAAATTATAACCCACTTGTTATTTTTTAGGCCTTTATTGTGTCTTAAAAAACTGCGGTTGCTAAAAGTGACTTCTTCCTTTGGCGGGGGAAGTTAGACATCATTGCGCATATAAAGCTCACAAATAATGCAACATGGGCACAGATCTCTTAAAACGTAGATGCAAATTCATTAGTAATTACTTACCAGGGAACACATTTTGAAAGGTTGATAGAGTTGTTGGAGGCTCGGTGGCAGGTGACGTTGATATCGAGAAACCTTAAGTGTAGTCTGTTTATAGCATCGTGTTAGCTTTTTAGTTCTGCCGATTGTATTTCAGCTTCAAAAGTAACAAATATGGTATTCATTTGTAAAGATTATCTTGATAGACAAAATGGTTAAACATCATACCTTTGCTTATCAATGAGCTTATTTTTTGCTTAGCTTAAGTCTATGGGAAAAATGCATAGGCTTTGGGTCGAGGGAACAAAAATCTTGTAAAAATTTTTGGTTTGATCTTTTATAGCCTAGACTCATCCAAACAGTCAAATTGTTTATTTACGTAAAATTTTCTAAATATTATTTACAGTATTGCTGGAAGAGACATGGGATTAGGAAATGACGCAGGCCAAACTCAAACTTATGTCTCCATGTTATCACCACGATTCCTCTATGCAACGGTCTCACGTGCAACAACAGCTCCGCAGCTCCGGCTATTAACATTTCATTTAATTATTTGTACAACTGAAGCTTCGTGCTGTATGTGTAGAAGGGGATTTATGGGTAGTGGGGGGCTGTTGGTGGTAGAGAGAAAGGGCGGCTTTCAAAAAAGCAAAAGACCATGGACAGGCAGATGAGGATGGGTGGACCATGAAAGACAAAGGATAAAGGGAGAGAGGAGGGGAGAGAGCACTTTATCAGGATTTTTCAGCTCTGTTGTGGGTCTAAAGGTTGACCGGTTGGCGGTTGTGCCTCGGGACCTTTTTTGTGCGCTTTTTGTTTGGAGAAGTAAACACAAAGTTAAGCATCCTGTGTTTGGGAAGAGGGTGCGGTACACAGCTTGGCAAAGCCCACGTTTGTGCTTTAATGCTCCGACAAACACGCACACACCGTGCGACCCTCCTTCAGAGGATCCTTCTCGTGATTAAAGAAGACGTTTAGCTGTTGTCATGGAGACGTCATAATGCACTGAGGAGGTCATAAACAACGGCGTGAGTGTTGAAAGGGGTCAGCGAGAGGGTTCAATAGCCCCTGTATTTCCATAACACGGCCCGTTTTGACTGAGGGGGCGATCGGGGATGTTAGATAATTTTCTCCTATTTATCGTTCTGACTACACAGCAGTTCGCCCGGCGTCCTTCCCTCTCCTTCTGTCTTTCAACACCCTCGCGTTCCCTTTTACTCATTTCCTTTTTCCTTACAATCTAGCTCTTTTACAATCGCACTCAACTTTTCACCAGTGTGCCCTCCAACATGTACAGATAACTTGGTAACCTGCAAATTTTATGTTTCAAACTAAGATGGCAATAGAGAGGAAAATTAACGCAGCTTAACCAGTGCACCGCCTTTAAAGCCACCCTGTTCGTTCACTCCCCTAAATAATTCTTAAAGGTGAAGTGTTCACCAGAAAAATGACACCCTTAACCTTTAAGCCCACACATCATTCGCTCCATCTAAGCTTTTTCTAGTGCTCAAGTGTTTTTACATAGGAGGTGAGCATTTGACTTCTCGGGCACTACGTTTAAATGCTGCTGAATGTTTCTTTAGTCACAGGTTATTTGTGCAGTTATGAATGGCCATAATTAAAATCCTGTGGCTCTTTTTAGGAATGATTAACAACGTTTCATTATTTGTCACAAGCCTCCCAGACTCCTCATTAATTAAGGAGAGATGGGAATGTGGGAACGGACTTGTCGGCACGTGTTTGTCTGTGCGTTTTTATCAGCTGTGAGCGAGTCAGTATGTTTTTGAATGTGTTGACGTGATTGTTTGTGAGTATGGACCTCTCATTCTCTCTAACATCTCTCATACTTTCTCTCTTTCAGTCTCCCTCTCTCTGTCTCTTTGATTCTCCCTCTGTTCCTGTCTCTTTTCTGTCTTTTGCTCTCAAAATGTTAATTTAGAGGAATAGTTCACCCACAATGAAGATTCTGTCGTCATTTACTCACCCTCAAGTTGTTTCAAACCTGTATAAATGTCTTTGTTCTGTTGAACACGAGAAGATATTCTAATGAATGTTGGGAAACTACACAGTTCTGGGACACTATTGACTACCATAGTACATTTTTTTCTTACTAAAGTACAGTATAGTAGAACTGTTTGGATTTTGGGGTGAACTATCCCTTTAAATTAATCTTGTTGCCATGTTTGTGTTCAGTTAAAGGATTGCTACATAAAAAGTAGTGCGCAAAAATCACAAAAACATATACCGTAAGGTGGTATTAAAATAAGTACTTTGAAAACAATAAAAATTATACTTAATATAAAATATAGACCTTTACCATGACGTTATAAACCGTGTGAGAAATGGAAAGGAAAAAACACTGGTTGGTTTCTGAAGGTGTTCAACTGATAAATGTCTCCCTCTCGTTCTCTCTCACCCTCTCTTTTTCATTCTCTGTCTCTTTCTCTGCAGGTGTCTGCGCAGCAGCTGGCCTTCCAGCAGCAGCTCCTCCAGGTTCAGCAGCTGCAGCAGCAGCATCTTCTGAGTCTGCAAAGGCAAGGTCTGCTGTCCATTCAGCCAAACCAGACCCTCCCCCTTCACTCCCTTGCTCAAGGTAAGTCCATATGCTCCTTCCCCTAAAGCTCCTGATCACACAGAGATCAATTAAGATATGATAAAATAACACATTTATGTTGCAATATTATGAAATATGATTTGCTTTGCTTTTCGCTGTTGCTTCATTTAGGATTATTTCTATTAACTCCGGGTTTTTTTTAATGGTGAATTTGAGCACAGAAAGCTAAATGCGTATTTTATTGTTTGATATATATTTTAGTTATTTTAACACTAGTGTCTTACCCCATTCTGTATTCTCTTGAAACAACAAGAGCATGTCAAATATGTCCCAATATTTGCAACTAGGAGAGGGAAACATTGTACACTAAACTGAATCATCTTGTGTTTCCATTCCTACATCCGTTCGCCGTATATTTATTTATATCTGTCTCATCTGTTATCTTGCACAGAGTCTTCTTCAACCCCTAAACATACATGTGCCATTGTTTTCTAAACTCAACCCACTAAACTAGTCAACGATTAATCATTTCACAAGAAACCAGTGAGTCAAAAGGTGTTTTTCCAGAAGGAGTATTGCTTTATTTTCTTTTGTCATATTTACTGAAGGAGCAGCTACAGAATGACAAAGAACGCATTCATACCGGTTAGGTTTTGAGTTTTTTGAAAGCTGACTGTATTCTCTTCGACTAAAACAAACAAGGCCATAACAAGATAAGACCAAAAAAGGGTGGGGAGGGGTTCTCGGGTAGCAAATGCAAACTGTGTTTGTTCAGTTTTGTTATTGTTTGATCAGCCGTGGAGACGCAAAGCTGAGCCACTCCAAATACCCATGTTGCCCTGGGGCTGGGCTAGGGTCAGCTAGATGGGTGTCTCTGAGATGTCTTTGAGGGACATTTTTTTTATATGAAAATAAAGTAACAAATCATGGAATGAGAAGGTGATAAATGCAATGAGATGGGGCAGAAAAGATTAAATATGAAAATTAAATAAAAGTGTATTTGCTAGTGACGGATAGCTAATTTCCTAGCTTGAAACTGGTTAGTGTAGTTCAAGTCTAAAATAGTGAAATAAATCTGATGGTTAACTTTAAAGACCGTAATGTTCACTTAAATCTTACTGGTTGTTAAGACTGCAGTTAAAACACCTGTCACAGCGTGTGTGTGTGTGTGTGTGTATTTGTGTGCGTGTCCTCCACATTTTCTGCTTCACTGTTAAAAGTTATTGATGACCTTTTTTCTTTCACACTCCACTAAATTCTTTCATGCTTCAGTAACCCAGTTTCCATTCGCAAGATGTAATCTACAATATTCAGTAGTTAGCCGAGTTGTTAGCATTGGCGTGATAACTTATGTTACCTCAGTGTGTGTGTGTGGGGTGATTATGCGCTCGGGCAGGCTACTAAAGAAGATTACTCGGTCAGGGAAACAGGCTGAAATTGGCTTATTTATTAGACACTTTGACTTTGATGCTTGAATAAAATCTTTTAACATCACGGCTTGGTGCTTAACATATATGCACGTCCAGTCGTTTTCTACACTATTGAGAAAGCTGTTTACGAAAATGTCTCGAAAGCAGGCCTGAATACTCTTGCGGGTAGTTAGTTTTTTGACGGCGATGTTTAAAGTTTTGGAGAGGGTCAAACAGCCTGCTCTGAATTATAGCAGTGTGTCAGAAGAGATAAATATTATAAAAGGGGTCCGGGGTTTATCAGTATGCGTATATTAAAATACTGTACAAATGAAAATTTTAAGAACACAAAGATAATTTGAATAATTTTTCTTGTGTATTCCAGAGAAATCACATATAGGTTTTAAATGACATGAAGGTGAATCATTGATGACTTTTTTGGGTAAACTTCAAGTTTCTGAACAATCGTTACACCTGCATTTGGCTGTTGTGCGTACAGTCTCAGTTTGCGGTCTACATCGGTGTGGTTGCCAGATGTGTGTGTGTCTCTCGTCTTCTACACTGTTAGCCTGCTCTCATCTGAATCCATGCCCTTATACACACATCATGATCCCTTGCATCCCCGTAGTTCAGTCTCATCCCCGGTCGCACATTAGTTAAGTTGTCCAGTCAGGGGCCACAGGACACCGACAAGACAAATTTGTCCCTAATATGAAAGCAGCAAATGTGACCAGGCATGAAGTGTGGCGTGCGCGCGGGCCCATCAGGGGACTTCGGCCTCTCGTCCGGCTTCTCTGGCAGTGATTGATTGGTTGGCAGTGCAGGACTGTTTAATAGCTTCTGTAGCATTAGGGAGGAACATATTTAAGGCCTTAGGGCTGCATATCAAAGGCCCCAGCGATCATAACCCCTTTTAAAAGAGAAAGAGAAGATCTCTGCCTCACAGAGAAATAAACTAATAGTACTGTCAGTATGTAGTTGTGGCGGCCCTATTGAAAGAGACACGGCCGCTGGTTTCCGCGGCCCCAGCGCGCGGTGCTATTTTTTATCGGCTGCTGATGGTCCACAACTAATGTGGTTGTGAACCTTAAATCAACTTTCCGCTTGCTCAAACATGGTCACCAGGGTACTGGGGGTACAAGGACGGGAAAAGGTTGAAACGGGAGTTCGGGGCCCCTGTCTGGGTGTCGACATTACCTGCTGTGGTAAAAATTGAGTTGCTTTGCTGGCGATCAGTCAAACGTTTCAGTGACATCCATTTTTTAGAAGCACAAGTGTGTATCTTTGGCTTTTAATGAGAAGAGATGCGCCACTGAAAAATGACTATGGGGCTGTTAAAGCGATCTGGAGTTTATAAGACAGATTTAAGGACAAAGATGTGTTTAAATGTTGTGCACTAACTGCGAAGCGTGGCATCCATCATCCGTCGCAAAATGACAATAATGCAGCTAGCTTTGTACGGTTGGTTGCGAGCTTACGTATAGAGAAAATGTAAGAGATGTATTTGTTGGTTTATTGGTTGAAGGTTGGGTCAAGTGAAAGACGGATGCATAAAAGGAAAGGACGTGGTTGAGCAACAAGAAGAAGAAATGAAGAGGTAGAGGGAAGGGTTTATGGGAGGTGTCAAGACAACAAGACAGCTTCGTCCCACTCTCATCAGCCCACCTCCCCCAACCCCACCCCCTCCAGCTTGGATTCGTTTCAGTAAACAGTGGTGTCGGGGTCACCTGGACTTGTGGGTAATTGAGGGAGAGTGGGCCGCCCTGTCAAGCACATCGGCTAAAAATACATCGCACGCTGTCACTGTGCTCCAAGTGGGGGGAAAATGATTGTTCCCCTCCATGTCCAAACCCAAAACAATCACCAGCACCGTGACCTTCTATTTCAAAACTTTTCCTCGCAATGACAACCACAAAGACAAAAAGAAAACACGCCAGTTGATACCTTCAGCTCTCCTTCAGATGGCGTAGTCGGAATTTAGACTCGGTTTTATAACATTGCGTGAATCTACGTACATGAGGACATTAAAAGGAGCAAAAAAAAACTCACAACGTGCACAAGAAAGCAAAAGATGCTGCTTGGTATGTGGGAAGGTTATTGATTCGTCCTGCAATAATTTTCGCAGACTCTTTTATATGCAAACGATCTGGTGTGAATTTATGGCAGTCCTACCAGACTCATTTCACAGTTTTTAGTCTCCATCTCTTTGTCTGTCTCTCTGGAGTCTTAGCCGCCTCATTAGCTTACTGTTCTCCATTACTGGCATAATTAAAATCTTTAGTAGCTTATCAAATTAAAAATATTTTCTGCTGATCGTATTGAGATCTTCACCTCGGCCGTTATTTTGCCACAACAGGAATAAATTAAACCGAGCGAAGCTCGTGCAAACGCATTACGGCGGAGAACTTGAAAGAGGCCACTTCTGGTATCTGTAAAGAAAATTATTACGAAGGGAAGGGATGGAGAGAATTAGAAAATGAGGGGGTGATGAAAACAAGAAGGATGAACGCAATCAGAACTAAAATTGCTTTTGCTCATTTTGAAATCGTTATTGTGATGTTAAGCGATTGATCCTAACTACCACCCAAAAACCCCTTTCTGTTAATTTCGCAGAACATACGAAAAACTTTCGAAGCACTACGATATCTCAATGCTCTCTACACTCTACACACGATTTCTCTTTTTTTCTATTTTCAAATGAGAACTGACTTAAGAATAGGGAAATAAATTTGATTGCGTTTATTGTTTCATTCGTTGATTACTTATACTTTAGCCCATGAGAAAAGGTCTCCACGTGCTGCACATTTAAGGTAAATTTTATTGTTTCTTTTGTAAATCCCAGCCTGCTAGCGCTAAACTGTAACGTCAGCCTGCAAAACATGAAACACTTGTGTATGTGTGTGCGTTTCTACGGGTGTAGTAAGTGTTTGTGTATCTATCACCGAATCGAGGCAACATCTTGTCTTCGAGCGATTTTTCTTCTCACTTTTCTTCTCTTTTTACAAAGGACGTACGAGCCGCATTGCGCTTGACTTGTTAAATGAGGTTTAAGTCGTCTGTGTCAATTGGAGGCGGGGCAAACTTTAAGCATTTCGCACATTAACATGCTTTCGAGAGTATTACCCTAGGGGCTTGTTCGTTCTTTCGTTTTCTCCCTCGTTGTCTCTTGCATAGGGATGTTTTTGTGGGCATGTGTTTGTGTGTGTGTGAGAAAGAACTGTCTAACTTCTTGTCAGAGAAATAATGGTGATTATTCAGATTTCATGCCCTGTCTGTATGTTAATTGTTTACTTCAAGCATGAAATGTGCGTGAATGCCAAGGAAATTTTTGTACACAAACACGCTTCACAAAGCATGCAGGGAATGAGAGGGAGAGAGAGAGAGGGCAGGCGGCTCATATCAGTCTGTAGTGGAATAATTAATACCCCTCTTTTGTTTACTGAGCCCTTGTTTTTATTTAATTATGCCACGAGTAGAACCAGATTAGCTGTTAATTGATTTAATTATCCAATTTGTTTGTGGCAGGCATGATTCCAGCTGAACTACAGCAGCTGTGGAAGGAGGTAACAAACAGCCACGTGAAGGAGGAGAACAGCACCACCAATAACGGCCACCGGGGTCTGGACCTGTCGTGTCCTTCCCCCGCCCCCCCTAAAAACATCAACCAGCATGGATCCACCAACGGCCAGTACGGCAGCCACACGCTCAAGAGAGAGAGGTAAGACCAACGGCCCGCCATTGATGTGACAACGTTGGACTTTTTTCATAAAAGTTTGATGATGCTGATATAAATATAAAAAACAACTGAGTTATGTGGATGGCACATTTCCGATTGTTTGGTCTTGGGAGAATTTGGGGAGAATTGAGTTTATTATTAAGACTTTTGGTATTAGACTGGCAAAGTTAAGCAACATTGTTGAGTCAACTCTGTGAGACGCATTGAGATGTCTGTCTGTTTATTGTGGGCTGCAGACCCAAGCAACAAAATATTTATATTTTTCCTGACATCACTGTGTAAACCAAAAAAGCTCTCCTATTGTCCCTGTGAAGGTGGAAATCCCTTTAAGGGAAGCCAGAGCGATGGACAGGTACCCATAGAGCCTTTTCTGCAAATTAATATTAGTTTATCCCTTCTTAGTACCTCAACCTGTTCAATAAGGACCTGGAGCCTGTCCACCGAGTCTTGTACATCAGGGAATTCCAATCAACCATTGTTAGAAAGGTTGGATTACTGTAAAAGATAGAAAATATTTCCTTTGTATGGAAGCACCTCTGTTGTGCGGTATTGCACTTGTAGTCCTTACAGTATATCAGCCAAATAGTATTCATTTTACTTTGCTTTAAAGGTCAAGTGTTTGAAATTTAGCAGCATCTAGCGGTTGAATTGCAACCAACGACTCGCTTCACCCTCCCAATCGAAGCAGTACGGTGGCTGACACAGGTCAAAGATGTCGTCACGTTTTCGCTTCTTTGCCGAAGGAGATAACATATTTACAAAGTGCGCTCAGTTTCTCAGTTTAGGGCTGCTGTAGAAACTACACGTGGAAAATTCCATGTAAGGGGACAAGCAGTGTATGCAGATAGAAATAGCTCATTCTAAAGTAATAAAAACAATGTGTATTATGTAAGGTCTTTATAAACCTCTGAAGACATAGTAATGTATATTATATTGCATTTCTGTCAATAGATCGTCCCAAAAATTACACACTGGACCTTCAATTAAAACATGTCCAATCATATAAAACAAAGCTTTGTATTAAAAATTACACAAACCGTATTTTTCATATTAATATGGTTTCATGTAACAGTAATGCTTTGCTATGTTTTTAAACCCCTAAAACTTGAAGATTTATTTGGAGAAAGTATTGTGTCGCTGTGTCTTTAAGGAAGATATTAATTTAGTTTATAACACATTAACTTGTTTTCATGTGCTCAAGTCTGATCTTTGAACTGCTTGTAAAAAGCCTCCAGGCACTCTGAGCTCATTTGTTTGTTTCTCCCTCTCTCTCTCTCTCCACATCTGACTCGGATTTGTCTGATCAAAACCAACGTGTCATTATGAAAGCGATGCGAACGAAAACACGTTTAGTGCTGCAAAACAAGCTCTTGCCGAAGGTGAAGGGAGGGTTCACACAAGTGTATCTGCATTTTCTATCAATGTAGGGCAGAATGTAGTCCGTGACGGGTATGATCAACATTTACATTTAGCAGATGCTTTTATCCAAAGCGACTTACAAAGAGTTCAGGGAGCAATAAGCGATATGTCATACAGGAGCAATAATACAATAGGTGCTAATGCAAAGTTACTAGTTTCAACAAAAGCTAGACCACTACCTGTTGAGAGAAAGAGAGAGGGAGAACATCCCCTGCAGGGTTATTTAGGCTGGGTGTGATGTCACTGACACGGTGGGTTTTATGGGGGCTATTGTAACCAGTGGAGATGGCAACATTAACTGTATCTAAATTAGGATTTCATTCTGAAGTTGTTAAGCACGTAGCAGTGCATTTTGGGATTGGCTTCTCTATGAAGGATACTTTCTAATACTGCTTTAGACATTACCTAAAAGTGTGTATTGTATAGGGCAGAATTATTAGAGTTGCTTTTGTTAACCCATTCCCACCAGCAGCATGTTGACACCTGAAGATTTTGTCTAGTTAGGCAACTAAGTAGGTTTTGCAACAGAGCAACTCGCTCAAATGCTCACTCATGCTTTCTGAAGAGTAACAGTCTATCTGCCCATTTCCCTAAAGTGGACAAACAACCAGTCCTCCATCAGAACACCGCAACCCTTTTGTGCCACGTCTGATTTAAAACACTCAGGGAGACGTGTCGATAAGCTCAGCGCTTCCCTGCCCACCCCTCTCTCTGTCAGAGATTAAAGAAGACGTCAACCGCAGTTTAGCTCCTGTTCCGTGAAGAAGGCTTTCTGCAGACTGAATATGCCTTAGATCTGTCAAAAACAAGAGCAGGTGATCTGTCTCTCTCTCTCTCTCTCTTTTCCATCCAGGTAGCTAAAGAGTTGTGCCTGGAAATGCATTCCTGAGTCATTTCTGTTTAAATGCAAATGCAATTTAGCGAGACAGGGCTAGCTTTAATGAGCTTCTCTATAGCATTAAAGGGATAGTTCATCCAAAAATAAATCCGTTATCATTTACATGTTTCAAACCTGTATAAATGTATTTGTTCCAATGAAGACAGAGAAAGATATTTCGACGAATGTTAGCAATTTCCTGTTCTGGGACATCATCCACTACCATAGTAGGAAAACCTACTTTTTTGTACTGTTGAACACACAATGAGATATTTTGATGAATTTAGGGAAACGAAGAGTTCTCATTTTCACTGTGTCAATGGCTTTCAGGAACTGAAAATTACTAACATTCTTACAAATATCTTTCTCTGTGTTCATCAGAACGAAGTCATTTATACAGGTATGAAATTACATGAGGGTCAGTAAATTATGACAGAGGTTTTATTTTTTGGTTAACTATTTCTTTAATGTATGTGTATTTTACTAGCAAACAGGTATTCCACACAAGGCCACAGAGAAAACATAACATCAATCCATGACATTTTTAATCCGCTGGAGCCATGCAGATCGAAATCCATGGATTTAAGTGGAAGGAAACAAAATCATCGACTCCTTTTCACACAAACGTTAATGAACTTTTAATTGATGCGGTTTTAGCAAGTCCCGCCCGTCGCGAAACATGCAGGCAGCTGCACGCTGATAGACTCGCTCTGCCCCGGCTCTCTCAGATTAGTTTACCGGCCGGGGTCTTAAGCACCACGCAGGCCGTTTCATGTGTCATATAAAATCTGGCCAGTCGCAGCGACGCCTGCAACTAAAACCTTAAGTGCATCCACCGACATCATTCACTGTCTTTTCACTTCCGTCTTAAAGGAAGGAGAGAGAAACTCAATCACCGCGTACATGTTTAGACGCGATGCTCCTCTGCTTTTAGCATCCTCCACCGGCTCCCACTGGTGCCGGCACAGAGACAACTGCTGCGTGCACACCCAAATATGATAAAAGCATTCGACGTGTTGGTCCACCCGACCCATCAGCTCCGAGATAAGGGACAAACGCGCTTTATGAACCTGCGTGAACTTCTCTGGTGATTTAAGGTCAGGGGTTGGAAGAAATTTGTTGACTTGACTTCTATGGGACTTTATCGCTACTACAAGGCCGATATATCCTTTTCAAAGAAAAAGAGGACAGGAACATGCAATCTATTTGTGCTCTGTTTATAGAAAAATGTTACGTACATAACCAGTTCAATGCTTAATATTAATAGTCATTATATGAATGAATAACATTCAGTAATTAAGAAATATTAATTTAATCTTTAGAATCTGTATCATAATATACATAATATATGCGTTTCTAAAAAAATGTATTCCACCTTTAGGTTTTGTCTTGACCTCTAGTCTGAACCTTCAAAAATATAAAGAACTTATTTTTTAACAGGGTTCCCCCTGCTCGTGTCGTCCCAGTTTCTCTCCCAGAATCCTTAAGGAATGCTGTGCACAGGGGATTTAAACCCAGACAATTTGTTTTAAAGAGATAAATAATCTGATTTGCCCCCCCCCCCCCAAATGGGCCCCTTAACCTTCCTTTTAATTGATCTAGAACTCTGGAAATGATAATTAAAACATTTAGAGGGGTTTGGGAGGGAGATGTGGGGTCGGGGATCCAGTAGAGGATTGAGCTGGGGGTCTGGGGATTTAGCAGTAGACTTGGAGGAGGACTGTGTCTTTGATGATGTCTCCCCACATGAAGACGCGAGGGAAAGTAATGGTGTTCTGGGCATATCTGAGCTCAGGTCTGGCTCTCCAGACGTCAGACCTCTTCTTCTTTCTTAGGTTGGCTACGGCAATACTTAAGCGCTCTGTTCGCGATAATATGATCCTTGATCATAATGTAATGAAAGATGATATGACAGAGTAGTGCTTTCTCACAGGAAAGCATTTAGGCTAGCATTTGACGAACAGGATTTAAATGCATAGGCTGCGGTGCTTGTGATGTACCGTTTGTTGTTTTTATATTCTTTAAAGGATAGCTCACCCAAAAAGGACAATAATGTTGTAAGGGTGCATACATAAGATTGCATATTTGGAGAGAACTATTCATGTACTCTGAATTTAAATTTTTACATTTTGTATTAAAGAAAAATATGTGTGTGGATATGTGCGTGCGTGGGGTGTGTATATATGTTTATATGTATATTTATTAACCAATTTTATGTTAAAATGTTTGGTTTATTTATTTTTATGTACACCGTTATACCTATATTACAGTTATTAATATATATTATGTCTAATAATTTTAATATATATATACTTATATATTTTCATATAAATCAATACAAAGTTATGATTATATATATATATTCACATAATCTAATAATAATCTAAATAATTTTATTTATTGCATAAAAAAAGAATTATAGTTCTAACTGTACTGCTTTTTTCTTTTTAAGAATACCTTTATACCTTAATTCAAGTTATTAATGCATTTAAAAAATAAAATATTTGTTGATATTTTTTCTTATTATTTGTTACACTTCTTGTACTGTTAATGTAGGATTTATTCTTCAATTTGGACAAATATGGACAATTTGTATTGTAATTTTTTGAGTTATACAATTCAATTTAAAGATTAGGCTTTACAAAGTAAAATCTTAAAGTTTTATTCATTTTGATCTTAAAGTAAACCACAGATCACTCAAGGTAAACCCACAATGCCGAACCTAGAATCTTCTCTTCTAAACATTATGTTTGCAAACCTGATGCTTGTTGCATGAAAGCCTGTCCCGACAACTCTTTGCAGGTGTATAAATTGAAAACAGGCTTGATGGATTTGGAAGCTTCCTGTTGTGGGAAGCACTTGTAGCTCAGGTGGATCCTAGAGGTCGGGGTTCAGCGGTCAGAGTAAAAGGACACGCAGTATCGCTGAACCTCACGCTGCTCTGACAAAAGCGCTCCTGCATGCTTTTCAGAGGAAGCCCATAATTGGCTATTGATTGACCCGCATTGGATAGCTCGGATGCTGTGATAGGCTGACAACTCCAACTACGCTGAACGCAGAGCGCACTGATCACACACTTCCTGTTGAGGTCAGGGGTTGTGTGTGAGTCAGTGCGATGTCAGTAAAACAACAATGTTGTGATGAATGTTGTGTGTGTGTGTGTGTGTGTCTGGTGAAGGGGGAAGGTTTCTTTATTAGTTGTCAGATTTTAGTGGATGAGCCATTAATAATACATCAATTGATATTATGTAGATTAATTGCTCTTTAGCCTCTTTCATAGCAGCCTTTATGTGGCGGTAACGTCTGTCGTTTCTTTTTACAGTTCAACGTTGGATGATCATTCCTCCCATAGTCATCCCCTCTACGGTCACGGCGTCTGCAAATGGCCAGGATGTGACGCAGTGTTCGACGATTTTCTGTCGTTTTTGAAGTAAGAACCTTTTGAATTTTCATACATATTAGAAATTTTTAATTTGGATCATTCAGGATTAAGTACAAATTATAATTCCACATCCAATTCCTGTGGATCATTCTATCTTTCCAATCCAAATTTTGTAAACATTTCTTTTGAATTTTGGATTTCCACCCACATTTTGCATGCACCACACCTGCACTCCCATAAAGATCAACCCAGTGAAATCTAGTTACAGTTTGTTCCATCACATTGATTACAATCTCTCCTCCTGGTTCTTTTGATATTTACTTTTCGTTGTGGTCTGGGTTTTGACGTGGATCTCTGGTGGGCTCTCTCAGTGTGTGCTGGGCTCTTGTCGTTGGTTGCCCGGTGGGATCTCTGTGGTGTGGTTTTCCAGAGGATTTTGTACTGCCTGCGATAACTGCAGTCCCCGTGGTGATTCCTGACACTTTGTCCCAAAACAAACACGTAGGGATGTTTATCTTTGATGACCCACATTCCCAGAGTACGGAGGGTTTGCCCTTGTCAGCCTCTAGATCTTGCACCGTCCTTCTGTCTCCCTTGTTTTTTGAAGTATAGTCATGTTTGTTAAGGTAAGCATTACTATTGCTCACATATGCTGTAGGTTCCTGTAGCTCATCTGGCAGAGCATTTCTTGGGGTGGTATATAAGATGATAAGATGTATAACCTGAATGCACTATTAGGCCACATCCACACGAAGCCAGAGCTCTCCCTGTCAAACCTTTTTTTCAGTATCAGTATGTGGCGCTGTAATTCTGCCACAATGATACACATAAACGAAGAAGAAGATTAGGAGCATGAGCATAAACTTTGCACGCTAGGGTGATGACATCATGGTTTTAGACAATATAAGGATCGGCTGTACACACGAAAACACAAGGGTAGCAATTTCAGATTTATCCGCTCTGAGACCCGGTTTAATAAATCCATTTCAGGCTCCCAAAACGCAGGATCCGTGTGGAGGAAATGATGATACGATACAAAATCTTAACTTATTCAACTAGACGCGTCTCCGCGTGGATGGCCTCTATGTCACTTTGGATGAAAGCATCTTATGCATTAAATAAATGCATCAACGTGATATGCTAACCTCTACACCACGGCATCAAATTGTTTCTACCCGCAGCTCTAGTGAATCAAGTCTTTCTTGCTTTTGAAGTCGACTGTATACTGGCCAACACCCAGGCTAAATAACAGCCGAATCAAACATCAGGCTCAAGGTGCACAGTTTACACCACATACATCCTGATCCCCTCTAAAGAAGACCTGGTCTTACTTAATCCCCACTGTGTGAGTGTGTGTCAGGCTGGATTAGTCCCACTCCAAACAATATATGACACTGTTCCATTATCCCACATTTAAACCAAAACAAGCCCGACATGGGGACCCACAACCAGAGAAAGTGAGAAAAACGAGCAGGAGATCAGAACCAAAGATGCGCTCCTGCCCCGTTACACAGTACTGTGTTTTCTTCCTCTCGTGCCCGTGGTTGCTCGCGTTTCAGCGAGCGGCTCTTCTGGGTGGTTTATTTGAAGCGGTTTTTGAAACCGGCCCAGCCACTGTAAACACTTTGCAGATCACTTAGCAGATAATAACATAATCTACCTCTGATCTGTGTTTACCTGCGAAGAAAGACGTAAAGACATGCATTGGTTCTGTCTGCTGGGAGCATAGAAAGTACGTTTGTCGCTCTGGAGCAAGATCAACCGAGTGTCTAAACAGCGCCCGGAGAATATACCGCAGATCAGTGTAACAGAATGTTTTTGAATTTTGCTTCACTTCATTGCCCTTTTTCCGTCTGCCAAAGCTGTGATTCATCATTACTTATTGAAATAAGAGAAATTAGCATTTCAGAGCTGCGAGGGAGAAAAGTGCTTTTCTTTAAAAAGAGCCCGAGTACACCCTGCGATGTTTATACAAGTGTTTTTATCATGGCAACATCTTGTTTACTTTTCTTGACTGCCCTAAACTGCTTGGAACATGTTGAGAAAACATTTGGAGACGCTCCACAAAGCCAGCTTTGTAAAAGCGAGGCTGGGTGAGAGTTCAGCTGGCACGCTCAAGGTGTTAACCGTCCATGCGCTAAACATTTCCACATGTGCATCCGACGGCCTGAAAAATCACAAACAGAAATAAGGCAGAAAATTAGTGGGATGATAGCTTGCTAGAGATGGGCGCTCTGGGCGATGTGAGATGCGCAGTAGCGTCACGTCTCTGTTACACGAGCCAAAAGCAACAACCTGTGACGTGCGGTGGTGTTGTTTTAAACCGTGCGGATATTTATTATGTCTTTAAAAGAAAACATTGCATACCTTGTCACACTGGATGATAACTGTTTCAATAAATAAAAGGGAAGGGGTTGTAAATGTGATACGTGTTTTTCCAGTAGGGTAGGAAGGGTGGAGCACAGGTTTATATTGTTTTCTATGTCTTGTTTTATTTGTTTTTGTTGAATTAAAGCTGCTGTGTTTGAATACAGAATATACAGTATTAGTCTTAGAACTGTTTTTCTTTTGTACAAACATGCCTGTTGCATTTTGTTTGCTGTGCATTTAATCCCATCCTGGAAACCGTGTGTTTACCCATCAAAGGCAAGCAGTATGTGTAAATAAAACCTATTGATAATGCAAAAATAGCAAAATACAGGACAAGATGAATATTTAACTATGCAGGTGCCTTTATTTGTTTGGGAATAAACAATGAAGACGTTGTTGCGATAGAAAGGCCTCCCAGGCACAATCCTCATATAGCGTCATTAAAACCGGACTAAAGGACGGCTAGCCTCAATGTTGTGTAAATGCTGACTGTTGAATTAATGTCTATTTAACTTGTTTTATTGTGGCCATTTACATTAGGTGCTGTCATCCTGCCAGAAAGCTTTTAAAACAAGCCTTCGTTTGAAGTCCAAAAAGTGACACATGCCAACGCTCAGTCTTTCCCGACGTCAATTCTGCCATTCCCTCGTCCAGACGCTCCTCTGAAAGGCTGCATTAAGGGCCATTTGAATATTTCATTTCCTATTAATTATGCACTGTGACTCTACATGTCATTAGACGGAAAGTAGGAGAGCAGAAAAAAGAAATGTCCACCGTAACAAAGGAAGAAAAGCGGGAGATCGCAGGATGGCGTGAACCACTAATTCCAAAGCATGTCACATCCAGATATTCGTTGTGAATGCGCGGCATCGGCCGAGACGTCCTTAAGACTTGGCTTTTTTATCCTTTGCGCGTGTGGGCGGTTGTTTTGAAATGTTTACATGATCCCTTTCAACCTTTGCTGACATCAAACGCAAGTTGTTTTCCGTTGATAAATGTTGAAACTCAAAACAAACACGATGGCGTTTTAAACAAGGTGCAGATTTATTGTCACTACGTTAATCCTTGTGTTATTATTATGAAATGATCAATTCTGAGTATCTTAAAATAGTAATTCACGCCGTGTCAGTATAAAAAAACTGATATTTATATGGTCACTCTGAAGAAAAACAGACTGCGTTTCCAGGTATGTTTAGATCATTTCCCTTTCAGGCTCGAGTGCTCCGCATCCCAAGTTGTCGATGTCCTGTTTCCGCCAAATGTATCTGTACTGCACTCGTATGTTGTCTTTATTCTTATTAATGTCGCGACTGCCGTCATGTCACGCCACTCGGGTGAATTTATTAGGCCATCAACATCACTTCTGGCTCCTCTTGTCTCTGGCCCTGCTCAGGTACGGGTACGACTTTGATTTGCAGCGGGAGACAGTTACCGAGTACACGAGCGCTATTCCTCCTTTCCGTTCCATTCCTGGTGACAGCGACCTACAGGGTCAGAGAAGATGCGATATAATTTATGATATATATAATATATTGGATCCATTAGCGGGCATAATGAAGTAGCGAAATGAAAGGGTATTTGTGAAATCAGTTCAAACATCCTGCACGGATTATGATTAAATGATTAATGAAATGCCCCTGCATAAGCATTTTCCAACCATAATTCATGCGAGCGCTGATAAAAATCCTCCAATCATATTTCCTTCACTCGTGAGTCTTATCTCCACCATTTTATATAAATCACCGCAAAAGAGGTATAAAAAGGAAAGCTTGGCCTGCTTTGCCGAGGCCCGGCTACTTATTTAGATTAGTTATAAACGTGCGGGGGAGAAAAAAAGGAGCGATCTTGGCGGTGTAAAATAATCACGCATAATTATATTCATAATTCAAGTTTATGACAGATTCAATCTCCTTTCTCCTTGTTGTCCTTTGGCTTTTCGTCCCGAGTTCCCTTAATCTGGATGACATAATTAACCGGAGAAGCCACCAAAAATAAGAAAGATTTTAATTTTGAAAGCACATCGGACCATTTATAAACCTTATTATTTTACCTGAGTTTGCCAAAGCACTTCTCCCATCTGTTCAAATCACTTTCTTTAGGTTTGCATACATACGGCCACTTCATCCATTATGCATGAGTTATTTAAAGAGTGCTTCTATTTCCAGTAATGCAGCGATCTTGTTAGAGCACTCTTCATTTGTGTTTGGGGAATTCGATATTTTGGATGTGTGGACACGGCTTTATTTACTTTGTCATTTTAGCATGCGTGTATCTCGGGCCATTTTCACGTTTCAAATATAGAGAGATAAACAAGTGCCCTGCAGAATGTGCAGATAATGTAATTCAATATTTTACCATGAAAGTTTTATCAAATGTTTAATAGACGGCTATAAAATACGATGCTAAAATGACGGTTGCTCTATCTCTCTCCCCCCCTCTGTATAGACACCTGAATAATGAACATGCTCTGGATGACAGGAGCACGGCGCAGTGTCGGGTACAGATGCAAGTAGTTCAGCAGCTGGAACTGCAGGTAACATCTAATTTCTCATCATTCCTTGTTCTTCTCCTATTCAGGCTTCTCCGTCACTTCTCGTACCATCTCACTCTCCCTCGCTCGCTTTCAAGTAGCTGAGAGATGAGGGAGGGATAAAAATTAAATTATTTTGTACATTTGTGAGTAACCAGTCATTAAAAATGTGTTATGTACGCATGACAGCCAGGCAAAGATATATGGAGTGCCCCGAGGCTAACTCCACAAGATAATTACATTTCCAATCTTACTGGTTTTTAAAGTCGTTTATGACTTTTAACTTTTTGGCACCACAATAAAACACTTTGTGAAAAAGCCCGGCAGTTACAATGAAGAGAGTTTTTCTAGAGCCTTTTCAATGAATTGATCAGCTAATGTTGTTGGCTGCGTTGGATTGCCTGGAAATACACATTTTTTATAATAAATACTCTTTGGATAGCGGTCATAAAGATGGATTTTGTTTTTATGAGAGAAAGGGATACAGTTTGGTAGGAGAGCGTTAACACGTACTGGAGCTGTTATGCTCATATGGGCCATTTCAGTTCAAATCCAGTTTCCTGTCTGTTTCTTCATCTTCTCATAATTTCCCGTCCTGATACATAGTTAAACAAGTAAAGCCTCAAAAGAGTGTAAGAAGTGTAATGATTAATGCACAGCACCTCGATTACTCTGCATGCTGGGACAATTCAGCCCAGGCATCAATGCGGAATGATTCAGCTCTTAATCCGCACGTTCATCTGCCATTTATACCCTATTCAAATGCTCAACGCTACAAATAAAATTAGCCTTTTATGTAAAGCTTGTCACGATGCCAATAAAGTCTTTAAACTTTAAAGTGGAGTTTGTTTGGTTCTTTAATGCGGTAAAGCGGGGAGAGGGAGACAAAGAGTTGAGGAAAAGATCATGTTCCTCTGATGTTCAGGTGTAGAGACACTTTTACTGAAGCAAACATGAATGAGGGCTTGTTTGTTCTTTTGTTAAAAGGAGTTTTAAATAGAGTGTGTCATTGGTATTACGGCTAAAGTTCAAGGGCATGTTTTTGGTAAATAAGCATCTGTAATAAAAAGATAAATGTTGTGGATTAGCCTTGGTTAGAAGGCTGTTTGTTTCTCCATTGACATCATTTCAAATGAAAATGCAAGAATGTCTTAATCATATTTTGTTTTTCTTTTTCCTTCTATTTCCCCATTAAAGTTAACAAAAGACAAAGAGCGTCTCCAAGCCATGATGACACATCTGCATGTGAAGTCTACAGAGCCCAAACCCACCCCACAGCCTGTGAGTAGCACTTCTGTCATTTCTCTCTCTATATATACTCGATCCTTGCCATCTCTCTCACTGTCCCAGTTTGCACATTATCCATCCTAAATCGTTTGTGAGATAATATATGTTGATATATTGAACGTAGCATGCCACATGTGCCTGGATTATTTACTTTTTCTGCTGGTACTTTGAGGTTTTGTTCTGCGCATGCTTTGTTAGGTAACGTTACACACAATCCCTTGGAAAGGAGAGAGTTCTTGTGAGGATTCATTGTTGTATCTTTGAGCTGAAACGCTAAAAGAAAATTTTTACGTATGAAATTTAATTTTGTGGTGATGGCTAAAGTAAATTAAGCTAGATGCAAAATGTCATGTCAACACAAACAGCTATTTGATGACCATATTTTAATAATTGAGTCCTTAACTTGTTATGATTGAACTGAATGTATGTTCTTTCTTAGGGATGTAAATGTCCAAGTGTGTGAATGAGATTGCGCAGTTTGGCACATTTCTTACATTTGTGAGAATTACCAGCATTTTCGACAGTGTGTTTTAGGTGACAGATGTTCATAAGCTGTTAAAGTGTTCATGTCAGTGAAAAGTGTTTTGCTCAGAGCTTCAGCCAAATGATTCTGCAATTATTCATGGAAATAGGCCTCTGTGGGTTGCATTCACTTTACCAAAATGTGGTACGATAGCTTTCCCCTTTAATTTCCACAAAAATTTCACCGTTTTCTTAGATTAAATATTGTTTAAAGCTTTTATTTAGTTTGATTTCTTATTGTTTAATTGTGACCCCTACTTTGAAAACCCAGCTGAAGTCATTTTTTTATCCTTCATAACGAAAAGAACATTCTGTGAAAATATAACCTTGATATCTTTAATATTGGATGAGTAAAGCCAAGTCAAAGATTGAAATCGTAGTGAATTAATGGCTGAAATCAAACTTTGATGCTCCGCATCTCCTAAAAAGATTATATGGCTTTAGCCTGGATTTCACAGACAGGGTCAGTTATTTGTGATTTAGCTTAAATTTAGTTGCAATAGTTTGGGTCAAAAGTACAGTTTTTGTGGTGTTTTTCCCATTTGGTAATTTGCCCTGTGTTTAGTTTCCTGAACACGCTTATCATTTATTTGCTGTTCAGGCGTCCCGCGGTGTTCAGAGACCCTGAGACGGAGTCCTAAAACAGCGGCTAACAATAGTTCATTCTCTGGAGCTTCGCCTCTGTCACACACACTGATTGCTTGGATGGTCCGACAAGGCGGCGTTTTGTGTATGAAAAGCAGTTTAAGACGCTGATAGCATTGGTAGCTGCTACCTCTCCCCTCGGTTTTAAAGCCTCGGGGGCTATTTTTGTCCTTCCACAGGGCCATGTTTTATTGTCTGAGAAATTATTTATTTGGAATCAATTTTAAAGGCGTCGCAGACCTCACTGAAGTTTTGCTGAGATGTACCAATCTATCACATTTACTGTCAAATTCGTGAACAAGTTTGTATGTCACATTGTTTATGTGCATGTGTTTGTGCATTCACGTGCTTGTGTTTAAGAGCAAGGGTGTTGCAAAGCATTCTCGTCAGTAATTTGACCTTTACATTGTCCATAATAAAACAGCAGATTTTGTTCGCTGTTTGTTTAGCTTTTGTAAGCAGCTTGTCTTCTGCTTTTTTTCCACCGCAGCTCGGCAAGTCAACGCCAGTATAATTAGATCACCAATTACCATTTAATTATTTTCTGTCTGAAGTGTCATTTTGCGGGCGTGCTGGGGAGCACCCAAATGTACGAGAAACAAAAGGAGGACCATTACCAGCCTGTCTGGCCTATTGTGGAGGCTGCTGGCTGGTTGTGCCTCTGGAATATGGATAACAAAGCTCGCTGATGCGCACAGAGAAATCATAAATGCATACTGTGCAAAACCTTTGGCCAAATCGGAGACCCCTTTTTGTGTGTTTTAGTGCGCTTTTTCATTTATTTTGTGTGTTTCTTTGGCCTTCTGTTAATACCATAATACAGTTAAGCATGTCGAGGAGTCTAAAAATTGAAAGCAAAAGTTTATTTTGTTATGTAGATTCTTAAGTGCTATTTGTGCATTAAGGCAAATTACAATATAAAGTGATAGTAATACAATTTGCTTACAGTTATGATGCAAAATGACTATGTCTGTATTTACCAATCAGCATCCAGGACCTCAATCCTTCTGTAATATGAATTTCACACAGAGAAACCAATTAACCAACAAAAACCCCCCGAAAAGGTTAGATAGGCAGGGAGACAATACCATGTCAAGGATGAAGCTTCTGTCAGCCCCCAAATTTCTTTATTATGTACCTGTCCATCAAATGAAGCATCTCTATGGTAATGACCGTTAATATGGTGTGCGGTAATTGCGCGGCCTGCGACGTATCTGCGTGATTGGGGGTTAGATGTTAAACATTGTCTGTTGGTTTTCACTCGCTTTGCCGCTGTCTGCTCTGTCAGCGGTGCCATTATAGTGCAAAATTAGACATCTGATACCTACAAAGCAATTGACAGCCTTGACATTTCATTAATTTGCCGGCATAAAACTCCAAGCGTATTCAGGCTACGCAAGCCGCTTCTTGGTGCATTCTGACTGTGTTTGTCTTTTTGTCCATGCTTGTCTGTTTGTCCATCTGTAAAGTTGTTTCAATCTGTAGCACTTCCCCCTTTTGCAAATTTACTTCTGGAACAGTTTGGATGAGAAATACGTGTCATTAGCTTCCCCCACATCTCCTACAAATGAATAGCCAGAGCATCGGGTCAGCATTTTCCACTCCAATAGAAAAGTAAATTCGACATCATTTTTCCAGAAACTATTTCTCTGGAAGAACCGTCTTACGTCAGAGCCACCGTGCCGACGAGGGTCATTCAGATTTGATGTGTAATTGTGGCATCACCTCTATAAGTGTGCACTAATTAGGGTCCTTACAATGCAATTTGAGCCTGTAATTAGTGTAGATTGGCCTCTTTCTGTCTGTGGCTTATTAGGAGCCTCTTAGGGGTTGGTGAGAAACTTGTTCCTTCAGCCAACCAGTCTGCTACCGCCGCCCAATAGCGAGAAACATTGGATTCTGGGAAGTGGCCAGCAGACCAAACAGAGAGGCAAACAGAGGGATGTACCCAATTACGATGGAGGGAGAAAAAGCGTGGTGTTTACAAATATTTATAAACCAGAAAACCACCAGTGCTTCACCGTGGAACCGAGATTGATTGGAGGGTGTGTTAACAATTAGCATCGGCAGGCATCTGTGGGGAGTAATAACCGTCTGCTTTGTGTTTGCTCTGTGTCTTTCAGCTGAACCTGGTTTCCAACGTTACCCTGTCCAAGACGGCTCCGTCAGCCTCTCCACCCCTCAGCCTACCCCAGACGCCCACCACCCCGACAGCGCCCCTTACACCGCTCTCCCAAACACACTCCGTTATCACCCCCAACAGCCTGCACAATGTGGGACCCATGCGCCGACGCTACTCTGACAACTACAACATGCCCATTTCTCCGGGTAAGGATACGTCTTCTGTGAATTTTATTGTCTGCCTTTCTATGAAATTGTGCTTTTATTTACTATTTTTGGTAACATTTTCTGGCCTGCATTATTGTCCATTAGGCCATCTTCATTGCACTTCCACACTGTTCTATTAATTAATTTTTTTAAACTTTAATAATAAAATTGTTGGTCACACTTTAGAATAGGGACCAATTTTCACTATTTACCAAATATTAACTATGACTTTTGCCTCAATAAAATCCTAACTACTGTTTATAAGGTAGTTTTAAGGTTTAGGTATTGTGTAGGATTCAGAGATGTAGAATAAAGCAATGCAGAATAAAGCATTTATATGTGCTTTAAACATACTAATATACAACCAAATATTTTATCACCTTTTTATAGTAATTATAAATAATGAATCTTTTATATAATTAATTAAAATTATGATCTTTATTTTAAATATATATATATATATATATATATATACATATATTATGTAGTTGTTTTATATCGTTTTAAGGTTTCTTTTGATCTTATAATGGGACATTTCATTAGATTTCTTTAAACAAGAAGATTATTGAACGAAACTATTATTTTAATCTGAGCAAATACTGTATTCACAATATGCATTTATAAGTAACGTCTTGCATTTATACAACTTGTGAAGTTTTATTCATTCAGTACATTATTTATTATGACTGTATTGTGACATTTAAAGGGATCTCTGTCATTTCCGTTGAAACGTTTCTCATTTGTCTACTCAAACAGATATTGTCCAGAACAAAGAGTTCTATATGAACGCTGAAGTACGACCTCCTTTCACGTATGCTTCGTTAATACGACAGGTAAGATTACATGCAACATATTTATATGCCTGGAGCAAAGTAATCTAGCATCCAGACCTTAGATTTTACATGCATCTTACACTCAACTGCAATATAAATGTTCGTTTCTTTTATGAAAATCTCGACGCACCCCAACATCATCGCTGTTAAATTTCAGATGTAATTTAGCAGCGGAGCACAAGATTAACCACCAGCAAATGAGCAGGAAAGCACTCGCTGTTCATCGAGGGGACAAAAAAGCCCATATATAACAATTGCTTTTGATTAAGCATTACAGCCAATGTGATTATTACGGAATTCATTTCACACAACAGTAGTAACGGGGCGTTTTTGAGATGCCCAGTCAATTATTAGGACTGAACCAGTAATCTGTGATCACAGGGCATTAATCTGGGCCCGCGATAATTGCCGCTTTATAATCTGGTCCTATAAAATAGTTTTTTTCTTGTTCTGGTCGTTTAGCGGAAAAGGATGCACTCAAATTGGCACATTTGCATAAGGAAGCGTTCAGTAAACAAAGCAGCTCCCATCCGGGACCGGAAAATCGTGTAGCTGCTTTACATGTACCCTCAGATCATGTTTAACTTGACATAACACGTGCATCTCACTTTGTTTTGCTTGAGGTTTGGACTGAAACAGAATGTAGCTGTTTGCTTATCAGCATTTGTGTGTGTATGTGTGTGTTTTTTCCAGGCAATACTAGAGTCGCCAGATAAACAGCTAACACTAAACGAGATCTACAATTGGTTCACGCGAATGTTCATGTATTTCAGACGCAACGCAGCGACGTGGAAGGTGATCTCTCATTTCAATTCTTTTTTTTTGTCATGTTTGAATATCCTCAGTATTCGGTTGAATAATTACATGTGTTTCAAGACGGGTTTCTATTTGCATTCGGTTCAAGAACAGAAGACTTCATTTTGAGAGTTTTTAAGGTTTATTGTTAGACGATTAATCTCCTAATCACTCCTGGCGAGTGAAAAACCACCCACAGAATTCAGCTCGCACCTCTCTAACTGGACCACACACACACACTTGAAACACACTCTGTTTATTCTTTTTGTCCCTCACCTTAACCCTAATGTGCTAATAAATAATTTTATTTTTAATATAATATAAATAAATGTATATTTGTTCAGAGGTCGAATCATGGGCACACTTCTCGTTTTAGATTTTAAAAATATGTGAACGACTCCAAACACCACCAGCCCTCAGAAATATAAACATCATGAATCGGGTAAAGATGGCTAAATACCATTTTGTGTAATGCGATTTAGTCATCAAATTCAAATTACCTCCAGAAAGGGTATGTTTTCCCCAACTCGAATTTATTTAACAAAATGATCTTTCTGGAAGAGAACCGCTTTTCAGTTGGATTTGTTTTGCGAGTGTTTTTAGGTTTTCTCTGGATGAATTTCAACAGTTTAAAGGCAAATCTGGTCATTTGAGTAGGATGTTTCCCCTGGCAGAAACTGTTGGGTATTGGCATTTAACTCGAGCGTTTTCAGTTTCCGTTTCTGAAGCGAGGCAGAAAATGATGAACTATCTGTGACTTCTGCTGCAGCGTAACGATAAAGATGGACAGTGTCAACAAACACACATGCCTCCATCAATCAATGAAAGCTTTATTTACCAAATATCAAGCGCGTATTGTACAAATGACCCGGTGAATGGGTAAATTATGAGATATTAAAAATCGTTACGCATGTTGCGTCTTTTTCCCTTATTGTTCAGCTACAGAACAGAAGTCATAAATGCCAAAGAGACGGTTTAACAATTCTGGAATTTTGTTAGCAGTTTAAGTGCATGCGCTAATGATCAGTGCTTTCTTTGTATTCAAAAATGTGAAAATTGTAATGCAAAAGTAATGGAAAAAAACATTAAGATTGTTGTTGTATTTAGTCAAGTTCCTGTTCAAAATGAACCCGTTTAAATGTATATCTTTTGTGTTTTTTGTTGAAAATTATTTATATTGGGGTAATTATTGTAATATTTTAATTATTAATTGTATATAAATATTTGGTCACACTTCAGTACAGAGGGCAATTCAAGCTATTAACAAACCATCAACTAGGACTTTACTAACTATTAATAAAGGATTTATTGAGGAAAGTAGTTGTTAGGGATGTAGAGTCTGATCATGCAGAATATGTGCTTTATAAATTCTAATAAACAGCCGATATGCCAATAGTAGGCATGATAATAACCACAAGTTAATAGTGAGAATGGCCCCCTATACTGAAGTGTTACCAAATATTTATTTAATCAATATTTATATAATTCTTTTATAATTGTAAACACTACAAAAATATTACATTTATTTATTAGTAATACAAAATTTTATTTTTAAGATTTTTTTTATCTTTTGTTTTTATGTACTTTTTCCTAGGCATCTTATTTTAAGTTGAAAACATTAAGATTTTATAAGCAATTTTTTTATTGATTTATTTTTAAGTGTATGGTCTAAAGGTTTTGGGATGAGGGTGATTTCGATTTTTACATAATTTTTATTTTAGGGTGATTCATAACTTTAATGATTGTGCAATGTTATATAATAGTCATGTGATTTTTAAAAGCAGCATTACAAAATGATGCTTTATTTATTTTAAGACATATTGTAGCAATCTTCCTTTTGCACTCATAGCTTTTTCTCTTTCTTTTACACCAACTGCAGAACGCAGTGCGGCATAACCTTAGTCTTCACAAGTGTTTTGTGCGGGTAGAGAACGTTAAAGGGGCGGTATGGACCGTCGACGAACTAGAGTTCCAAAAGAGAAGGCCGCAAAAGATCAGCGGGTAGGTGTCCCAGCCCCACCCCGCATAGCCTGGCTGACCAATCCTGTGTCTCGTGGTGTTGATTGATGGGCTCCATGTCATTGTCTATGTGTCGCCCATTGCTCCCCTGCTAGCTTCACGTGCGTGGACTCTTATGAGCTATGTGCTGGCTATGTGTGCACCGTAACCTCCCAGTTGCTTGTGCTTATTCACACATCCATTTCATATCTCTGTCTGTCTGTCTATCTGTCTGTGTCTGTCTGTGGTTGCTGCATCCGTGTCCGCCTGCTTGCCTCCCCCCTTCCCATTTCCAGGGTGCTGTGCGCACCAATCTGTCTCTGCATAAATGCTTTGTAAGAGTCGAGGATGACTTTGGGTCCTTTTGGACCGTAGACGATGAAGAGTTTAAACGCGGCCGTCACATACAGCGAGGTCGCCCCAGGAAGCATGTGGTGGACGAAAGCTTTGACGAGCTCCTTGTACAGTAAGCACCGCCCTCTGCCCCGCCCCCTCCCATCATGACCCTGCATGCTTTGCCTTCATGTGCTCGCTCATCCTGCGTGTAGCCTTCTCATATCTTACGCTTTTGCCATTCTCATATTCGAGTGTCATGATGTATTTTAATGTGTGATTCAGATTTGTGTATGGGACAACTTTACATTTATAAGCTCTGGTCCAAAACATTGTGAGCTCCCTTAAGCAGAAACATTAATAGAGATCTTCTGTTTGTTTTAACATTGCTTTTTTGTATTTATAATTAACATCAAACTAATCTGAACTATAGTGCTGAATTTGTTGAAATGTGTTCTGGGATTGGCTTGTCTTTGTAAGTAAAGCTGTCACAGAATTTAGTCTGCCTACAAGGTAGCATCATGTACAATGCCTATGAAAGCGTTCTACATAGGCAGCTCACTAGGTTTTGGAACAGAGCTGTCATGATAAAGAGCTTTTGATAGTTTAGTGCTGTATTGATTTTGTTATTGGGTTTCATTGGAAATCGGATTGTCCTCTAAATACAGACTTTAGTGTAAAATCAATCTATCCAGTAGACCTATACTGGTGTTATACACAGAGTAGCCTTCATGTTGAGTGATTTATACTCTCTCAGATCATTACCTGTAAGCTAAAGTAAATAGGGAACTATGTCTTCAGATGGTGCTGGTGCTGAATGTGTTTATATATTTATTTCTTCAGAACTCCAGCTCTCGTTAAGAACATCCATACCACTTTGGGATATGGTCCCGCCCTTTCTGCAGCCTTCCAGGTAAACATTGCCTCGCAGTCTTATTACACAATGTAATAAAAAGTTTTACCATCAACGGTACTCATAAAAACAATACAGGTAGTGGCATAACACTGAGCTCAAAACAACAGTTTAACATAGCGTTACTAAAAATGAGTCGTCCAAAACTTCCGACGTGTACATTTGATCGTTTTCGTCTTTTGTGACTTATACTGTCCTCACTAACCAAGTTCCAGACATAGTCACCCATCATCGCTTCACCTTCCTTGTGCTACAGGAATTCCTATAACTTTAGAGTGATAATTGAAAAATAACTTTTAAAATACATTACAATTTGTACAGTTTTTGTTTATTTGCAACATACCGATATATCATAATTTATGATATAAGCTCAAAATGTACTTGAGTTATATACAATGAAACGTTAATGCTTCATAAAAATAAATATCACCACAGAATTGTACAAGTACTATAAAAAGGTCAGGCGAAACTAAAATCTATATGATAATATGAATTATTCATAAAAACAATTGATATTGTCGGTAATATTTTTGTCTGTTTACTGCTCTCATGTCATGATGGTAATAATTAGACAAAATCAAGTTAGGGTTTTTTTCAAACAAAAAAAATGTAGCAGAGGAAACTTTGTATTGGTTGTAATTTCTTGGTTATTTACTCTGTGACTGTTTAGTTATGTATTAGCTTATATTTTTTATATATTTTTTGTTCAAGGCTTTTAAAACTACATATCCCTATGAAAACACTACATATCCCATAATCCTCAGTGACAGCCTGAGAATGTTCAAATATTATAGCAAGAAGACTTAAATTTATAAATGCCATCTTTTAGGGATATGCCTGAGTATCTTTCCATGTAAAGACACATTTGACGCACTTCTCCATGTTGTTTCTACAAATGACTCTCACCTCGTTTCTATTCTTGATGTCGTTTTTCAGGCTTCAATGGCAGAGAACAACATACCTCTATACACTACCGCTTCCATCGGAAGTCCCACTCTTAACTCGCTTGCCAGCGCCATCCGAGAGGAAATGAATGGGGCCATGGACCACGGGAACAGCAACGGTAGTGACAGCAGCCCTGGACGCTCGCCCCTGCCAGCTATGTGAGTGGCTCGCATCCCACCTTCATAATGTGAAAGAGTGCGTGTGCATCACCAAGATAAGGGAGTTGCGCGCATGCTAGATGCGTACGATTCTTTTCACCAGGTCACTACGGGTTTCAAATAGCCTTCAGACACGCGGTTTGAATGTTTATCCATTGGTAAAATTATAAAGAAATTACAGTTTACATAGGAAGTACGAACTGTGAAATGTGCTTTGGACGGACACAGTCTTGAAAAGGAAGCCGCACCTTTAGAAGGCTTCTGTGTGGGGCGATCTTGTAATGAAAATAGTGTCGTTCGCTGTTATTTCAAGAAGTTTATAAACTAGCTTTTATTACGAGTCCCGAGTTCCTCCCTAATTATTGCCTCCGTTTTGTTTAAATATTTACAAAAGTTGTGAATAGAAGATGACAGAGTTGCCCTCTTTGTGGCACCCAAACAAGACTCGTAGAACGTCCACAAACGTCCAAGAGTATAGCTGCGAGAGGGGGGTCAGGGGGGATCGTAATTAGCCCCGAAGGAAACCTCTAAGATTTCCATGTAGCTGAGCTGCGGCCGGGGTTGGAAACCACAGCTCCCCATACACTTGTTGTACAGGAGGGACTGCCACGGCGTTTGAAGCTTAAAATAATACGCCACAGACGGCATGGTTTCCAGATGTCAGAGGATAAAGTGGTGATTTGTTGCCCGGCGAGATTTATCGCAGTCTGTGAAATATCAGCAAAATGTTTTTAAAGAAATGACAGGATAATGAAGTCGTGAAGATGTGGTTTGGAGAAGTGCTAATGGTAGGTAACATAGCTTCGGGTCTGCCCAATCAGCAGGATATAGAGAAACAGGATGGAGGTTGTTTGCTCTAATACTCCCTGCCTCTCATCTCTCCAGGCATCCGCTGGTATTGCCCAAACATGAGCTATATGAGAGTAACAAAGAAGAATTTACAATATTGATATCTGGGTCACAACACAACTATATTGTGCCCTTCATTAAAATGGTCGGTGTCTTTTTTCCCAATTGTTTGTATGAAACAATGAAGTATGTCAATGTACCATGAGAAACGTAATCATTTTAAACACGACGTTTACTCACTTTAAGGTAGACATGTTTTTGTAAAGGCTTCTTTTTTGGATCCAATAAAATGTTGCTTTTTTATAAATGCGAATGAAGTCTATACTCATATTTAGTGATAATTAAATGTTAACCATCTAAATCATTAAATAGAATTGTCAGTCGAAGTCACATTGATGATCACATTTATTCGTTTGGCATTTTAGGCTTTTATCCAAAGCGACTTGCATGTAGGAGAGCACATAAACATTTCGTCAACACGCTAAACAGTACCGTTAGTTTACAAGGATGTGTTGTTATATCCATCATGATACAAGGCTTGTCATAATTATATGGTAAAAACTTTCTATGATGATGTAACCGCCATATTCTCGCAATATTATTTTCAAATCACTTGATTTTATTGTCATATATGAGTGAAGGTTTACTGAACGGGTCACATATATAATGCTACTACAATCAGACTGTTCATTCGCAATTACAAAACAGAATGCAGCTCACTTGCATATTAATAATAATTCCATGTTTGCCCTCCAGCAAGAGATTGAGAACCGGAGGCCAAGGGATGTGCTTTGATCTGAAACTGATAAAATTGAGAATTTTCTTATGCAGGCACCAATACCATAACTCATTAGGATGCTTTCTTAACAATCATCCGCATGTTTGCGCCCAAGAGAAAAGCTCAACATCTTCAGATCATTTGGAACGAAAATCTTTTGTGGTTAATCTGAAACTGTACAGTTTGCCACATAAGAATAATTTGTTAAAACCACATGTGCTTGTAATGTCTATCCTTGTATTCATTTATTTTCCCCTTTTCATCCGATTTTTCTTCCCTGTTAGCGTCAGCGCTCATTGGCGTTGTATTCCTACCGTGTTCCCGTAATGAGAAATTTGGCAGATTTCATCTCTGCGGACAATCCCGTGCCCAGACTGTGGGCCGGGGGTTCATGTTTTGCCTTGTTTACAACTGACAGCGTTATTATTCTTGTAAGGGCCCTGTTTCTTATCACAGCCGTTTGTGTTGCGACCCGTCATCAAGCCTCCCCTTTCCCTCTCGTCTCGCACGCCTCCCCACCGCCGCTTTTCTTTCCCTTATTGACACTTCAGTTAGGAGTTGCATTAATTTGCCGTGTATTTAAAGCGTACACGCCGTTGTCTGGACACCGTGTTGCGAGGGATTTTTGCATGCTTGAAGTTGATTAATGACGGACCCTCGCACGGGGTCGTCCTCCGGGGACCCGCCTCACAGGTTGTGCATGTTAACGAGAGAGAAGTGTAGCGCGCCGAGCGGCACTGATCCGACGCCACCGGGAACGTGACGGCCCGTCCGCTCGCTCGCTGTGGTCCATTCTCTCGTCACCACGTCGCGTGTTGTTAATCTCCCTCATTTATCAATTCAGAGTGAAAACCCTGTCGGCAGGCCAGCTGTGGAAAATCATGCCGGCAGGTATGCCAATGCTGGAAGGGAAGTGGAGTTATCCGAAGTGCAGTTTCATTGTACAGACTTCTATTATAAAGACAGACAGCTTGGATACTTGGATTGTTAAAATTAGGCCGGTGTAGATGCAATCATAGATTGTGTAATTTTTCCCCTCACAGTAGTTAATTGATATCTGAAGTATTACAATTTAAGCAGTTTTTGCTAGCACATTAAAAACAAGTATGCTACCAAATGCACCTTTATTTATAAGACAGGGACATGTAGCCTTGAAGTGTTAATTTATCATCATAGTCACATTATACTATTTATTGATTACATTAATAATAATGCAGTGAAGACTAAGAAAAAGTTATATTTTAAGAATACAATTTTTTTTTATTATTATTTTCTAATACAATATTTAAATGAATTAAGTAATTTTTATTTTAAACTTTTTGTTATTTAGCTAGTGTTCATGGGGTTAGAAGACATTTCATTTTTTAAACAATGTAGCCATAGAAATTGATGTCAAATGCCACTTTCAAGCAACTTAACATATGGGTTTGCGGAAAAGGTGTTTTATTAGTTTTTTCATTTACTTAAAAGAAAAAGATGTGAGGGGAAAATGTTTATCTTGAATACATATAAAAACTATTTTTATATATATATGGGTCCTATAAACCCATTAATTGCTGTGTTATTCAGCCATGAGCAGTAGCCGTTTTATTTATAGAAACGTTTGACACTGTATTTTGATAACATATATGTTTGTCTCGTCTTAAATAAAACTGCACATTTGTACATTTTGCAAATGCACGAATGATGAAGACCCAGTTACAATTTCTCTCTAAATAGTATTAAGTTATAGATTGATATTGTTTGTGGCTGATGATGGATGCTCTTGTGTGTTGGTGTAATCATTTTCTTATTTTATTCAGGCATCATATCAGCGTTAAAGAAGAGCCACTGGACCCAGATGAACACGAAGGCCCCCTGTCCCTCGTGACGACAGCCAATCACAGTCCAGACTTTGACCACCACAGAGATTACGACGACGACCACGTGAACGACGACATGCTGTAAGCCTGGTTTCTCCCAGGTCCTCTGCCGACGAGGCCAAGCTAACTGCGGTCACCTGCGAGACCACTCCAGATAAAGCAAGACTGGATTCACAGTACTCCTGTTGACAGCTATTCAAATGTTACTCTTAGTGCCATTAAATACGAAATACGTGATAAGAAAAATCGATTCCGTTTGGAAGTATTTTTGATTTGTTTCTACTTTTCGGTTGAAAGACATGTGTAAATTTCTACTCGTCACTTGACGAAGAGACGTTTGGTACTGGGGGCCTGCTTCTACTTCCTTTTGGCATCTGAGACCAGAGCGGACATTTAAACACAACTGAGAAAGACTGGCTCATCGCCCTCTGAGTCAAATAAACACTGATCAGAACTGCAAAGCACACACACACACAAATCATTAGTGCTCGGAGCGTGTCACTCACGCGGTGTGAGTGTACGGATGTGACTTTAATTCAATGTCTCTGCCGCCTTAAAGGGATAGTTCACCCAAAAATGAAAATTCTGTCATCCCCCTCCTGTTGTTTTGTGAAACACAACTTTTTAAATAATGTACTTCTCTCCTCTCCTTTTAATGAAAGTGAATGGGGACTGGAGTCTGCTAAAGCCACTTGGCAACTGAAAAATCTTGACATCCACCCCATGGTCTTCTTGGCACGTTCATTTCTTTTTGGTGAATCAGCACACAAAACTGGTTGGCTGAGCAAGTATTGACCAAAATTTCATTTGCGGACGAACTGTCCCTTTAAGTATGCTTCTATCACAGCTGGAAGATGTCTGTCTGGAGATTTGAGGGTTCCTGGGCAAATAATTGAAGCGCAGTGTCCTCTCATTACTCTGTGCTGTTCGCCATATATCCTTTTTGTTGGGTTTGTTTGTTTTTGGTAACTGATCAGACCTCATGAATAATAATGTGGCGTCCATGGTGTGCTTGGCACTGGATGAATGTGTAAGGCTTCTTTCCTCATGCTATTTTTCCTCTTGCTTTCCTTAAAAATCGAAACGGAATGTTGCATTACCATGTAGTATTTTTCTGTCATTTGTTCCTAGTGTTTCGGATGGCCAATCTGCAGTCGCATTGGCCTTGCGTGCGGACACACACATAGACACACACACAATGTCCCTCTGCAAATGCACTACTCGTAATGAAGGCTCCCTCTCCACGCACCAATGAAGTTTAATTTTCCCATGGAATAAATGACAGAGAAATCACTTTTATCGTTATGAATTTATACTTTCAAAAATCCCCTTTCGTTGTGACGCACGCAAGCGTCAACCGAATCGCAAATCAAAAGCATCTATATAAAAAAATTCTAACGTCAAAGCAGAGAGATAATTGTTAGACATGAAGCTAATTGTGATTTCTAAACGTTGTTGTTGCCGTATTTTTCCCTTTTGTAATTTCAACTATCTGGACAACTGCATTCCTCGTAGTTTGAGTGTCGGTTTTACCACGTCAATGAATGGGTCATCCTCTCTGTTATTACAGATTATTAATAATTACACATGAGATAAAAATTTAAAGGGATTATAAACCAAGGCTGACGTTTCAGCCATGACCACTGAGCATTACAGCACTGGGGCAGCCCACTTTGACATCCACTTCATCACTTTGGAAACGCTTGTTTCCAGCTGGTTGTTCCAGGCGAGTCAAACCCGGGAAGCAAGTCAGAATTGAAAGCTGCTGCCATCTCGGTGTTGGGACTGTGCAGAGATTAGAAAGAGTTTAGATTAGGGCTTTGTTTTTTGTTTTAAGAACCGCAACCACTTTCTTTGTTCTTATTTATTACTTCCATTGTTTGTCTTTAGTTTTGACAAGTCGCTATTTTGTCTCTTATCTGTGACTACCAAAGATACAAGATACTGCATATTATTCTGTGTCCAATGCAATAGCTAAAAAAAAGGCCAAATATCTGTAGTGTTCCCCGCAACACAAAAGTTAGGAAATGTTTCAAACAGTGTCGGGCTTGTAGTGAATCGGTGTAAAAAGCCAAAGGGGTTGTTCGACGGACAGCTGTTTGTCTTTGCCTGTGACCAACATAGGAGAGATTGAGACCAACACATGACCAAATCAAAGCAATGTTGTCTCTGGGCCAATGAAAAGGAAAAAAGGGAGTGTTCTATCATGAAATATTGGCTATAATGGAGGAGGACATGGATGAAAGAGTTTAGAACTGTATTCTCACGATATTTAAATCCAGAAAGCATTTGCATAACACAATGTGAACACAACTTCAAACTGGACCACACAATGATAGCTCGATTTGTTCTCATGCCTTTTTTTATGTTGCCATTTTATTCTTTGAAAACGATTGTATGCCACTTACCTTGTAAATCCACAACAGGTTTCCCGATGTCCTTTGTTATCCTTGGCAATGCTCTATGATTGTGATTTAGTGTCTGTCAACTTATTACTTTTTTATATTAAAAAACACTCCTGTCAACCAATAAGCTGGGTACAAGGTACTTTAATGGTAGTGAATAATATGTGTACATTTATCCAAGTGTTTTTTAGCGATAAAAGTGGAATCCAACATCCAGGCAGCTGTGGGTCGGTGGGAAGCGATTGAAGCTCGGGGGATAGCTGTCTCTGATTGGTTAATTGTTATTCTCGAGCAGGCAGACGAGACCACTCACCGCATGTGTAGCTCGGCATTACTGAAGAAAAACAGCATGAGAAATTGTTAGTACGCATACCTCAGTTCAAATCTTATAGGGAATGAGTAAATAAATGATATAACGTTTCACTCAGTTGCACTTAGTTGTATGTCTTGCATGTTTAGTCTAAAACTGTAGCAAACTATTTTAAGAAAAAGATTTTTAAAAAATATATAAAAATCAGAGCTTGTAAACATTGGGGGTCTCTTTGTTTTTTCTTTTAAGCCAAACCTCAGGACTTTTTATCTCCACTCGGTATCAATTTGCTTTTGTTTATTGCTCTTTTTTTCTTCCACGTTTACAGTAAACTGTTTCCAAGACTGCTGTTTTTGTTGAAGTAGGTTGTACATACACCGCTTTATAGCCTTTCTGCTTTTCTCATTTTTCTTTTCAAAGAACAAGAGTACTGTTTGTATCACCATGTTTGCTTTATCACAACTGCTTTGTATTTACTATTAAAAAAACGACGAAAACACACAGATATGAGCTACTGCTGTATGTATTCCAATAGCGTACTGTGCTGCGAATGTAATTGACTTGGTAATCCTTGCTTTACGGGAAAAAGGCAAACTCGCAGACATCTGTGAGCGAGAGGGGAGGGAATGGATCTGGGGATAATCCGCCAGTTTTTGGATTCTTAAAAACTGTAAAATAGAAAACAGATTTGTCTCTGTTATCATTGACCTAAGCCTTTTTTACAGCCTGTTTCTTCCCCGTCCTTGTGTTAAGCTGTTTTTAATGCTTCTTTCAGACAGATCCTGCTTTTCGCTCTAGGTTAGTTAGAAAGGCAGGTGTGTTTCCTTATTTTTAACGGTAAATGCTTGCAGGAATAAATGCTATATTCTATAAACATGTTATAATTCACTTTACTGTGAGTAAAAAAATCAGCATTATAGAGACAAAGACCATTTATTTTTCTTTATTGTTCAATACTTCATTTTAAGCAGTAGCTTTTCGTGTGATTTAATGATTTTAAATATATAAATATTCATATTGAATCATTGGAAAAATACATTTTTATAATGTTCTTATATTGACATAAAAAGGTGTTACAAAAATTGCCTTTATGATAACCTCTTTAAGCTATTGCATGCATAATATGTTACAGAAATATTTAATAAAAACAAAATGGTAAATCTAAAGGCTTTAATGATAAAACTCAAGCACACTTAAAAGTTAAGAGCAACCAATTCTTTTACTGATGATGATGGAGGTAAATCTTAAGTCTAAACCCCTGTATGCTATATGATTTTAAACAACACACGGTGCCATTGTTATCCCCACTGATGGTAGTTGTCCTGAACATCGTCCATCAGACTATACAATGATGATGATGTGTCCAATTCTTTTTTCTGTTTTATCTATAGTCGTAGCTGCAGTGGTCAGTTTCTGAAACGGACTAAAAGATGCAATAAACATGCTTTACACAGTCATGAAAATTATTTTGATACGTTTTTATCAATGCACATGATATGAAATGCACCAAGCTGAATTATGATATTGCTCAAAGCAGAATTGCGTTTCTTACATTCAGCATATTATTGAATATCTTTCATTGTGTTATAGATACAGATATTTGCGCTGTTTGTTATCGAATGCCTGCTTTAAAGTCTATCGTGACAAGCACTTTCACGGCGGCTCGCACATTAAATTACCTTCTAATTAAAAGCAGACAGTTAAACTGTCCTTTACCAACAGCAATTTAGGTAACTGCATTTGACCAGCTATAAATTGTTAGCGTATTAAAACTCCAGAAATATTAGCGATATGGATTTCTTGATGGAAATTTATGCTGATGATGAGGAGTTTGCTTTTTATGGCGGATGCACGGGGTCATGTTAGCCACTAAACAGCAGACAGAGATCAGGCCAAAGCAGTTTTAATCTTGTGAAACAAGCAATTACAAATAGTTGCATTGATTTGTTAAAAAGCTTGGGGTGACATAAATTGTTTCCCGCTTAGCTTATTGCTCTGATACATAAATGTCAGCGGGCATGTTATTAATTAAAGACGTTGAAAGACAAGATTTAGAGGAAACAATATAAAATTACGGTTGGACTTTTTGCGGCTAATATTTTATCTATCATTTGGAGCATCTTAATTTTTTTATTGCTGTTGTCTCTCAGATATTACCTGCTCATAACAATGGGCTTGTTCTTTCTTGTTACAGTTACAGGGTGCTAACGCTGTTTTCAACCTAAAATTGAGCTTTATTGTCATGGTAGATTGTAAAAAGCAATACTACGTTTACACACACACTCTGTGGTGTTATATTGACACACAAATGTATCCATGTAATTGCGATTCAGAACAAAATATTAAACCAAAATACATTTATTTAAAAAAAGCAAAGCATTAAAGGGACAGTTTACCCAAAAATGAAATGCCTTTCATTATTCACTCGCCCTGTAGAACACAATAGAAGATATTTTGGCAATCAAACAACATTGGCCCTTATTGACTTCCATTATATGGACACAAAACCATGGAGACATCTGAAAATATCTTCTGTTGTGTTTCACTGAAGATAGAAATATGAATAAATGATATTAGAATTTGTTAGATTTCTGGTGAATTATCCCTTTAAGCGTGCAGTTAGATAAATGGGTAGTTAGATGCATATGCGTCGCCATGTGAAGAGAAACTGAAAAAATGCATCCAAGTTCCCTGATCAAACATCCGATCTGTCATTCCCAACACGCTCATTTTCACTTGCTTATTTACGGCTTTGAAAAGAACTTGTCACACACTCTCTTGTAACTTTATACAAAAGCAATGTTGTGACGTTCAGTGGCGGAATGTCATTGCACAGCATAAATACCTTTTGATCTTAAAATGGAAAATCTGTCATTCACACCAGTCTGCTTGTGTTACAGAGTTTACCTTTCATTTCCAGACCCACGTTCTGCGTAGGCTTTTGGAAATGAAATGGCCAGATTAGTGCATTATCTTATTTGCATGTATTGCATTGCAGTAACAAGACTCCGTTGTTAGCTCTCGTTTCATTCTAATTAAAGTGTGGCAATGCGACGGCAATCCGCACAAGAGCTTCGCTTTAATAATCAGAGCTGGCCAATTCCCAATCCTGCAACGTGGCAATTAGCAAGAGCGCCAGTGTTTGCTATTCACGGTTTGATGTTTAAAAAAAGTTTATTAAGATGAGCTGCTTCGGGCACTGGTGGGCAATAGACCTGCTGCAATTAGATTCCAATTATTTGTGGGTTTCTGATATTGTAAACTGCCACTTAGCGCATCAGTTAAATTGACACACTGTGCTGCTTGGTTTAGCCTGTAATTAAAACATTTTGTGTTAATTAGATGATGACCACTTCATTCCAGAGCCTCTTGTGTTTGGAGTTTGCTGTTTTTGCATATTGAATTGCACATGCTGTTTGGATCATGGCTTGTCAGATGCTGGGTTAATCAGCCTGTGTTGTTGTTTCAATTAATGCCAGCTGTTCCAAGGGCCTGTCTGTTCTCGCAGCGCTGCTTATAAACAGGGCATTTTATCACGGGCAAGTCGAGAGAAATGAATTAACATAGAAATACGGAGGCAAATGCATTTCAAATTGAACAATAAAATGTCCAGAATGAAATCGTAAATTCACTTATTGTTTGGAAAATTCATGGGATAATTCAGGCGACGTTAAAGAAATAACGCCATCAAGTTGTTCCAAACCGGTATACATTTGTTTTGCTCTGATCAAACACAAGGAAGATATTTGGAAGAATGTTGGCGACTGAGATTTCTGGGGCACCATTGGCTATCATAGTAGCAAAAATTATTATTTAATTATTTTGTTCTGTTGAACACAAGATATTTCTTTTGAAGAATTTAGGAAAACAAACCGTTCTGGGGCACATTAGACAACCGTTTTAATGATGGACAACGGTGCCCCAGAAATCTCAGTTGTTAACAGAAAGAGAAACATTTTCAATCTAAATGCATTTTAACTGTCAAGTGCAATGGCTACTTACACACCTCAGCCGGTAAAATACAGGGAACTGTAGTGAGAAAAATAAACAATTCAAGTATAAAGAAGTAAGAGCACTTTGTGTAAACCGTAATGTTTAGTATAATTTTGGTTTTGTCTTTTTATTTCCCTGAGATTTTCTGGGGAGCCCTTAGAGCCTTCTGGAGTGCCCCTGGGGGTCTCGGACCCCACTATGAAAACCCCTGGCTTATATGACAATATTTTGTGGTTTAAATAACCACACGAAGTCTCTCTTAAGGTTTTTAAAGCTTGTTTTGTCCATAGTTAGGTACTGTTAGTGAATTGTCACATCCATGACATTCCATATTGCACATAAATCTGCACATTAAAATGTTATGTTCTATAAAAAGCCATCCCTTTTCCGTTTGTTTGATATTATTGTTTCGTGTTTGCACATTGTACTTCACAGAAATCCAACAAAGTATGTTGTCTCATAAAAACGTGCGTAAGGCATGTGTATTTCCCTCTTTTAAAATAGAAAATCTGTGTAAAGACTGATATTTTTCTGATATCTGGACTCCATCATCAGGGGTTGAGTAAAGTTTAAAAGGATTATTCAATATAATGGCAACAAATATATTCTCCGAGAATTTATATTTGTAAGTTTTGACTCAAAACGTCACATCCATAATGCTAGAATTGCCCAGCTGCACTGATCGTTGCACAAATAGACATGAAGTGAATCAACCAAAACATTTTACTTTATCGTGCACTCAAAAGTAAATCACATTATTTGTATTACTATACATGCATCAGTGGAATATTTCTCGCGTGTGCTAAAAGACCTGCTCAGATACATTTTCACATATTTTCCATATTCAAACAGGATATTTGAATAATTTAGAGGATGCAAAACAACATGAATAATTACAAGTCTCGCCGTCGCGCATTAATGGATGTGTCCGAGTTTACTTTTCATTTACATATCATAAGTGCAAAAAGCACACTCGCAAATGACGCATTCATCCTAAGGTCAATACATTTTTAACCACTAAAGTGAGTCTAGCAGATCACACATACACATTTCTTTAAGCATCCCATGCCTGTGGCATCAGACCTTCTTAGTGCTGACAAAGGTGATTGCCATATAAATAATGGAAACACGATGTGACGTTACATGTGAAAACCAGAGCTCAGAGAACATCAAATCCCAAAAGCAGCAGGCCTGCGTTTCTTACCGTCTCATTAATATTTGGCACATTACTCGTTCCAGATTACTTCACAAACCTAGGCTCCCGTGCGCACTTTTTGCGTATTAGAGTTTGTGATTTGACTCTCAGCATCTCTCATTTCAGCCCAGATTTAATGCGCTTCCAGACGGGAGGGGATGGAAAAGAACTGTCATTAAAATATGTCATGGCGGCTGTTTACCTGCAGTGAACCCTGATTGAAGAAGCGTCTGACGTTACACTGATGCTTCCGTAATCTGTATGACTGGCATGTTAATTTCCCTGACGCTGTCGTTCAAAAACACAAACATGAAATGTTGGTTTTAGGCCCGGGACACCGGTTCGAGTGAATTTCAAGTACTTATTCAAATATTTCATTAAAATGTAAATTTTACGTTGGTCCAACGCCTAGCTGCGCACAAGGCATGACTTAAGAAGTTATGAAGTTATAACACCAATCGTCTTTTTTTCTCTTTCTGCCTTCCCAACGCCAATTAACTTGGACTGGAAATGTTCTTACCTTGTTTTATCTCTCCTGACCGCGTGGCGAGTAATGCATGGAATGCAACAGGCCCGGTACCGAAGAGGGAAAGAGACAGAAGCCAATTAAACATCAAGCTCCTCGCAGACTTGGTAGCTAATCAATTCTCTTATCGCTGGAAAGTGCAAATTCACTGATGAGAATTGAAGGCGTGCGGGGATAAAGGCACACTGTTGAGGGATTGTAAATGAGAGAACGTCCCTAAATGCAAATGCATGATCTAGTGGGGTTCACAGACGCGGGTCTGTTAATCTATACGGCATCGCTCGAAGCACCACTCCATAGATCTCCATTCCTATATCAATTGCTCAAAGGATGTACAGCGCGAAGTTTAGATGCGAAATTGACAGGAATAATGCGTTCTCGAGCATTAATATTCCTATATCTGAAGATGTGTAGGGATAACTAGACATGGCAAACTCATTTAATTCCCGACTTCCCGATTTAAAGGCTTGGCTTTTTGTGTTTTCCTGCCAGGAACAAGCGTGGAGACTGCGAATCCTGGCACGTCACGTTCCGTCTCTCTCCCACTTTATTTTGATGGCGCCGACAACAGTCGCCTCCTATTTCTTTATGTACTTCGCTCCCTTTTTCTTTCATTTTTACCATTCACGGGGAAGATAAAATGGTTGCAGGTGGTGATGAAAATAAAAGCCATCCATCATTATTTATTAGGCATGAAAAAGATACACAATAATGTAATTTAATCTCTCAGCAGACAATTATTTCCACATATTGATAATGCAAAGCGAAAAGTGCCATGAATCCTAATATGATGTTTGCTTTTATTGGTGTATAATACAAGCAGAACAAATAATGTAATTGTATCAGGAAGAGAATGTAATTATTTGCACATGCTAACGCTATAATGGCAATCTGTCTCAGACAATGGTATCATATTATTTTGCTGTGCTTAACTAGTTACAATTTGCATTTACTTATTATGTCTCTGTGGCAATAAAGCAGCCCCCTCTTGTGCTGGAAGTCCCCCTAAGTAGACCGCTGTTATTATTTGAACCCCCGTCTCAAACTTTTGATTGTTTGCAACTTGCTGAGATCTGAGATCGTGAAAGTTTAAGTTTACACCCAGGAGGGTGTCATCTTTATTGAAGACTTGGATAATATCATCTCGCTTTGGACTAATTCTTTCGGGTGCGTGCAATATATGAGAGTGTATTTGAAAATGCACGGTGTTAGTTTCATAAAATGTGGCTGAAATTACCGTGGTTATAATTTCTGTATGTCACCCTACTGTACTGTAGTTGCGTCTAAAAGTCTGACTCACAAATGTAAAACAAATGTTAAACGTTATACCAACGTAACAACCTCGCATCACAAGTTCTTTGTGGTTTGCGAATGATTTAAAGAGTATCTTGCATGTGTGCTTCAACGAAAGCAAGGGAATCTGATTTTATGTAGAGAGAGACATAGATTTGTCTAATATTAGTGACGTATTTCTTAAATCCTAAAACTCTGCTTACCACCAGGTTTAACTTTAGACTTTGTGAGTTTGAATGCACCCAAAGAAAAACCAGATCTCTTTAATATCTCAATTACTTATCAATGAGATTCAAGGAGGAGAAAATGAAAAGAAAGTCTCCTGCATCTCAGATGTTTCTTTTGAATACAATTACTAGAAATCACACAAATGTCTCTGATAGAGTTTCAGTGGAGATTTCAGACAGGTCACAAACTGAGCTGATATTTGCCAAGTCTGCAATGAAAAGTCTTTCAATGTGATCTCAAACTTTTCTAATCAAATCCAGATTATTACCTCTAGATTTGCATTTATTTTACAGCTCCACGCTCTTAATGTCTAGTCTCGTTTGTTTCTATTTTTATTTCTCCTATAGGCAATTTTATGAGAAACATCTGAGGCTATGTTGATACGTAAAAGAAACACAACTGAGAACTCGAAAGAGCAATCGCAGAGCAAGAACATTTTCCTCCGGGCAGTAACAGACGTTTGGATCCCGCTGTACATTTTTCCAACATGAACATTGTTCTCCAAGACCCCAAAAATAAATCCACACTTGGGAAACCGAACGCGTCTCAATAATAACTCATCGTGGGCCAACATGCAACGAGCAACAAAAATTCACCCGAACCGCAGCCTTTAAACAGATTTTCTCGATTATTTGTAATGATTAACCATTAAACATACATTAAAAAAGCATTGTGATGCACGGACTGTCAGGGAGCATCAGGCGCGGTCCTTCTCGCCCGTATCTTTAATAAAATGGTGTTCATGGCATATTGAACTAATGACCAGGAGAGTCAATGTAAAATTAGATCAAGCACCCACACTTGTGTCTCCCTGACATTATGAAAATGTTTTATTGATGACTCATTACAGGTCGTCCGGCGTGAGGTGAGGCTCTTTTTTTCCTCGATCCATCCTAATAGAAGATGCAAAGCCTAATAATGATAATGCCTCCTGAATAATTAATCCCCCCAAACCCAATCCATCTCCACGCGGGACGTGTACATATTTTAGCCGCTCATTTGCATATTTAGAACAAACAGCAGCACAAACCCATTAGAGGGCCGATGCTCACCTCTTCTGCCGGACGCATAGTAATGAAGGACTTTTGAGTGATTGGCTTTTAAGAATTAAGACGAGGGTGGCCGCTTTATCGGAGGGATGGGAAAAGCTCATAACGCTTCTTGTTTTAGTGCCCGCTCCCATACTGCGTGCCGCATGCGTCCTCTTCCGGAGGCTACTTGGTGTTCCCTAGTCATTAATGATTTGTAAATGATACTTGCTCCCTCGTGACATATCATTTGAAATGCTATTTCTAATAATAACTGATATTAAAAAACAAGACGCTCTTCTAGCGTCGTGTATGCCGCAAATACGAGCGTCTCGGGGGGGGGAAGAGCACTTCTTAATGTCAATACGAATTGTGATTCAAAAACACATCTAACAAATATTAAAGATTCCCAGAGGTTCCTTGTAAACTGTCTTTCGACACGAAGGCGGGGAGATTAAACTTGTAAATTGGCCGTGGATAAACTTGGAGCAGAATTTCATTCGGATATTTAATGGCGCCGATTCATCCATCAAGCTAAAATAATGGCATTGTGGTCGATTCCGGTTGCCGTAGCGAGACGAATCGGAGGTGTGGTGATGAAGCAGCCACCGCTCGCTTTGGCATTGTGTGCCGTATTGTAACCGTCCCTAAACCGCTCATTTCAACTGTCACCTCCTTCCTTAATGACTCCTTACAAATCCCAAAGCTTCCTGTGGTGCATTTCCTGTCACGGCGGGGTGAAAAGAGAAAGGGAGAGAGAGCTGGCGCTACACTCTTTGCCAGATGCCATGGCGTCAATTCAGGCCCGCAGATTCCCTGAAATGAATCGGAGGCTGCCCTATCAATGGTAAAAACCGGGCCGCGCGGTTATCGCCCGGTAACGCCGCCAATCGCCCAACTTCCCTGAATACGCCACTGGTCTTTGAAATTAAAGTCGGCTTTCGTAATCCGCCGAAATTGCCCCTCAGACCGCTCTTGCTTGCAAGCAGTTTAGTTTCACCTCGGCTGGCGATAAAGCATGACAGAAATACAGAGCGCTATCTGCTAGCCGACGAGCCTGTTCTGCCAGCTTATCGTACAACAGGCAGCTAACCTTCCTTCCCCTGCGTCTGGCCCCGGAACATAGCTGAGGAGTCAATTTACAAAAGCAGTCAGGTTTAGTTGTAAATAAGGCAGTATATTCAGCCATCAAAATGGAAAGAAGCAAGAATGGAAGCAGAAAAGCCAACAGGAGCGAGTGCATGAAGCGCAAAGACGTCTAGATTTAACCTCGCTTCTCCCCGAAGTCACAACCCGATGTAATACAGGAGGCTAGCGTTATGCCATGTAAATCCAGGGGCTGCAGATTGACACGGATCTAGCCGAGCGGGTTTCGTCTTTACCGGGGTGGGATTAACAAGCTTAAAGAGGGTTTAAGCACCATCCTCCAAGTTTACCTGTTATACTGCATGGCTCCATCAAAGGAGGGGCAAAATGCTGCTTTTTGAAAGCTTTTTATGTTTGTTCACAGTTGTCAGACTGAGGACTGAACTCATTTGCAGGGTTAACGCTGGTAATCGGTTCCAAAACAAACCTCAAAGTTCAAGGCCTAAGTATTATTGATGGGAAATGGGCCAAGGCGCGGATTTCAGAGAGTCAAGAGACGTCTGAGAAGATATCTTACGAGTTCAGTCATTTCTGCGCATCAGGTAAACATCAAAGTTTGGATTTTGGAGCCGTGCTTGTCATAAAGAATCATCCTACGGTTGGAATCCAAATGAAACGTCAAACTTTGGTGTCATTGTTCGCACACCTGAGAGAATTACACTTAGGAAAAATACCACGGTTTTACTATAGTAAAATGTTTCTTGATAAAGTACCATTTTTATAGTTTTGATACAAATGGTTAAGCTATTGTTAGTATAAAGACCATGGTCACTATGGTTTGACTACAAATACAACAGTAAAACGGTATTTGAGTATTTTTAAAACCAGTGATTGTTTACCCAAAAATAATAATTCTGTTCTCATTTACTCACACTTTAGTTATTGCAAACCTGTATGACTGTCTTTCTTCCGTAGAAAGGAGACATTTTGAAGAAAGCACTGGCCCCCATTCACTTCTATTGTATGGACACAAAACCAATGCAAGTGAATGGGGGCCAGTGAACAACATTCTTCAAAATATCTTCTTTTGTTAGTCATACAGGTTTGAAATAACACTGAATGATGACAGAATATTCATTTTTGGGTCAACTATTAGGCTACTTCAAGCGTTTAACCTTGTGATTTCTAAACCTTGTGTTTTGTTTCCTCACAAATGTACTTCCTCATCCACCTCAACATCTCGGTTTGTTTTTCCTCACTTTGGTTGACCCTTTGTTGCTCTGAGTTTGTTAGATAACTTCATTTCAACAATATGTATTAAAAACAATAATTATCAACATTATTTAGAACATAAACTAAAATCATGAAAATCTAATTTAGAGTTTAAACTGAAATAACACCGGTTTGTGAAGCATGGCTCTAGAGGTGGAGTACATCAATATAAGCTTACCTTTGCACAGGGAATAGTTGAAGCCAAATACTTTGTGTCTGCCTCTAAAAAAGTGCAAGTGTGTTCCTTTTGGGCAGGATGTGGCTCTGGGCACTGGAGCTTTGAGCATTAGCCCCAAGACTCCGAAACAAATGCTGCTTTTCAAACCCTACAGGCACCAAGAAAAATACGACCAGAGTTGGGAAAAAGAGACAAAAAGCTAAGAAAAGCAGTTTCTTTCTGTATTTTGACTGTAAACAGAAAATAATCATAATAAAAACGGTGCCAACCCCAACAAAAGTACATTTAAGAGTATTTAAACTTAGAGGGTCGAGAGATTTCTGGGTGCTAATTCAATGCGGTCTCGCCGAGCGATTCAACATCTCTCAGGAACTGAGCGAGTGGCATTTTAAAAAGCCCTGCATTTTGTTTAGTTTGAGTTCTGTGTTTTCCTCCTAAACAATGATAACATTTTTCTGAACCGGAGTTGCTGCCAATGAAATTAATGGGAGGGTTGTCAAGTGCATACAGGAAGTGAGCTTTTTAAATAAACACATTGTTTCCAAACTAATCCACACCCTTATTGTTTACTGTTGGAGAGGGTATGCTGGGTGTGTTGAACCGACAGCTTGACACTGGCCTCCATCAATTAATCCTTACTGACAAGAGCATTCTGATTTAGAGGGACGAAGAAAGCAAAGGAGAAAACGGGAACAGGGTGGGGAGTCAATGGGCAAGTTTTCTCTGAAGATAGAAGACAGCCAGAGTCTAGAGTTGATGAAATACCTTCAGGAAGAGAGACACTCTCTCGGGGAATTTCTGAAGATCTTACTCAGAATAAATACTGTATTACAGTAGTGGCCAACTTTGGACAATTCACGACTTGTTTTTTATTATATGTTATTAATAAAGATGATTTAAAATGTTTGAATGCATGTTGTATTTATTTTCATGGAGCGTTAACTGAAGCTCGAAATTTAAGGAGGCCTGGCAAAAAAAAATCAAGACCCAGGTGAATGACTACACAATATAAACACAAGAGAGGATCAACAAGTGTTTACGTTTAAATTTGTAGTCATGTGTATTATTTATTTACTGTGAGCATAAAAACCATATTCCCTGCTATAGTGTGTCTTTTAAAGGTTGTCCAAGAAACACCTTTAAAGTTGAGTGTTATCTATGTTGTACAGAAACACCTCATATTATTGATGGTTTAATGTAACTTTAAGGGCCATTAAAAGCAAATATTATACATGTATTGGACATCAATTTTGCCACTACTGTAAAACTATAATATAATTTAATATACATATCACTCATAATTTATGTAATAAAACATAATAAAAATATTTTGTATTTAGTATAGGGCTGTCAAGCGATATATATCGATTAATTGTGTTTAAATAATATATGTCTGTGTACTGTGCATATTCGTTTTGTATTTAAAAACACACACGCAGTTATGCATACATATTTAGAAAATATTTATTTACATTTACCAATCATTTAAATTAAATATAAAGTTATATTTTTCTTAAATATATGCATGGACGGTTATGTGTTTATAAACACATCATTAATATGCACAAAACACAGACATATATTATATATACACAAATTTATATCGTGGATGCTATTTAATATTTGAGAGCGCTACTCAGATAACAAGAATAATGTTACCTACAGTAAATACTACTTTTTTGTACTTATTTTAGTTTGTAATGTCTTCTTGATTTAGGACACAAATACAATACTATCAGCATTAATACTAACAAAATACTAATAATTCTGAAATTGTTATGGTGATATTAAACTTCTCAATTGTAGTATCTAATAATCTGTGACACTGCTTTTACACAGAGTCGACAGAGCACGAGTACTTAGATTGGTCCTACAAAGTCTGCTTTAGGAAACTACGGTACGTCCACGTTGGAAAGCGTTGTTTCCATGTGCTACAGATTTGGCCACTTTAAAACAAGCTTTAAAGCCATGAAACCTGACCTCCAACTCATGAATCACAATGACCTCATCCTCCACTTCTCCTGCCTATTGCCTTTTAATGACTCCTGATTCATTTTAGCTTGGTATCACGGCCGACATCTTTCCTTCATCCAGATTCACTTATTTATTATTACGATCCCGAACAAGCTTCGGGTCTCCTTTTGCGCAAAAACCGACGGCAACACCGAATGAATAAAAACAAATAAAAGGAGAATACAATCATCACACGTCACCACAAACTACTCTCGAAGGCCTTCTGTTTTCCAGCTCCGGCTCCGGCTCTACACGTGGCCGACCTGAATATTCAAGAGACATTTATAGGAAATAAATTAAGAGACGAATTCGAACCATATGGTGGTGGGGGGTTGGGGTGTTTGTCAAAGGTCCTGCATCAAAGCTCGCTCCGTGGATCAAACCATATTAGCTCTGTTTTTCCAGTCCGGCAGGATCGGGGAATGGAACCACAGCCTCGCTGGCGATAGGAAACATATGAATGTGGACAGGAGACGGGGAGCCCAGAGCACAGGGTTGAAGGCAAGGCATCGAGCCGCATCGGTAGAAACCATTACAGTGTTTGTGGGACATATGGTGAAACTGCGATGTGAGGATGATATTTGCATGTGCGTATTGAACATATGTGAGCTATTTGTTCCATTTGAAAGTTGATGTAATGTGACTCAATTATTAATGCTTCTCTAAACGTACCTGTCAGCCAGTTCAGTTGACCCACCTGAACTTTCAGTCTTGGGGGTCGTGACCCTACAGAAGCTCACCAGACATACAGATTTTACTACATCGTATTTATGGTTCATTAAAAGAAATAGTTTAATTTTTCCAAGTAACTTTTACTCACTTCTGACTTAAAACTCAAACATTTGTGTAAACTAGAAGCTTGTTTATATTCAAGAATTGTTATTAAAACCTTTTCCAGTCATTTAGATTTTAGATGTTGACATATGTAGAAGACATGATCATCCTGCAACCCATCAGGACAGACCACACCGTCAGCATCGTATGCAATTTGGCTGCAAAAGCACATATTGTTTACACTCAGCAATCACGTCACTCACAAGAAACTGCAGTGACATGCAAGTGAATAAAAAGTACATATGGATTTTACATCTATAGTCTACACAAGACAGGGCAGAGAGCCAAAGGAAATCAGCAGTGGATGTGCATCGGTCTAGTACTCCATAACTCAAAACTAACCATTAACCAACAAGTTCAAAGACTTCTAAGATGAAGGTGTAAACTCTCAAAAAAAGGAGAACTCCCTTTAACCTGTTGATTTTGGAAGCCGTCAAGGAATAAAACACGTAACACAAACAGTCTCGGTTGTCTCTGTGCAAAATAAATCAACAACAAAGCACGGCTCAATCCTGTGAGGGCTATATTACACGGCAAAAATGATGAATCTCCAGACAGACCTTGCACATTCAGCCACCCGCTGCGTCTCAGGTTTGGTTGTTTGCGTGTCTTATTAATACTTTATATTTGATTTCATATGTAACAACAGCAGTAGCACATGAAAGAAAGAAAGAATTTCTTCAATATAATTTCAGATACATCTTTCTTTTTTTTTTATACTTTTATTGAATGTTGTCACAAATGTTCAAAGTTAAAACTCACAAACGTTCACTGAAAGAGGGTCTAAGAACACATATTTAAAATCCAGGCTCGAACAGAGATTTGAGATTTGAGGGTGGGTGGGCAAGCAACTACACAGCTACTTTCAATAACACCCTAGCAACCAAACCTCCCAAGTAGCAACATATACACTTCCAGCTACCCCACAAAACATTGTGGTTGCTAATTTTGTCCGGACAAGCATCACTTAGATTTTCTGCGGCAAACGTACAAATCAAAAAACAATTTTTAATGTAACAAAAAATCGAACCAAAAAAAACTAAGCTAATTATGATTACGTTTTCAGTAAGTAAACAATAGTTTTATATACAGAAAAACTAATTTAAGCACGTACTCTTCTGCATGTCATGTTTCACGCCTATTTCATGTTTCTATGTGATATTTGAACAATCCCCAATGTTTTCCAATAAAACAAAGGCTCAAGATTGGCGCCAGTCTTCAAGGCTGTTCAGCTCCAGATAAAAAAAGACTCTGGCTTAGCATGCAGCACACAGCGTTCGGCGCACGCCAGGCAGGTATAGAGACGCGCTCTAGTTTCTTTCGCCTCTACTGAACTGCAAACCTCGTTCTGCTCTTTCTTTCTGCTTCCCGTGTGCCACCCGCACATCTGGAGCGGCCGTCCTGCTTCGCTGGCCTCCAGGAGTCACCTGATTTATTGATATTTAAAATCTTCTGATGGTTTTATGTGCTTTGAATGGATTCGGAATAAAAGGGCTTAGTCAGAAACCGGAATGCAAAACAACTACGGTGGTAAAAAAGCCTTCAGCACTATCAAATCCATTTCAGGAGAGCATAAGAAAAATGAAGAGTGTGATATATATAACAACGCTGTATGTGTAATTTAATAAAAAATGATTTCAGCTGAAATATGCATATATAGTGCATACGCGGAGATAGAGTATTAGCTGTCATCATAGCGACCTATTCAAACAAAGCAAGAACTAAAAGGGATAGCGCACCTAAAAATAAAACTATATTTTTTATTCACCCCATGGCATTTCATTATGGAACACAAAGGAAGATATTTTGAGAAAGATCTGTGGTTTTGTGTCCATACAAACTAAGTCAATGAGGGACAATGTTGTTAGGTTACAATCATTCGTCATAATGTCCTCTTTTGTGCTCTGCAGAAGTCATAAAGGTTTGAAATGACGCAATGGTGAGTAAATGAAGAAATCTTTGAAGAAAATCTTGTTTTTGCGCAATCATGAACTCTTTTTGTCCTCATTGGTAATATGTACAGTATACGCAAGCCATCAGACTTCTGTAATACATTTTTTGTCCAGAGACCCCCTCCCCGCAGATTTATCAAATCCCACCCTGACATGTTTCTTGACATATTATGTTTGAATAACCTTAGTTTGCAACATTTTCGTAAGCTTACCGATGAGGTAACTTGCTTTAGAGAATGTGGGCTACGTGAAAAAAACCTCCAGAGAAGGCGTTTCAGCACATGTGAAGTTCTGAAAGATATCCATAACTCTCTAAAGACTCTTAATATGAAGCAGGTATTTGTGTTGGGTGGGGAGGAAAGCACTGTTTATAAACTGTCTGGTGCGGTAAGTCTGTGTGACTCGCTGCATGAAGAGTATAAATTTGTTTCTGGTTTACAAATATAAAGTCTGACGGCAGTAGCACGCTGACTTATGCGGTGGTTTGCAACGCTAAACTGTTTTGGGCCAGCCCCAAGTTGTCTTCAATATGGACAAACTTGTTGTTGTTGTCGTTGTTGTTATTGATTCAAACACTTTTTGAATGGTAAACCAGTGACATACAATCTTGACATATATTAAAATAATGAATGTGGACATCTTTTAATAACACGTCGAGGATGCTTGTGACACACAGCAAAATCAAACGGAGAAAAAAATGCAACGGTTCACGCCAATGAAAATAGCCCCGCTCGGTGCACGTCTGTGCATGTCACTCAAACAGCTGAATTCAAAATAAGGTCCCGTATTAAATATTTGACAGAAATAGAAGAAAACAAAGCAACACATGGTGTTACAATTGTATTGAGTCCAATCACATGACATGTTTGCTTAATCTGCGATTGCAAAGGTCTCATTATGAATACAGCGGCCTGTATTTGCAATCCAAAAAGCGCTGGCTTGTTAGCTCGACACTGACTCATTACTGTGGACGACCAACAAGTCTGACAGGCCCGGTGTTTTAAGAGAACTGCTATGCAGCGCGCACAACATTTAATGAAACACACTTAATAAACAAATCAAACAGGGGAAAAGAGTAACCACATGACAAGATAACTGACCTTTAAAAAGATTGTTTGAAATCGAGCCACTGCTTTGGGAGGCTGAATGGGTTGTTGACAGCTGCAACATCCCTTGCAAATGAAAGTTATCTTGTTATCTTTAGTAGTCAACCTAATAGGAAAACTCTACAAGTGGAGATCTGGGAAAAAAAGAAGCAATTGTGGCCGATCATTTGTTTAACAAAACATATAGGGGAATGTGTGCCATTAAAACAAGAAAGAATTTCAATTTGCATTGCAAATTTTGTGCAAGACAAATAATACGGCAGGAAACCAATATGCAATGCGGTTTAATTGCAGAACAGTCCGTCGATTTAGCTTGCTGTAATATAAGACAGCGGAGGTGAGAAATCGAATTCTTTGTAAGCCAAATGTAAACATTACTCATTTTATACGTTTATAAATACCATTGTGCATTTAACTACAAGTATGCATATATATATCTATTTGATGCAATATTGGAAATATATTTGATATATTCCTGAATTTTGAGTCTCTAAATGTTGGATCTTGACATTTTCAGGTGCAAAAGGGAACTTCTACTTTCTGACTTCCACACAGTAGAAAATAAAAGAGTCCCCATAAACTAATGTTGTGTAAATATAATATCAAAACGTAATCTTTCAGCGTCTTAAAAGGTCATATTTACATCACAGAACATATACATGACGTCACTTGTTGGTTGCTAATGTGATCTAAATGTTTTATAACTTGTCTCTGCTCATATCAATTTTAGCAAACTAGTGACTTGACAATGTAAATCATCATATTTTAAACGCAAACAATTTCAGTGTGACATTTCCAAAACATGGCCTGATGCATCTTCATATACAGTATTATGTGGATATACAGTATGTGCTTCAAGTATTCTGTTTTTAAAAAGTAAACTGAAGTAGTTTTTTACATATTAGCATACTATTCTTCTTATTTGCATGTATACTTTGCACAGCATGCCATCGTTCTATGTGCATGGAATATCGATGTTGTCTAACATGTAGTATTTCATAATGCAATGTGCTCAACTGACCTTATGTTTTTTACTACAAAATAGGTTATATACTGTTTCACAAAAAAATTATCTGTGTCTTAGTTATTGTCAGCATCATATCTATATATCAATACAAACTATTTTTTCTTAAAGTGATAGTTCACCAAAAATGAATACATACACCCAAAACTCTGTCATCATTTACTCACCCTTTTGTCACTTCAAACCTGAATGAACACAAAAGAAGATATTTTGAAGACTTGGTAACCGAACAACATCGGTACACATAGACTTTCATTGGTTTTGTGTCTGTATAACAGAAGTGAATGGGTACCGCCGCTGTTCAGTTACGAACATTCTTCAAAATATCTTCTTTGAAGAAAATGTCATACAGGTTTGAAATGACAAGAGGGTGAGTAAATGAGGACAGATTAAAGAAAAAAAACGGAATAAAAGAAAAACAATAAGATTTACATTGGTGCACCGTGAGCAGGCCTGGTTGTGGCACGCTGTGGGCACGAACGATGAAATAATTCTCTGTGCTGTTGTTGCATTCTTCACATCAAAAGCACTTTTAATAAGGCCATTATAAATACATCAGAAAAATCCACTCTGATATTCAGCAAACAAGTCAAGCCAGGATGCCCGGCATTCACCGCTCTTTTACAAGGGTATCGCGCCTGCTCACCCGAGACAGAGGAGGATATAATGAAGGCCAGTGTAGTAGTTTGCAGCATCCTACTGTGTTCAAAGGTGCCTGTCATATCAAAAGTACTTTATAATGGAAATAAAGGTAATCTTTCCAGCCCTTTGAAATAGAACTTGGCTGTTCTTTTCCTGTTGGCTGAAAGGGGGATGGACGGAGAAAGAGGGGAAATGAAACAGACGTACGAGGCTTGAAGTGAGGTGCGGTAGTCTTGCAGGTCAGAGCGCTTGGCTGAAGAGGTGTTTGACATTGAAATGATTGCACGGTGTGCGGTTTTCGTGCGTGAGTGTGTTTTGATCAACGCTCGCGCTTCAGCCAAGCATGGTGGTTTGCGGAAATGCTGTTAACACAAGAGTCTTCTACACTTTTGCTCTCAGTGTCAGAAGCTCAAACGTCGACTGATGACAAACTCTTTAAGAGGGTCTTTTGATTCCAGACAAGGAGTGATGCACTTATCTTCCACACCCGGTTTGAGCCGCTGTAAAGACGCCTAACGTGCCGTATATTCTTATGATTTATTAAGGACATGCGGCATGCAGGTGGAGATCAAGACCGCTCTGTGTATCCTTTCATTGCTTTGTGTTCACATTCCTAATCTAGCATTGTGTAGTTTAGCATGTTTGTACATTAGGCCGCTGGGACCCGCTACCTACATGCAGTTTCATTCAGATGCAATATTAATGGGTGGATGGTGGACGACGTGAAACAGCGCTCCCTAAAAGCATCTTCATGCCGCAAGGCCTCGTGGGAAAAAGACGTGTTAGTCATCTGCCGCTTTAAAAAGCAATTCTAATGAAAGACGTGATGAAAAACTATGCGGCAGGACTGTTCAGGCCGATTGTTTATATTTGTGCTTGTTGTGGATTTTTTTTTTTAGAGTCACATAATAGAATAGAATTAAATGTAAGGTTAGAAATGGGATATTTTAGCCAAGAATCAAAATGTCCCCATGTTTTCCCCCTCAAGGCATCCTAACTGAATATGACTTTCTTCTTGTAGAATAATGCAGTCGAAGTTATAATACCACGTATCATTTTAGGGGGAATGGGCGTACATTTTTTTAAGCTCCAAAAAGTGCATCCATCCGTCAAAGAACTGCCCGACACGACTCCGTAGTCTTAACAAAGGTCTTCTGAATCAATGAGTTTGTTTAAGAGAAATGTCCATATTGACAGCGCTATTAACATTGATGTCAAGCTTCCGTCATCCCTCGGATGCGCTTGAACCTGAGGCTTGTTTTTCCGGCAATTGCCGGTGACAAAAGCTCCCACGCAGAGGAGACGGCATCTTATTGGAGCAAAACGAAAAATGCTGCGTCGTCACCAGAACTGTGTCATTTGTTGAAAAACAAGTCATATTCAGTTAGTATGGCTTGAGGGTGAGTAAAACATGGGGAAATTTTGTTTCTTGGCTAAATATCGCTTTAAACATGATGATTATTAAAATGATTTCTTAGTTTTTTTGTTTATGAACCAAATTACTATCTTAGCATAACATATTATATTTTAAGGAATGGTTCACAGAAAAATACCCTATTTTTCAGCAAAATACCCTATTACTGTCATTTTACAAAACCTTATTCGTGCTACATAACTTTACCTTGTTGACATATTCAATCATCAGAATTAGCAATAACCGCAATGTTTTATCCATTAAAAACACTGTACATGATGAATATGATAAACAAATGAAAGAGGAAGTGAAAACATAGGGTTTTACAGTCTATTAAATTCATTTTATAAAGGGCTTTCTTGTTGTGGCCTTAAATGTCTCCAGGACAAACATTTCGTTTTGAGTGAGTTTAAACCGCAAATGTAATTTTAACGCAGCACCTTCAGTACATAAGACAAAACCCACTTAATAAACTCATAGAGAGGCATGATGTCGCTGGACACACTTAAAGCTCTACATATCTTAAGGCGAAGTGTAATATGTGTTTGTGGTGGGTTATTGTTATTTAAACGCCCTGCAGTGGTGATAGGGGTTTATTGACTTCTTCTTCTTGTCCCGTGTTTAATTGAGCAGGTTAGGCGTGCGGAGAGCAGGTGTGCTCGTGAGGTTTCGAATTAAAGCGAATCTACATTCATCTGATCGCGGCCTGCGCAGCACCTGTACTGCACTTATAACGTTCACGTGTTCTTTTATTAAAACCAAATTGCGACTACTCACCAAGGAAAGAAAAAGAAGGTTTAACTTGAACAAGGAGCCTGGCAGAAGATCTGTGAGGAGGAAAGCATTTCCTCTGTTATCCACCAATTTCTGAATCTTCCAAAAGCAGAACGGTGCCAAGTGACATCTAAAGTCTCATTTTTCATCGTACACAAACTCGTCACGGTCAAAGTAGAGAGAAGAACAAAATCTAACATTATCTAGCGGTTGTTTGTAAAAATAAAACAGGTCCGGAGTGGCAACAGCATTGATTTTCCTGCCAAAACATAATCTTGTTTTGCCATCGTAATTCTGAGGTTGACGTCAGAACGCTGCGCTTTTTTGGTCCGAATGCTGCCAAGTAATGGTGTTTACCCCCCAATCTGCAGATAGTCACCATGACAACGTAAACTACAATTAGAGAAGCATAATCCCACCTTCAAACATGTGCATACTTCATTACCTCAGCAGAGAGGAAGCATTAGAAACCAAAGAGTTGGAGTTCACAGCCAAGCCTCAAATCTAAACCCGACTGTTTTCGTCAGTGAAATAAAATTACACAGCGCAGCTGTGCGAACGGTCCTCAGCGACCCTGAAATTAAAGAATCGTTCGGGGCTAAATATTTGAGAACAAGGGGGCGGATGAAAGGCTGACGTAACTCTTAGCTAGCGGAGAGATAAATATGGTTTGGAAAACATGTCTTGATTGAGACATCTTCTGGATTAGAGGTTTCGCCAAGTAAATAAATAATTGGTGGCTCTGCCGACGAAGCATTTCGTAAACTGCTGTCAGTTTCTCTGACAGCACGAGGGCTTGATCACGCTACCCTTTAAATGCGTTTCTATCCCGGCTTTCCCCGTGACAACAAAACAGAAAAGCAACTAAAAAGTCGAGCCTCTGTTCCCCAGAAGCCCACCGCAAACACCATTTACTCCCCCCGCCAGCCGTGTTAACAGAAAAACTTCATTTGGCACGTATTGTTAAAATTTTTATTAATGCCAATTTGTGTCACTCTGACAGGGCTCTTCTGGTGAAAACATCCAGGCCTTGTACAAATCTATCACTCAAGTTGTCAGAAAAATTTGTTCTCATGCAATATGGATAGGCTGTGTGCTGGCGAAGGAACGGGAGAGAGACGAGAAAAAGGAAAGACAGGTTTTGTGTTTGGAGACTTCTCCATAAAAGGGGTCATGCTGTTCGTATCGGGAAACCCTGAATGGCAAACAAAATGTTTTATTTAGCGTACCTAAGTGTTGTTTGCTTGACGTGTACCTGCTTTATTCTTTCCTCCTGTATGTGAGTCGCTCTGTATCCGTCACTCATTCCCTGTAGCCCTTTGGCATGCTATTAAACACCAGTGTCATATGAAAGGATGGTAAACTCACGTTGACAAAGTTCCGTCTACATTGAATACTAGGCGGTCATGAAAGCGAACTACAATTACTCTTTAAAGTTGAATAAACAACTATTCTTATACTTGTGATAAATTTATTTTAGAATTACATGAGCAGATGTTAGACTAGATGCATTATTGTAAAAAATCACGTTTTTTTTAACAGTGTGTTTAAAACCTTTTTAAACATTACGTGTTCATGTCATTTATAAAATATAATCTTTTCATTTGTATGTTACATTTTATTTATTTAAATGCATTGATTTGTTTACCACTAAATGTCATGTAAAAACTTGCTTTGCCACATTCCATCTTGCTCTACATTTCAAAAAGAACCATTACAAACTTTTCTCACGTCGCTAAAAGGGATTATGGGTAATATTAGACAAAAAACGTATCACTTCTGACAAAGTAGACAAAGTAAATTATCACTTCTGTCCTTGTAAAACCTTGCATCTCCATATTTCATAATACCAAAAATTTGACATGAATCATTGAGCACTTTTCCAGCATCATGCCGAATCGTTCTCGTTGCTTATTCGTTCCACTCCGTGCCGATCCGGCCCAGACGTTACCTTGTTCCACCGCAGGGCTGATAACCGAAATCTTTAGAATGTAAACACAAACACGTCAAGACTCACGCGCTGCATTGGTCACGCAAAATACTGAGCTAACGCCTCTGCGCGCATTCTATTTGCATACAAAAAAAAGAATTAGAGCCGAGAACATTTTGTGATCGTGGCATGTCGAGCCTCGATCGCGTGGGATCATAACTGTAACCATTCCAAACCGAGATTAGAACGGTTTGGTGCAATGGTGGACAAGCACTAATTTTATTAGTCTTTAAGTTTTGAAAAGTGCTTTAGTATTTAAGTACTGTGCTCTTTACATTTTGTGCAAAAGAATGAATTGGGACATCGAAAGGGTTTCGGAAGGACATCAACGACATGAGAACCATTAAAGATGTTATTACACAACAACAGTTATTATTTTATGGAAAATAAACAGATATTTACTTTATTCCTTTCGAGGTGAAAAATAATGTTACTTTGTTTTTCATATAATTTTCCACTCCAAGTGGTTGACCAGCTATGACAAGAGTGAACAACATGAATACCAGTTAAACAAAAGTTGGCATTTGAACAAGAAAATACGACGACAAACAATGGATTGTAATTATATGACATCAAGCAAAAGAAACAGAAATAGAAGGTATTCACAAAGACTTTCCTCTTTAGAAGAGGTCATTAATCATGGAAATGTTGCTTTGGTTATGTTCTCCACTCATGGAGTGACATATCACTGCTCTTCCTGCTTTTTTTAATTGTGGCCGCACAACCCGCTGTGCCATTGGCTGCAGGGCTGAGGGACAGTAAGGAGGAGGTGGGGCTCTGGCGGGGTGCCGCTCGGCGAGTCCAAGCGCTGTTTCTTTCTCTTTCTGACCATTAACAACATCCCCCTACCAACAACACAGACACACACACACACATATCACGCCATGTGTTAACACTCCCAGACAAAAGGTGAAGGGGTAAGTAAACCTGGTTACTCCTCTAGTTCTCCTCTATATTTTCAGCCACTTTTTAGAGATTGAATGACAAGGGTGGTAAACAAAATGCGTTACAGTCAACTTGCTGGTTTTATGAATCTCAAATTTAAAAGGACAGAATAAGATCACAAACAGATTAAATGAAGAGCAAATAGAAACCTTTGCTTAGCTCTCGTGCATCTATCTTGTGAAAAAAGACCTAGAAACAAATGTCTCCATTAGAGTTTCAGAAGAGATGTCAACAGTGTCACAAACTGAGCTCAGAATTGCCAAATCTCTATACAATCTACATTTATGGTACAGTTTTATATTATTTATGTATTTCTTTGTTTAACTTTTTTTATTCATAAGTTGATGCTTCAATGAAACACAGCTGTGAACTCATCAAATCTCCTGAGCTTTGAAAAAGCAATCTCTTAAAGGAATAGTTCACCTTCAAAATGAAAATTCTCAATTTATTTACACACCCTCTTATCGTTTTAAACCTCTTTGTCTTTCTTTCTTCTGCAGAACACAAAAGAAGATATTTTTTAAATGTTGGTACCAGAAAACCGTTGGTCCCCATTGATTTGCATTGGTTTTGTGTCCACAATAGAAGTCAATGGGGACCAACGGTTTTAGGGTACCAACATTTTTCTAAATATCTTCTTTTGTGGTTTGAAGAAGAAAGAAAATCACACAGGTTTAAAATGATAAGAGGGTGAGTAAATGATGTGATCATTTTTATTTTGAAGTCGAACTATTCCAGAAAAAATGCCTTTAGGATACTATTCAGAATTTGTATTTTTTGGTAAACTGCGCCTTTAAATATGTGTACACATACAAGTGTATATAATGAAGAGTGTTTTAAGATTAGCCCATGGATGCAAGAACAACATCTGGAAGGTAAGATTATAACCGATATGTGACTATATAGACAGTCTCCATGCACACACACGAGACAGTTGAAACTGATAACTGTGTCAATACCCCCCTTCTAACTTCAGAATTGTAAGAGAGAGATTAGAAGAGGAAGAAAAGAGATAAGAGCGATGTAGAAAGAGCATGGTTCAATCAGGACTTTCTTAACAATATTTACCAGCACATCTCACTGCCAGAATCATTTGAACACCGACTGAAGTCCATATCCCAAGGCAGGGGGGCAACTTTCACCCTTAGGGCAAAAAAGCATCATTAACATTATTATTGTTTGAATTCTCTTTTTCCCCCTTTCGTTCTCTCGCTTGCAATAATTCAAAGGCATCATATTTATATGCCCATCCTATTGAGTGTATAATTTCTATAGAGCTTGCATATGCAAATACGTAGGGGTTTCAAACACTAGAAAACACATAGCCTATGTGCAATTATGTAAATTGTATTTTGTTATTCATGCCGTTATTCGCTTGCATATTCGTTCATGCATTCATTTGCGGTATTAATGCCTCCTGGAACTGTAACGGAGGGCTGTAGGGCTCCTTCCACGGGATCATACGCTGAGACAATAGATTCAGAACCGAGACTCGCACGCACACATCACCGCTAACTTGACTGGCTGGATTTGACAGGGAGTGAGAGAGAACGGATCGCCTTTAAAGTGACACGGGCGCACGCGGGGGGAGAACATGAGAAAATGACACAGTTTCTCCAGAATGTTCCTTTCTTCTTTTCACTTATTTCTTTCAGATAAGGAAGTGTCCACATCTGGCGTTACACAGTGTTATTCTCAAAAATGTAAACAGCTTTTGGAGAAGGCACCTGCTGGCCCGTCATGTAATGATGAAAGAAACAGCTGAGCTGGAGGGCCTCTTTTTTGTGTCTTTTTTTAAGATCACATGTTTTGTTTTGAGTAGAAATCCAATCTTGCATACGCATAAAAAATTGTTTCAGCACGATGCACTTAAACTTCAGTGGTTTATTTATTCAAGAAAAAACTTCATCTGCTAATCCTTTCTGCAATACAATACGGTTTAAGTTTTTTCTCAGTTCCCTTTGACACTTTATTCGCTCTTCCATCTGAAGCAGCCACAGCATGCTCTGTGTTCGGCTAAACTGCGTAACAAATTCAAGAGAATAGCAGCAGTCAAAAACACACCGCAGACTCCCAGCAGAAAAATAATCTTTCATAATTTACGATGCCTCATGGGTCTTGACTAGGCGGCCCGAACACTGGAACATCTCTGATGTTGTGGGTGTAGTGGATATGGATTTAGAATGAACAATTTAAACATATTTGTAATTACAAAAGAAGAAAATGTATATGTGAACATTTGTTTGCAAATGAGGACTGTTTCAAAATAAGTCTTAACCTCTTTTGGCTGTTCATGTTAAAAAAAGTGTAGATTATTTTCATGGTTATTATGTAAGGACAATAATTTTTCAAAAATTAAATGTAAAATATAAGTTATTGATTTTTCTTAGCACAAAATTAGTGAAACCAAAGATATAGATATAGATCACTTTGGAGGATGTCAACACTGCTCCATCAGCACTTCCGTTTACATTTTCTTATATATATATATATATTTTTTTATCTTACATGTATAATTCAATTTTAAAGATTTTTGTTTAACATTTTGATTTGGTTATAAATTATAATGATAAATGAATACATTTTTTCATGCGTTTCTGCAGTATTAAATCACAGAAACAGGAAGTTCTTCTTGACTAGTGTTGTTTACGTCTTCCGTAGTGGTTTATATATATACTAATATCTTAAATAATAATAATGCCTTCAAAATTTAATTTTATTATTTCAAGTAGGGTTAAACTTGTGACAAAACAACTTCTAAAGAATATGGAAATGTGTTTTTCCCCATATTGCCTGAATGGTAAATCAGAAAGACCTTATTTATATTGATCTGTATGCTATATGGTTCATTAGCATATGTGCTCCTTCCCAAAACTTCCAGAGATTGAAACACTGTAATAAAAGCAAGCATTTAGCCATTAACTGCAGAGATATTTCCAGTATAATAATGCTGACGGTGAGAAAGGCATAGCATGATATTGTAGTATCAGATATTACAAATTGTCAAATATTGCTTATGCTCACATGGATATCTTAATTGCAATGACTTCATTCGCAAGCTTAATGAGGGCCGAGGCAAGCTTTTCTTCACTTATGGGACAGATTGAATTACTCTCTGCCTTTCCATCACTCATCCACACATAAACACCCTTTTTACCTCGCTTAAACACCAAACAGTCATATATAGATCATTTCATCAGAGAGATAATGACCATGAGGGAGAAATAGCAATAAGCTGGCTTTTCATTAGAACAATTCCTTTAATTGCACCTCTGGCTTCTATCTTATCCTTCTGGTCTGCTTTGTGAAGTTCACACACAGTGAGTTTACTATTTAGAGTTTCAAAGAGAGCCACAATCTGTACAATGACAGAAACGCGCGTTACGGGCTCCACCCTTAAAAACACAGGCACGTTTTTAGCAAGGAGAATAGTTTTCTGGTACCTAAGATATAAACTCAATAAAAACTTGAAGATATATAATGGTTCATGTAAGCTTGGTGAGCATTTTGGACGCAACGAAAATAAGCCACACACAAAGCAGACCACATACAAATACACATGTGAAGACTAAAAATGAATCATTCTAAATGAACGGTCTGGTGTAGGAAAAACTCAATTTAAAGTTAAGGAAAGTTTACATGATAGAATAGTCTTACCTCAATGTGTTTACATGATAGAATAGTCTTACCTCACTGCTTTACGAGTCTTAAAAGGATAGTTGACCCAAAAATGTAAACGTCTGTCATTAAACTATTCACTCAACTGTATATATAGATATAACATTGCATAGAAAGATATTTGGAAAATGTTTGCAACCGCCATAGTATAGGAAAAATTTCAATGGTAGTCAAAGATCCCCAGAACTGTTTGCTTTCCTAAATTCTTCAAAATATATTTGTTGTGTTAAATTGGGAAAATGACAATAACATTTGAATGAATGAATGTATGAATACAGTGGATGAATGAACGAACGAATGAATGAATACATGATTGAGTGAGTGAGTGAGTGAGTGAGTGAGTGGGTGAGTGAGTGAGTGAGTGGGTGAGTGAGTGAGTGGGTGGGTGAGTGAGTGAGTGAGTGAGTGAGTGGGTGAGTGAGTGAGTGAGTGGGTGAGTGGGTGAGTGAGTGAGTGAGTGAGTGATTGAGTGGGTGAGTGAGTGAGTGAGTGAGTGAGTGGGTGGGTGGGTGAGTGGGTGGGTGGGTGAGTGAGTGAGTGAATGAGTGAGTGAGTGAGTGAGTGGGTGGGTGGGTGAGTGAGTGAGTGAGTGGGTGAGTGATTGAGTGGGTGGGTGAGTGGGTGGGTGGGTGGGTGAGTGAGTGAGTGAGTGAGTGAGTGAGTGAGTGAGTGAGTGGGTGGGTGGGTGGGTGAGTGAGTGAGTGAGTGAGTGAGTGAGTGAGTGAGTGAGTGAGTGGGTGAGTGATTGAGTGAGTGAGTGAGTGAGTGAGTGAGTGAGTGAGTGAGTGGGTGGGTGGGTGAGTGAGTGAGTGAGTGAGTGAGTGAGTGGGTGGGTGAGTGAGTGAGTGAGTGAGTGAGTGAGTGAGTGAGTGAGTGAGTGAGTGAGTGAGTGAGTGAGTGAGTGAGTGGGTGAGTGATTGAGTGGGTGGGTGGGTGGGTGAGTGAGTGAGTGATTGAGTGGGTGGGTGGGTGGTTGAGTGAGTGAGTGAGGGATTGAGTGGGTGTGTGGGTGAGTGAGTGAGGGATTGAGTGGGTGTGTGGGTGAGTGAGTGAGTGAGTGAGTGAGTGGGTGAGTGGGTGAGTGGGTGAGTGGGTGAGTGATTGAGTGGGTGGGTGGGTGAGTGATTGAGTGGGTGGGTGAGTGAGTGATTGAGTGGGTGGGTGAGTGAGTGAGTGGGTGTGTGGGTGAGTGAGTGAGTGATTGAGTGGGTGGGTGAGTGAATGAGTGAGTGAGTGAGTGAGTGAGTGATTGAGTGGGTGGGTGAGTGAGTGAGGGATTGAGTGGGTGTGTGGGTGAGTGAGTGAGTGAGTGTGTGATTGAGTGAGTCGATGGGTGGATGGATGGATGGATGGATGGATGGATGGATGGATGGATGGATGGGTGGGTGGGTGGTTGAGTGAGTGAGTGAGTGACTGAATGGATGGATTAATTAATTTATACAGGTTTGGAACAACTTGAGGGCTGAGCAATTTAAAGAAAAACTTTTTGGGTGGCTTATCCCTTTAAATATTTCAAAAAAGATTTAAACAATATATTGTTCATAGTGACCTTGTCCCTACTAAAAAGAATAAATCACAAATGCACCATAATATATGTTTTTTAAAGTGGCAGAATTTTTATATTTACTGAACCGTTTTTTGGTGAAGTGCACAAACATACAAAAACCATCTTGTAGCATACAGTATTTGCTTACTGCAAATATTTGCAGTAAATATTTACTAATATCTTCAACTACAATCACCAATAGCTAGAATGACAAAAACTCCAAGATTAACACTTTGGCATCTTTCTCTCCCCTGAAGCTCTACAGGGTGAGTTCTTATCTTCTGTCTTCACACTGTGACTGAACGCTATTGATTTAAAGCATGTTGCCATTTAAATGATAATTAGGACAGGGTTACAGGTTAGGCTAAGATTCGTTTGAACATCTGGATGAGGGTTCCTCAAGGACAACCTAAGCAGCAGGACTTGTGAACCTCTCCGGGCCGTGGTCCATTATATAAATTATCTAATTAATTCCAGCGCCCTGATGCATGCCAGTTCAGTGGCCACCAAACCACACAGGGAAAACCATCCAACAGTGGACAGATAATATAAGGCTAACAACTTTTAATCGGTTGCAACAGAGAAATTGTGTATTAAATGTCATTACGCTGCGCCAAGTCTATACAGACGGCTATAAATGTGATTTATCCAGTTTAGCACAATAATCCATTTAGGAGTCTATCTATTATGTCAAATTCAATTGATCTGATTGATCTAACTAAATATATGGTAGTCACCAAAACACAATGCTCTCTCTAAAAGTAAAAAAACTGACGACAGTGTCGCTTTCATTTTGCTAATATTATTGCGGTATTAAAAACATTTAAAAAATATGTAATATATGTGACACATAAGTAAACCCACAATATTGAAATAAATAAACCAAGATTATTTCAACACATTTTACACAATACAAGGTAAAAGGCTTTAACTGTTTATATTTTATTTAACATAAAATGTATGAAAAATGTGGATTAAAGACCGCTAAATTTGTTTATTGGACCCATTTGACTCTCATTTAAGTGTTACAGAAAAGGTTCTAAACACAAAATACTGCAAAAGGTGAACATGAGCAATAAGGGGAAAGTGAGGCATGAACAGACTGGGAAAGCAAGCGGAAATAAGTCTTATCACATTTTATGTAAACATATTGTTTGCATGTCACGATATAAATGAACAAACTAAACCGTTTGTGAACGCTGCATGCAAATACACAAGTCAGATATAAATGAAAGCGTCTGGAATGTAGACAGACAAACAATGCAAATATTGCCCTCTTGTGGCTCCCCATCACTGCCAAATGCCGTTGTCATTTTGGCTGGGTAACAGAGGACAGACCCTGCATCCACTTTTGGGATCTGAGAACAGCACAATATGCAAGTGTTTAGATCATCTGTCAACGTTACTGATATAGTTACGAAATGGCGAATATGATATCGGTACAGCTGTTAGATATAAACTTCAAGCTTATTGGACAGACTATGTACTTCTGATGTGTTGAAAAATGTCTAATGTCTAAATCAAATCCTATGGGAAAAAAGATTTTTAGTGGCTCTTGTTGAAATGATATTAGAAGGGAAACATATTTTTTCATTTAGCTTAGTTGGTAGAGCATTGCCTCAGCAACGCAAGGGTTGTTGGTTCGATGCTTATATAACACACATACTTATGAATACAAATGTCCAGATTTACAGATATTTATAGAAGCGTCTGCCAAATACATAACTCAATGACTTTCTTTTTTCTGCAGAACACAAAAGATATTTTGAAGAATGTCAGTTACCAAACAAGTTTTCCGCCCATAGCACAAAAACACTGCGACTCAAAATATCTTGTTCACATACAGGTTTTGAATAACACAAGGATGAATAAATGATATAATTTTTATTGAAATGGCATCAAACTTCTCTCTAACCTCTACAAAGTCACTCACAGTGTTTTAATTTATTTGCAACTTAATTTTGATGGACAAAGGTCTGCATTCAGCTCCGAACAGGTTTATCTATCCAGGATATTAACCTTGACCCACTGAAACGCTCCTCATCCTGGGGCCTTGGGTCCCACGCCATACATTTTTATGCCCTTAAGAAGCACGCTTCGGTAACAGCTACCATACAGGCTGTCCCGTCGCTCGCGGCTCTTTAAACTCATCTTAATTGTCGCATGGGAATCGACGACAGGCACCTTAATTGATCTGACCTTTAGCTGTGCTTTTTAATTTCCAATCGCCTTTCATTGTTCCATCTGCCACTTTTGAAACGACATCTGGTTAACTGTACTTTACTGGGTGATCTCTGCACGGTTATTTTTAAAACCCAATGTATGCTTCAACAGATGTTAGTTTTTATAGACTCGGAATGCAAAACTGCGTCTGCCATAGATCCCCGAGCAATTCAAATATTGACACCAGGAATTACAAGCCTCTTGGCCGCCGGTGAACTCCGCTATTATGTGGAGGCTTCTTATTTTTGCAACCTATTAGCAAACATCAATTCAGACTCTATTTTCTCTCATCATATGGTATAAATAAAACATAAGCCTGCTGTTTATAAAGCGATAAACATTTTTTTCAGCGCAATACTCATTTTAACAAATACGACTGCTGTCAGCAACAAAAGCAGACAAATTGCCTGAATAAATAAGATGCCGTCGGAGAGAAGATTAAAATATGCTTACTGTAAAACAATTTTGTTGTCTGTCGGAAGGTCGTACAGCAGAATATCATAACGGGGCCGGTCGTGTACAGTTATGTCTCAGAGATGTTATGGATTATTGTTGTCGATGTGTAAATAAGCAGTTCTGCCTTGAAGCCTTTTAATCTTGAGCGCTACTGTAAATAAGATGAAATATGTAAATAGAAAAAAATGTAAATAGAAGCAGACAGACAAAATGCTGATCTTACAGCCTCCGTCTGCAAAATCAGCAATGACCATTAAGTGTTGCATGTCTCACACTTGGAAGCTAACTGTTCTTGGCACATACAGGTATGGGGTCTCTGATCATGGGGTCTTTTCACATCTTCAGCGTTGGGGTACGGCGTTATCTCTATTACACAATCAAATCATTTTTAAAGAGAAAGTTCACCCAAAAATGAAAATTCTGCATCATTTACTCACCCTTGTAATAACCCCTTTGATTTTCTTTCTTTTACAGAACACGAAAGAAGATATTTCGAAGAACGTTGGTAGCCGAACAACGCCGGTACCCATTTACTTTTATATGGACACAAAACCAATAGGTACCGTCGTTGTTCTGTACCACATTCTTCCGAATATTTTTTTTGTGTTCTGGAGAAGAAAGAAATTCATACAGGTTTAAAATGACGAGAGGGTGATAAATGATGACAGCATTTTATTTTGGGGTTGAACTGTCTCTTTAAGGGGTGCAAAGGTACTTTATTTTGAAAAGTGAAGAACAATATTCACTGTACATTCCTGTTTCTCACAAAGCACACAGTTACAATTTCAACACTTGTGGTCTGCAAGCTACATATATTGCCAAATGAACAATTTATAAATATCCAACATATATGTAAAGCACCTATGTAATGTTAAAGTAACACAATAATGTAGTTCATCAGCATGCTAGTCAAAAGTTTCCCTGTTTACATCACTGTCCCGCTCCACATTCTCATATGCCCCTATGATGAAACTACAATGAGTCCTTGGATTCCACAAACTGTCTTTCACATCCTCACACGACGGTTTGTCGATTTTTACATCCCCGCTTGAGAACTTAATCGCCTGCCTTTACATTTTCCGATAGATAAATTTACTAAAGCACGTATTTTCACGGGCACGACTGTACCTTGAGGGTGTTAAATTAATGGCATATAATTGACTTATTAAATGCTTATTGATTAGCAAGTTCTTAGGTGATGAGGAGACAGGAAATGGCCACTTTTGCACATGAAAAAGTGCCCATCTTATTCCATCCTGCATCGCCACCGTAACAGAGGGGTAATGTCTCTCCTTTCAAGCATAAACCTCACAATATTAATGGTAAAAACGATGACAAAGATAAGGAATACCTTTGAAGATATTAAGGCTGTCAAATCATAAATCCCGGTTAATTGCATCCAGAATAAAAGTTTGTGTTTACATAACATACGTCTGCATATTCATTTTGTATTTGTAAACACAAAAACATACATATAATGTTTATATGTATTATATTTACCAATAATTGAAATTATGTATAAAGGTTTTTTTATTTTAAAATTTTCCTTATACGTGTTTATAAATGAACAAATAATATTCCCAATACACCGACATATATTATGTAAACATATATCATCAATTATTCTGGAAGCGATTACTTGCCATTAATCGTTTGACAGCCGTAAAATATATATTACTGGAAAGAAAATATTAAGATATTTTGCTAAAATAATCTTGTTTAAAAGGATGTTTGACTGGAAAACAAGACAAAACTCACTCCGAAATTTTTTTTTCATGCAGCGTGATCCTGAGACAAATGTAAATGAATCTAACAAACATATTTTCCTACATTAGACTGGGATGTAACACCTGCGAATTGAAACACAACACAAACTGGTCATGGTCTTTAGTCTCCGACACAAATGTAAATACAGAACAGGTTAATTCCCTATGAGAGCCTTGTGTTTGTGTGTGTTTCAGAGCAGAGAGACTTTGACATGTTTCCTTGCTCAAGGTCAGAACGGCGGCACTCTCCAGCCGTTGATGGACATGCGCGCTCCCTCCAGAGCGCGTTTGCTTGTGTGCGTGTTCACCCCAGAACATCTGTTCACCAACAGCCCTGACCGCTCTGCTCTGACACCACCCTCGGCTTGATCGTACCACCCAATTCCCTCTCCGGGGCCAGATGGCAGCCCACTCCCTCATACCTTTCTCTCTCTCTCTCTCCATCTTACTGGAAGTGCTTCTACCCAAGCAGCCACCCGCCCCACAGGTATCGCCCCAGGCCTGAGCCCTGCCACTCACTGTTGACCAGCCTCTGGTGACTTCCGCGGTCCCTTCTGTCAAAAGACAAATTGTTCGACAGCCTGAGCTTTTATGAATTCAGCCTCGAGGTCTAGGGCTTGGGAAAATAGGTTAAGGAAAATCCTTGGCCTTCGCTATTCAACTTTGAGTCAAAAGTCAGGATTTTTTAAAAGTTGAGTTTGAACAGGTAAACCGTCAACAAGGCAAGCTGGAGTTTGCGGATCAGACTGACCTCACAAATGGCAATTCACCTTCAAGTCACTGAGCTGTCAATAATAAAATATCTTTCTAGAGCAAAAAAGAGAAACGAAAAGGATGGACAATCACATTTTTGATCAATATTTACAGGATGCTACCAGTTCATAATCCAGCATATACAAAACATACATAACTAACTATCGCAAAATTAACGCAACATCACTTCTGATAAATATAAAATAAAACTATTATGATAAAGTAAAAATAAAGTATTTTGATATCAATTCAATTTGTAATGAAACAAAGGTCACAGATTCATTTTTTAAACATTGTAGATGACATCATGAGGTGTCATGGCTGCTTAACCCAAGATTACTGTGAAATACTGCGCTTAAATATCAGTCTGTTTTCATCAAAAACAAATCTAAATACAGGGATCATCAAGCGTATACATTTTGCTGACACTTGGGGGTTTTATCAAGCGTTAAGGTAAGTCACATTGTGCTGTACACTGTATTGAATTCACCCAACCGGATATTCATTTCATTATCATCAACCTTTTGTGTTCCACAGAAGAAATGAACTTTTTATGGCTTTTAAACGACCCGAGGGCGACTAAATGATTAGACTTGTATGAACGATATAGATAGACAGACAGACACCACAGATAGATGGATGGATGGAAGGATTCATTTTATGAACTACTAACAATATTTCTAATAAATTTCAAATAATAATATTTGCATTTATTTGCAGAAAAGGAGCTGGAGAAACAGGTCAAAATAACAGAAAGATGCTCTGCATTTTGTCAGACCTCATTTAAATACTACGTTCAAAGAAAACAAGTTCAGTTTTAAGCAATACAACAGTAATATTTGTACATGTATTTAGATAAAGTTTGAAATGTACTTTTATGACCATCTAAATTTTGTCAAATGACTTCTTTGTCACTCCTGAGGTTTTATTTTGCTAAAATTGAACAGACACTGGACTGGAATGGATATAATACATCTAGAACATTTGGAATGGTCTCTTGAATACCTGTATATAAGAAAACTACTGTTAAAATACACACATCAATTACAGTTCATAATTCTCTAGTTCTTACAGCCAAAAAACAAACACACATTTATTTGCATGCAGTTGGTGCAGAATCTGTGTAGTTTGCGACAGTACACGTGTAGCTGAGGCCTGCCGAGAGGGAATTTGGGTGCGCTGCCCTCTTCTAAATGCTCTGGTAACCACAGATGAGGCGCAGGAAAAGAGGGGGCATCATTAAGTGGCCACAACATGAATCTTTTTAATTACTCAGCCTCGCTTTAGCCGTTAACTAGAAGGGAAGCCTCTACTGATAATCCGTGTAATTGGACAATGGGCCTCTCTCATTCAATTATTGATCAGCGACTCTGTTAGTGTGGTGATATGTTGCGGTGCTTACTAAGACCACGGGTCTGTTTAATCTACTGTAAGGACTATATACATCTTTATTTGAATTACATGCGCCCGGCTCACTCATAGACATATGCAGTAAATATGTGCACGCAGGCAATAAATTCCTCGCATTGCAGAATTCACTTATTGTCTCTGTATTGTCGTACCGAGAGGTTTTGAATAATCCTGCTCTGACGCAAGCGAAAAGCATTGATGGTTTCATTGGAAATTCAGGGCCGCTGTTAATTAACCCTACTTACAAAATCCACACCTCCAGCTACTGCCATTATCATAACCGTTCCCAAATATGCCCCTTTTAATTGCTATACAATTAATTCACTCAAATGAATATTTCCCGGGCAAGAAGTCATTCTAAAATGAAAGGCTTTTTCAAATCATTCCACATAAATACAGATAAATACACTAATGTTTCACTGGAAGTCAATGTGGCATGAAAATTATTCCAGCGTGCTTCAGCAGCGAGGGGAATGGAGCTTCTGTTAATGAAAGCCTTCGCTTAAAGCCTTATGAAAAAGACACACATGTAGTGTGAAGACACATTTCTATTGCTACCAAACATATTTTCATCTACACAAAAAGCAGGATGAAGTATTATGAGACTTTCGGTAACATTCATGAATAACAACAGATCATATTTGATAGAATACTGTATGCGCACAATCAACAAGATCTGTTCTTTGCAAAGACAAAAGCTTCATTTGTCTCGCAAAACATATGCAACCCCACATACACGGATAGAAAACCTGCCATTGAAACGAAAACAGATATGATCCCCTTTTCCCAAACAAAAGTCCCATTAATTGCGGTCATTACTGCTTGAAATGTATTGATTTAAGCATTGCGTTATGTTGAAATAATGCAGAGCAAAAGCAATTTTTCCTGCTTTGCCTCCAAGCGCATTGTAATCAACAGATTGTTAGACATGCATTTTCCGAGCCTGTGACAATGGGTAATATATGGGGTCGATGAGAGTGTTCCTAATCCATCCATTGCTACAATTTATGAACTTATTATAATTGTATACACAAACATTGCGGTGATTTAGGTGACACAGTTTAAAGATGAAATCCGTTTATATTAAAAGGGGTGCTCACCCCTGAAGCATCGCACTGGCAACACCTTTCATCGCCTGCTTTTAACAACATGGTTATTGTTTTATTGATCAGGATTTTATTACATATTTGACACCTGTGTTATGTGTTAATCGAACGGCGTATAATTTTCTGTCACATATTACGACCGCAATTAATTTAATAACTATTATTTTTTGCACGTTTCTGTCTGAGCGCGGTTTGTGGAGGAGTGGGCCGTTTGTCTTGCTGGTATTGTCATTCACATACGGCCTCTTTCGGTGGGATGGTGCGTGACCCGAACAGAGGGGACGGAAATGGCCGACGCAGGCGCTCGACGGATTCACCCCTAATTATATCTTCTTCCTCGGCTTCCTATCCTTTTGTTCTGGGGAATGATATCACTATTAGTGGGGGCCATTCATTGACGCACAATTTCACCACTCTAGCCTTAAATGTTTCCATTTTATGGGAAAATTATACATGGCGGAAAGCCTGGCTGCTGTATACTTTGGTAATGTGACATTTTTCAGGGAAGGACAAGTTAACCTATAGGAAAAAATATAAAAAATCTGCCACGTGAACAAAAGTAACATTAATAACGTTAATTGCAGCTTTTCTCGCACCTGGGCTACGTTTATTGAAAACTACCGTGCAATGTCACTGTGCACTGTGCTTAAAATGTTTAATAATGCCCAAATCTGTATTCACACAGAAAAAGGGGAACTTCTTTTGGATTCAGATGAAATCTGCATGAGTACATTTGCTGAGGGTGGCAAAACTGTATCAGAAATATTAATTAATTTGTGCCTCTCGTTCTCTATAATTGAAAGATCTTATTAACCCACATATTAAAGGCAATGATGCTCTCTCAACCCTCAACACACAGACGGCACGTCGTGGACTGCATACTCTGTGGTGGCCTTGTCAGCAAATGCACTATTTGGTAAGAAGTTTGTCAAACTAATTTTCGATCTTATTGAAATCTTCACAGCGATTTTGTTCTTTCAGAATCAGATTCAAGACCTTTGCCATCCAAAGGTTTCTCTGACAACTAGAATAATTCCTCATCATGGTTATCAAATCCCAAATTGCTTTAAAAAAATCACATAAAGTCAAAATCAGGTGATGAGGACTGTTAAAGGCAGAAAGTCAATACTTTGTGAAGAAGTCAGCGGCAGTTATCACTAAACAAAGGCAGTTAAAGTGACATTTCTGTCAAATTTCTTTAATAGTCAAAGTGTCAAATGTTTTGACCAAATCCTTGTTATCTCCCACACGGTGCACATTTCACGAGTTCACACATCTATTCTAACGCCCCTTTAGACCGCCAGCGACAACCAGTGACAAAGCGAGGCGATATCATGTATTTCAATGGTAGCCTAGCATCATACAGCCACAGAAGCGACAATGACCGATAGCGACAGGAAGTGGGCGTGTCTAGCGACTCAACAAAGTTGAATTATGCTCAGTTTTATGCAAATGATGAGCGACTTTCGGGAGAAACTACCAATAGGTAGCACAGCAGCGGAGCTCACATCGGACGCATCTCGTCTGTTACTGTAAGGTTTGTTTATGAATGTTTCTAGGACAATCAAAGCTGGGAAACACGGGACAATCAAACACCTTCTAATGACCTGGTAGCTAGAGACTGGCAACGCACAGCAAACACCACATTTTTTGAAAACGGAAGCAGCTAGCGCCACAGTTTTCACAGTGTAACTACGGTTATTGCAATAAAGCACAGTATTAAAAAATGATTTTTTTAAACTATGCTAACACAAATTGTACTAAATAAGACAAAACATGGTTGCTATGTGAATATATACACAAAACGGTGCTAATCATGAATATGTATTTTCTGCAAACCAGTCAATAAGAATGTTATAGACATATGCAATAAATTACCGTGGTAAATATCAAAATGTTTTACATTTTTACAACTTTGAAATCAAAACTGAGAATCACTTAGAATCTGAATCAATAAGCAGAATCGAATCGTAATTTATCAAACCGGCACACCTCAATGACAATATACATGAGTTCTTTAGTCTTGTAACATTCATAAATCAATACAAGTTAACACGCCATAAAATTTAAAGAGACATATCTAACACCACTTTGGGTAGCTGAACATTTTACCAAAGTAAGCAGCTGGTAACACCGCAACCCTGAAACCGTTTAGTGAACAATCTGGCACATTCAAACCACAATTAAAACAACATTCGAGCACAACAGTCTAATGCAAGACATCAAACAGACCCCAAAACACTCTAAAAACGCTTCCTGTCAGAAAACATCAAACAATGAATACCAACTGTTGTGGACATTTACATTGCACTGTTTTACTTGTGTTAAGCAGTTTACCTCGAGCGATGAGTGTGAGAGACATGACATTACAGATACAGCGGGATAGGCTTCAGATTTTTCCCAATTAACCTTGTAATAAGACGTATCAAAGGCCTTATTAATGCGTTAATGAGAGAGATGAATTGACAGTGTAGAAAAACAGAATGAAGATAAGCCTGCAGCTGTACAAGATGGACCAGACTGAAAATGTAGGACAAAAGAGATCCTTACCAGCAAGGACACGCACACATAAAAAGAGTGAGGAAATACAAGGCTAGCATTGTGTTACCCTTGACTCTTAAAGTATATATGAATCAAGGAGCTTATTATCAGCTTGACACCATAAAGGAGTTGTTCTCTGCTCAGCACTACTTAGGGCTCACCTCATAATGTGCCTGCGCTTAAAGCCTATCATAATCTGTCTTACGCAATAACAACAAGACAATACTTTATTGAAAATGTCTGATGTCATATCATAATTGCACTAATGGTAAGAGCTTTCTTTGTGGGGGGGGGGGGGTTAAAGACACGATTTAACCGGTTTGGTCAGTTGTTTTCAGATGATAGAAGTCATAAAAAACTATTTTTGGGAATTCAGAATAAAATCCTCAGAAGGAGAAAAATCTTAGTAATAAAAGACAGATGTGATTGTACAAAATGTCCGAAAGGTTCATATGCTATTCAGACCGGACAATCCATATAGCGCTAGAATATCTACTTACCGCCAATACAGTATTGCCAGAAATATCAATAATTCAAAAATATTCGTCACAGATGATCATTTTGGCTTTGACATCTAATTAAATAAAAAACCAGAGAGGCAAATATACTGCCTTTATCTAATGTGGGACTGCCAAGAAAAGATAATCAGCTAATAGAAAAAAAATCTATTTAGTCGTTTACTGGGTTGAATAACTTCAAGGGTTTTCCGAGCCCCCCATCGGATCACCCTGGGAATTCCCAAGTGGAGAAACTGCCTTAGGAAAACTTCACTTTCTTTGTTTGGGAGAGAATCCCCAATAGATTTAAGTCATATACTGTTTAACTTCACCAAATCCAATTTGTCCCTTTTCTCATATTCCTGCGATATTTTGCAGTATTGCGAGGTCATTTATCTGTAGTCTTAATTGGAAATTCTGATATCTATTTTCACTGCCCTTGGAAAAGATCTCTGTCATTTTGGCTAGAATAAGCAGGCATAAAGGTCTGGTCACATAGCTGCCCAAATACTTCAGAAGGTCTTATAAGACCAGCAATACAAAAGAGCTCATAGGCCAGTCGGGTGATATTATAACCTTATTTCTCAATTAACTATTTATGTTAAAAACTCATTTGAATTAAATGTTTTTTATGTTTAGGCTCTTATTCTATCATACTATGCAGAAACCAGTACATCACTTTGTTTATTCCAGAAACATAACCACATCCTTTTTGCACAACTTTTGTCAGATTGTTTTGCAGGTTACACACACATTCGCTCTTTCAATTGTTTCAATCAAAAACGTTTCAAATCATCCATCATCATATACTGTAAAAATCATTTGGTGGACGAGGGTCTATGCTTATTGTTCAATTTACAGCAGCAATGGTTTTCAACAATAGATAATAAATTAATCCATTTTTGTCATTACGTATGACATATTTCATTACTGCCGGATAAAAAGATGGATTAGCTCATAAATAATTCACAAGTAGAGAATCTGGTTGCAGTGTATTTAATTATCAACTGCAATCAGAGTATGTCTTCATGAAAGCAAATTTGATCTGTTTTTTTATAAATCTAGCAGTGTAGAGCTATATTCCATCATTACATATTCCCAAATGACAAAATACACATATAATGTTTGTGAGAAGCTACATAACACAGACAACCACAAGAGACTGTGATACCATGTTTACCAAATCCAAGTTATTGATTTATTATTATAAGATAAACATAATAACTCAAAAATGACATGCTCTAAACTGTATCAATAATCAAACACATTTTCAACCAATGGTCTATGGGCTTGACATATGAGGCTCGACCATTGGTTGAAAATCTGATGCAACATTGGAAATTCTGCTGCAAAATTGTTTGAATGCTACCAAATTTCCAGCATATAACTTAACGGAAAACAAACTGTGATTGGTTGTTTTAGAGTCAGATGATTTCTCGATACAGATATAAAGCTGCTATATAAAGACCGTTTCTAGACCGGTCTGTGTTGGTTGATCGGCTTGGCTGTGTCTGTTAACAATTTACAGTTTATTAAATTTATGTTATTATTGATTTATATAATTATTTTATTATATAATAATTGCATTAAATAAATCATCTGTTGAATTCTGTTGTATGTTCATTTTATTAAATAAATCATTTGTTGAATGGGTCCTGTAGTTTTGTCAAATTTAAAGAAACCGTATGGGACAATGACATCTAGTGGTTGAGCTCGGTATCGCAGTCTATATTTAAAATATTGGGAAGGCAAGTTTAGCCAAGTAAGGGTTCTTATGGGTTTCTTTTGCTTGTTATCAGAAATAATCTACAGGCACTGCGTCCCATTTCACATACTATCTGTCCTAAATAGTATTCTGTACGTCTAGGCAACAACGACAACTTCTGTATTGCGTTAAGCCTGTGGCATACTTCTTTTTGTATGTGTCCGCGAGCGTACGCGTACAGCCAAACCCACAGCCTTGCAACGGATACATCCTTCGGCTCATACGCGTACACACGGGTTTTGACGCATGCACATTACGACATATTGCAATACCAATATAGGTTTTCTTTTACTACTTTGAATCGATGGTTCCATTCAGAAAGCTTCAGATGAATCACTCAACATTAACCTCAGTACTAACTTACTTGCCGTGGAAAATATTTACACACGGCCCATTCCTTATAATCATTTCTGCACATTACAGCATATCCCCCTGAATGAAATCTCACATGCTTTTAAAGTCGTTGCCAATGTGATTTCAATTTAACAATCAACAGCCTTGCATTTGGATCTCGACAATAATGCTCTACCACCGACTGTTCTTCACACTTATGGTACCCAGCACTCACTTTTAAACAAGGCATCTGGCACAGTCCACTCCAACAAAAATTCCCAAGTCTTCGTTTTTCAATTAGCAGGCCCCTTGTTCTCTAAACATATGCAAACACAGCAGGGCATCTTTAAAAATGCAACTCTAATCTGCAGGCTAGTAAGAGTAAATTGGCTGGCTTGTAAACCTCAAGAAATCTGAAAAGAGCTCATTATCACTTCATGTCTACTGACAGGCTTTTCTATAAGGAGCACATGTTGCAGACGCCAAAATAATGAATGTTTTGCGTGGATAGGCAGGCGTACACGTGCAAGTGTGAGAAATGAGTTAAACTTATGGGTTTTCTTTCATGCAACATTGCAATTTTGTTACAGCATCAGTCAATGAGATCGAAAAGTGAGTTAAGTTGTTCAGTTTTGTTTTTACCTTATTATATCGAAGGGAAACACTCATTATTTTGAATTACACGTGCAATAGGCCTACCTCATGCAACTGAAGACATGCTTAAACATGACCCTGGCACCAAATTAATGCTTGTATAAATTAGTGATGGAGCGCTTTCGAAACAGGTTTCATGAAGCTTCAAAACCCGTATCGAATCTTTTGTATCGAATCGAAGCGCGTATCAAACTGGCTTAGTCACGTGATTTGTTTTATCAAACGAGGCTTTGTTACGTCATGATTGTTTCGAAACATTTAAAAACTCAAACACATTTCGCCTCTAAGGGTTGTTGATCAGAACGTTAACTCATAAACCCATGACATATAGCTGATTTAACTGCAAATCAAGAAATAAAAGAAAATGTTTGTAGTGATCTCTCAATGTGAAATCTAGCCACATTTTACTAAACAAATAGAGCCATATGTTGTGTTATTGATATATGTTGAATAATTTGGCATTTAACATACATTATTTATAAGATGAGTGCAGTAGGTCAATTGTAGCTTATAGGACCATATTGAGAACAGCCTTGTGAGCTGTGTGATGACAAATAACTACAAACACCTTATCAATGTTGAAATATCGCACTCCTACCACCTTCATTTATTGGATTGGCATATGTGTAGCCAAAACATCTGATGTTCCTATGGTGTGTATGTGTTTCACAATGAATATTCTTCTCATGCCCAGTAATTAAATAAGACAAATTTTAAGCCCTCAAATCCTATAAAAAGCTATACAACATAATAAGAAAATGAACACAGAATTGTTCATTTTTACATACATTTAAAAATACATGGACAGCTTGTATGCTATTGCTATTAGCATCTAGCATGTAACCTTAAGGCTGGATAACTGTGAATGGCATCATTCTTACACCTAGTTTATCAACCTTTTTTTGGCCCTTAAGTACCTTTACCTTTAAACAACAAATCCGTATGAATTGAATTCATAAACTGTATGAATCTGAGGAGATATCAATAACACAGTTAACAGAAGGACACATTTGTTTACATCTGTCTTTGGTATGCATGTTTGCGGTAAAGAAACAGACATGGCTTGGCTTTTAAAAGGTATTAATATTGTTTAAATACTGAATCGGTTTTAATTTTGTTGTGTTACAGAATCCATCTTAAATCGATGACAGTAACTTAGATTTAGAAGTTTTTTAATAAATGTTAACGTTCTATCTTACCTTCCATTGCAAGTGTGATTTTTAAATCATTAAAACTAGGCTATATGTACTTTCGCAGCTCCCAGTCAGAATCAGATGACAGAGGAGATCTGGGACCACACTGAAAAAAATAACTTGTAGGATTTACTTAATTTTTTTATCGCAAGTTTTTGCATTCACTTTTGTAAATTAAATTTTACTCTTGAAACTAAGTAAAAGTTATTATGAAATTATGAATAAATCTTAGCTGTATATAATAAGAAGGTTGTGTAAATCTAACTTGATTATTTTAAGTAAAATCTACTCTGTTTTTTTAGTAAATTTAATTTGAAATTGAGTAAATCTAACTTATTTTCTTGACCTGTGTGTTATAAGAAACTTATGTAACTAAAAATTGATTTGTTTTGTTGCTGATAAAAACAATTATTGGACTCAACTGTATCAAAAAGTATATAATAAATGCTTTATTTAAATAAAATACCATTGCAGCATTTAGTAAACATTTTACAATAAAATGCAAAAACATAAAAACAATTACAAACAAAGCAAAATAGCAAAATCATGTAACCAATTAAATCAATCTGAACACAGTAAGTATAAGCATCAACACTGGTGGCTATTATAATGCCGCGCCTACACGCGGGTTACTGCGCAAGGCACACCGAATTAACATTAATCGGTTAAACAGCAACACCTAGCCTAGCACACCCAAGTAACGGTAATAAGGAGCGAGAGGACGCAGAAGATAAAAGGTCACACATAAAAGTTAGCCTATCGTCAATTTTCATATTCAAAAATACAAATGTGACGCAAAATATAACGTTACTGTTGCTCATCACTGCTGTTGTTCATTCAGTTGTCCGAGTGAAAATAAAGAAATGCTTCTGAAAAACATTGTCGAATACTTAAATGTCGAAAAAGACAACCTGTCAAGAAATACACGACAACCTAGTAAATTAGGCTACTGAACGCTGCAAAACAGTTCTAAAATACATGACATGGACCCTAACATTAGCTAAACATATATGAACCAGAAATAATAATAAATATATAATATAAAACATTTAGAAGACAATTAACTTTAAACATACCTGCTTGTGTGGATGATATCCGCTCCCTCAGAAACGATCCCTCATAAACGACCCTTGAAATGGCGGGAGTCACGCGCATTGATGAATCCTTAGAGAATACTCTTCTGTAATATATCTGTCTAGAAAATATCGAACTAAATATAACAAAATAATTTGCCATTCACTTGTCTGACCAAAAATTTTAATGTACATCGAAATTTTTTTTGAAATGACACCATTTTGGTTTGTTCAGGTGCGCTTCAAAAAGAAAAATGAAAAAATCTACAACGTTTTTTTACATTGTTATAAATACTTGAGTAATCAGTGTTAATGCAACAAACATTACATTTTAGTATTTATTTATCTTAATCAATACATGCACAACATAAACACCACGGTAGGTTTTACTCAACATTTTAAAGTTCACACATCAACTAACTTTTTTATGTAGAAATACTTTAGTTTTTTAAATAAAGTGTACTACCCCAAAAAATCATTTTTATCAGTGCACAAGTTTCAGAATAATGCTTAAGTCAGAGAAGCCACCAAGTCTAGTAGCAGGACACACGAAGTGACCTTAAGCTTCAATTTATTGTTTAAATGTTGTGTAGGCCTAGTTTTCCAAGGATCACAGACAAAGTCATACTGTTAACCACAAGATATATGAGAAACGGTTAAGAGGGATCAGTGGCGGTTCTACATTGAATTGCACCCAGGGCGAGACCACCTTTGAGCGCCCCCCACCCCCTCCCAGAAAAATGTATAAATAAAAATAAAACACCCACAAAATGATAACAAGTGAAAGAGAAAATTATATTTCTCAATTGAACAAATCCGTTTTTTTTGTGCACCTGATGGCTTTGACCTTTTCCTGTCCATCTCTGTTTATTTGGCACTAGACAATCAACAGATTTCCCCTTGCCCCCAACACTGTCACTCAGGAAACGAGTCACGGCCATAATCGTTATGTATTACTTATTTTTTATTAGCCATTTCACACAATTCAGAAAAACAAAGATGTGCAGGAACTATAGGTCTGTTTTCATTGCATTATGGATAAAATGTGCGTTACTTGGAAGAAAGTCAAGGACGTATGTGACTGACTTTAGCCCACCAATTGAATTCGCGTCATGGGAGGGGCTTCCGCCGCTCGCTAAGTCATAATAATTTATTCCAAATAACGCACATCTTCGGCGAATACCTGACAGACAAATAAAAAATAAATAAAAAAAACATACACTACACTCTTCTCTCTAACTTTGTATAAGCACCTATTGTACTGCTCTTTGTATGACATATTATTGCTCCCGAACTCTTTGTAAGTCGCTTTGGATAAAAGCCTGTTTGCTAAATGACTAAATGTAAATGTAAATAATCACGGCCCTACTAGAACAAGCTACTGATTGGCAGCGCGAATTTTCGCCCAAATTCAGATTTTTCAACTCGCGCGAATCACGCGAACGCTCAATCGGCTCATTCGCGCGAATCGCACCACAAGTAGTTCATCGCGTCTTCGAATTGACTTAACGTGTAAATCGCTCGCGCTTAACGCTTCATTCGTGTTCGGTGTGAACACCCAGAGGTGAGCTATCCCCTGTGTGGGCCCCTGCCCTTTCCCCTTCACACACACGGCACCTTCTCAGCACGCAGGGGCGCCAATTTGCCAATTCCCCACACAATGAATGAATGATAGATAGATAATCGCCCGTGCCTAAAACCGCTACTGAGAGGGATAACAGAAGAACAGGGACATCTTTTGAAATAGTAGTGAGCATTTTTACTGTGTGTACTGTGAGAATGACATAAACACAATTAATTTTAATCATTTTAAATATTACAATATTTGACTTTACAATATTGCAATATTAAATTTAAATCAAAAGCATTTGTTTGACGTATTTAATGTTTTTTTGTATTTGAATTTAACCTGACAGTTTCTCTGTATCAGTTATTATAATATACAAGCTTACGTTAATGAATCTGTCGTAGTAGTAGTTTTACAAAGCCACCACGAGTATAAATGACAAACATCACCATTATCCGAAAGAAACACGTCATCTCTACGCTGCGCACTTGCGCACATCTGCGTGACATCAGATTACAGCGAACGCGATTCGAAAGCTGTTCTATGTCATACGCCGACAAGTCTGCGCAGCGCCAAATGAAGTCTTTTCTTTTCCTTGGGTTTTATGAATGAAATAGTGTATCTGTTGTTTTGTTTATGTAATTGCATAAAAAAATACAAAAAGACTTACTTTTTGTAAACGGATTTACGTAAAGAAAAGCACAGTTTTTATTACAAAAACATAGTTTTACCTTGCCTTGTTTCTTACAAACACGTGTGGAGACGTCATCTGGAGCATCAAGTTTGATGCGCACCTCATAGCAGCGGGACGTCTGGCGGGGGTGTGAGATACAGGAGGTGCTCCCTTTGCACTGATGGCAACATAATGCTGTGAATGCAAATCTTTGGTAAAGTAGTGAGTCATAGTTAGGATTTAGGTTCGTTTTTATTCTTAATTTATGTTGTCATGTTTTAAACTATTGTGTAACATCTGTCCATTAATCGTAAGATATCAACGGTAAGTTAGTACTAAATATACTCCTCCTGTACGCATCGATTCGTTCATAACTTGATATTTTCTTTGCATTGCTGTTTTAACCGCATTGTTAGACAGATGGCTGGGAACAACAGTAGACCATGTGAGGAAATCGAGCTTGACTTGATGAGTACTGGAAAGAAAAGCTCTTTAGCTAGAACTGGTAAGTTAAATGATACACAATATAATAGACTTTAGTATTCAAGGTGACACATATTTGCATTTTTTCTGGGAATGATTTTGCCGTGGTGCATGACTTATTGGACACGTTCCTGTATGAACTGCATTTTGATATGGTTATTGATCGGAGGGATGCCATAATGCATGTAGTAAGTATAGATAATTCTTTCTGTCTTAATGGATGTGGTATTTTCCTATTTGCCCCAATAAAGACTTACAAAAAAGACTTATGGTCTATGCATAACACAAAATGTCAGAATGTCACCTCTTCTAGTCTATACAATGTAGATATACATGCATATCACATCATGTTTATTTATCTGACAAACTTGTAATAGAGATTACATCATATTTGGATGTACAAATTGTTGTGCACGACAGCTGACAATTGCCCACTTTTGATCTGCACTTTGCTTGCTCATTGTGAAGTTGCTGTTTACATTCTGTGACTGCGTACAGCAAGTTGTCACAACATGATCTCTTCCCTAATAAAACACTAACGATTTATCATACTGCATACGTCTGTCATATTCACTTCACAATCCAAATACTGTGCGAACACAACCATAGACATTTCCAGAGAAGCAATTCTTCATCCTCTTTTCTAAATGATTCAATCTGAAGGCGAGTAGGAAAAAGAAACAGCCCAAAGCCATTTTCACTTCTCTTTTTTATTTTGGACTAACAATGCAGATTCTTCTACGGAAAATATGTCCCGTGTGTTAATTAATCATAAGACATTAAAAGTTAAATAAAAGAGAGAAAAGGCACATTGAATAATTCATACATCATAGGTGGAAGAAAAAATAAACCAGGTGGTGCAGCCAAAGCAATGATTCATTAATATTTTGCATTCAGACCTGGCAGATTCATTATTGAATGATTTCTGCGCTCACTTTGAGACCAGAATGCCTAAAACTCATCTCAGTATGTTTACTAGACAGGCCTTGATAAACACTGCTTAAGGATGGAAGAATTACAGAAACGAGAACGGAGGCAATGGGTTCTAGAACACTGATGCTTCTGCATATGAAGTGATGTGCATGTTTGATACTAACCATGGTGTTTGCATGGTGAATGATGTTATTTATTTATATTTACATACTTTGCCCTTTCCCTGAGATATTAATGTTCGGAGGTAAACCAGTATAAGTTGTTGTCCGGAGAATATAAATAAATATGTAGTGGGATTTGGGTGGATAGTAATTTTCTGGTGTTTGTAATAATATTAACTGTACCTATTACCTCAGGAGTGACTGTTAATATTTTTTATTCTGAAAGTTACATTTTGTTTTCCACCAAAGGTCAATGAAAATTTGATTCGTCACAACGCGGCCCTTCTAATGTTTTAGATGAATTCGTGAAAACGAAGACTAAAAAATACATAATTTCTGCATGATTCTGAAATTGGTGAAGATAAACCATTTATTATTCAATATAAATGTAAATGCCGTTTCTTCACTTACGGCACTTTTATGGTTGATTTTTATTCAAACTAACATATTTTATATGACATTAAAACTGTCTTGAAATATATAAGCAGGAATGGAGGCGACCAGCGCAGCACCTGCTCAGCAAAGACTATCTCCTATTCCTGAGCTGGATAGCTGGGAGAGAGACACGAATGCAAGCTCTCCAGGATTCTGTTCCTCATGGGCATTGGACAAATACAGCACCTCATCCGAAAGCTCACTGCCGGAATCCCAGGAGAGAGGAGGTGAGTATCACCAAATCCTGCAATGGGAGAGTTTCTAGACCACCACAGTGGCCCTATTATGATTGCATTACATCTATCTGCCACCAAGAATTGTCTTATTTTATAAAACCTAATATCTAATTTTCTCCCTGGTGTCATACACTGCCTTGTTTAAAGAAAAATCCTTTGATTTTTTTATGAATTTATGTGTTGCTAGCACATAATTATGCATTTTTAAACAGTTAATTATCAAGACGTATCTATAATTTACAATGAAAAGCATGCGTTTTTAAAGCTGTCTACATCAGTTGTAACTGAATTAAGTGAATTAAACAGCACATTCGATTAAACTTACATATAAAGATGAATTATTTAAACCAAGCGCTGAGAATATTATAATTCAACAGCTTTTTCAATATGAAATTAATTAGAACAATATATTTCCCCCCATTCAGCCAGCAGGTTTAGATGACTTAAAGCGGAGTCATTATGCGCAAAGCTCAGGCTTTACACGTGCGCTACGATGTGTTTTCTGGTGTTATATTCCGAGGTTAATCTAATTCCTACTCTCATGCTCGGAGGCAGGGGCATTTTGTCCCGCATTATGCTCAAATCTACTTAAACTCTTGAAAGCCCCATCTGAAGCTCGGTTTATTTTTTTACATAAGACCTCAGGCAGCGTGGCAACATTTCTTACAAACAGACCATCACAACAAGTCGACTAAGCCGAAATCCTCCTAATTTCAGGGGGTTTGTGTCATCGTGCTGTTTACTTAATCACAAGCAAGCGAGTGCCTCTCTCGCAGCACAACACGCATTATCCTCTATGGGGAAAAACACCTACACAGACAGATGATAATTGATTACATCTCCAAACAGCTCTATTCCTTTCCTCTGTGGAAGGAAAGATGATTCGGTAAATTATGCATGTGTACAGAAGTGCCCTGCGAGAGCTGCGAGGCTTTTAAACTGTTGTACACAAGAGGTGCAGACAGACACCGGGTCATTAAGGACCATTGAGTGTCTATCTCCATCAGCTGAAATCCCAAGGTAAGAGTTTTCAAAGAGGCATTCCGCTTCTGTAGCATATGTAGCACTGTGTGGGCTTTTTAGGCTCTTATAAGGATCATGTCATGGTATTTTGAGTGCACGATTTAAGTGTTTTCTGACATTCATCAAGCATTTTTATCCATGTGCATCGTGCTGTGTTAGACAGATGTGATAATTCTAGATTCGGAAGGGAAACATGTTGTGATGTAGCACATTATCACAGACGTGTAAATAGTCTGAAAAGCCAGTCTATTTTCCTATTAAATGTTTTCTGTTATGCGAAACCCTTTAATTATTATAATTATATTTTGTATAGTTTTTAAGTCGTGCTGCTTTAATTTCTTTTATCTGGGATATTATAACTGATGAAATTGTACCACATACACGAAGTGATAGTTCGTGAAAATGATTTTTTTTATATTTTACATACACTCTTATCATTTTAAACCTGTATGACATTCTTCTGCAGAACACAAAAGAAAATATTTTGAAGAATGTTGGTAAACGAATAACGCTGGTACCCATTTGCTTCTATTGTATAGACACAAAACCAAAGTGAATACTGTTGTTGGATACCATCATTTTTCAAAAATCTACTTTTGTGTTCTGCAGAAGGAAAAAGTTGGTTATAACAGTAAATGGTGACGGAAATTGTATTATAGGGGTGGACTATCCCTTGCACAATACAGATAAATCCAACACTTGGGTTTAAATTGACCAAATGCTGGGGTCTTTCAATCCATGTTTGGGTCATTTATTTAACCCAAATATTGGGTTCGTCTATATTTGACCCAACCAATTTTTAGATTGTGGACCATATATGGCAGTAGTCAAAATAACATATTCAACTTTTAATTTTTTCCACCACTCATGACTTGAGATGCGTTTAGACTTTCCTTGGTAGTGTCTTAGTTTTCTTATCTACAGTAAGTAATGTCTTAGAGTTATTTCTTGTCAAGATATACTCTACAGGTATAAAGTATATGTCTATACGTATTCCATTTGTCTGGCTCATAAATTCCGTTTCTTGATATTGTTTAGAAGATTGTGCTGAGCTTCTGCTGAACTGTCTCTTCTGCCGATTCTTCGACCTGTTCCTCATGCTACCTGAAACATGCGAGCGAGCCGCAAACTGCATCTGTCCCGCCTACATGTACTTTTCAGCAACTGCAGAAGGCGCTCACAGCAGCGACTGTAACTGTAACTGTAACTTTGACTGCGGTCTAATGGATGCTTGTCATGACACAGGGGAATGCATTGAACTAGCCATGGAAATTTCGGAGGTTTGCTATCGCTAACGTGCCGGCAGGCAAAGCTGAAGACTTCAAAGTCCACCATATTTTTGTTTAGTACAGTATTTGGGATGCTGACTTCATTTTACAGTGACTGTCTGTCAGTATAAGAAGTGTTTATTATACAATGTCAATGCTAAGTGTAAAACAATAACACTAAATAATTTATCTGTACATGAGATTTAGTATATCAGTAGCCTAATAAAAGCGGTTTATGGGCCGACACATTGAGATCACAGGATCAGATTAGGATTATATTAACAGCCACGTTGGCCAGTGCAACGTGGACATAAACACCAATTAACAGAGTGCGGCTTCAAATATCCTTCACAACAAAAATGAACAAATCAAATATTGAGAGCAAAAATTTACTTCTTCACACGTTATACAAAACATTCACACTCACTGATCTGCATAAAGACCTTGGCCCAACTTATATCAGTTTTATCACGATGAACAGAGAACTGGAGGGTAAAACGGCCTTCAAAGTGTGCCCGTGTAGATAGCATGTTTAAACTAGAGTGCAGTTGTTAACAGAGCCCATCTGAGACAGTGTTTTGTAGGACACTTGTCCTTCTAGGGCCCATCAACCTTTGTTCTTCGTTCAGGAAGAATGCTCTCTTGAGCGCACGGCGGCGGCGTAATAGATTGTTTTTGTCAGCGACAGGCTCTCGTCACATAATGGGAAAAGCGACACTTTTGCACGCGTGTTTGTGCGCATGTAATTCTGGCATCTGTTTTCAGGGAGAGGTGAAGGTGAAAGAATTCTCATGCCGTGCGGTGGACTGGAGTGTTGTTGTGTCATCTTGGCTTGCTAAACATTTGTTTTCTGCGATCAGATAGAGATGTGCACAAAATAACCCGGTTACTCAAACAGCAGGAGAACCACAAGCGGTACTGGAGCCAAGTGATGTGTAGTGCTGTTGATCTTTTTACTCACTAAACAGTAAATTCTAAAGTCTCTGACTCAAAAGTGTGATCTCATTTGACATTAAAAGCACAGTTCAGCTAACAATTCTGTCATCATATGTTCGTCTTTATGTCTTTCAAACATGTCTTTTTCTTATGTGGAAAAAAAGTAGATATTTGGAGAAATGTCTCAGTGGTTTTGTGTCCGTACATGAAAGTCAATGCGGGCTAGTGCTTTTTTGGTTGCCAACATTCTTCAAAATATCGTATTTTTTGTTCTGCAGAAGGAAGAGAATCGCACAGGTTTGGAATGACGTAAGGGGTAGATGATAAACTAATTTTTACTTTTGGGTAAACTTTCCCTTTAAATAAAAATGCTGAACACATACATATGTTCTGATGTTCTCTTCATTAAATTTCTAAATTTATTAATATACATAATATTGAAGACGTATATCACTGAGTTACTTCATTTATGACAGATTTTCAGTCTGTACTAAAGTTGATCTACTCTCATAAGAGGCTTTGGAGGCCGTTACCATTGCCCCGCATGCACCCATGCCCGAGCAAACAGATGCCTGCTTAAACTGTAAACATCTGCATGTCTACAACTATTGGATCGCTTTCAAATGACCTGATAGCTGTGGGAGCCACAGAGGCTGTTTGCGTTCTGTAATGGTTTTGCATATGGTCTTATCTATTTAAAGGACTTCACAATGAACATGAATCCTCAAAGTTTGTTTTATATCTTTGGGGTTGTGACTGTCATTTTGAAAAGTATTTCTGTGTTGTTAATTACAGCAGTGGCCAAAAGTGATATCGGGGGGGACGTATTTGTACAATATTTGCTTTTAACGCCCCATCAGGTGTGATTAAACCAAGTTTATGTCTAATACGTGTATGGTGTGTATGAATATTGTGCATCGAAAAGTGTTTTGTCTATTGAGTCCACTATGCAGTTCCCTACCAGGGACAATGAAGTATATTTGATTTTAAAATATGAGATGTATGGCACAAAAAGGACATTCAACTTTTATTTACTGGACATAATTATGTGGTAAAAAGACAAAACACCTCAGGGAATATGGGTTTCATTTTAATATTCTAGTGTTTTTTTCATCTGTTTGTGGTTTATTTTGTGCCCTGGTGTAAACCTGCTTTGCGTAAACTGCGAAAAGCGCAGTACAATAAACGTGAAATGAATTGAATTAAATGAATATACAGAAAATGCATAAAAACAAAAAGATTATATGAAATAAAGCTTGACTACAAATGTATCTGTTATTTTTATTTCTCTCTGTAATGTTTTAGTCATCCTCGGCTATGTCTCAATAAACGTTTTCTTCTCAAAGCTGAAATTTAGTTAAAATTAAAACACACAAATGCAATATAGGCCTACATACAAAATGTTGAATGCATTTTAAATTAAATATTTGAATTTAAAAATTGGACATTACCTTTGGCCACTACTTAATGTGTAATGTAAGATTCACTTGTTAGTATCCCTGAATTGAAGCGCAACACCTAGAGATGTCTTGTGTGAATACATTTCTGCTTTATTTTGTGTAACTTTTGAATTCTTATGAATTTCCACGCAGAACTGATTTTGCATTGCTCTGATATATGAATGCAGATGTGCATGTGTATACTGTACAGTATATGTAAAGAGTTTGTTCCAAAATGATATAACTCTGTTTATTTAAGAAATCATGTTTTTTATTATGTCAACATGTTTTTAGTGTGCTTTATTGTATAAGTTAGCTTTATTTTATTTAGTTATTATGTCTCAAATCAAAACAGACAATGCAGTATGATTGATATCAATTGGACTGCACAATAAAAAACATCATTTTAGATTTCTCATTTGTGAACCAAACTCTTCATATATAGTGTATTTTATGAGGTCCATTATCCTTTACTGTGTTTCCCAAGATTATTCAGTCCCAGAAATACTATACGTAACTCATGACTTTTGAATCTGGGCCATCATAAAAGAATGTCAGCCGTATACACAATCAAAATGACAGTCCCACCCCATCCCCATCTCATGATGATATAGGGTGGGTTTTTTGCCTTTGGGCTGTGCAAACTTGAAGTCCCAGTGTGCGGTTCACAGGCAAGAATATAATCAGAAACACCTTTCAATCAGTAAATGATCCCCATTTGACATGACAGGTGAATTTCCTTTGTGTCCAATTAATAACCTCATTTGAACAATTAACAGTTGAGGAGCTCGGAAAAGCCCTGCGGAAACGAAAGGCCTGAGGGATTGGTATCTGTGTTGGTCTACAAACCATTACCGTAGACTAGATTTTGCTGAAGCCAAGCAGTTCGCTCCCATCATTCCCGGTCACGAGGCCACGCCCTTTTGCAGGTGTTGCCCTGTGCCGGGTCTCAGAGGGTGTGGTGGGTTAAAGGGTGGGGTCGAAGTCGGGCTGGGGAAGGAAAGCACATATGGAGGAGAATGATGGAGTACAGCGGGATACCTCACTGCCTTTAACCCCACCCGCAGACGAGAGGAAATTAAAGCACAGGAGGCAGAAAGAGGAAAAAGAGGGGTGATTTAAGTGTCAGTATGGGGGGATGGGACCGTTGAGTTAATTACTGAGTAATGAGGGACAATTTATTGTGTTCTTATTAGACACATCAAAATGCCTATTGAGGCTCGCTGTAGAGACCATCTCTTAATGTGTCTCCTTAGAGCTCAGTGCTAAAGGTCCCCGAAAGCACGTCTGGGCCTTTAGTAGCCCCAGTAGAGTCTCAAGCAGCCATCCTGGGACCCCAAAGGCCCCAGAGCCTCTGAAATACCACCGGGTGCTTTTAGTGTCGCTCCCCTAGTCAGGAGAATTTATTCGGAGAAATAATGAGAGTTGCATTAGCAGAGTATTGATCCCCCTCCATGTGGCCTTTCCACGGCAGCCTGAGGTAAGTCTTTAGAGGCGGCTCTCAACCTCACTAAATCTTCACTTCCTCAGTTACAGAGCGACGCTGTTGTTTCCTACCTCGTGTCCATCTGTTTTATTTCAGGTCAAAGGTTGTCATTCGTCTCTGGGTGCAGTCTGATATGTATAGTGGAAATCAAAACTCGATTGGATGATTGGATGCTTAATGGGTGTTGGAGGCCAATGAAATGCACTTAAGGGAGAGTTCACCCAGAAATAAAAATTCTGTCATCATTGATTCACCCTCATGTCATTTAGGCTTGTATAGGACTCTTTCTTCTGTAGAACGCAAAATAATACATTCTTTAAAAAATACTACAAATACTGTACAAACCAAATGTACTATAGTAAATGTACGTTGCAAAATACTGTGTTTGTGGGTGGCAACAGGATGCATTTTTGTAATTGTCTATGCTTAATGCCTGGAAATTAAACAATAATGATGTTTTTTAATCTTTCACAAATTCATATTAATTAAATGATTTATTTAAAGATATAACCATAATGTATATGCTGTAGTTAATACACAGCTGTGGTATTTTGGTTAAAACCAGTGTAAATTGTTGCAAGGGGAGCCGAGAAACGATTCAAAAACATTTCAAGTCAGACACAAACCCTTGCATTTAAATGCAAGTGGCTTAAAAGTCCATTTTAATAGACGTTTCTACAGCAAAACCCAGTCACACCTTCTATCCTATAGAGAAACGCCATCCTTTGATGTCTCACACTTGAAATCTGTCCGCAGAACAAAGCTGCCTTCACCAACAGCCAGATGTCAAAAACAATCCGCACCAATTATTATTGAGTACCTGTCATGCATGATTTACAAGCATCAGCATCAATAAAGATACCTATGTCTGCTTGACACCCAAACCCCAAAGGAGAAGATATAAATGATATCTGCCGTTTAAAACACTGCAAGATGTTCATGCCAAATATATGCATGACTAATTTTTTGATTTCCCTACAAATGTGCGTGATTGATGTTCCCTTTCTGCGGCAGATCGCAATATAAACCCAGTAATAATGACATTTCTAATCTGTTATAATGCATATTCTAATCTGAATCGTGGCCGGGCTGCTCTTGTTTTGTAGCTCAAATGAATACGTTCCATCAGTGGAATCTGCCTTTGAAATGATCTCTCTGAACGCATGAGTAGAACACGCGACGTCTGTAGAATGCAAATGAGGCACACGCCGGACGTGCATAAATTAAGCAATGAGGTTCCGGCAATAATGCAAGGCCACAAGGAGCATCTATTAATAGATTAATAGAATTTGATACGAGGCTTTATTTACGACTGCCATCTGTGACTGGGATTTCTCCCCTGGCGCTTTAAAATCTTAAGGTACAGCCTCATTCCAGTTTCTTTGAGAAAATGCGTTTCCTTATTGGTTGATGCAGATTATGAGAAAATGCATAATGATGCTTTTTTCATAGATGTAGCAATGCATTGTAGTTAAAAGTAATTGTCATCATAGTCATATTCACTGTACCCCTCTTTTTTACATGTGCTAACATACACGTAATGGAGTTTAGAAGCTATACGCTGACTATAGATTATTGAACTTCGTTTTCCTCCAGAGCAGTTTTATAAGACACATTCACGGTGTCGTTCTGCTTTCTACTCCAAACGTCCCTTAGGGCCACCAACAGAGAGCTCAAACTCTTTTCGAAGAGACTCAACACTTTTCTACATACGAGTCAACTTTTCCATTCATCAAAATGGCAGAACGCATACGCATTCAGCTCCCCGTAGACTTCCCCCCTTGAGGAATACGCTTGTCAGTGAGGGAAAACAAGTATACCAACAATGAGTTAGGTAACAGGCCACCTCATTAATCATGAAAAGTTATAGCTCATGTTATATCAAAACAACCTCTGCTCGACAAACTCATAACTTTGTGTTTAGACTTGTGTCAAATGCATGAAGTTGGTTGTAATATGTAATATTTATGTAATATTGTATAAAAATCTTTTCATTGTAACTGCATACAAGTTGTATTCAAAGTAAAGAAACATCAGGACTTTGGAATTTTTATTTTACACAGCGAAGAAAACTATTTGCAAAGACAATATAAAAATGTATAATCCCGTTTTTGGGATTAAATGCCCTATTTTGAAAGACAATTACTTTACAACTATGTTACACTACTTCATAAAAAGATAAGGTTTGAGTACTTCAACCATCCAAACACAATGTTTCTTAAAAATATGAAATACTGATCTGTATAGCACAGCTACTGTAAAATGATTTTGCTTATCATCACTATAAGAAAGAACATTCAGATACATACATTGCACAGTGAATTATATCCAAAACTTGTAACAATGCCACTAAGGTTATTACCAGTGTCCTTTTTAATTTTTCATTCACAATTTATGGAAGGTTTATGAGTCGAGAATCACAATCAAAATGGCCATTGTCAAAGTGAAGCTGTAAGAAGTTTTCAAGGGTCGGACCAACATGATTTATACAACGTATAACTGTAAATATTAACTTTTCTTATTAGATTTCGAGCATTTTGAGTTATATGATGCATAATCAATGCATTTAAATGTTAAAGACCTCGTGAAATCAAAACTGGAGTTTAACTGCTTTTTTGCTCGGTTAGATTGTAAGCCTTATATCCTGGTGAACTGCATGAAGTTTAATAGTCGATATACACATTTAGTATTTATATTCTCTCTTTTATGGAAAAAAAAAGAAAATATTTTAATGATATCTTGCATGCCATGCACAGACTTTTGTCCAATCAAATTGTGTTTACAATGTGATGTTTGGTTATTAAAGGAACAGTTCACCCAAAAATGTAAATCCTGTCTTCATTTACTCACCTTCAGGTTGTTCCAAATTTGTACAACTGTATTTGTATTGATGAACACAAAGAAAGATATTTGGAAGAATGCTTGTAACCAAACCGTTCTTGGACACCATTTACTACCATAGCAGGAAAGAACTTTTGGCTACCATTGTAATTTTTCCTACTATCTACCACTACCAATTTGTAAAAACTATTTGTCAAACGCAAACATTTTTTACAAGCATAACCGGTTTTCCACCTTAAGTATAATCGAGCAATAGAGCACAATGTTGACACTTTCATTATTGAGTCTAAATGTGTCTTTAATATAAACAGCTGAGTGTTTTGAAGTTCTTTATGTCAAGCAGGTAAGACTAATCCAAACAAACATTGCACACTTGCTATCATTACTAACACATGAGACCGCAACCAGGGCATAAACTAAGCACGCACATCAGAACTATACTTGAAATTCAACTTAAAAATGCAACTAAACATCTAACGTAGAACTCTGTTCACCTAAAGAGAAAATCCGGTCAGCTATTTTGACCTGCACAGAAAATAATATTAAATGAACTTGCGTGTGATGGTAATTTCAGAAAGATTAAAACCAGCTACCATATTGGCAATGCCATCCCTCGGCACCCTTGAGCTTACACAACTTGGGTTTATTGATAATTGCTCATTTAATAATGCATGTCATTAACACTTTATTCCCAAGTTTGAGGCAAGGACTCTGAAATGTCAACTGTTTAGCGATGTAAAAAGGTTAGTTTGGCATATGTGCAATTTAGAATGTGCGAGTGCTTGACATTTGTTCTCACGCCTCAAATTATTCAACAAAAAACATTTGATATATAGTTTAACCAATATGATTGTAGAGTACGAAAACGATTTATGACAAATATGAAAAAAAAATTCTAAAGAAAAACTATATAGAGCTAACAAAAATACACATTTTAAGAATTAAAACACTTAATTTCTCTTTTAATCCATGTGGTCAATCATTTTATCAGATGGTATCAACACCCTGGTGCCCAATGATTACCATATTCATATACTAGTATTTACATCAAGATTCCTTATTACACCATGATACTAAAATGATGGACTTTTGCTAGAGAAACTGCATCCCACAGTCCTTGATTTGCCATGTGTATTGCCACCAACCCCACTCCGAAGCTGTCAAACACTATTACAAGTGTCCACATGAATCAAACTTCATTTGAAGTGTGCATAGAGAATTAGAACAAGCAATACATAAGTTCCTTATTCCTCTGAAGAACCATTTAGCACAACACAGCGAGTTCTGCCCACGCTTCTGACGGTAATTGCGGCACGAGGAGGTCATCAATAATGTATTCAAGATCACTTACACATCATGGAGCAATCATAGGTTTGAAGAGAAACGCTTCTCCAGAGCGGCAGACAATCCTGCATGCGACGAATGCGAATAACAAAGGCAACGGCAGTTATGTTGGTTAAATAGTTTTAGGAATACATGAGGGGAACGTGATGTTTTATTGTGAAGACGTGCTTATGTTATATAAAAAGCATTTTCATGTGTAAAGGTCATTTATAAAGTGCATAATAAACAACATTTTAATATAATTAGACTGAAAAATAAAACATTTAACCTACCTTAAATTGTATTTAGTCTGGAGGTAAATAAATAACAAATATGTAGGCAATTAAAAATGTTTAACACATGGAGAACTCATTCTACTTGACTCCATGCTGCCTCTTAGTGGCCGGATAACGAATGGCATCTTTTGAACTACTGTCATTTGCATTTCTGTGCTCAACCAAAGCTGCAATGGAAACATAGTTTGTATCCTAAACAAGGCAACGAATATTTCAAATGTTATTCATTTTCAACGCATTCAGATTTAGTTTTCCTGGTACATGGAGAGGTAAGATGTTGACAGTTTATGTGGATACTCTGCATGCTTCAATCATTCACAGCATCTCTGATCTAACATAACAATGGACCTCTTCACCATCAATATCCTAATTTACAACACTAATTATGTAGATATCTGGCTTGAGTATCCGAGCTGATGGGATGAAATTATCAACATTTACGTGTATACCTGCAATCCTATTGCTTTACTAATGGCACTAATTGGCCACTCCTTTAGAATAATTGCAGCGACTGCAGTCAAGTTCTGCGCTGGCCTTTTTATTCAAGTATTGTTTTTCTGCATATAAACAGAACAGAGAGCAATTAAGATAACTCTGAGGAGGGGACTTTACAGAGCAATTCAGAACTGCTGATGTTGAATTAGACTGGTAGTTACACGCGAGGTTGAACTTTGGTGGGTGGACCTGAACGGGTTAGAACGGGTGGTTTTAGGGTACGTACTGCATTAGGGTTTAACTGGATTTGGAATGTTTCATCGGATGCCTTCAGAAAATGTGGAGAGGCTTACAAATGAAGGACAATTTTGGTGCCAATATCAATATTAAAGGGATAGTTTGTGCAAAATAAGATTCTGTCAACATTTACTCACCCTCATGTCATTCCAATCCTCTATGACTTTCTTTATCCTGCACAACACCAAATATATTTTCTTTGGTAACCAAACAACATTGGATCCCATTGACTTCCATTGTACAAAACCACTTTTATGGACATTTGAGACATAACTTTCAAATGAGTTTGAGAGTAAATAAAGGTGACAGATTTTTTTGGGGGGGGGGTGGGAGATCTATCCTTTTAAAATGTAATAGCAGTGATAATTATTTTGTGAGCATCACTATGTAAAATGTGTAATATGAACATAAGGTGCCTTTAAAAAAAATGTTTATAGTATAATGTAAGTCGCTTTGGATAAATGTAAATTATGTAAATGTAAAGCAAAATCAAATAGAAAAGGATTTGTACTTTTGAACTGTTTATTGCAAAGTGTTTAAATGTAAAAAATCCAAAAATAAAACAATAATGAACAATTAGACTTGCTTATTGTACAACTGATACAGTAAGTTCCAACACTGGTGCTTTTGTGTATAAGATGCACTGTACACATGCGACAAAGTGTCTACCGAATGCACAATATACTACTGCATTTGACTAAATCAATTGAGAAATAACATGAGTTACTCAGTCAACTAAAATAAAGTAGAAGAGACTTTATTTTCTAAATGTAAGATGCAAACCTTCTCTACCACAGACTCTGACCACCCTCTATGACTAAGTTATGCCCCGTCATGTAGTCAGAGGCATCAGATGCCAAGTAAACTACTGCAGCTTGGAGGTCTGTCACTTGAGCCAGTCGTCCGGCTGGGATATCTGACAGCCAGCGCTGAACCAAAGGCTCCAGACTATCTGAATGGATGAGAGGGGTGTCAACAATACCGCTATAGAGAGAGAGAGAGGGAGAGAAAGAGAGAGATGTCAGGCAAGGTGACAGTGTTGTTTTCAGCTACTCGCTTCAGTTATGGCAGTCACAAAGACATAAAACGAAGTTGGCTCTCCTTCAAGGACTTCAGAACAGAGAAGATCAGCTCGGTGATGGTGTTTACACTGCTTCGCTGTCTTTTAATAGGTGGATACTGTGATTGATACTCTGCAGATTGACGAGGGGTCTTAAAGGAACGGTTAACCTAAAAACGTCATGATTTACTCGTCCATGTGAGATTGTGTTTACCGTCAAATAGAGAAATTGTAAAGTAGCTCCTTTATCGTAACAGTACGTAGTGGTCACGTCTTAAAGAAACACCACATTTAACAACTCATTTTGTGGTGCTATCAAGGTGCTATCTCATCTTTTTTGGAGTCCACTGGTGTATAGGAAGAGATGACTGAAGATTATCCTTGTATGCGACAACATACGGGTTTTTAAAAAAGTAAATGTTACATTATTTACATTTATTATGGCCTATAACTATAAAATATTTTTTTATTATTTTAAATTTGGAAGAATAGCAGAATCCACACCACAACAATAACACTACAGAGCAACAACATATTTGAGATTGATTATAATAATGATATAATATGATATTGTGAAAAAAATATATATTTTCATCCTTTATGCACCCTTATTTTGTTTAAAACATTATTGAATTTCTTTCTTCTGTGGACCACAAAAAAAAGAGAAGTTTTCTAGTGGTTTTGTGTCCATACAATGACAGTCAATGGGCCCCAGACTGCTTTGTCGCCGACATTCTTCAAAATATCTTCTTTTGTGTTCCTCAGAAGAAATAAAGTCAAAAGACTTTAGGATGGGTAAATGATGAAAGAATTTCCATTTCTGGGTGAACTATCACTTTAAAATAAAAACACGAACTATGTTTGCTTGCACATCAACATTTGATAGACTTCTTGATGTGAACAGGCTTTTAGCAACAATACTAACATTATGTCTGAATTTTAACTACAAAAAACGCACAGCAAACTGTAACAAATGCATTTAACGACAAAACAGCCACATGGGAAATACGCCTTGTCTATTCGCACACTTGACAAAACAGCCGACGAAATTCCCAACAGCCTTCCGCACGATTTAAGCCTGCTGGAATGGATTCCATTCGCCTTGATACCAAATCCTACACCGGGGCTAAATTAGAGGCACTGAAGTAGCATGTGACACCTTCGGTTAACATATTCAAATCTCAATTATATTTCTCTTCAGCGCTGCTTTATCAGGACAGCAGTCGTGGCAATCAAAGGCTTACTGTTTTCCCTCAGCCAATTTCGGAGATAATGCAGCTTATCACTGTCGCGGCTAAAGTTGCCAATGAAATCAGCCGGCAGTCAACCTCGCGCGTTAATTGTGATTCCCTCCACCCATACGCATATTTACCGACCGTCACTTTGTTGAACTCAGAAGCCCATTGAGGGACCTTATGTTTGGGGGGGGGTCAAAAAAGAATTAAAATGAGAAAACAAGCGAGCGCTACATAAAAATAAAGTGCGTATATGTGTTGCATGTTCGTCGTCTCAGGGATGTCAGGGGTTTGGGGATGCTCTGCTTCGAGCGTCACACGCACACTTTCTCTCTCCCTTTCTCTCTGAAAAACTGCTTTGACAAAGAGATACAAACAAGACCGCCATTGTTTCGCTGACACTTCTGCTGAAGAGGCTAATTTGAATTCCTAATTGAATATAACAATTAAAGAAACTGTTTGCTGTACTCATCCCTCAAGATTTCATCCAATTAAACCGGATTGCATTGTTTCACGCTGTAATTTAGTAACCGAGTCTCAATTGTGTGCCTCTTTGTGGAAAATAAAGCAGTTTGACCCTGTCAAAACAAATTAAGTTTCCACTTAAATATCGAAACATTTCTCTTTGCTTAATTGGTCCAAAGCACATATAAAGAGAGAAAGACTTCTTCATTTGCAAAATGTTGGCATTGATTCAGGTGTTATATTCCAAAAAATAACGGCGAGCAATTCTGCCTGAACCGGGCGCACACTGTACGATTTTAAACAACGTTACAATATCTCAGTGAGATTGTCAACAACATGTTTGCACCATATGTGTGTTGACATCTTTTGTGAAGCTATTTGATACAGATTATAGCCAACTCTCCCCATTCTGACATTGCTAAAACTTTTAAGGCTAAAATGGAAAATGCATATCGATCCGCAGTTTGACGATGCGGTCAGCGGTCATCTCACTTACGGGGAGATGCAGTTGACTCGAACCCCTCGGTCGATCCACTCCGTACCCAAGGTTTGTGTAAGCTTGACCACCCCGGCTTTGGATGTGTTGTAGGAGAGCTGTTTCTGTGGATGTGGCACTATTGAGAGAAAAACAAACGATAAAAAAACTCATTACGAGTGCAAATGAATAGTTATGGGGTGTCACGACATCAGGTTTTTCACTTTGCAGTTATTGTAGCCAAAAGGGTGGGGTGCCCTGATATTATCACGGTATGTTTATGAACAAAAAAGTTTAATTCATCTTTAATTTTGTACATTTTGTGTTTTCTCCTCTTTGGTCAATAAATCCCATTTAACATTCAAGGATTAAAGAGAGAGTTTTTACCATTGTGGCACTTAAGGCAAAACTTTTTTTTACAATATTATCATATGTGTATGATTATTGATGATCATGGTTTTGTAATATCACGGTTATTATTGCCCATGCCAGTATATTGTGACACCCCTACTTATAATAATGATTTACAAGTGTAGCTGACTGGTACGATTTCTCTGGAAATGTCAGTTTTACATCATTTAATTTAATTACCCTAACTCAAATAAGGATTTGTACGTAAAGTAGCCTAAAATTTTATGTTTCTAAACAGAAATCGCCATATGGTGGCAAAAGATATCGATTTAAATAAACATGTTTTAAGTTTGTTAAGAAGAAAGGAAGCTTTTAATAAATACGTTTAAATATGTTTTTTAAGCAAATAACTAAACCAACCAATTCCATGATAAATATTTACAAGATATTTACGAAAACGTTCAAGTATTGTAAGCGCTATGCAACATCGTAATGTAAACAAATCAACTTTCATTAGCAACTCTAAACAAATTAAAATCCATTTCATACTCCATTAACGACCCAAACATGTGACTAATACAAGGCCTTTTTACTTCATTCTGCTCATAACTCAACGAGAGGGCCCTGAACTCAAATGTGACATGAAAACACTTTCGTTAGCTTTTGGGACCCCGCAGATGAAGCGATGTAAAATGAATTACTCGTTCAGCGTGCATCATCTTCAGGAACAAAGGCAAGATGCCATTTGTTTGCCTTGACCATCACAGATGCTCGACGCTGCGTGCGTTGCGGGGAAAAAGGGGCTCGCTTGATTAATCATCGCGAGGGAGGCTCCAAGTTACATGCAACTTTAGTAGTTAACCTCATCACCCAGTGATCTCACTGCCAAATTGCCGAGGTTGGGAGCGGGATGATAAATACGGCACAGCTGTGCGAAGGCAGCGGACGGTCCTGTGGAGACGAGCTCTCCGGCTCCTCGTTTGCTTTTAAAGGAGAAACGCTAACCGGACTATTGTCAGTTTGGGCCTGGATTCAGCAAAAAAAGAAACAGCGCATCGGGACGCTCTGTTGTATCCCTGTTATTTGAAGAAGGGGTAGTTACAAACAAGCTTGGAACCTCGGCTTATCAGCACTCGAAAAGGCCAACAAGTATTAATCCTTACAAAAAAACGTGTGGATAGAACCACTTTTTATCCCTTACATCAGTCGACACTGATGCTTTAAAAGAGCAGACAGCACGAGGGGGCGAAAAGGTAGGAAGAACAGAAAAAGAAATATTTCTAAAACCATGTTTAACATCCATCCAGGTTTTAATTCACTTTTTATGAGGACAACAACCCAGCTGCACTGTGATCTGCACATTTCAGAGATGTTGAGGGTCAGAGTGATGTCATCCGTGGCTGATTTCCATTAAAAGACCATTGGCTCGCGAATGTTAAAAGGACAGCTCACCTTCAAAATAAAAATCTGGCATTATTTGATAACATTTTCCAAAATCAGTATGAATTTTCCTCTCCCGTGGCACGGTGTGTGAGCGTAGCAATATTTTTCAAATGATCACATGTTTATTCCACATGAAAAATGTCACACGGGATGAGAAAATAATGACGGAATCGTATTTTTGGATGAGCAGTCCCTGAACAGCCAGCCTGCTTAAAGGGATAGTTCACCCAAAAATGAAAATTCTGTCATGAGTTACTCAGCCTCAAGCTGTTCCGACCCTGTATACATTTCTTTGTTCGGATGTACACAAAGAAAGATATTTGGAAGAATGTTAGCAACTGAGATTTCTGGGGCATCGTTGAATACTGTAGTAGAAAACAAATGTTCTTTTTAGGTTCTGTTGAACACAAAAGAAAATATTGAGGAATTTAGGAAAACAAACAGTTCTGGGGCACCTTTGGCAACCATTTTAATGGTAGTCAATGGTGCCCCAGAAATGTTAGTTGCTTACATTCTTTCAAATATATCTGTGTTCAACGGGGCAAAATATTATACAGGTTTGGACTTGTAACTTGTAATTCATGACAGATTGATCTTAAAGATACATTTAAATGTGTAAATGCACAACAAGGTTATTAGAGTTTACTACAACTAAAATTATTAAACATTTATATTAATTAAAGTCAAATCAAATATCATCCTAAATATTGTCTAAAATGTTAAGGCATTAAAATGATAACCTCAAAATATACATAGTATTTATGGTTTCATTTTTGCGCCATTAAAGCATTTAAGGCCATATTCCTCGAAAATAAATAAAAACTTAACTAAAAATAAATTAAACTTAAACATAAAAAATGTACTAATAAATGAGAAAATCACAGGTCAGAATTGCCAAAAGTTCATCAAAAATGAACACAAATATTAAAACTAGGTTTTTAAAGTTTGTTCAAAAATTAATAAAACAATAACTAAACTATTTCATGTTAGGTCAATGACTATTTTATCCACGGGCAGGCAGGCAAATCGCAAACCCACATGAATCCTTTGAATTATTTCAAGAGGCATTTAAAACGTGTTTGTTCGTCCTGCCCATCTACCCTAAAAAGAATGAGAAAACATTTAAAATAAAAAAACTGTGTGTGCTTTTCACCAGATGGACAGAGGCAGTGTCATTGTGCGTTTTAATTGGACTTTCAAGATGTATTTCCCCAACTTGGCTACAACAGCTCCCATCTGATTACACATTATGACAATATTATAACAGATGTCCAAGCCAATAAAGAAAATTCCTGAAGGACTGTAGGTAATGTGAGTAATTGATCACTTTTTCCCTTGCCCTCCACTTCCTTCCTCCCTCGCTCTCTACTTTCTGTAGCAGCGTGTTCCCGTGTTACAGATTGCACCCACAGTTGGGACTAACGTCCATATGGTACACAAGTTTATTGGCTACTTGACTACTCTGTTGATGGAGTGCCGCTGTTGCGCAGCGAGGGACCTGTTGGAGGCATTGTGTTACAGCCTGCTGCATAAAAAATAAAATCAAACGCTCGTTTTTTCACAGTTAAAGTTTGAACTACAAGACCGGCAGCACACCAGGAAGTCCCTTTGCACGCGGATGAACCACAGGTTGCAATCGCTCTGTGAAAATGTTTTTAGTGATGCAGAAAACAAAATATTAGAGGCCATACGGCTTTAGAGCTTAACAAACTAAACAAAAGATGTAAAATAAATAACAAATAATGTAACTGTAGTTTTATTCATTTTAAATTCAAGTTCATTGTTCACCTACAAAGCCACAATTTCAGCACTAAGCCTCCAAAACAACCTAAAACATACCAGTAAACTTTTCTTTCGCTCTGAATTTAACTTCTTCAGCGTTCTCGTTTCCAAACCCCACCCCTGCGTTTGATGAGAGTATTAAATTCAGAGGGAAGAGACAGTGTAATATCTCAGCTTATGGCGGCATAAAAATCATCACTCACCTATTAAACTGGCCATGGAAGCTGTGTTGATTATCTTGCCGTATCCCTGCTTCAGCATGACACGACCGGCCGCCTGAGGCGGTAATTTGAGGGAGAGAAGAGACAAATGTGCTTTCAGAGGAACATCACAGTATTGACACCTTCACTAATCAGACCTCCACGTCTACAGGGAGAAGAATAACACTCCCTGGATGGGTAGAGAGACAAAAAAAGTGTCAAAAAACTGGCGGCGTTCATTTTAAACGCGCGGGAGGCTTCTCCATCACCTTAGAGGTTTGTGTAAAACGGCTTACTCTGATTTATCTGCTGCCTGGCAGGATTTAATGTCTTCTAATGCTGTAGGTATGAAATCACTTTCTTCACACCTCTCTGTTCTACTATCAAAGGTTTTATAAGCTAATGGAAAAGTTGCTAGTGCTAATATACAAAAGCTTCAAGTTCGAGCTAATTTTTGAATCAGAAAACAATACATAATACCTTGTCTTAATATATTTTTATACTTGAAAATTAAGTTGCATTGTTATTGTAGGTAACAAAGGTGTTGCCATTCCGAAGATCATGTGTTTTAAAAATGCTTTTGAAATTCTGGCACCCTGTCCACATCCTCTAAATTCATATGATCCTAGAACAAAAGGTCAAAGCTTATTTTTTCTAAACAAAAACTTACCACTTACTATCAAAATGTTGGTAAGTTTATTACAAACACCATATGTTGAATCGCTTTCATGCACTTATTCATTCTTTTCATTTGGTGTTGTTTTATTTTATTTAGGGCACTGAGTGACCCAGGACTGTCACTGGGCCGCCTTACAAATTACAGGCACGTAAGGCATCTGGTCTGTGGGTCTGTAAACTCAAAGCGGTGAAAGTGTACCACATCATTAATATGAAACCTCTGAGCAAAACCTGACGCGGGTGGTTTATCTCAGCTGGAATTAATGACAAACAAAATATTAAAATGATGAGGTACCTGGCAACACATGAAAGTCCCTCTGAGGTTAACATTAAAGGTTCGATCCCATTCCTCCAGACTGGTGTGTTCGCTGGCCGAGTTCTTGTTAATGCCAGCATTGTTGCAAGCGATGTGAATTGTGCCCCATTTTGAAACAACGTCGTCAATCATCTTCTGAACGTCCTCTGGTTTGCTAATGTCCGCGGAAACGGCCATGTTGGGAATGCCTGGAATGACATGGATGCGAGATGTACTGTAGTATCTGTATGTGATAAACTCTAACATGCATATGAAAAGCAATTACAGTAATCAAATTGTGTGTGTCCCAGTTTTAAATATTAATAATTTTTATAATAAAATATTAGGTTTTATAATTATAATAGATAACAGATATACAGTGTATTTTTATATAAAGTGAATAAAAAACAGATAAATAACTGAATAATAATAGATATATTATTAATATTTCAAAACAAATTATCTGTTATTATTTATTGTTATTACTGTTGCAAGTGACATCCTCTACCCCCAGAGCTAAAATAAAAGCAAATTGTTATGAAAATATATATAAAACTCACAAATTAATTACTGATGCAACAAAACTAAAGCACAAAAGATGTGAAAAATCTCTTTAAATGCCCTCATTCAGTGTCGTCCTATGACACCATGGCGTCATCTGCTGGAAAGATTAAGTATTGCAATAGAAATGAGATTAGATTTCTTATTTCCACAGCATGACATGACATGTACAATGACGGTAGGTGCACTTTCTGAAATGGTACTCAAAGCACCTTTTACCTTTAACAGTCAGTTCACAAGCCACATTCTCTGCTTTTCCTTTATCCATGTCTATAATGGCCACTTTTGCTCCGGCCTCCCCAAGAGCGTGTGCGAAGGCCCTTCCAATGCCCTGACCGGCCCCCGTCACATAGGCCACTTTTCCATCTAAACGCATCCTGTCCAGCACCGCCTTCCCTTGAACTCCTCGGAAGACCTCATCATAGGTCACATTGTTCTATCAAACATACATCATCATTAATTGATGGCATCATTAAGATTGCCATATAGTTATATAAAAAATAATGAATTATAGGGTTAAAGTACATTTGGACAGTTTTTTTGGCAGTTACCTCCATGTCAAAAAGTGTCATAATTTACGTAAAGTATGGCTCACCTGTGTGTTTGCTTGAGGTGTAAATGGGACTCTACGTATAATTGTGAGACCATCTCTCAAAGGAATAATAACCTTTAAAGACGAATTAAAACAATGATTATAAATACCTAAAATATACGTTTAATTATATCCTTACATACATAACAGATTGTAGAATATATGTTTTTAAAGGGATAGTTCACCCAAAATGAAAATGATGTCATCATTTACTCACCCTCAGCTTGTTTCAAACCTGTATACATTTCTTTGTTCTGATATTTGGAAGAATGTCAGTAGCCAAACAGATGTCATCTTCCATTTACTGCCATAGTAGGGTGAGTAAGTCGATGGGAGATGAGATCTGTTTGGTTACTGACATTCGTACAAATATCTTCCTCCGTCTTAATAAGAAAAAATAAATGTTTATAGATTTGGAACAATCTGAGGGTGAGTAATTGATGACAGAATTTTCATTTTTGTGTGAACTATCCCATTAAAGATCTAAATCTGAATTTAACCAGAGCAAAAGCCTTATTATTTACCTAAAAATAAGCTAAACCAGCAAATTACATTTTAAAGGCATTTGGTTAAGACCAATAAGACCAGCATTAATATAAGTATTTGAATATATAATAAATATATCAAACACACACACACCTGCTCTACACGAGGATCATTTGTGACAAACTGACTGAAATCTCTCAAAGCTATCCCCATCTCATCTGCTGAATCTTTGAGATAAACTCTTCCTTTAAACAGTGTGTTGTCCACACATATAACTCCATCCATGCGCAGGAGGTTATGGTCCATCAGGAACTTATAATAGTTAATGTAGTTTTGTTTGTCTGCATCAATGAAAACCAAGTCAAACTGCTCTCCTGACGCAGCCAATTCCTGCAAAACGTGATAACCAACATATTCAGACGATATTATACTTACAGATTACATTGTGAGTATATTATAATATAATGTTATACATTTTGAATGAAATAGTCAAACGAATATGTAGAGAAAGGTGTGTTGATACCTTCAGGGTCTCCATAGCAGGCCCAGTCTTTACTATTATCTTTTTACCGTGTGGAGACTTGTCAAATATAGGCTGGGAAAACTCTTTGAGAAACGGCTCAAGCTCACAGGCAACGAGTTGACCGTTCTGTGGTAAAGCTTCGGCCATTGACAATGCCCCATATCCAGTGAACATTCCTATCTCTAAGACCCTCTTTGCCTTGCTCATGTGAACCAGCATCTTCAATACCTGACCTGCAGAATGACCAAACATGCTTCAAATAAAACAATCAACCGTGGGCATGCACCAAATATAATTTATTTCAAAAAAACATAAAACACATAGCAACAAGTATATGGCAATGTTCCTGCTCATACAGAAATGTAATATCATGGTCATATTTGGAAAATACAGATTATATATGGAAGTATATGTGTTTATTTCTAATTCAGCTTTGTTTATCACATATTATAGGTGTATGTGCTATCATTAGAGAACATAGATTTTCACTTTCTAATTTAAAACATCCATCCACTTTTATGACTCTTCACAGAAATGTGCGTGCCAAATATGTTACATATAGGTAAACAGCAATCTGCATGTTTTGTAGTATATGAATTTTAGATGCATATAGTATGGAACATAGCTGAATATAATTAAAATCCATATATATATATATATAGATACATATACATGTGTCTTCTCTGTATTTCCATTGGAAATTTCTGTAAGGGAACAAAGCCAGATAGTTTTGTTTATTAAAGAGTAGGATTAATACCTTCTACCTGTCCAGTGATGCATGTAATAGGAAGCCTAAACAAGGTTTTTCCATCCTCATACACCTTATCCCAGTCATGAGACATTGATTTCCTTTTTTAAAAAGAAATATATATATATATATATTAACTAGCATTATAAAAACATTATAGTAAATGGTATAACAGTTTTACAATTGCACATGAAAGGCAACACAAAATACAATCTAACCACAAAATTGCAAACAAAGACAAATCGTTCGCAGGATGATTCATTCTTGTGAACTTCTCACCTGTACAACTCGGCCAGTGGTTCACTCTCCTGGCTGCTCGTGTTTTCCAGGTATACGTCCAGACCGCCGGCGATGTCCAGGGCCTTCTGCAGATTATCTCGCAGTTCAGCAGGAACATTGGCGTTATTGTCTGCAACCTCTTTAGCCTTCAGCAGGTATTCAACAATGAACTCCACAGGAGTATCTGCAACTAATGTACCAAAGCAATTCTTTGCAAATCTTAAAGACAAATGTTTCAGCTAGTCTATTTATAAGTGCAAGGTGCCCCTACAAAGTCTATGTCTAAATAATTGATCCACACTGTAAACACAAGTGTGATACGTGTATTTGAAGGCAGGCCTACGTGTTTACTTTACTTGTAAATTAAATGCAGCGTAAATCTCCATTGTTTACAATGTGGTACTATACTACATTGTTGTACTATACTACATTGTTGTACATCTGGCTGCAAACTGCAGTTTAGGGCGGGGCTAACCGTGCTGCTCCGCCCCTTACTCGACTTATTGGTTAGCAGGCGGGTTACATCGGAGTCACTCTGACCATAACCCACTAACCAATGAGACGCGTTGGATGCATGTCGCACCGCCCCGTACTGCAGGCTGCAGGCAGAACCTTCTCAAGTAAATCGGTTCTCAAGTACTACACAGCGCCCCCATTGTTTTCTCATTGAAATCTGTGGCCAAATGTGGAACTGCATCGAAACCTAACCTAAAATGCCGTAATGCCCTTTTTTACGAACGCATAATCAATGCTAGATTGCCACATCGAGGCGAAATAACGCAAACGCACAACGCAATCTGTCAGAAACAGATTTAAAACGAGTTTAAATCACTTGAATACCTCGTTGTCAGCTTTAAATAAATACAACAGAAGTTGCGGTTATCGATTATATTCTATGGTCCAGAAGTTACTTCAATAAATAAACATCGCGACGCATGGATCAAGTTTAGTCATCAGCTTTAAAAAACTAAAAACACACTTTATAATCAACGTTTACTTGTTTGTTGTCACTTTACGTCTTGACATGTCAATGCCACGTGATCTTTTGCTCGACACCACTGACTGTGTGCTGACACACTGACCCTGACCACAGTTATTTTCAACTCTGCGTGTAACGTGAGACTATGTTGTAAAACTGCGTATTAAGCATATTAAAACATATAATCTTCCATTTTTCCATTTGAATTAGGTTGTCCGTCACACAGGTTTGGATACGGAAAATGCAAAGGTCTAATAACTGCACATACCTTTTGTTGCCTGCATAGCGAATGATCGTAGATTGATTTAGAAGTCTTGCGCTCGAAATGTTTCCCGTTGCACAAGCACACCTCCAAACATTTAAACTTACGCAAATGATCACGTGACTACCTTACGCAAGTGTACGACTTTGGAGTCAGCACGCTTCTCCGCAAGCTGTCTCACGTGTGATCGGCACTGCGCGCAAGCAGGACACGCAACTTGAGTATGACCTAAGTGACCTCTATGAACCCTCGTACTAAGCCCCCAAACTTCGGTGTTTTTAAGCATTACCTAAAGTAAACGCTTAGGTTAAACGTAGACATAGGCCTACAATCGTATTTGGTGATCAAACCAAAATGAACAATGTTGCTTTATTTGTGATAAAACCACAGATTTACCATCACCTCACTACATTTGTAATAGTTTATCCATTGCAGTAGTAAAACCATTGTGAGGAGTCTGACAAAAAAAATCAAATTTTACAAAAACATATAAATATAAAGAAAAAGTGCAAGGCTATGCATGTCATTTAGCCTACAACAATTTGTTATGAGAATTAGATTAAACTCTATTAATCTAGAAAATAAAATAAATATGTGACATATTCTAAATTGCTATTGTAGGTGCAATTGACAAAATCGATGTCTAACATTTATCACGTTGTTTTCTTAGGCTATTTCTCAACCAGTTAAACCAGGTTCACTCCCTTTGTATGTATCTTCCTTCACATTAGGCAACAGTAGACACATCCCAAACAATCCAACCACATGGAGTTTCAGTAATGCCTAATTCCTAAAACATTAAAGAGATAGTTCACACAAAAGTCATCATCATTAAATCACCCTCGGTTTGTTTTAACCTGTATACATTTATTTGTTTCAATGAAAACAGCGAAAGACATAGTAAGAATGTCAGCAATTTTCAGTTCTGGAACGTAATTGACTACCATAGTAGGAAAAATATAGTATTTTCTTGTTCTTTTGAACACAAAATGAGATATTTTGAAGAATTTAGGAAAACAAACAGTTCTGGGGCACCTCACTACCATTTATTTTTCCTATGGTAGTCAATGATGTCTCAGAACTGAAAACTACTAAATATCTTTCTCTGTGTTCATCAGAAAAAAAGTCATTATACAGGTATAAAATTAAATCAGGATGAGTATACAATCCCTTAAACATCATCATGGAAATGTACGTACAACATAAAACCCTGTTGCAATCATTTCACCGTCTCACCTTTCATAATTCGCGTTTTCTTGCGCACGTGGTCACCAAACTAGTCATGTAATAGTCTAAATTTTTGTTGTGTAAGATCATGGCTTGGGTTAGAGAGTTTCTTTCATAAGTTCATGCGCAAGCTCCTCCCTGATTTCTGCCGCTGCACTTTGGGAATATATATTCGTGCTTCAAATATGGAGAGACACGAGCAACTCTGAAGATTTGCTGATACCTTAAACTATTTTTCCACTTAATCTCTGAGATACTCGGCGATAGACAACATGCAAAATCACAACAAAGAAACCGTGTACAGCCTGGTGCAGGTGAAGGGGACTTGGAAGCGCAGAGCCGGTCAAAATGTCAAGCAAGACACAAAGGGACGAGTTTCAGCTTCCAAAATGTGCGTAAAAATAAATTACTTATTTAAGCATTCACGGCGTTATATGGAGTAAAAAGTGCATGGTCGTTTTTGTAGTTATTATGACCATCTTACGTTGATAAAACAATTATTTGATATAAACTTTGAATAATTCTTAATTTTGTTTTCAACAGGAATATTGCATTTAGGTGGCTTGTATTCTGTTGTTTTGATTGAAATTGATCTAGTAGTAAATCAAATTTAGTTACGTTATTTCATTTGTTGTTAAATGGTAAACTCATTTATACTATACAGTGTAAAAAATCTGTAAACATTACAGTATTACAGGCAGCAGTTTGTTCAAAGATAAATGATCATTAAACATTAACATGTCTTTATCCTTACATTAAAAAACTATAAAGTAACATTCGCCTCATGCAAAGCATTCTGGGAACCAGAATTAGAAAGAATAGTCAAAAGGTTTATGTTGATTTCTGGTTCCCAGAATGCCTTGCATGAGGCTGTTATTTTATTGGTTTTTTTCTTTAGAGATAAAGACTTGTTAATGTTTAATATTCATCTATCTTTTAACAAACTGTTGCTGATAAAATAGATAAATATACATAGATACTGGCAACTAGCTGCATAACTACAGCATTAACGTTTACAGTGTATGTTATATAAACTGTCTATTGGAAACAATGTATTCCAATAATTCATATTTAAATAAATAAATGAAGGGCTCGACTTCAAAATGACCTAAACATTATGTTGCAGTTATGAAAGCAGCTCCTCCAACGGTACCACCTGGACAGTGGTCGCCCCCATCACCTTCACATATACAGTGACTCAAACCAAAAATCTTCTCGACCCCAGCAATGACACTCTGCTTTTTGGTCACATCAGAGACGCCCAACAGCTCGAGTCCATACGGTCCAGCACCAATCCCATAAAACGCTTTATAGTGATGGATGAGGTTGTGTACAATCTCTATGGTTCCCAGGTCACAGACTACCTGGAGGCCAGAAACGTCCTGTACGAGATCCTACCCCTGCCCACTACGGAGGAGAACAAGTGCATGGAGATGGTTTTGAAGATCCTAGAAGAAGTCCACAGGTTTGGTATTGACCGCCGCACTGAGCCCATCATCGCCATCGGAGGCGGGGTTTGCCTGGACATCGTGGGCCTCGCAGCCTCCCTCTACAGAAGGCGAACACCATACATTCGGGTTCCCACCACTCTTCTGTCTTACATTGATGCCAGCGTCGGGGCAAAGACGGGCGTGAACTTTGCGAACTGCAAGAATAAGCTCGGCACCTACATAGCACCGGTTGCCGCGTTTCTGGACAGGTCCTTCATACAGACCATTCCTAGAAGACACATATCTAATGGCCTTGCGGAAATGCTAAAGGTATATGAATCACTCGATTACTTGCATTCCAGACAAACCAGTTTGCTCTGTATGTTTTAAGCGAAGTATTTATATGTTCCAGATGGCTCTTATGAAGCACAGAGGACTTTTTGAGCTTCTGGAAACACAGGGAGAGTTTCTTTTAAATTCCAAGTTCCAATCCGCTATGGAACCGGAGGAAGACCTCATCGACCCTGCTTCTGTATCCACACGAGTCGCTATTGAAACCATGTTGGAAGAATTAGCCCCCAACTTATGGGAGGACGAACTTGACAGACTTGTCGACTTTGGTCACCTGATCAGCCCTGAACTAGAGATGGTATTATAAGCTGTATTATAAGATCACTTCAGCATTCCGCTTCATTCACAGTGTTGGGTGTGGTTATAAATTATTGTAATTATATACAGATCGGTTTTGCCGCGAGGCATTCAATGAAGGCTTTTAAGCGAAATAGTTTAAAACGTAAAACCTCCTTAGAGGTATTCCACGTGATAAAGCTAGGGAAACTGCACTGTTCTGTGCATGCTTGCCAAGCATGCATAAGCCTACACTAAATGCTCATTCATTTTTTTGCATTTCTTTCTGTTTGTAGAAAGTTCTTCCAGCCCTACTACACGGAGAAGCAGTAAATATTGATATGGCCTACATGGTGTACGTGGCCTGTGAGATGGGGCTTATTACAGAATCAGAGAAGTTTAGGATCATCTGTTGCATGCTGGGGCTGGAGCTGCCTGTGTGGCATCAAGACTGTACCTTTGCACTGGTGCAGAAGTCATTGTGTTGCAGACTACAACACTCTGGGGGGCTTTTGAGAATGCCCTTACCAACAGGCCTGGGAAAAGCAGGTGATGTTGCCTTACTTTCAAGAGAGATTGAAGAGATTTGTCTACAATCTACCGTGTCAGTGATGTTTCTCCTTAAAGGATTAACTTTATATATGACAGTACACAGAAGATATGTTTATCGGGAATAATGAACGTTTTCTTATTCACCTTTTAGAAATCTTCAACGACATCAATGAAGACACACTGTTCAGGGCTCATGAAAAGTGGTGCAGTGAACTCAAGACTGGGTCACCTCAATTAAACCTTACAACATCAACAACCTGTTTATTCTAAATGCCAGTGTTTACATATGGGGCAGCCTATTTTCTTGGCGTGTATTTTGATTTCTTTCTTCTGTAAAGATTATGGGCATTTAAGGGTTACACACTTAAGACAATTCACTTTTTATTATTATAAATGCACTTTTTAATGGCTGTACATCAATGACAACATGATATGTGAAGATCTTTCTGTAGCTGTGATGAAGCCATTTCATATATAATTTTTTATTAGATATTTTACATATAAAATGTGAAACTAGGTTTTTAGCTTCGTGTTTGATGTAATGTATGCAATTCAAGTTCATAATAAACATTTCAAATGTTTTTAAATGATTTAGCACGTAATGCTTTAATACAAGATACAGTTACTTTATTAGGCTTTTATTACCTCTATTTGTAGGAATTCATTTGAATGGATACCACATGACATAATTTAAAACACTATGTGTTTGCTCAATAAACACACTTAAGTACATTTGTCACTACGATATACCAGCCAAGAGGCTGAAGATGGAGGGGAAGAATAATAAGCACTTTATTAAAAACATCTCAGATATGTCATTGACGATGCACTGTGCACAAATTTAACCACTATTAATTTGCTAAGAATAGACAGTGAAAAGTTACAGCTTCACAGCAATTCATGTAACATTACGGAAAACCATGAGATAGAGAGATATTACCTTATCTTCAACTCAAGAAATGCAGCAAGACTTTAAAACATAAGTTCAAGAATAAAAGCAAGAGAATAAATAAAGTCAAGCAGATTGCTTTAAAAAAAATTCTAATGAAATCTAAAATGTATAGCTTTGTTGAGATGAAATGTTTACAAGGCTAATTTTGACTGCAGTATGTCAGCATGTTTCTGTTCATGAACTACAAACAATCCAATCAGAGTTAACAAAGATTGGATAAGACTGGATAGTGTGACCTTTCAAATGTTTGACCACCTGGTTTAAAAACCGAGGCAATGTGACCGGTCAAACTTTTCTGAACATCTACATTCTCAGCACATTCTATAGATAAGGTTTAAAAATGAACCATTTTTTTCCTAAAGGTTGCAACTCTGGGAGAACCTTAAAGAGGTTCTATTTTTTCTATCTTTACTTTGTTTATTTAGTCTATTATGTTTACAAGTGGCGACACAGTCTCTCTTGCCTCGCAGCTAGAAGGTTCCCGGTTTGAGCCCCAGGTGGGAGCCCCAACTATGCACTATGCCAGGGGTCTGCTACCTCTGCGACCAAAAGAGCCATTATGGGCCTTCTCCCGCCAAATAAAATTTGTCTGGAGCTGCAAAATATATGTAACTTTTAAATTACTATAACACAGGTTGTGCATGTAAGGTAGTAGTTACCCAGTTGCCCCACTAGGTGGCAATATAGTGCGATTTGTATTGTATTTAGCTGTTAAAGGAATTGTTCACTTTCAACATACATTGTCATGATAATTTACTCACCCTTGTTGTCATCCAAGATGTTTATGAATTTGTTTTTCTTTAGTCGAAAAGAAATAAGATTTTATTTATCCGGCCGTTTTCAATATGTAACAATAAACAATGAGGTGTCACACAAATTGGAAGTCATGTACGGTGTACTACAGGGCTCAGTCTTAGGGCCTATGCTCTTTGCATCATACATGCTACCTCTAGGAGATATAATAAAGTGACACAGAGTTAGCTTTTACTGTTATGCTGATGTTACGCAACTTTATATTTCCTCGAAGCCATAATGGAATGCATAGTCGATATAAAAAACTGGATGAGTAACAATTTTTATTACTGAACTCCGACAAAACAGAAGTGTTGCTGATTGGAAAACCGCCATACGTTACAACCAAAAATACATAAAACCCTCGCCATCCGCAAAGAATCTTGGCGTTTTATTCGGTTGTACTCTGTCATTTGAGAACCCTGTAAAATAGCGTTTTTCCATCTTAAAAATACAGTATATCTAAACAACGTCATATGCTGTCGCAATCAGATGCAGAGAAGTTCATGCATTCATGAAATCAAGGCTAGATACCTAGAAATGCACTATTAGGTGGTTGCCCTGCAGGCTTATTAAAAAACTCCAACTGGTCCAAAATGTGGCAGCTCGAGTTCTTACACGTATAAAAAAGGTATGAGCATATTAGCCCGGACCTGTCAACCTTGCAACCTGGTTACCGAAAAAAGGTTTTTCCTCCAATGGAGTTTTGGGTTCATCGCCACCATTTGCATACTGTTTTGCACTGTTTGCCTGGTCGGGGGTGCTGCTAGAATTTAAACGTTTTATTTAATTAACACTGCATATAGGAATTTATAGTCTGTTTAATATTTGACCTGTGTTTCTCTCTCCTTATCTTGGGTGTGTGGTTCTAGGTGATGGCCCCTGTGCGTGTTTCTGTGTCTTTTGGTGCGTGTGGGTGTTGTGTGGAGTGTTTTGTGTGTGGGTGTGTCTGATTCTTTGTGTCTGTCTTCTCAGTTTTCACCTTTTTTGTTTTGACTTGTATAACCTTATATGTTTTGTTTATAGTCAATATCTTTTCAGACCTGGTTCATTTTGAACCAATTTAAAAAAGATTCAATTGGAACCCTCTCTAAAGGATGCATTAAAGAATGGGCAGAGTTCCTTTTGGAACCTCTTTCTAGTCATCATTTTCACAACACAACACCATGATTGAATATACTTTTTTCTTGAGTTCTGCATGGGGACATTTCAAGTATGTATGTGTATTGTTTGAGATGGTGTTGTCATACTCTCAAATTGTTTGTGTATTCTTCAAGTTCATATTTGAGGTCCTTTTCAAACTCCAAATGTTCAATCACTTCTAAGAATTCTTTGTGAAGGCTTCCAATGTCAACTTAGGAAAACCCAAACACAAAAAGCCTTGCCGAATAAAACAACTGTGTTGGAATTATTTTGATTGCAGATAGAGAGTAAACCACGAACCAAGCGTTATATTTGACCCTCCTTTGATCTCTTGTTTTCAAAGCTAAACTGAGTTGGTCTCTTCTTTTAATGCTTATTGCTTAAAGCATTTAAGTATCGCAGCACTGCTTGTTGCTATCTGTGCATGATTACAATAAGTGTCCTTAAGGCTTATCCAGTTGTTGCTTAAGCTTTCTGACATTAAGGGTGATTTTAGGACTGCAGCAGAACAATCGGTTTATGATTTTATTGTGGGGGATTATTAAAGCAATAAGCCCCAAGAAGCAGGGGGTTACAGTGCATTTTATAACAGCTTTAACCCTGAACCTGTTTTTGATTCTTTTTAAGCTGCAAAAATCCGACATTAAATGCAAATATTTAGTACTGCTAAGCAAAACATACTATTGTGGGTAGTATGTGTATGCGTATATAAAGTGTTTTTCCGCAGATAATAAAATGTAACTGTTCACATTCCTGGTGAAATATATAAAAAAAGATTCTCTATTATCCTTTGTATATAGAATATAATCTTTATTCATGTACATCTACAGATATATTAGAATATTCTATCAGAGTCTCTGGGTTTATTTCCCAACAAACCACAAGTGAATAACTACAGAGATCATTTGTAAAATGTAAAAATGTAAAAAAAAACATTAGAAATCTAACATCTAAACATTTGTTTACCAATTACAGTTTTGTCCATTTCCAACTGCTTTGACTCTTGGGGCAGTTACCCGGGCAAGGATTAGATTAGCCAGGACTATAGGCTTAAGGTAAATAACATCACTGGTATGCATTTTGAGACAACACAAAGGAACTAATGTATTTAAAGTAAAATCGTCCCAAAATGTACAGTTACATGATCAATCTCAAGCACAAAGATATCAGATATAGTCAATATGACTAATTTTGTAACATGGGTACTCATTTTTAAATGTAAGGGTGGTGGTTGACATAAGACATGGTGACCATTTAAAATAGTTAATACTGATTTTTTGCCCTACACTACTTGTAGACTTCTTTTTTATTTACTATAAAGATTGTTGTAAGATGGTGCTGAATTGTTTCTCAATGTTATAATTAAAAAATTCTGAAGTAAATTACCTTATTGTTCCGAATAGGACGACCAAATCATGTCTTATATATAAGACATACAGTATATAACATATATTATATATATATATATGACCGTTTCAACTAGTGTCTAATAATAACTATTCATATTTTATTTTATTCATGTTCAACTTAATTTATATTATTATTTTATTGTATAATAATTTTATTAAATAAACGATTTGTTGAATTTTGTTGTATGTTCATTTTATTAAATAATTTTCTTTTCTCCCGCAGAGGTACACCCCAAAAAAAGGAAGCCCTTTTTGTATTTGTGCATAACTCAACAGCTGCATTTGTGGATGTTTTGAATCCCCCTAGGTAGTGCTTTGGTTTTGCAACTGTTTTGTGTACTACTTGCTAAGGCGCATTAGTGTCATAAACAGCAGAGGCTGGGGTCTACTATTTGACAATTACGTCATTTAAGCAACGCTCTAGAAAACCAATGCTTTAAAAAAAAGTATGCTTTGATACTATAGTCATTGTTGTAATGGTGCAATTCCACTTTAGCGGTGTTAAAATTGTTCATATTGTTTCCAAGAAATCCTTCATCAATCAAAAAACTGAGATATCTGTCGTTCTGAACTAGTACACTTCAAAATTATAAAATAAAATACATAATTTGGACTAAAACCAAATCACACTGCATACAGACCGTATATCCCGAACTCACAGGTAACATTTCATTATATAAAGCTAATCATCTAACTTTGGTTCTGCCAATTTCGTTCACAATGCTAACAGTAGTTGTCATGTTCATCCATACTGCTGCTGCTGTTGGAGGGAATGGGAGAGCCGGAAGAGAGCAGGGGGTCACTGGTGCACACTGGAGACAAAGTATTGTCCATTACCTCCAGCTTGTTGGAGGCTTTGTTTGGGCTGTCGTCAACTCCAGATTCCCCTTCCTCAGTGGGGCTGTCGTTGTAGCTGATGGTGCCATTGTTAAGGTCCAGAGTGGTAGTGCGGGACATGTCAGGACTGGGGAGGTGGGAGTAGAGATCCGAGGAGCAGTCACCCATACCGGGCTCCCGCTTGATCGCTCGAGCTACAAGGTCAGAGGAATAGAGCGGGGGAGAGGCCACCACAGTGAGTCCATGAGCGCGGGCCTGGATCTCAAGCTCCTGGATGTAAACATGCATAGAAAAAGGACAAATACACAATTATACACATGTACACAAAATTACATTTCATAAAATTGACATGACTGGTCAAATATGAATGTTTAGTGTTAAATCATTTACATTTTTATGTAGTTTGAATTGGTTTCGTACATATATAACGTGATGAATAAATAAATAAAAAATCTACGTTTACATTTAGATGCTTTTATCTGAATCAAATGATAAAACTAAGAACAACAAAAGCAATTTTATTGTTATTAAGACTTCTGAAACATCAAACAAGAGCTGTGGCTTGTACAGTATATACCTGGTAGCTACTCCAATACAGTTTACAAAAATATACATAGCAAAAATACAGGAAAAAAAATAATGACATAATTCCTGTAACATTTTTATTTATTTAATGTTTTTGGGACACTAAATAATTCAAGTTGTGTTATTTTATAACTAAAAAGATAACAAAAATGTTTAAACAGTGGGGTTACTATGAATCAAACGCCATGTGTCCAAATGAGGGAAATTCCCAGAATCAATTATTGTAGTGTAACTTTAACATTTTACGCATTCGAAGGACTACGCCTAACCGATGTCACGGTCTGCTTTCACCATTCAACTTCAAAAACCATTCATCAAAGCATTTTAAACATGCTTGTTCTTCAAAAGTCGATCACGTGACCAGTTGCCAAGGCCTTTTAAACCAATGGGTGGTTGTTTGGAAAGTGGTTTACCTGAATTCGAAGCAAAAGATGTCTGTTCGCATGTTCCATTCTCTTCTGGCGGTTCTCTAGTTCTTTTGCTTTCTGTTGCTCTTTTTGCAGTCTCCTAATATAATCCACGGAAGCCTTTAGAATTGTCCCCTTATTCCACCTCATGTCTCTGAAACAAAAGCGATTCAAAAGGTTAAGCTTGTATTTGGCTTCTGTTTGCAACATGCATATGATATTTGATTTCAATATATTAATAATATATGAAGAGTTTATTTCCAAAATGAGATGCGTTTTTTTAATCCCGTTTTTCATTGTGCATTCCAATGAATAAGAATCAAACTGCAGTTGGTTTGTTTTAAACACAATAAAACATGAAAACCTAATGAGTTATCTCATGTTGGAGAAAAACTCTTCATGTTAACCAATCTGTACAAGTTTTTCATTAATAATTAAAAGTTTGATTTGATTGTCATTTGTTGAAAATCCCTCAAAAAGCATGAAAGGGTTAAAAGACTTACGGGTCATTTGACTTGGGAATTAATGTCCCCAGCTCTTTAATTCTGTCGTTTATATTAAAACGCCGCCTTCTTTCGACTGGAAACACAAAAACATTTATTAAATATACTGTTTTTAAAATATAGAAAGGTTTCTCATAAATACAATTTTCCTATTTAAGTTGACTTTGTTTATGTAAGTGATATTATTGCACCCTTCCTCAAATCCTAAAACTACGGCTATAGACGGTTTCATCAGGCGCACGTGCCTGGCCCAAAGTTAACTTCCGGTCTGTGTTTGGTTATAATACAACAATTTATTTGATATTAATATTTTGGTTAATATTAATTGTAATAAAACAATCTACTGTACCTATTGTTAAAGTTTCTTTGCGGAGGTCTACTGGACGTTAAGTTTGGGCCACTTAATGTTCCTGTTTATGTTGTTGCCGCCGAAACCGTCTATATATCTGACAATCAATAGCCTATTTAAGATTGATGTTTATATATATAAATAGATGTATATAATCTGATAATCAGACTCACTTAGGTTGTGGTTGTCCTTCTTTTGTCTCTCCTTTGCCAAAGCTCTGACCTCAGCTTCTGAAACACATTACCACATTAACCACTTTACCAATCAAAACAACCGTATGTTCACATACAGAGTTTACACTATAAGTAGTTTTGTCATTTTTAAATGTATTTGAGTTTGTTTCTATGCTCTTGGCGCTCCAAAAATGTTGGTGCATTTCCTTTATAATTCTTAATGCTTTAAAATGTTTTATTTTACTTAAATATGTCTATGTAGAATAATTTCAGATGTAAAACTGAGAAGTCCAGAAAGTGGTTTATCACAGAATGTGTTTGAGATATGAATGAACAGTACTATGACAAAAGATCAACTGTATATACACTACAATTCCTTACATTCATTCTTATCTCAGAGGAAAGTGAAACATACCTACTGGGAAGCCTTCAGGCCTTTGATAAGAGTCAAACTCGCCACATGGTCCAGGCTTCTCCATTATGTGCATCATGCCAGGTGCTGGGGTAGCTATTTAATACAATATATCTTTCATTTATATTGCGCATTCTGAACTGCACACAATATCATTGTTCATTCAAGTATAGTGGGCATTGAAATGGTAACTAAAAGCTGTAAGGGACTTTTTGCAACATTAGTGATAGATTTAACTGTTAATGTACCGGATAATTCCCTTTTGACGGCCGTGAGGTTAGATGTACAGGAGTTGTTAATGGGAACCCCACCTGGAGGATGAGGATGATTGTTGTACACATCCAATACGTTTGATGAAACTGGAATCTGTAAAAGAGATGAACCATAAACCAAAATGATTCAGGATTTCAATATGTGGTGAATGAAAACAAACAAATATTTTAGTGCGCTTTGCAATTACACAATTATATTAGGGCTGTTACCGTATTCGTCATTTGAAGTCCAGCATCCATGAATCCAAGAATATCATCGCTATAGCTTGATTCCAAACTGATTATGTCTTCAATCACATCGTCCATCTGTAGCAATTGAGATTTAATGATAACTAAATGCACAATGATAAGACTGATTTACAACTGCTATGAAAACTATATAATATGATAACTTTATTCAAGCCTTGACATGCAGTAACAAACTTTGTATACTGTTAATACAATAAAATTAAAAATGTATAATATAAAATAAGAACTAATTGAATGTTTTTTTACACCTTTACACTGCAGTTCTGCAACAGTAATGCTTTCATGTACTATACAAATATATTATTTTTGACAGTGTCAGTCATTGGCATACAAAGGCAAGACTGTGAGACAGTGAGAAACTATTTGGTTTGGACTTACAAAACATGATTTTTGTGGTCTAGCAGGTTTTGACATGCTGATCCTTTCATAACCACAGTCTTCAACATGATATACAGCAGAACATCCCAATTGCTTAATATTACAGATATGCATTTTAATGCTTTTTAACTATTTTGTCTATTATGTATTTAAGGGTATGCCCTTTGTCCTAAAATGAAGGACAACATGACCTAAAATGCTGATATAACACGTAAGTTGATATGTACCTCTTTCTCACAGTTGAGGGTGAGAAGGGCCATAGGGCTATTGGGAGCACTGGTTCCTGGGGGCATGCCGTGCTCTGAGGAATGGCTGGGGCCGGGCCCTGTGCCGGCCTGCGGGCTTAGCTTGGCTCCTAATGCGCTAGACAGGTAATGTTTCACCTGCTGCCTCTGGGTCTGCTGGAGGTGATACTTTGATGGATTCTCCAGGTGGGTTTGCAACTGAGTAACAAAGTAACAAAGCAATACATAAACATCTATCTTAAATACGCTAATGAATGTCAGATATACAGACGCAACTTAGAAACATGCTAATGAAGATAACATGCTATTGGAACTGTATTCCATCTCCGCATTTAACCCTTGTTTGGTGTTCATGTTTTTGTAGCCAATGTTTACGGGTCTATTGGAATAATGACGAATTTACGTAAAACAAAAAAACTTACGTAAAATATATTTTTACTTTATCCAAATTACAAGCAGCATAGACAGCACCCATTGTTAAACCTTGTCATTTATCTCTGTTAAATCATAAAAAGTCAACAAAAATGGAATATGGGTGAAATAATAGATAAACTTATTTAAAAACTTATACATAGAATATATTAGGTTTAAAAACAATACTCGAACACCACACAAGGGTTTGCCTACTATACAGAACTGCATGTTTGACTTTTAGGAAAAATAGACTTGCATCGCATGCATAAATCAGTGTTTTGCAATTATTGTAAGAAACACAACAAACCAATGTGGATGAAAATAGCACAAACAACAAAATCAACCAACTCTGCAATGTACAAAAGATAATACCCAAATGCCCAAAATATCGTCTCACCTGGTAATGACTGTACTCAAACATCTCCAACATATTAACCAAAACTTTTTGTTAACTTAAAAAATATTCCCTTTGTGCATTCAGTTTGTGATGTGCAAGAACTGACCAGTGGTTTTGGCCAAATGAAGATATCAACGGCGTATTTAAGGCATGGGAGGAGAACTTGCTGTTCTCATATATTGTTGTTCTACCCAATCGATGAATTTATGTCTTTATAGAGTTCATTTGACGTCACTGGTCCAATTTTACAAAAGGCTCTTTGAAACGATTGGTTACTAGCATCTTAACTGAAACTGGCTTACGGCTAACTAACGTTTCATCTTTAGTTCCACTCATTCTGCATAAAACATTGTTTGTTCTCTGCATCCGGCACACAATCGCTGCCACTGTTAAGTCTTAAAACAAGACAGTTTAAGATGGAGTGATTTTTGAAATGTTGAATTTCGCCCGATGAAGCATTGGCAATTGCAGTCTTTACAAAGCTGGAGTGTTGCGCACACATATGCACCAGCGAATGGTTCATATCTGGTCGAACTACATTTGGACATGTGGTGATAAAACAAGCAGAGCTTTCTGTTTTCTGAACGCAATGACTTGTGGGATTTGTCATGAAAACATGTTAATCTTCTGCTGACAACTTTAGTTTGCCTTGAAATGTTTAGTGGATTATTTCGTATTCTCCATAGAGATTTAATTTGGTACAAAACACAGCACAGGAACTTCACTTTATGACACAATATTAAATATTACCCACAAAAAATACTATTTTTATATGGATTTGGATTGTAATTGGATTGAACATTGTTCTTTATATATTTTACACAATACATTTGCACATAGAGTGTATGTGCACAGCTCTCAGATTTTTCTCCAGTTTGTCTGTCAGGCAATGTATAATTAACACAGTGGAATGTGTTCAACGCCTCAAGCACTGTTCTTCAACAGACATTTTCTTTATTTAATTTTGTTAACAAAGTATTTTTGCAGTCAGGGCAAACTGGTAAAGAAGCACAAAGTGCCAAATATTCAACAGTGTCTCCATTAAAATGAGGAGTAGCTTCCTGTGTACCTTAATATTTTCAGAATAATGTATTTAAAGGACTATAATCAGCATTTTATCGCCACAATTATTATTGGCAGATATGTGCAGCTCTATTGCAAGCAAATTGATTCCATACCATGTTAACTTTTATGAAAAAACCTGTTAATCATGTATAGCCTACAGTAAATTGTCAACACAAGTACTTGGCATGTTACAGCATATTTATATGATACAAGAAATGGCCTGCTTAAATGTGCAAAAACAGGCAACCAAAGCATACAAAAAGACCTGCATGTACTTACTACTGTGAATAATCAATAATTGTTAAAAAAAAGTTATTGTAAAAAAAAACTAGTAGATTCTGTAGAACATTCAGTAGAACAGAAATGATTACTTAATTGTTTTAGATTTGAGGTGAAATAAGTTTCCAAACTTTGCTTTAACTTCTCATACTTCCTTTCATTACCCCCCTGACATCATCTAAATGTTATCGTATATTTATTTGGCTGTATTAACAGAGCTTGTGCCGAAGTCAAACAGAAGACTAATTCAGACATCCCTCAGACAAGGACTTCACGTTAGTGCCATCATCAGGCTTAGCACGTGTACGGCTGAAATCAGCCCACGCTGCTCTCAGGTCTGGAGTCTTATTGCGTTTTACAGTCATACAAAATTAACATGTACATTGTGATGATCAGACTATATTGACCTATTGAATTGTTGCAGCATTTAAGACATTAGGTTAAACTTAAATTACGGCACTCTTTCTTAAATGACAGGCGTGACAAATTATCTGTGAGATTGTATTATAGCCTATGTTATTGATCTTTTGTGCATAATGACATCACGAGACATGTACACATGCCCTTTGGGTAAACTATAGGGACGGTATGTGCCACACAATGTGATGGTTGTTTTCTAAAATCCATGCAGCCACTTATTAAACCACTGAGGTTTTTAATACATAGGTTGTAATGAAACATACAGTTTTTTTCTTTAATGGCATGCGTGAAACGAGCACAAGGGAAAATTTTGTCACTTCCCTTCATGCAGTTTGTGTGTGTGTGTGTGTTTCTAACAACAATCAAGGGTGTCTACAGATCATAAAATGAACCCCGACAGACATCCATAAAAGGAAAAGCGCTAAATAGACGTTACCCTCAGGACTGTCCTCATGTAGAGAGAAGGATAAGAACGTTTCCCTTGTTCTTTAACTCTCAGAACCTTTAGGTTTAATAGACTCCTCCACAGACCCAAATGCCCAAGAGTCTATGGAAAGATTAATAAATCTTGAAGAACAAGAAAGGGACTGAGGTGACTTCAACCAACTCCGGTTAAAGACCTAGTTCTCACATCTCATTTGTATGTTTTTGTGACTAAATCACAAAATGTAACGTTAAAGGTCCAGTGCATGAAATTTAGTGCCATCACTCCACCCCTCCCACCTCCCTTTCTAAGCACTACGGTGGCTGACATTGACAAAGATGTTGTCATTTTTTGCTTCTTTGCCGAAGGAGAACATATTTATGAAACTTTCCGTTTAGGGCGACTGTAAAAACATTAATTCAATGTAAGGTGACCCGCAGCATATGTAGATAGAAATAGCTAATTTTAAGGTAATACAAACACTATATTATGTTCCTTTATACACCTCAGGACAGACAAAGTTATGTATATTATATTGCATTTCTGTCGATAGATCCGACACAATGGACCTCTAAGAAAGAGGTTTATTGAAGAGACTTTAAATTAGGTATTTTGACACACGCTAGACACCAAATGCCATAAAACTATATTTTCATTAACTATATAATGACATTAACATTCAATTCAAAATACTTGCAAAATTCCATAAATGTCCCCAGATTAAGCAAACACAATCATTTTCAATCCCTAAAAAGTGTGAATTGAGGGTCACTATTCTTAAACCTTAAAACTATTTCTTAAAAATGATAAACGAGACCCGTAGTCTCGTGGACCTTACGGATGCACGTAAGCAAACGCCACAAGGCGACAAATAATGCGCCATCTGTTCTAATAGGGACTGAATGGTTAAAGAACAAACGCTGGACTATTCTAAAAGGGTTTTGTAATAAGCCTTGATTCCAATCTTTTTGAAGATATGTTGAGATCTACAACTGGATGGGTCAAACCCAAGACTCTCGCTGCCGGGGTGTGCCTGCTTTTCAGAACAGCAAACCATATGTTATAAAATATAGACAATTTTATCATTGCCAAAATATTAGACTGGGAAAGGAGGAAAATTGGATAGCACCTATCATGTGTCTATTGGTCAAATAAATATAAAGTAAAATATAGCAGAATAGAACGGCTGCAAAAAATAATTTGCTGACATTATTTGATTTGTAACCTTAAATTTGTAGTAAATCTGCACTTAAATGTCAACGTAATGACCATGAAAAGTCATAGCAGGTCAAAGTTCATACAACTGATGTGGTGTTGCTTTAAAGTGAGAACAGAATTAACAGAGCAGACACAGAAATGTGCATGACCAACATCCAATTTAACACAAACGGGCACTTTGTGTGTATAAGAGAGCGTGTCTCATGGCATTGAAAATCTATTTTGCATGTCTGCAAAACAAAACATTTTGCATATTTGTTAAGTCATAAACACAAATATGCATATTTTTGGACACTCACGACTACAAAATACAGTCTCTATCCCGTTGCATTGGATAAAAAGCATGCTTTAAAACAAAACATTTCCCATTTTTGTGAGTAAATGAAAAAAGAATACACTCGATAGTTTGAATTAAGAGAAAAGGCAGTTGGGTCCGTTTTGGTCGCACTTGACCAGTTGTGGATGAATTGACCTGTTTTGACCAGATTAATTTTACATCTATTAAAAAATTACCATGTTAATTGCAAAGTTATTGTAAAAAACCTTTAAGTCAAGATCTTATCCAATGCATTTCAACATTTTAAGTATGCCCTAAGTGTTCTAAATTTTATGGGGCCACTGATATATTTGTCTGTGTGGGATATTATACGCTAACATGCATTAAGTGACTTGGTTTAATTGCAATGTCCGCGGGCTGTGAACTACAATTTGCCCTTTGTAAAGAGACATTAACATTACGCATCCAGAGCCATGCAGATGACACGCAGATCAAGAGGAGGAGCCTCAGACAAAATATTTTTTTCATCCGTTTTCGTGCAATGTTCTTTTGGGCCCGTGGCAAGAAGCATTAACAAGAATTTACCAGCAACAAAATGGGCAACATTGAACAACTTACAAAAGATTTGACAAAGGCACAAAATTGCTGAAATGAAGCTCTAAAGTTTCCAGCTGGCCTACTGTATGCAGTCCAGTCTCGTATAAATTCATGAAAGGTCCGAGACAGACTGGTTATTACAGCTGGGCGAGGAGTGGGGCATATCTGAATACACTGTGTATCATAACGTGGGTGTTGAGAGCACAAACATTGTAACAGTGTCAGAGGTCGGAAAGGCCACACGGGTCAGAGAGAAAATAAACTATGACTTTATTGTCGCACCATGTGCGAATAAAAGGAAATTAGTCACTCTTATGAAAGTATAACTTTGAGATTATCCAGCCGATTTACAAGACGACCTCATGGCTAATAATATTGGAAATGTCAGTAATGAGAATCTAGTGTCTTACAAGCATAGCCAAAATGTGAAAAGGTTTGTTTCATTTGTGTGTGTAATGATTTTCTTAGACAGAACATTGAGACATTCCACAAACTGTATGTTAACTCACAAAAGTTTATACATGGAATAATGTACAGCCCACAAATAACCGATAAGCAGTAAACCTCTTATCAAATTTTATTATTATGGACGCATATGTAACTTTTATCCGATAACAATAAATGATAATTCTTTATTCTTGGAAACGATATATTGGCCGATATAGAGTATTTCATATTATTATTTAGATTCTAAATATTGAAATTATTTCTGAATCTAGAACAATAAGGAAGTAGACAACTTTTTTTGGTACCTCTGCACAGACTTTTTTTAATAATCAACACCAAAATAAAAGGTTTACCAAAAATTTTAATAAGACCGTTTTATATAAAGTTTTTAATAATTACCTTTCTGAAAAACGAAAATAGTACTTATTTTATCAATTCGTTTATCTATTAACGCTCAAACGACTCGTTCATCACAAATTTAACGCACATAAGGCAGTTTTTATCCTATTGACTTTTTTTATAATATATATTTTACTTAAAGACAAAAATAACGCTTGTTTACTCAATTAGTTAATCAAATAAATAATAATTTACAATAAAATACAACTTTTAACTAAACATTCACACAAGACAGTTTTTATATCATTTTTTTAAAAACAGAATTATGTTCTACTACAATCTGTTGGTAAAATATAACCATATAAACGATGCCTGTTATAATTCGGGTTCAAGATATATTCAAACATACGAAATTATTATCAAATTCATCACTTACAGGTAAGGTCAAATTATGAATATGTAACAACGCTTATATTTAACAAAATGCTATACATCTACAAACCTCCACAATTCAGCAATTCACATACAAATTTGAATAAATCTGACTTACTATAAATAATAATAATAAATAATAATGAAATTGTGACTGAAATTCTAAATTGCAAAAAAGTACCTTTTATATTTTATACATGTACGTCAACAATCTGAAATTTAATTAATGTTAATATTTTTAAATGTATTTAGTTTTGTTTTAAAGACAGCAGGCATTTGAGCATGTTCACAACCTGATCATTTATGTTATTACAGCAAGATTTAAGAATATTTCAGAGAGCTTTTTGTGTGCTTTGATGCAGCAAGTAAATCAAACATATTCCTCAATAAACCTACAAATAAATACCACACTTTCAATCCATTTATCTACTGTAAAAAACTATCTACTACATAACCCTACACAAAGTTTCATAAACTTCAACAACTGAATGCATTTCTCAAATAACTCAATCCCTTTACCCTAAAGGCTTTGAAATATTATGAAAGGACTGATTCATGCAACAATGAACCTTTATGATTGCTGCTATTAAAATTAGTCAACCATTGTTATTTACCATTTACAATTCAGGGAGCCTTCTCAAAAATGGTTGATTAGAGCAACTCTACAGACTTGCAAGAGAAATACTGCACACTGATTCTCAGAAACAGGCCAACCTCTTTTTTTTCACAGAACAAAAGCAATTTTTCTGCTGTCTACATTTTGACAGAGTACCATGCCTCGGGCCTACAACTCCCAGAGCTGACATACAAAGCCAGAGCTGTATGCATACAGTGTGTCCTCAAGCGTCTCTGTCTGAAAGGTCACCCCAACCACCAACGAGCAGCAGACAACGGCGGGCCAGCTGCACGTGGAGCTGAAATCTGATGGTATTTAAAAGTCATCTGTTTTTGGAAAACATTTGCAGGGCTGTCTTGTTTAACCAAAAAGCTCAGTAGCATGCAACTAGCTCGATCTATGGTTTATACTGTCACTTGAAGCTAATAGGAGGTAGCGATCGTGTCAAAGTGAAATAACGTGACAAAGTATCTCTATGTATCTTACAGACTGCACAGACTTTTAGAGGGTTCGGTTATCCATGCACTCACGCGTATGAGACAAGGAAAAATAGTTTGAGTTTCCTCATTACAATAAGCCGCCAATGTAATTAAATCAAGTCAAAGTTTCAAAGTGAATTGCGAGCTTTTATTTCCGCATTCTTGATCATGACGCTAAACCCTGTAGATATGATCCTGTCCTGTCACCATTTCAAAGCAGTCTTTTTTTCCCTTCCGAAATATTTTGAAGAATGAAAGCTCCCGGCCTCATTATAAGCATTCTTGCTTGAATTAGTGCAGAGTATGTGTGTGGTAAAACTGTGTTTGCCTTTGTCTTCTGAGCGGATTCTTTGCTTATTTCTGCCCGGGTCAGAAGTACTTTAGCTAATTAGGGGTTCTCTCGATCTTTGGTCAAACCTTTTTTGGGCTTAATGTGTTCTGCCTCAGTGGTCTCTGCCTGGTACCTCCCAAAAGCTTTACCTGCTTTGTGCAGACATTCACATTTTGCAGACACTTTTGTCCACAGCGTTATTCAATCTATACATTTGTTGCTTTTCTTTTTTTATCTATCAGTATGTGTGTTCCCAAGGAACCAAAACCCATGACCCTGCTCTAGCAATTGAAGGAACAGGAATAATGTAAAAAGACGCTGTCCTTCTGAAACCTTGGATCACCAAATTTAAGAAATGGTAAAAACGATTGAATAATGTTTGGTCAAAGTTAACAAGCACTTTATTGGTTGGATAGTTGCTAAACCCAGTGACAAACATAAAGGGAGACTAATAATAATGAATTATGGTAAAAACATCATGACATTTGGAGATACAAGGTTTCAGACGAACAGCAGCAAAATTAGATGTGCTGTGAATCTCCATGGTTGGGTAATATGGACAAAACATAATGTTGGGTTATACATGCTTGGTTGTTTTAACCTAAATTTTGGGTTGTTTTTAATGTTTTTAATCCATAATTTGAATTTACATCTCAAAAAAATGGTTTTGCCCATATTTCCCCATCTCAGTGCATTTTAGCGAATAGAGGAACTTTCTAAATTTGAAGAATTTCAACAGTCGCTTAACTATTATTAGATAATGTGTAGGACAGTGGTTACTTTACACAGTAATAAATAAAAAAGATGGTAGTAGCAGTTAGAATAAACACCAGAACAATTTAATCGTGCACCCCTGCAATAAGAAACACTCGGTGGGCCCAACTTATTGATTAACTTGCATTTTAGATCCAACTATGTGCATTTGTGACTCAAGAAGTAGCCTACTGAATGAATGAATTCCTTTGCATCCCATTGACAGAATGTGCAAACTGAACAATGGCACCTGTTTTAACAATTAAATTGGCAGAGCACTTACTGTCGGCACATAAAATATCACTGCTATCAATTGTGTTTCAACTAAATATGTTTTCGAATGCTGCAATACTTTCTTCATAAATCACAAATGACGACTCACAAATGATCACATGAATTAACAAGACTTACCAGATTCCCTGTTTAGTTCCTTTCAGTTCAAGATGTCACTTTACTCCTAATGAATCCATTTTGGTTTGTTTTAGCATGAGATTCTCACTATTCGCTTGTGTAGTCCACTCAGACCCACCAGAAACCAAAGGCACGAAAATGTGTCAGTGTAGTGGAGCAAATAGGATTATACACATTAAACGCCAAAAGTCTGAAACACAGCACAAATTAGGGGAGGAATTCACTGAGAACAGATAATCCCCCCTATGTATTTAACGCAGTTAAGTCTTCAAAAGCAGTATTCTTTAGCCGAATGCAGACAAAGCCAATGACTAAAGGAACATGGCAACAGAATAACTCTGGTTCCCACAGACTATAAATGATTTGTATTTAAACTATAAAAACCACTGATATTATTGGCTTTTATTAAAACTTAAAAGTCATACGTTTCATTGATGAAAAGTTCATTCACCTGGTAGAGGGTGTTTTAACATGAATTCGTTCATTCAGCCTCTGTCCACCCACTCAAGATTCTGCTCCTGACATCAGCTGCTGTTGGGGAGACGCTGTTGAATATGTAAAGGCCTCAGAAGTATAAAATGATGAGAAAAACTGACAGAAATAGAAATGCATGTGGGACTGAAATAATCTGAGTGTGACATTTATCACCTTGCAAGTCAATTCTTCAGTGTGAATATCTGAATGAGAGAGCCAATGAGCAACACATGGGATGGAAAAATGATGCGTGAAGCAGTTTAGTGGCATAACAGAGTCCACGAGGAAGTAGCAAAGGGAAGTGACAGATGTAGAAATTAGAAACAGGAAACCTCTAATGAGAAAAGAATATAGATTAAGATTTTAAAGGAAATTAATAAAATGCCTAAAACAACTAGATCTATATATATATATACACAGTAACAGTAAAAGCCATAAACAGGGCTGTACTGATTCAGGCAAAATATCAGTTCTGGTATTCCTTAATCTCAGTGCTGCCTTTGACACGGTAGATCACACCATACTCTTACATAGGCTGAAAAACGTACTCGGTTACTTACGTAACCTCGGTTCCCTGAGATACGGGAACGAGTACTGCGTAGCAGGACGCTATGGGGAAAACTCCTTTTTCTCCGATGACTGAAGCAATTCAAAAGCGCAGTGAAACTGCACGGTGATTGGTTGGAAAAAAGCAGAGCTTTAAACCAATCGTAGCGGAGCTGCCGGACCAATGGCGATGGCACCCGCCAAAATGGGCGGGGCTTATGGCTATATAAGCAGACACATCGCCGTAGGGTCTTCAGGTTACTTCGACTGAAGCGACGACACAGCAGCTCGTAGCACGGCAAGGAACGCAGTACTCGTTCCCGTATCTCAGGGAACCGAGGTTACGTAAGTAACCGAGTACGTTCCCTATCGATACTTCACTCGTACTGCGTAGCAGGACGCTATGGGGAACCAGTATAATCACGCCGTGCTACAGATTGAACGAAAAACATAAATAGTCTCGGAGCCTTGGCTCGGAGACGGGGTAAAGCAGGGAAACCCTGACAGCGGCGAGGGCCAAGCTAGAAGGTGGCCTAGACCGGTTATCGTCCCAAAGTAATTAAGTGCTGGCGTGGCACTAGCCATGGCTCAGCGACCTAATTCAAGCAGAAAGGACCCGGGCCTGAAGGGCCGGAACGTCCAGATTGTAAAATCTTGTAAAAGTGGACGGCGAAGCCCAGCAGGCCGCCGCACAGATATCTTTTATAGAGACACCGCTATACCATGCCCAGGAAGAGGCAACGCCTCTAGTGGAATGGGCTCTAACTCTCGTGGGACATTGAAGGCCCAAGGAAGAGTAAGCCAGCGATATAGCCTCAACTATCCACTTCGATAGTCTATGTTTCGAGACCGAGGACCCTTTGGTGCGGTCGCCGAAGCACACAAAGAGCTGTTCCGACCGTCTGAATAGGGCGGAGCGCTCAATGTATATTTTTAATGCTCTGACTGGGCAGAGCAGACTAAGCTCTGGGTCCCGCTCGGAGGAGGGGAGAGCAGAGAGCGAAATGACCTGTGCTCTGAACGGAGTAGAGAGCACCTTAGGTACATAGCCATGCCTTGGTTTGAGGACGACTCTGGCGTCGTTCGGCCCAAATTCCAGACAGGATGGGCTCACAGAGAGAGCCTGTAGGTCCCCCACACGCTTCACCGATGCTAAAGCGAGAAGCAGAGCGGTCTTGAGCGTTAATGAACGGAGGTCCGTAGATAGCAGATGCTCAAAGGGAGGACCCTTTAGAGCCCTCAGGACCGTGGGCAGATCCCAAGTGGGAACTGTAAGAGGGCGAGGGGGGTGTAGCCGCCTGGAGCCCTTCAGGAAACGAACGATAAGATCGTTCTTGCCCACTCCTTGTCCTCCGATGAGGGCATGTGAGGCTGAAATAGCCGCCACATAGACTTTGAGTGTGGAAGGGGCACGGCCGTTATCCAACAACTCTTGTAAGAATGACAGTATCAGCGATATGTCACAGGACACTGGGTCAGCGCCACGTGTTGCACACCAGGAGGCGAAGACAGACCATTTGAGGGCGTAGAGACGTCTAGTGGACGGGGCTCTAGCCTGTGATATGGTGTTCAGTACGCTCTCTGGGAGGTCCGTAGGCTCCCGTCGAGAGGCCAAAGGAGCAGAGCCCACAGCTCTGGCTGGGGGTGCCATATCGTGTTCCCTGCCTGAGAGAGGAGGTCCCGCCTCAGGGGAATGGGCCACGGGGCTGCCACTAGCAGCTGGGAGAGATCCGCGACCCAAGGCTGGTTCGTCCACAGAGGGGCTACCAATAGCACTCGGTGCGCTTGATCCCTTATTCTCCTGATCGTCTGCTGCAAGAGCGCGATCGGGGGAAAAGCATAGAGGAGCCGGTTGGGCCAAGCGTGGGCCAAGGCGTCCTTGCCCTTCGAGAAGTACGTCGGGCAATGAGTATTGTCTTCTGAGGCAAAAAGGTCGACTTCCGCCTTGCCGAAGATTTGCCAGATTCGCTGAACCGACATGGGGTGGAGCGTCCATTCGTCCGAAGGAACATTGCTCCGAGATAGCATATCTGCTCCCCGGTTCAGTTTGCCTGGAAGATGAGTTGCCCTCAGTGAGCACAGATTGGACTGGGCCCATTCCAAGAGGTGAGATTCTAGGGAAAAAAGGCGTCTTGAGGAGAGGCCTCCCTGATGATTTATGTAAGATACCACCGTCATGCTGTCTGATCGGACTAAGACGTGACGATCTTTTAGCACCGGTAGGAAGTAGCGGAGAGCCAACCATACTGCCTGCATTTCCAGGTAGTTGATATGGAGGCTTCTTTCCTGGTTCGACCAGAGGCCGAAGGCCGGTTCGCCATCGCACAGAGCCCCCCAACCCGTGTTGGAGGCGTCTGTCGTGACCACTTTCCGGCTGGATGTGGAGCCCATGGGCATACCCTGCTCTAGCCAAAGGGGATCTTTCCACGAGGCTAGGGCGGTTACGCAGGCTTGATTCACCAGAACACGCAGTCGTCCAAGACGCCAAGCGTGTGGAGGAACTCTGGGCTTCAGCCAGTACTGGAGGGGGCGCATCCGGAGGATGCCCAGGCTCAGTACCTGAGATGCAGAGGCCATAAGGCCTAGCATTTTCTGAAAAACCCTGAGGGGGCGTGAAACCCCGGGTGTGAATGAGGCCGCAAGCCATCGAATGACCAGAGCTCGTTCTGGCGATATTCTGGCGGTCATGCGTTTTGAGTCGAAGACTGTTCCCAGGAACAAAATACGTTGGCTGGGTGACAGTGCGCTCTTTACAAGATTGATCCTGAGTCCCAGGCACTCCAGGTGGCTGAGGAGGAGGGATCTGTGGGATCTTAGCTCGTCCTCCGACTGGGCTAGAACAAGCCAGTCGTCGAGGTAATTCAGAATGCGGATTCCCTTCTGTCTGAGAGGGGAAAGGGCCGCATCCATGCACTTCGTGAAAGTGCAGGGAGCTAGAGAGAGTCCGAATGGAAGGACCGTGTATTGATAAGCAATTCCCTCGTAGGCGAATCTCAAGAATCGCCTGTGACGAGGGGCTATCTGAATGTGGAAGTAAGCATCTTCCAGGTCCAGAGAGAAGAACCAGTCCTCTGGGCGAATTTGCGAGAGGATCTGCTTCATCGTGAGCATTCTGAAGCGCCGTTTCATAAGGGCGCGATTCAGATGTCTGAGATTGAGGATGGGGCGGAAGCCGCCGTCCTTCTTTGGTACGAGAAAGTACCGGCTGTAGAAGCCCGACTCGATTTGATCTGGGGGAACCATTTCTATGGCTCTTTTTCCCAGTAAATTCCTCAACTCCGTGCGCAGAACGTGAGAATTTGAGTCCTGCACTCGGGTGGGGACGACCCCGCGGAAGCGCGGGGGTCGACGAGCAAACTGGAGTGAATATCCACGGGATATTATTTCCAGAACCCAATCTGATACCCCGGGGATGGCCCTCCAGGCCTTGGCCCGGGCAGCAAGGGTTTGGGTGCAAAGAGGAGGTACGCCGCCTTTTGGGGGCTTGACTCCCAAGGATAATGGAAGAGGAGGCTTGCTCTATTTTTGACAATGTTTGTGTTTTATTAAACATTTTGCAGAATGTGGTGTGGGCGTTAGAAAAGGCCCCGCACTTACAACATTGCACATTATCAACACATTTTTGCCGGCACCCGGAACTGAACGGGGTGACCTGGCAGACATGAGAGCAGTCTTTGAAGGAGGGCCGGCTGGAGCCCTCCTTCAAACCCTCCACCTCCGGTCCGAAGAGGCCGGTCGTGGAAATTGGAGCATCCAGGAAGGGGACCTTATCCGCATCCTTGATCTCCGTCAGCGTCAGCCATAGATGACGCTCGAGCACTACTAAACTGGCCATGGATCTGCCTATCGCCTGGGCCGTGGCCTTGGTGGCGCGTAGAGCAAGATCCGTCGCGCTCCGTAGCTCTCTGAAGAGCGCAGGGTCAGGGTCGGACTCATCCATGCCTTGGAGGAGCTTCGCCTGGTGGACCTGGAGCACTGCCATGGAGTGAAGCGCTGAAGCCGCCTGGCCTGAGGACGAGTATGCGCGTCCAGCGAGGGCCGAGGTGGTTCTGCACGGCTTTGAAGGATGAGACGCTTTAGCCCTCCATCCGATGGCGGCGGGCGGACACAGATGTGCGGCCACAGACTCATCGAGGGGGGGTAGCTTCTCGTACCCTTTTTCCTCTGCGCCGTCCACGGAGGTGAGCGCAGAGGAGGAAGAAGGTCAAAGACGGGCCGAAAAGGGGGCGCGCCACGACTTTGTGAGTTCGCCGTGAACTTCCGGGAAGAACGGTGCGTTTCTTTGACGAGGAGCCAGACGGCGCCCCGGCAAGAACCACTCGTCCAGGCGGCTGCGAGTGGGTTCCTCTGGGGGACACCACTCTAAACCCAGCTCGTTAACCGCCTTCGTGAGGACCCGGAAGAGCTCGGAGTCCGCATTCGGGGCGTGTCTGCCGGGTTCTGGAGACGGCGAGGGGGCGGGGTCATCCAACGAACCCGCTAACTCCTCCCCGTCTGAAGCCGCTAACGACATGGCGTCGTCATCCTCCGGTTCGTTTCCACCGAACGAGATCATGTCACAGGCAGCCGCCAGTGGACGCTGATCTGTTCGGGTGAAACAGACCGGGGAAACATCTCTCTGCGGGGAAGGCGAGGCACGGCGAGCCGGCGTGAGCTCGCGCTTCCCCGAGCGCTTTGCTCCTCTACCCCGCTGCTTCGCTCGCACAGTGTCCTGTGCGCGCAGAGGCGGGGGGGGAGGGGCGGAGTCACTCTCTGAAAAGAAAGCTATCCGCGAGCGCAGAGAGGAGAGACTCATACTCTCGCAGTGAGAGCATTCCGTCTCTTTGAGCGCGTCCTCTGCGTGGGAGAGACCCAGACATGAGACGCACTCCTCGTGCCCGTCAGCGGCGTGTAGGAAAACCCCACACGAGCGACAGGTACGGCGCGGCATTGTAGCGCAATGAAAACTGCACGTGAATGCCGCAGGAAATTTGCTCTAACACTCTCTGAAAAGAAAGTGTGTGTGAAAATATGCTCTTTCAGCGTCGCCGGATAGCGGCAGGGAAAAGACCGTGCTGAACAGCGAGAACCGTTCGCTCGCGAAGCCGCCCACAGAATCCGCCGGAGCGAAGCCGCTGACGAATCCGCTGAAGCGAAGGCGCTGAGCAGGAGGTCGAATCCGCTGCAGGTGCTCTCTCGACGGCGAAGCAGTCAGTCTCGGGAAGCGAAGATGAGTCGTCGCTGAAGGAGAAGAGATCTGAAGACCCTACGGCGATGTGTCTGCTTATATAGCCATAAGCCCCGCCCATTTTGGCGGGTGCCATCGCCATTGGTCCGGCAGCTCCGCTACGATTGGTTTAAAGCTCTGCTTTTTTCCAACCAATCACCGTGCAGTTTCACTGCGCTTTTGAATTGCTTCAGTCATCGGAGAAAAAGGAGTTTTCCCCATAGCGTCCTGCTACGCAGTACGAGTGAAGTATCGATAGGGAACTGTGTAAGGCTTTCTGGGTTGGTCCTTAAACGGTTATGGTCATACCTTAAAGGGAGAGGTTACAATGTGAACTATAAATCTGACTGGACACCCAAGACTTGTGGTGTTCCACAGGGCTCAGTTCTTGATCCGTTCCTCTTCAATTTGGATATGCTCCCACTTGGCAAAATAATGAAAACGTACCAAACTGCTTACCACAGCTATGCAGATGACACTCAGATCTACCTAGCTCTCTCGCCCAATGACTACAGGCCTATTGACTCTCTTTGCAAGTGCATTGCTTGGTGTGTCAAAACTTCCTTCAGTCAAATAAAGACAAACCTGAAGTCATTGTATTTGGTGACAAGCATGAAACTAACAAGGTAAACGCATACCTTGACTTAAGAGATCTAAAGACACCTAAAGTAAGGTAAAAAATCTTGGTATCATTTAGTTTTAGAGTCTGGCCTTAGTCATTTCAAAGCAATAAGCAAATCAGCGTACTACCATCTCATAAATATAGCCAGAATCAGATGTATTGTCTCAAACTTAGATTTAGAGAAACTAGTACTTCATGCTTTCATCACCAGCATGGTGGATAACTGTAATGGACTCCTTGCAGGTCTTCCCAAAAAGACCAGCCAAATCTGAGCATTTCACCCAAATCCTCAAGTCCTTACTGGTTACCTGTTACTTTTAGAATCAATTTCAAAGTGTTATAAACTCCAGAAGACCTTACATGTTCACTTCTATTTCTTATTTATTTTGTTCTTATACTTTTTATATATGCCCATATTTTTAATACAGTTTATTGCTTTTTTGTTGTTTTTTAAAAGTTGTATTTGTGATCTTAAATCATTTGGATTTTTAAAGATACGTCTTATTTCTCTTTGTCAATCATTTTATGTAAAACACTTTGAATTGCCCTCGAGTATGTAGTGTGATATATATATATATATATATAAACTTGCCTATACACACTAAAATTGTATTAAAAAACAACTGTGGCTCAAGAGTGCAAAATTCCAGCAGTGGTTATTCTGAGCACTTTCTGTCAGAATCCAACTTTAAACTTGTGACTATTGAATGAAACAGGAAGGCCAGAGGATGACATGTGTTTCCAGACTCTAAATGAAGCTGAAAATGTCTGCGACTGGCTGTGCGTATCTACTGGAATATTACAAAAAAAGATGCAATTCAACCAAAACGTTATCCAACTAAACTTTTTAATGACTTTATTGGTTTACATTTATGCATTTGGCAAACGCTTTTATCCAAAGCGACTTACATTGCATTGTACGATACATTTGTTTCTGACTATTTGCTATCCCCTGGGAAAGCTTAAATTTGAATTAGCATTGATTTTGACACAGATAGGTTCCACATGATATAACCATCCTCTAATGACTTAAAAAAGCATCGTTATCAAGGACTCAATGGGACATGTCTCATCCGCAACCCATCTTTATGCCCAAACCGTTTTTTCATCCAGACAGACTGACAGGGATAGCCCAGCAACGCCTAAAAAACCTGAAAACTGGTCTAAGAAACTGCCAACGGGAAAATACCTGTTAAATGAAAACGTGCCTTTTCAAAGTTACTGAACTCTTACCTCAAACCGAGATTGTGTCAATCAAACCATAGAATCACGTGCTAAAGAAAATTCAATGAATCTCAGCTGGCAACAGTGTTTGACCTAAAGGTAGGGTGTCTCCCCACAACTGTTCAAATAAACTTATTCAAATAAACAAAGTGTTTAATAAAACACTGGGCTCAATGGTTTAAATTCTATGAGGAGAGCCTGTTCAAGCAAACTTTTTCTTTGTTTTGATTTTGCAATACAAAATCTTCTCCAGCATTTGATTGGCTGTTTATTTACGTAACATGCCAGTCTTTTCAAAAAGCAGGTGAATGGCCAATGTCAACACATTTAACAACGAACTCATGACTGGAATTTTAGCATACAAATTTGACTTTGCAATAGACATTAAATCATTAAAAAATGGGCTTCATCTGCATCAAGGAACAAAATACCTACATACATTTTATAAATTTCCTATTTTACATGGGTTGTTTACAAATTGATAAATATCATACTTAAAAATAGCTATTTGAGATATGGTTTAATGACGTATCGGTATTTGTATATTATACTGTTTTGACTGTCTCTCAAAAATTTTCCCTTATCTTAAATAGAAACATGAAGAGACTGGTATTTTTCATAATATCCTGTAAAAAATAATTGTCTGGCAGCTGGGGCTCAAGAAATATTCAGTTAAAATATTTTTCCGTAAAACTACACTTTTTTTCCTGGACATTTGACGAGTTTTGACTGTATTTCAAAAATATGTGAATTTGTTAATAAAACAGTAACATTTGAGAAAATTACAGGTTTTATTATGTAGAAAAGCTGGAAGAAAAAAAATAAATAAAGAGTGCTATTCTGTAAAATAACTTTTAACGTTTACGTTTATTCATTTAGCAGACGCTTTTATCCAAAGCGACTTACAAAGAGATCGGGCAGCAATAAGCGATATGTCATAAAAGAGAAATAGTACATTAGGTGCTAATACAAAGTTACTAGTTTCAAAAAAGCTACCTGTTGAGAGAAGAGGGTTAGTGTACATTTTTAATTTTTTCATTTGTCTGTCAACTATTCGCCAAAGAGATGGGTTTTAAGTAGTTTTTTGAAGGTTGGTAGAGATGTGGTTGACCGGACCGCATTGGGAAGAATGTTCCACCAGGAAGGAGTTGTGAAGGAGAATGAGCGGGAAAGGGATTTAGTGCCCTTATGAGAATTTTTACACTGAATATTTTGTGTATATAAGATGTCAGGATATTAACAATGGCAAATATTGTATATTTAATGAATTGTATGATTGATTCATCGCATGCTGATGGTCAGTTGTAGGGGAAATGTGTTGTTAAAATCTGCCTTTTATTGTTCGTATAATCTAAAGAATTAATCATGAGTGTTGAGGCAGGGCTCACAGCCTATTTTTACATTAGAAAGCTTTTGTAACATATATATATCAGAAATCCTGATGTGTGGGGCAAACCCAGAGGAAGAACGCACAAGAACTCTGTTGATTGTCACATGTTTAAGTTATCACTTAAACAAACCCTTTTCATTATTCTGTCAATTTTCTGTCAAAAGCATTACAAACACTATCATTGCAATTACGAATAATTTCAATAAAAACCAGGCTGGAGTCTTATTGTGCGGATGAGTTAAGGTGGAACAGAAAAAATAGCTCCGGTGGAGCCAGTAGACTCTTTCGGGTGATAATGTCAGCAGCTATTTATTTATTTTTTATTAATATTCTTCTTTAATTACTGTGAAGACATAACTACCACAATATTTCAGTTGCAATAAAAATATATCTTGTGCTGTGCCACCTTAAATGCTTTAGACGATGCTGCTTGAGCAATTTGTCAACGATGAATCATATTTATAAAACTACATAAAAGGTTATATGTACACATTTGTTTATATTGAACACATATATTATAAACAAAGCTTACAGTGCAATAATGAATAACTCATTCTGAAGTCTCGAGAGAATTTGCGAGATTTTCTGTGATCGCAGTCAGGACTCTGTTTGAACATCGCAGGGCACAACACAATCTAGGATTTTTTTCTCCTCATGTTTGTGGTCTCTCACCGTTTAAAACTCTTAAGATTTTAAAAAATATTTTGGTCTGGACACAGCATAAGGAAATTCCTTCACCCAGGAGCAAAGAAGGATTACTTGTCAAATGAATGCTAAACAGTAGGGGTGTAACGGTTCAAATTACTGACGATTCGGTTTGTGGCACGGCTTTAGGGGAAAAAATACCGGTTCTGTATGTTCTATGTTCAGGGAAAGGGACAACTGAGAAAAAATAAGAACAAGTAATCAAGCTACAAACAGCACCAATAAAACAACAGAGTAAAGCAGAAAATAAAATAAGATACGGTATATATACCTTTAAAGGTTTAGAAATGGAATAAAGTAATCAAATAACATAACATTGCATATGTACAAATTAATTAAAGATTAATCATAATTGAAGTTACAGAAGCTATTGTGTCACAAATCCTCGATTTAAACAAACAGCAGGAATGTGCTGCCTATGCTTTAAGAGGAATGCAACAGATCCAGTAATACTGTACACATGCGTTGTTTGTTGTCTGTTTCGTCCGTTCACTTAAGACATAACCTACTATCTTTGTTAAGTTACTCGACAAGAGGGGCATGTTGTCCTACTTCGTGTGTGAATTTGTCCGTTAAAGTGCAAGAGCTCAAAGACAACGCATTATTTGCGCCATGTCTGAGACGCAGCTTTCCTTGTGGGCGCTTTGCATCTTCTTACAGCGCGCAAGCTTGTTTTATTGTGCCTCATCTTGCACTTAAATATTGGAGGCCCGTGCAGATCCGCTGAAACTAAGTTAGTATAGTATACCCTCAGCGCTGTCTTTAAAATCGAAGAGTTTTTTACATATATTTGGTGGTGTTTCTTCGCCAATTATGAATTTCGATATGATGTTGATCAGGACTAACTGCCATACATTACCAATTTTTTGCCTTCGTTATTAGAAAATCTGTTTTGTGTAAGAATTATGGAAGAATCTGATAGAACTGAATTAATAGGTAGAGGCGAGGCAGTGTGTGCTTGCTTATATAAAATATGCAACCAACCAACCTCTTAACTAACAAATGTTGAATCCATGTACCTTATTTAAACATTTATTGTTTTATTTGTGCAAAGAAGAGTCTTTTTATAATTATATATAGTTCATCTTTAAACTAATTTTACTTAGTTTCATAATGCATAATCCATTCTTGCTTGTAACACGTGTCTCCAGTAGATAGAGCCAAACATCCTTACCTGACTGTTAACCTAGTTGTACCCACTAGGTGGGAGTAAAGAGTATTAAGATAAAGGAAGCAGCATGGGCTGTGCAGAGACCTTAAGGGGCAGGTGCTCAAAGTATAAAGGGGCACATGGAACAAGGTTTTAAATAGGGCTGTGCTCAAAACATCAATACTGTATATTGCGATGCATTCCTTGCTTATATGTGTATCAATATGGATGCTTCTATATTGATACAGCAGACAATACCATGATGCATTTTTTAAAAAGCAAAAAACAGAAAAGACCATTCTTATGTTTAAAAGCTTAAAAATATTTTCTTCACATCTACTGTATAAATAAGTCTGGGATTAGACACTGAAGTGAATTAAATTGTAATTTTGGGTGAACTATCCATTTAACCATTTGTGAGCTCTGTAAACTGTATTAAATTACTTTTAAAGCATAGAACTCCTATTTTTTATTCCACATGTTTTATTTTTGGGTGAAAAAATTTTTTGCAAAAGTGTTTTTAATTTATTTTTTAAACAATTTGTGACAGCCTTTAATACTGATTTATTCAGCTGCACGCTGTTTACAGTTAAAATACAGTACAGTACTATATTTCTGTCGTGATCATTCACTTACTGCTATTAGCAAAACATTGTTGATTTTGGTACAGTATGTAAATACAGTATTTCTGAATGTGTAAATTATAGAAACAGAAGCATATTGTTTGAATCTGAATGCTTTCTGTCTAAAGACCTGTTACACTTGTGGCTATTTAGAACACTTGTCTGAGTTGCTCGGGAATATAATTATTCTATAAATAAAATTTTGAAGGTTAAATAATCTTTAACTAGTGTAAAGTAGGCTTGGTACATGATTTTCAGGGGGAAAAAGAGAACTAACGGTTACCTTGTTTTCTGCAGTGAATGTTTTCATATAAAAGCAGTTGTCCACTTTTTGGACACTTGGGAAATGTTATATTAATATATAGATACAGTTTATCGGCAAATATCTGTTATCGGTTTTCGTTACCGGCCAAAATGTACATATCGGTGCATGCCTAATATGAACATGCGATCAAGGAGGCTAACAATATAGCAAGCTAGCACTGAGCATAAGATCCCACCTTCCCATTAGAGCTCTCGCTAAAGCCACGCCTCCTTCAAAACACATGACGCCATGATGATGGAAGATCACCTGCCTGAGTAGAATATGCAAATATATCATGACAGACAAGTGAACAGATACAATGATTGATGATGAACATTTTATGTCAGCTGTGGCCTAATCGAGCGTTGGGCTTGTGATCAGAAGGTTGCTGGTTCTAATCTCAGTGCCAGCAGGTCATGACTGAAGGGCCCTTGAGCAAGGCACCTTACCCCTGATTGCTCTGCAGTAATGTGCCACTGTATAAAAAAACTACTTGTAAGTACAAGCTACAAACACAGTCTTGGCTGTGTTGTTCTTTGCTATTTTACCTCTTGAACAGAAAGGAACATTACACATGACATGTGTATATCTAATACTGTATGTAATTTTGTGACGAAACCATATTTTAAAGGGATGGTTTACCCAAAAATAAGAATTCTGTCATCATTCACCCTCTTGTCACTTCAAACCTAAATTAATACATTTGAATGATGTTACTGTATCAGTAACAGAACAAAATGAAAACACAGAAGAACACATTTTATATACTTGTTGTTTGAAGTAAACGCAAAACTCTAATGTACTGGCTATAAGCCCTGTTTTCATTTTTTCTGTTTCTTGCAATACTATTTTTTATTTTTAAAGAGGTTTTCCATTGTTTTGAGCATTGGCACTCCCTTCCTTCCCCCATCTTCTTTCACCAGCTCTCTCCTCTCTTTGTCTTTCTGTGCTTTGTTGATAATGTTCACAATTATTGCCATTTAGGGCAACGTGTGTCATTTAAAATGGCCAGTGTTTTAGTGTAGAAAGCACATCCGAAAAGTATCACAATCATTTTTGAACATAAACACAAGATAAAAATGTGCTTTTGATATTAGTACCAAACTGTATTATTTGTCTATGTTAACAGCTAAATGTGTATTTCAGGCCAGTTTTAGAATGTTAAGTAGGGTTGGGAATCGTTCGAGTTTTATCAATTCCAATTATGATTCTGCTTATCGATTTCGATTCTTATTGATTCCCAGTTTCAATTCCACAGTTGAAGTAAAACATAATGATATCAACCTGTATGGTCATTTAGCCTGCTTATTGACTTGTTGGCAAACAATATATATATTTATGAGCATCATTTGGTGTATGGTTAATTTGTGGTTCCTATGCTTTTTAATGCAAATACTATAGCTAAACTATGCTAACTATTGTAAAAATATTGTTAATTTACATAAGGGCTTTTACACACGTATACTTTTCTGAAAATATGCACCAGGAAGTGATCGGAATTTATCAAAATTTACATCTCTAAACTAAATTTGCAAGTCGTGTGTGTATGTGCTTTATATATTTATCCTTAAGTTGCAGTAACTCATAGTTTTAGGTATGAGCTGTGTGACATTCGAAGGCTTTGAAATAGAAATAAAACAAAGGTTTTTGATACCCCCGTTGGAAATTATGATTTGATTGGACTTATTTAATAAAGTTTTGATCATGTTATGTTTATTGCCCTCTTCAAAATTTCCTGCCATAGAGCTTATCAAATGTGTGTCTGAAGATGTCCAGTCATTTACTGTGGTCAGTAAGGCAATTTTCTCCAGTGACAAGCTCCGAGAACTTATTAAACCAACTTACTGGATAATCATCTGAATCCAAATAGATGTGGGAGAGTGAGAAGGCATTGCAGTGCTGTCTAGACTCAGTCATGTGTGAAATCATCGATGTGGATAAGATGGCATAAATCGCTCACACTCTTCTTTCGCCTTCATATCCAAACTATAAGAAAAGGTCAAACATAAAAGAACATGAGATTGTGAAAGAAGATTTGTGATTGTTTTAACATGATATATATCTTGCAGGGCTTGGCTTGTCACTTCATTCACTTGTCCGTGTACAAAAATACTTTTTTTTACAAATTTACATTTAATTAGAAGTGTCAATATAATTGTTTCGGATTCTGATTGGTCAAGTTTGCTTCTAAGCGTTTGCCTAGTGTCCAGAGCGGCCACTTGAATTTGATTATACTCTGCGTGACAGAACAAAGGCAAGCAGTAATTGTTATTAGTGTGTAGTGTCTGGTCTTTTTTGCACATAGCACTGGTGCTACAGAGGTTAAAAGTTTTGTAGCAAAGGACAAACAGTTGCATAAGTGGCCATCATTAAAGAAAATATGCAAGTGCAGTTCATCACATGAATAGGCAGGTAATTGACAAATTACATTAATGTTACATACTGATGGATAAATTAGGACCATATAATAGTTTACCTAAATTATTTGTATTTTTCCAAGTTCTGTGTTTTTCCTTGTTTTACTTTTCAATAGTTCGTATATTTGTCCACATAAATTACTGTAATGTACTGTTGTATTATTTACTATAGTAAACTGCAGTAACATTCCTAGAAACAGTGTTTTGATTTGATAGCATATTACAGTGTTTACTACTACAGTTTATCAATTTTCTAGAAGGGCACTCCAATGTTCTATAGCAAATACTATATTGCACCATAGTATTTTTCTATTTTCGAGTTCAAGTTGACCGGACTTTTATTTTGACAGACCGTCGGGAAGACGCTTGAGTTTGTGTGTTTGACGATAGCTTTACTCAGAGAGTTAAAAGCTAGTGAAATAAACCCTCGTATCACGTAAACTGTGTAGTTAATTCCCTCAGAACAGCCAGATGACATATTTACATAACAGGATTGCGCGTCCGTGAGTCGCTAAATAAACTAAAACTAAGTAAAATAGAGGTACGCCATTGATTTATATCACACACACAAACACGCAGCCCTGTCAAACTGTATCGCAGGCGTGCTACACTGAATAATTGATTCTTAGCACAGACCCGATTTTTTCATAGCACGTGTCGCTGTACACTGTACTTACCGCCTGTCAGTACACGATCCGTGCCGAGTTTTCACACAATGACTTTTTGGTGAATGAATGAAAAAGTTTCGCGGTACAAAGCTGCGCAAGCGTGGAACAGATCGTGCAGTGTCGCAAAACAAAATCATCATTTGCGCATGAGCGGTTTCTACAACGTCGTTGTGCGCATGCGCGAACGGATCGCGCAGGTGGTGGAACGGATCGTGTACTGACACCGCCCTTAACATGATTGTTATTTTCAAGTTACAAGTAAAATCCTCTCACTTGCCCCATACAAAACATTAATTTGTCCCGGACAATTGCGTTAATCTCGTGCCCTGATATATATATATTTAAGTTTTAAGATTAATATTTTGTGAGCTGATAATGTAGGCCAGGGTTATACAAAATGTACCACCCCCTGGTTTGCTTCACCGCTAGGCCGATGTCTGTGTTTTATCATTACAGTGTAGTAGTTAAGTTTCAGTCGAATTCTGTTAATTTCCTGTCTGTTGAATCTAGATGTAACTCGAAAGATTTGTCTTTTGAAAGGCGTCACCTCAAGTTGGCTTGTGAAAATTACGTTCTGACGACATTTCCGGTAAGAATTTTAAGAACGAATTTTACAGTACACAGATTGTGTGGTGTTTTTAATAATAATTAAAACAATAATAATAAAAATTCATTATGTAAATGATGAATTACTCAAATAATTGTATATGATCATGTATTTGTATTTAATACGATTATGAATCATCATTTATTATTATTGTTATTAGTAGTAGTAGTAGTAGTAGTATTCTCGGTTGTAGTTCCTGCGTCAATGGCGTTCATGTCTCCGTGGTAACAGAGGGAAATTCGTCTGCTCCGGCTGGAGTGAACAGATAGGGGCGGAGGAGGGGTAGATGAGTAAATGGACGGGACTTTAACGACACAGCCTGTGTCCTCACAAAGCTGACATGAAGTGTATCACCGGCGGTATACATTTTGCGCATCGGTTTTCATTTTGTGTTCATGACTGCGCACTCGAGATCACGGAGACGACAGGGATATTTTAGCCGCGGGTAACAAACAAGACAAAAGATTTTCGCAAACCTGGGGCTTAAAAAGAACAATACGGACAATAAAGAGAGGTGAGTTCCGCTTGGTTATGATTGCGTAGTCTGCGTGTTTTCCCTCTTTTTGTTTTACAGACAATTAAATAGTTGCAATAACCTTACAATAACTTATGTTCGGTTTCGTTAGCGCTGCGCTTTTGATATGTGCTTGATATGTGATGATGTTTGACAACCTCACCGACACATAACGCTTGACTGATGACATAAACTTCACCTTGTATGCCATGGTCGCTACTGCGTTTAGTACACAAACAGGTTATTCTTTGCCTGCTAACATGTCGACTGTAAGCTATAAAGTCAAACTCAGTGGAAAGTGTTTTGTTGTGAAATACCAGGTATAATTTTGCCTGGAGCACCTGACTCTCAGATGGGCTTTTCAATGATTGATTGCAGATCGAAACCTTGTTTTACTTTATGTTGGTAAAAAGAAAAACGCACTCTAACCTTAATCTAGCTGATCTAAAAACTATTTGTATTCATTGTTCATTTTAGCAATAATACCTAATAATATGGCTTGTCCATGCATGTTTCCTTGTTCACACATGTGAGGTGTTGATAAGGCACAAACTAAGACACTAGAATGTTTTAAAACAACGAGGAAGACAAAACTATCAAAAAGCCCCTTTCCCACCGTTCCTGCAGACACTGAACTTCCTGCTTCCTGCGAAAGACAAACAATAGGAGACAGAACATGTGACATCCTGAATATTGTGTGAGGGTGACACACTCCAGTCCAAATGCTGGGGATACAAAATCCTGAATAGCCTTTCTGGTGTAGGTGATCTTATTAAGAAAAAAGAGATTTGTGGGATTGTTTTCTAGTGCTTTATTGTGTGCATGAGACTCAACAATTGATTTAAGCCTGAATTTATTTTGAGCTGACAAAGGCTGTATTCAGATAGGGCTTTGTAGGAAGTAGACAGCAGGTGCCGTCAAACAGACATGCATACTAAATATTACAGTAAGTTGCGTTGTAGTGGGTCAGTTTCAATTGAATAGGGACTGATTTAAAGAGTTCCGTGAGTGCATTAATGGGTTTGCTTATAGAAAATGCATTTATTGTGTAGAACATGCCATTTTTACTTTCTAAACCTCACATTAATGGATAAACTGAAGAACCGCATTTTCAACAGTCACCCCTTCCTGGTTATGTTTCCGTCTAAATGGTTGTTAGAGGCATTTTATCTTACTGCCCATGTCAAATATCCGTGTTTTTTAATGTAACACACACTGCACACAAGAGGATGGTGTTACATGATATAGTTGTAAATCCAGTTTGTTCACGATGTGTAACCTGACCATCGACTTACCTACCTGTTAGACAACAAAGGAAGACTCGCCACTAAAGATAATATTACGTTCTTACGTATACACTGTGATAACCTGAACATTGGGGCCCTATAAGGAAGTTAGTCAGTTTTGGTTCTGTGAGAAGTGTCTTAGAATTATTTTTGCACTTGTTAAATGTAGATTTAAATCTGCTTCAGGAGTTAAGAAGCCTGATGGTCAATTTCTCTGTATGGGTCAGCATTAATCTTTAAGCGCTGAGGTACAAATCAATTCAAAGCCTTCGCATTTGGTGGTACTGGCCGTGCCTCTGAGGGGTTTGTGGATTCAGTTCAATTCAATTACACCAACTCGGTTGCAAAGCAAGTGTGACCCAGTGTGAGGTAATTGATCCCTTATTGCATTTAGGACACTGGTGTCAGTCCAGTCCGTCTGTGTCCTTAAAAAGGCATATTGGCAAATGCAGAATTTGAGGGTTTATGTCGAAATGTACAAAGTACTTCGTCCTGTAGATTTGTGTACTTGATAGTGTGTCAGTGTGGGTTTTTAAGTTTTATTAGACCAGCTGTCTGTGGATTTCCTTATGTTTCTAGTTAAATTATTCTAAAGGATCAATATCGGTGACGAATTGCTGTTAAATTACGTCTGTTGACAGCTGTCAGATCACAGAGAATCCTTACTGTAAACTGTCAACCTGATCTCATGAGAATTAGTTTTTCGTAACTATTTTACGAGATGCCAAATTCAAATTTGTATGAAAAATACTGTTATTTGAGAAACGCAATACTGAAGGCCCTCCCCTAAAGCGAACATCACTGGCACGAAATCGAACACGTACAGAAAAGATCATACGAATTCATGCAAATAAGCCACCTCGTGGCTTCTGTCTGTGATGTCAGCCTTTAGGTCTTTTGTCCTTTCAAATTAGTTTGACACCTTGCAACACAAAGACTGGGGGGATTCACATTTTTTTGGCAGTTTATCCATATACATCTTGCACTTTCAACGAGTATTCCACCCAGAAATGAAAATTCTGTCATTATTTACTCAACCTCGGTTTGTTCCAAAACTGTATACATGTATTTGTTCTGAAGAACACAGAAAAACATATTTGGAAGAAGGGTGAGAAAATAATGACAGAATTTTTATTTTTGGGTGAACTGGTTATCCCTTTAAAGGTTCATTAGAATAACTTAAAAATACCATTGGAGGTACAAAGCTAAATGTTTTTCTGTTCTGCGCTAGTTTGAACTTTCATGTTTCCTGTTACAGTTCTCCAGGGAAACTGTGCCTAATCCCTATAATTATAACCCATTTTCTCCTTTCCACTGGCAGGCAGATGTTAAATTACATTCCATCAATGCCCGAATGCGTCTATTAATATCAGACCCCCTAGACACAAAGGGGAAGAATGGATGATAATGGTCCATCCGCTACTTTCTCGCTTGCAACTGCGACTGTAAATGTGCATGTTTCCCCCTCTTGAGAAACATTGGTGTTGAATCTATGAAAACATCTTTACAGAAATTAGACATTGCCTACAGTGTAAATCAATAGAGATGTAGCACAGTTTCACAAAAATGGTAGCGCTGGAGGGGGGAATTGGTCGGTAAGCGAGTTGATTCTTCGGGTTTTCTTTATCACCGTATTTCGCACGAGTCTGTGAATGCTAGAAATAGGCTACACTTTATTAGAATACTATTTCATAAATGGTCAAATGTGTCAGTATCACATAAACGGCTTGTGACAACAAACTGAAGGAAGGAAATGGACAGAGGTCTGGAGCTTCTTTCCTCTAGCAGATGGTTTTCCATATTAGAGTGACAGTCAAATAGACAATGTGTCCTTTGCCTTTGTGATGTTTATTCAATCTTAAACGTATATAATCTGTCCGTGTGACAGATGTTGTATAATAAGGCCAGTTCATCCATTAAATTGCATTGAAGGGTTATTTTTTAAAGATACTACATTACAGTCCTTACTATTGGGGTGCATTTAAACACACACAACACAGGAAATGCAAATCTTTTATAATTTAATAAATGAGGCTGCGTTCATATTTGTGGTCCGGACCCAAGGAAAAAAAATAATATTTAGTCCTGGTTAACTCTTGCCCTTAGTGTTCAGACTGGCATTTTAACAGCAAACGTAAAGATTAAGCAGGGCTTTTATATTTGTCATATGTGTTGCAATTGCTACGAAAAAGTAAGTCTGTGCTAAGAATAAATGAGCCAGTGTAGCACGCTTGCGATTCAGTTTTTCTGGTGCATTAGACAGCGCTGCGTGTTTGTGTGAAGTATGTTTGTCGTTGTGCTTGTTTGTGTGTGTAATCAATGGCGCGTCACTGTTTTACTTAGTTTAAGTTTACTTTTAGTTTTGCGGCTGCATTAAACTAGATTCGTTGACGTGGACTCCTGTTATTTAACTGTTCTGCCTGTTCTGCATGTCTGAGTGAATAAGCTACTCGTGGATTTGTCTGCATCTGCACTGTATTGTACAGCTACCGTCAAACACACACTTAAAAGCCTCCATACAGTGACCCGTCAAAATAAAAGTACCGTTAACATGAACACTCAGATGAAAAAATATTGTAGTGTAACATAGCATTTCCTATATAAAATTGTAGTACTCATGTAGTAAATTGATAAACTGTAGTAAACACTGTAGTATACTATAGTAAGGTTAAAAAACACTAGTATCTAGGAATATTACTGCAGTTTACTATGAATACTACGGTATAATACAGTAATTTATGTGGACAAATATACAACTATTGTATAGTAAAAAAAACTATTAATATAAATTATGTCAATTTATATTTATTTATTTAAACAAAAAATTATATGGCCCTAATTTATACATCAGTATGTAACTTTAATGTCATTTGTCAGTTACCTGCCTATTCATTGATTTTATATTTATTTTATATATTCTTCTATGATGATAACAGACGTTTAACACTTGTGCTACAACTGTTTGGCCTGTGCTACAAAACATTACAGTGCTATGTGCAAAGTCCAAAAAAAGTTAACATACAGCCCTGCCCAAAATATATTTTTATTGACAATGTGTAAAACTGTAGTCTGCTGGTCTTAACATTTAGATTTTAAAGAACTATACGAACATTCTTTAAAATAACTTCAGCAGTGTGTTCTGCATAAGAAAAAAAAGTCATACATTGAAATGACAAGAGAGGAATATATTATGACTAAAGCAGGTGTTTTGTAAGCTGAGCATCAGGTATGACTAGCCGTAGGGTGGGGCATAGTTATTCATGAGATCTTGACAAAGGGCGACGACCTTGTCATGCCATGAATGACCATCAAAAGGTGATTGAATTGTTACCCTGAGGGGTGAGTAAAGCTTTACAGGATTTTGTGACTATGTTGTCACTCACTACAAAATCAGCACTTCACAATGGAGTCCTAGTCATTTTTATGAGAAATGCTGAGCTTTATCGCAGAGTTTTTCTATGCATGCAAAGCAAGATGTCTTGTATGGCTGGATCATTGTGATAAGATTTAAAGATTAGACTGCATGTGACTTGTCAGGATCTAACTAATTTCGTAGCCATGCATTTGTTTGCACTGTTGTACTGTCTTGTTTATACTGACACAGGGCTGGTGGCTGTTGGCTATTCACCAACATAACACATGGTTACATTACGTCATTTAGCAGACGCTTTTATCCAAAGGGACTTACAAAGAACAGGTATGATTTCTCTTGAAGTCTTTTTGATTCTCATTTCTCTTTTTTGCCCGATTATCAATAAAGAAGAACTTTACTACAATACTGTATCTTACCACACCGCTTCTATATATTTCTATTATGTATACTATTACTATTTCACCATGTTCAAACACTGACAGCAAGCTATTGTTTTATTGTTTTAGTTTATTCTACAAAATAAGAAACAATGTAAGATCAAGTATAAACAAACACAAGAGGAAATAAGCTTCTTTGTGTTAAAACACAGCATACAATGTGGCTTTTTACTGCACTTACCTTAGTTTGAACCCAGTCGGTTGTGTTGCAATAAAAAATTATAATTCATCTTTATTTATTAAAGCTACTTTCACAGCGTCAGGCATGCATAAAGGGATACAGTTGACTTTAGCGTGACTAAAGTGATTTGAACAAAGTATGACAAGAGACAAGGTCAAGTGGTTCAGAACAAATGTTTTAAAATGTGGTGAAGTGATACTTTGCATTCGGAGATGTGCTGTTAGGTTGTAGAGACCTTTAAATATTAATAAGGACAAGAGACAGGGGATATGCTAAACATTCATGCCTCAGCGATCTTATGATTACCAATGCACAAAATGTGCATATTTTAACATGTGAGGATGAGGGTTCAGTGCGTGTAGAGTTTATGTATTTACCAGCATATTGTTGCTGATGTGATGCTTATTTAATGAGGTTATGTAGATAACGTATAATTTTGGTATATATATGTAATATATGAGTGATGGATTTCATAAATTAGTGTAACATTACAATGATACTGAGAAAATGGTCTGTTGAGGATGAGCTTTGGTGACAGCTATTGTAGAATATACCACCCGTCTTTTATTCCTCAATAAAGACCACTTCATTGTACATGAGTCATCTATGATGAAAAGCTGCAGTGTAATAAAACTAGTACAGAAACTGTTTGAAATTGGCTGTCAATCATACAGTGTATGTGTGTCATTATACAAAATAATTGATTGTGTGGTTGACCAATCAGAATAAAGTATTCCACAGAGCCATTTATTCAAATCATAGGTACCCCATCTGTCTTTATCTATTTCTCTTACCCGCTCATTTACTCACATTTTTTTCATTGTCTATGCCCCTGGCCCCCAACAGTGACTTCAGAGAATCCATTCACGGTATTCATCTTCTGAAAATGACATTGAAAGGCAGTGGCCCCACGTTCCTAATCTATCGTTCTGAAAAGTCCCTGCACCCACAATCCCGCTGGGACCTTATTAGAGGGGGCAGACAGACAGTATGCGCCAAACGCCGGGCAGAAGCAGCAGTGGCCGCCTCCCCCCCTGCTCCGTGGCATCTGTGTTATGCGCACACACCCATTCTTTTCGTCATGGTTCAGAGGTTTCAACATAACCCAGCTCTTTGTGCTGTGGCCTACATCAGCCCCAAATCCCGGTCAAACAGACACTTCAATGAGCTCACTGTGACAGCCCAGGTGCTAAAGACCCAACTAATACACATAAAGCAAGGCAATACTGTATGATAAATAGCTAGCTTCAAGTATTTATAAAGGTAAACGCTTTTCAGTCGTTAAAATTTGTTCTGACGTTTACGGAGAAAATAAGTGGTGCTTATACATATTTATTAGATCTCAGTTATGAAAAAGCATTTTTATTTTTACAGTGTAGCAATTTAAAGGGATCGTTCACCCAAAAAGGAAAAATTTGTCATCCTTTACTCACCCTCTTGTCATTTCAAACCTGCATTACTTTCTTTCTTCAGCAGAACGCAAAAATAAACATTTGGTAACCAAACATTGCCGGCACCCATTCACTTCTATTGTATGGACACAAAATGAATGGGTTCTGGTTAACAACATTCTTCAAAATATCTTCTTCTGCGTTCTGTGGAAGAATATGACAAGAGGGTGAGTACATGAGTTTTTGGATGAACTTTTACTTTAACAGGTTTGTTTATATTATAATGTAAATTTTTTCACATCAGAATTCACTATCCAAAATAATTTCCTCTGCCAGCAATCCACCGGTCAAATCTCTGTAAACTAACAAAGACTGCAGTCATTGAGTGGGTTGGTCAAACAGCTGTTTGGCGTTGCCTCTATATAGTCTGACTGTACAGTACTGTACACGATTGGGTTTAAAAGGCATTCCAGAAATGAGAATGGCAATGCAGACGCTGCACATCTCAAAGCACCGTCATACACACTTTTAGGGCCATCAGCTGTTGATATGCACACGTGTACTTCAGAGGAGCTTCATGTCATTTCTGTGCATGTGTGCCCTTTGGATGCATAACATGCCATGCCCTTACAGGCAATTAATCGTGTCCAAATTGTGTTTGGTAATTGATGTCACATTTCATCTAGGCTGGGGGAAAGTATGAGATGAGGAGGATGGCTGTTTGGCCCTCCTTTGGGTTCTCGGTGGAAATGAGCTCATTAATACAAATCAGAGTTTGAAGGTTTCTATGGGACTGTTTCTGAGCAATATTGGGGCAGGGAACGACAAAGAAAGATAGAATCGAACCAAGACAAAAAAATTATATTAACCAAGTTAATGTGTACACATGGAATTTCTGACTGTCCCTTTGTATCTTAACCAACAGCCTTTGTGTTCATGACAGGATTTGGATATGAGTGCTGAAAAGAGAAATCTCCCTCCTCCCCACCCCTGACAAGTCTATGTAAACGGTTAGCAAAAGGATCTCTGTCTTGACGTTTTAAAACACCATACGATTGTCCCGTTTTTGTTGAAAATACAATAGGCATTTAATTGCCAGCGGGGTGCCATCAAGAGTCAAGGTTATTAAAATGAATGGGATCTCATGTCTGGAAGGCTTGAGGGCATGCACATGACACCAGATGAGTGCCAGAGTGTGAGGTCATCATTTAATGCCAAGCTCTAATTGTATCTCCACCACAGTTTGTGTGAGGATTGTTGCTTTATTAGAGCAACATTTGTAACAGTCCTGGGTCCGTTTCAATTAGGAGGTTCAACCAACAGCGAGATAAAGTGATAGTTCACCTAAAAAATTCTGTCATCATTTGCTCACCCTCATGTCATTTCATACCTTTATAAATGACTTTGTTCTGATCAACTCAGAGAAAGATATTTGGAAGAATGTTTGCCATTTCTGTGAAATCATTGACTGCATTGTAGGAAGACTTAAATGGTAGTCAATGGTGCTCCAGAACTGTTTGTGTTCCTAAATTCTTCAAAATATCTCACTTTGTGTTCAACAGAACATCAAAATATACAAATATTGTTTTCTACTTTGGTAGTGGAAGATGAAGATTGCTAACATTCTTACACATATCTTTCTTTGTGTTTAACAGAACAAAGAAATGTATATAGGTTTGAAACAACCTGAGGGTGGGTAAATGGTGACAGAATCTTTATATTTGGGTGGGCTATCCCTTTAAAATGTGAACTCTTGAGTTGATTTACACTGAGTTTTTGGTTTCAGAACAGGTGAATTGAGTTAGATCTATCACCTCTGGGTAGGCTTACCTTGAGTTAAGCGTGTGCACCAAGACTACGACAAGCTATGATCAATTGAGCTCCGATTTTACGATTCACCATGGCAACGGTACCAAAGGAAAAAGCAACATGGCGGCAGAAAGCGATTGACACCGAGGCACACTTTAACTAATGTGCTGAAAATGACTTGTATAAATTAAATAAATACAGAATACAGAAATTAAGCAATAAAGGTAATAAAACATTTGTGTCTGTATTTTTTTTATTTATATAGAAAATGTAAGGGAAAGAATATGCTCTGATGTAATTCACGGTGATTTAAGGATTGATGATATGCTTTGATATATCTTATTCACAGTACAGAAAATGGTACAGTTTGAATAAAAATGCACAGGGAAATGGCTCCTGAAATCAAAGTACATTTCTATGAATTAGCCTCTTCCCATACAGGATCCTCTAAAAGCACATAATGACATATTAGTCACGGAGATGTCTGTGTGATAAAAATTTGTTCCGTGAGTGACTGTATTATTAAATGAGTTACACCACTTGCGCTTTGAGAGTGGAGATTAAAAGAAACTGTGTTTACGTAAGAAAACCTGCTCCCGACCATGTTAAATTCACAGAGTAAAGGCGGGCGTACACGGTGCGAATTCTGATGGTCGGAAGATCGTATGTCCACGCACACGTCACGAGTGAGTTTATCTGAAAATCATACGGACGAGGTGATATACGACACGATTTTACGACCTGCCGATTTCCGAAGCAATCGCACAAAGTTCCGCGCCAAAAACATGGAGTCAGAGGAAGATTTGCTTTTTTTGTGGCAGCAATGGCTTGCGAAAGAATAAAAAAGAAAAGAAAAAGAAGGGCATGGCAAAGAGTTTGGCTGAAGAGCAGAGAAAAGCATGGACTTTCAGTTCTTCAAAAACAGCCGTGTATCTGTGTGCGCATGCTTTGATGTGGTCGTGGAAGATATAGCAAAGTATATAACCATAGCGTGTCACGCAAGTTTGTGCATATAGCAACGTCGTTTTTATATATTTTTTGAACAAATGTTATTGCTGGATAGTCTAGGTATAATAATTGTATACATACTGTTTTTACAGGCCAAATGTTTGATATGGAATAGCCTACATATTGTATTGTGGGAGAAAAGTGATGCAGAGTCAGCATGATGCAAAAAACTGCCTTTAGGCCTTTTGTTATATGTTTAAATCCGCTGTAAAATATCATCACGGATGACCCTGTCATGGTACACGCTGCTGGAAACATCATACAGCGCTCGCTGTTCCTGCCAGAGTTCGGCGAGTTTATCCTCTTTTTCAATAGTCTATCTTCTTCTGTGGTTTCCTAGTTCGTGATTGGTCAACTTCAGATAGATCAACAAATCGGCTCGTTCAACCGCACACATGTCACGAATTCAAACCGATAGCTCACGAACTTTTTAGACATGTTTAAAAATGTTCGGGAGGTCGGGAAGTGCTCGTAAGGCACTCTGCTCGGATCGTAATTCCTCGCACTTGATACGAGCCGCGACCATACGAGCATACACGATTTCCACACGATTGAAAAAAATCGCATGCGAACTCGTACGACAGCAAAAATCGCACCGTGTACGCCCGCCTTAAGTTGCTATTACTGACTTTGAGCATAAGTTACCTCCCTTTTAGAAATGGGCTTGAGTTTCCCCGCATTCTCGGGTTTGACATACCTCACATTCTAAAACCGAAAACCCAGAGTTTCCCATCATATCATGGTTAATATATTCAGCGTTTTCACTAAACCTCCTTTCTGAAACGGGTATGCAAACAAAATTAAAAGGCATCAATAGTTTCTAGGCATACGTCTACCAATTGTTTTTTCCTTTTGAACGTAACGCTGGTGTGTAGAAAGCGGATATTGCAGTGCCATGTGATGTTTTATCACGTTGATGTAAAAGCTGGTAGTCTTTGTTTTAGTTCAGATACATCCTTTTGAGTTTCGATCGAAACAGCTTCAAAAGGCACAGCTGTGTTTACTTTTAAAGGTGCAGGTTGATTGTGAACTTCGGTTGCTCTTGTTTGTGCATGCAGGGGTTTTTGTCTCTGTATAGAAGAGCACTTTGTGAACGTAGTCTTATTTCTCTCTCTCTCTGTCTGTGTGATTGTTTTTGTTTGTAGTTGCATTCCATGTACAATCTGCATAGAAGTTAGAAGTGTGTCTAGATTGCTTGTCTTTGTTTAGGTCTTGCATTTATTGTCCTGATGTCTCTCTCACTCTCACCTGAGAAGTTTCTCTAGATTTGTCTCACTAGTTTTTATTAGGGATCCTTCAAGTAGGACCTTCCATCGACAATGACCTTCAGTTGTTATTTAGTATATTTGTACTATATTCTGTAAATATAACTTAAAATATAATTGTTCAAATAGTTGGTAATGAAGAAATTATATAATAAAAAATGTAAGTAATCTTTTGTCAAATAACCCCATTTGGTGACTTTGCATGATCCTGAATGGCTTCATTTGGTGATCCACTGAATCAGAGTCAAGTATTCCAACTGCTGTACAATAAAATAATATGAAATAAAACAATAACACTCTTATTTTCTGGTGAATGTGAATTTTCAGGTTAAGGAGTGACGCTTGGAAAGATCAATGCCAGACCCGAGGGTGTCCTGTTTCTAACCCCTGTGTTCATTCATACCAATGCTGCAGGGTCTTTAATTCCCAGAATGCACTTGAACCCTTGACTCTGAACCTCTAAGCATCCAATCACTGGTTGACATCAACATCTCCTTTACCATCAGGCAACTGTTGAACATGCGTCATAACTTTTCCAGTCGTGGTTAAAGGCTCTTTACAGTCATGTCTGAACAAATAAGCATGTTTTCTGGCCTATACAAATATGCAAGGAGCTGTGAAATCTTTAGGACAGAAGATAATGTGAATCTCAATTAGCTGTTGCGCTAAGTAAATAATACTAATAAGTCTGTTGCATTTTCAAATTGAATATTGTTCTAACGTTGTTATGTCAACAGGGTAACATTCTAGTTGTTTGTATAGATTAATATGTGATTTGCGACTTATACACGTGTCTTAATAAGATTTGTGGCTTAAAGTCCCCGTGAACTGGAAGTTGCGATCGTTTTTATTTCCATATTTTGACGCATTTCTGAGTGAAATGGAATTTTGAATGAAAAAATATTGGGCGTGGCTTTCGTCATTTTCTGCAATTTTATTGGATGTATAAAAACAGCCGTTACATTTTGAAATGGAACTGGCAGCAGACTGACTGTTGAAGGGGAGGAGTAAACGGAGGCTCCGTCCAAGCTGTCTAGCATACGTTATTTGAGATAGATAGACATTACAGGACGGACATTTTTTTTATTTTAACTATAGATTATGAAGGCACGCGATTTTTAAAGAGAATGACCCATATTGATGAACTAATTACAATAAACGCTGCAATATTTCCTTCAAAATAGGCATTATAATATTTTACTTCACTGGAATATTAAGATAAAATGTATCTTGTGAAAATATTGGTATTGCAAATAAAATTCTGCTCAAACCAGTATAATTTTTATTTTATATAGTTCGCAGAAATCTTCCATATTATCAGACTTTTTGTATTGTAAGTAACAAGCATAGACAAGCAGCTGGACAATCCATATATACAGATGTGACCTTATTCTTTGAATAACCTCTTGGAGAGGGCTGTGTCATATTAAAGTATTTGATTTATTTCTTGTCTTTTTTCAGAAAAAAAATAAGATAATGTACTAGACTTTAAATGTAAGGCAGATAAGACACACATACAGGCACAAAATAGATTTTTATTCATCAACAGTAGTTTCAATCATTTTTCTTTTTTTAATGCTCAACAGACTTTGAACGAGATGTAAAACTGTACATTGCAACTGTTTCGCAAGAATAATTTAGAGATGGAAAATGTAGCTTTGTAATCCATTTTGTCATACTAAAGACCTCTATAATTTTGCACTGGAGGTTCAAGCATGGGTGTTAGTCATAACACATCAGTCTCTTATATTCCAGATGGTTCCAAAGAAAGCTTTTTTATATGTTTTCCCTTTCTGGAATTTGCCGGGTGGAGATGTGCACTGTCTGGTGGAAACTACGCCCAACAGACACAAACACATGTACACAGTCAGAAACAGCTATTGGTAACCCCCACATTCACACAATGCAGGTGTAATCACTTTTGAAATCATGAAACAAAGTGACGGTTTTTGATGCAGTTAATTTTAATAGTCAGTAAGTGTCTGTTTATACATTGTTCACAAAGTACAAAAACAATGAGGATCTGTTTTATTGGCAGTAAAAGCATCTGTAAAAATTGGTCGCGAAAGCCATACCCTTGTGAAAAGCACAGATAACCACAACATTTGTTTATGAGAAGGGAGTGGAATGGTTGGGACAGACATTGTGTGCAATTTGCGTAGAAAAAGTGTGCGATTGTGTTCTCGCAGGCTTCTGTCAATGAGTGTGTAGATACTCATTGTGCATCGCTAAGAATGAGTATGTGTCATTGTGTGTGTTACGTGGCCCCAGTAGGCTCGTCTCTGACTTTGGATTGTTTGTGGCCTGCCCTCTCTCTATGCGTATCTCCAAGGGGGAAAGTATTGGGCGGAAGCCTACACAGAAAGCCTGAAACCCAGCCGGTGGCATACCAACCCTGGCTCTTCCAGGCTCCAGTGTAGTTACATCAGCTCCAGAGGGAACGAAGCTTCCTAGTGTGCCAGACAAACAGGCATGGCGCTGGGCATGTTTTGTGGCATAGAGGATCTCCTGGCCTCTGGGAGTCAGTTTGTGTGGGGTTTGACTGAACAGGTATTGAGAAGATGGTACAGTGATGGGCTTGTGCCCTGTAGGAGATTCCTGCAAGCATGGTGCCATCTGGGAGATGTTTATGAGGTATGAGAAAAAACATTTTGATATTATTAAGTTGATAGTAAGAGTTTCGAAATGGTTTGGTCTTTGAATTTAGTGTTGCTGGAGATTATAGTTTTGAGTTGTTGATGATATGTGAGTTGACTTTCTACAGTATACCACATACAACATATCCTTTTTAGAGACAGATCTCAAGTATCTTTATCAAGGTAAATGTAATAGAAAGATACAATATAAAGTGTTTTAAATACATATTTAAATACTGTGTGAGCAAGTCTGTTGATTTTAAATCGAATTATAATTTTTTTTCATAGCACCATCTGCTCTTTTCATTAAATACATATGGACGCTTCACTGTTGACTGAGGATGTTTTTTCTCATCTTATTGTTGCAAGTGCTATGGTCTGTCTGCTGCTTTTGTTTCTAATGAATGCTATTCTAGAAACCTTAACCTGGATTCAGTCATTCATTACATCTAATATATAATATATGCTGCCTAAACACAGGTGTTGTTTTTTGAAAGGTTAAAGACCCAGTGAAATAAAAAATGAAAGTTTTTTTCTTTTATTAAAATCACGATGTCAATAAACCGATATGCTATTAGGCGCATTTAGGAGATATAACCGTTCAAAACTGACAGTCTGGCATGTGCGCTCAAACAAATATAGAAATTCCATGACATCACGCTACACTTCAGCCTCAAAGTTCTTGTCCAATCAAATCCGTTTTAAAATCCGAAGGAGAAGACCAACAACAGTGTCACTCATCAATGTAATAAGATTCAAATGACACATCACTGGTAACACTGATCTTCCTATTCTTTTCAAAAGACTTACACCACTGTCACCGTGGCTATCATGCTGTTAAATGCAGCTTTGCCAGGCTGAAGCTGACTGTGCTGTAAATAAAACGCTATTGTTTATTTTCAAAGGGGGAAGGGCTACTCGATATGTCTCGCGCACTGCATTTTTCAGTTGATATTACGTCAACACACATCAAATAATGATGTGCATTCCAAGGCGATTCGGTGCGCATTTAAGTGAAGCCAAACAGATTAAATTGTTTGCTACTTACTTATTTATTGACCATATGGACATTGCACACATAATATTTACGCAGACGGACATAAACTCTGTGCGGAAAATAATTCAGATAATGCAGCGTTTTTAAGAAAGCCTGTTTAAATTCAGACTCCTAAAACTGAATACATAAAAAAACAAGAAAGAAAATGTTTGTCATGAACATTTTTATCGGCTATATTTCTCTTAATTAACTCATTAGAAAGTTTTTATTGAGAGTGATTTAACAGTCGAGTGATATTTATATATCCAGACAGATCTTCTCTCCAGACGTTTGCTCAATAATGTGTAGCAGTTTGGAACGTGTACAGTAGGTCTGAGTCATTACAATCCTTTTGTTTTTCTTGTGACTTTTTCAACAGATTTGTGGAGTTTTGTAGGGCAGTGTTTTTTTAGCGCACCCCCCCCCTCCAATAAAGAATTATAATCTTAAACTTAGAGTTAAACCGAAAACATATTCAGTTATACAATTTTGTAACATCAATTCTTTTGGTTGGTGATCTTATTTTTTTATGTTTGATTGCATAAATTGTATGTTTAAATGCCACAAAATCTGTGTTCCCCTAGATCCATCTTGAGGCCCCCAGTTTGAGACCACTGTTGTAGAGTATTTTTTTATGTGTTTTTGGCAAATAGACACACTTAGATGTTTTTGAAGGTTTAAGTGTTTTTGTTAATTGACTGTCTGAGTACTTACAGGGCCATTTGTTTGTGTTGGGGAGGTTGTGTAGGGGTTTGTTTGAATTTATATTATTATATAGATTATAAATTCCTGGTGAATGAACCATATGTCAAAAGCATTACACGTCACATGACCCTTCTTTTTGCATGGTCACTCATTGCACACACACACAAACAGATACAATGCATTTATCAGTATTTTAGGTTAGATTTTCCTTTCCAAAATGAAGTCTAAACCATGTAAAATATTCATCACAAAATTCTGCATTTTAAACAAATCTATTGTTTGGTCCATAACATGATTTGAATGGCTGTTCAGTCAGACTGACATAACGTCAATTCTATGTCTGACACAGTGATGACCTTATAGTCTGCGACTACACAAACAAGAGAGCGCTCAGCATGAGTAAATCTATAACAAGCACACAGATAACATATAAGTGGAGGATTGTTTTGAGGGGTCAGTGGAGGGCTTTTGGGTGGGAGGGATACAGAAAGTCTTATGGGGGTGGGGATGTGATGCTGCATTAAGCTTATATAATGCTGAGTCGGGTACAAAGAGCTTCCAAGAACATTGCTGTTGGCAAGGTAAATCTCAACCTGAAGCCGTTAGGCTTCCTGCTTTGCTGGTGGGGCAGATTTTCCTAATGTAAGGTCATTTGTGTTGCTGCCTACGGTATTGATCTAAACAAAATGAAAAGGTTGACTCCCAAACTTGACGTTCAGATGATGTTGTTGAATAGTTCCTAAAGAACTAAAGTTCCTAGAACTAAATTGAAACTAGTACCAATAAGGTTTGTAAGGGAATGTATGTTTTTTTCTGTCCTAACAATAAAAGAAATTATAAAGCAACTGTTGTTCCCTAAGGGGGTTACTACAGTGACTAATCCAGGCTTGGACTGTGTAATTAACAAATGCCGTAATTCTTTTACAGTAAGATGGATTTTATGTGGGTTCTTAGGGACTAACCAATTGTTATTGTTATTGTTATTTATTTATACATTATTCTAGTATTTCAGTTACATTTGTAAAGCTGTTTGCTCTTTATACACAACAAAAGTATTTAATCATAAGCCCAATAAATGGATATAAAGGTCACTTTAAACTGATTAATTCACATGAGAGTTGTTCATTATGTTATCAGTGCATTATGCTAACGCTGGCGAATCTAGTTGGTTCTTATTCATCTAGCAAAATGTAGGCACGGCCTGTGTTGATTGTTCAAGCTTGAATCATTTCTGAAGTTATTATGAAGCTAATTGTGTATATTATTAATGCTGTCATTAATTCAAAGCAATATGAAAGCTGATAAAATGAGGGCAGATTACTGATTACATCGAAGTATGGTAATATTATCATAATAACCATTTAAAAATAAAAAGCAGATTCACAATGCCATGATTCACTCAGATGTTATTAAATTATATTATGGTTCAGTCTTTTAAATACACGGCCCTCAGTTACGCAGCTGTGCAGCCATTGTGTAAGAAAACATGATGTAAACCTAGAAAAATAAATACAAGCATTGTAGCAGACGTCTCATAGTGAGAGAACAATGTCTTCTTACAAGTTCAGGTTTACAAGAGTTCAAATCGGTTTAAGCCTCGTTGCGGTTCTATAAGTCTCTCTCCCTCATTCTCTTTGTCAATCTCCAAGAGCATGAATAGAAAAGCTAGGAGTTTAAAACATTAAAAGTGGGAATTTATATTTTGATGTGTTTGGCATATTGGATTGGATTCAATTTATTGTCATTACACACATACAAGTACAGTGCAACGAAATGCATATTGTAATATATGGATAATTTTTTATCATAAATACAAGTGTTTGCTACAACATAAATGTGAATAAATAATGAAAGATTTGTGGGTTAAATATTGCAATTACAATATGTAGAAATGAATGGTAAGAACTTTATCATTACGATTTTTGTGTATAGCTGAGACTACACAGAGATCAATATTCCCAATGAGACAATCCAGTTGATTTACTCTATATAAGAGGACACACTCCCCTCACATTATATTAGTGTTTATAAAACCATAGATGGTTATGGCTGATGAGTAAATTTCTCAAGATGTCATAGACAAACATACACGTACAGTATATTCAATATTCATCTTTAACATGTTCTACTTATGACCACATTTACGTGCAGTGGTAAGATGTGTAGATAGTAAATATATTTAGACTAATGTGATGCATGTCTGACTTTGCAAGATGACGGAGGGCCGGCTGTGCCAGGTGCTTCTGCTGGATGACAGGCAGTTGGAACTGCTGGTTCAGGTAAAGCTATCATTTCAACATAAAGTTATAAACTAATGAATGAGTGGATTCAAAATCAATTTAAAAAACATTGTATTTATAATAACAGCTGTTTTATCCATCACAGCCAAAACTTTTGTCCCGAGATCTCTTGGACCTGGTTTCATCCCATTTCAACTTGAAGGAGAAAGAATATTTTGGAATCTCCTTCACTGATGAGAGGTAAGTTGATAAGAATGATTTATTATCAGATTTATAATATGACATTTCTGCAGATGAGGATTTTAGTTGCCATTGCAGTGTCACTGGAAAGACGAGTCTCAGCAGTAATTTGGAGAATTCGATTCATTGATGCCCTAGAACAGTAAAATTGTGTCAAATGCCCTAGCACCTGGTGATGTGACAAATGAGGAAACATTTACAGTTATGCATTCGGCAGACGCTTTCATCCACCCAAGCGACTTACATGGCATTGTACTATACATTTGTTTCCGACAATGTGCAATCCCCTGGGATCCAACCCACGACCATGGCATTGTTAGCGCCATGCTTTAACCACTAAGCCACTTTACACTAGACTTCTGAGTAAAGTGGTGATTAAAACCACCATTAATGCAATAGAAGCTTGGCTAATATTTCATTTTGACTCAAGTATTGAATTTGTATTTCATTTAGTTCTCTTTTTTCACAAGGGGTCAGACAAAATGGCTGCAACTGGACCGCAGAGTGCTGGACCATGACTTTTCCAAAAAGACTGGACCAGTTGATCTCAAATTCCAAGTCAGGTATGTTCATAGATTGTATTGTTGGCCATGCCATTTTATCCAGCAGGTGGCACCACATACGAGTCAAACTGCATCATTCAAAATCATGGATTTTAGTCTAGTAAAATAGGGTACGTGATGTTACTGATTCTTGTTGTGTTTTCTGTAGGTTTTACATCGAGAGTGTTGCATATTTGAAAGATGCCATCACTGTCGATCTGTTTTTCCGGAATGCTAAGATATCTGTATACAATGTAAGTGGACGAAGTTTAAAATATCATGGCACATGTTTACAGAATTTAAAGTTGTTCTTGTTTTAAGAAACAGTATAACCAATAGTAACACGTCTTCCTTGAATAAGTGCTTTGTAAGATTAAGCAGTGTGAACTGAGCACCCGCAGTGCGCTGCATATGGCGCAATGATGGGTTTGAGGGATTTTCTATTTTGCGGGACAGCCACCCCACGTTAACTCGATCAACATGTACACTTTCAACTGTCTCAGATCCTCAAACTTTAATAATATTACTCACAAGAGAACACAAAACGACCCATTTATATTTATAAACATCGTGTATTCGCTTCGCGAGACACTTATTTTTTGCTTTCTTTTGATGCAAGTTGAAACACGAGCGCTGAACCTGCTCCTGGACTGTACCACTTAGTTCAGGGGATGATTCAAATGGCACAAGTGGGAATATGTTTACGGATTTGTTGTGTATAATGTTGTCTTAAGTCGTTTAGTATCGTTTGTTTATGTTAGTCGTAAGTCAGAATAAACAGTGAACGGGTGGGAGATCGAGTATTTTCGTTTCCAAAGCTACCCTTTGTTGTTCACATGGTATCGTCCAAAGAACCTGCGTGTGTGTGTGTGGAAACTAGTCGGGTAAATAGTTTGATAACGTTACCGTGTGTGTGCTCGAAGGAAAATGGGTGAAGCTGTAATTTTTCTTGTATGCTTTTCCTTTTTAAAATCTACAGGGAAACCTTGAGGTGGAGAGTGAGACTGTTTTTAAGTTAGCAGCGTATACGGTGCAGGTGAGTGAGTAACGTTATTTTGAATTGCTTGCGTTGCGTTTGACAGGCTCCCCGCGATTTGAATCCGAACCGATTTAATGCGGTTTAACATATAAATGCGTTTCAATTCTATTTCATTTGTGTTTGTGCACGCACGGAATTGCATTTTTTAAGTACGTGTATAAATATTAGATTTTACTGGAGTGCATATAAAGTTTGCAGACGTGTGACGAACCTCTTCAGAGTTGTTAAGCAGCATTGGACTGATTCACCAACACAACACTTGTCTTTTTCTTTAGGAGACAAACGGAGACTACACAAGGTAAGAAAAATGTTTGGTAGTTTTGTTGCTTTCAAGCTTCGAAAAACGTTATTTAGACTTTATTAAAAACAGCAAGGTTGAACCTTCATTGGCCTTTTTTGGACCCTGTACAACAGGCGTATGTTACAGTGTATGCATGTTTTTGGTGACTTGGACAATAACATCAAAATCAAAAGGAAATTTCATTTGACATGTTCTTCTAGCATTACTAAGAGTCACCGCTAAAGTGTGCTGACATCAAATTTACAATATCACACAATAGATGTTTGCAAGGGTTACATTTTGTAGATCCTTTGTATTGCATCAGTAGATTACATACAATTAATATTCGTTCATAACATCTTTATTTAGATGTCTTATGTATGACTTGACAACTTAACGAACATTCAAAATGAAAATGTCGGAGTATTGGCATTCACAATTTGAGATCCCTAATAGTTATTATTACATTTATAGTACCCTGATATCGGAACACTGCAATAGGGAAGATAGGGCTGATGTAAAACTACAGAGACAGATTGGTGTGTCTGGGAGTCTTTCAAGTTAATGTTTAGGCTTGTGCTTAAATGTTTTGTTATAAAGCCAGGCCTGGTTGATCATTTACAAGGGGTACGTACGATTTATGAAAGTGAGCATAACTGTCAGTCATGTAAATAATCTGATATATGCATCCATGTTTAGATATAACAAAGCAATGGTTTCTTTGGACTTCTACCTTAAAAGGGACTGTGCGCTGTGCATTTTGTGCAATCCATTCCATTTGTTTCTTTTTGCGTTAAATTGTTTAGAAATGTTTACTTAGTGAACACAGTGTTACAGTCACCTTACAGGTTGGCCCGTGTCTTAGTTCTGCTTTTATAAATATTCAGCCAGTTTGCGTGTCATGCTTAGCTGTAGAGACATTCATATGCTATGTTAACGTGGACCGGTCTCGCAGCAGCGAATGGGAATACAGACAAATGATCTGTTGACCACTACAAATTAAAAGAATGACTTGGTCAGAAAGGGTTAAACCTTTGTTCTGTTCAGTCTTTCTCAGTAGTCTTGTGGTGCATTATTGGAGTACAAAGCTTGTGCACTGTTAAGCAGAGTACAACGGTGTATCTCTCTGTTACTCTGAAAATATTTACCATGCAACAACTGCTATTGTTTAGGATGTATTGTCGAACTTGTTAAAGACAACATACTCTTTTCCCAGTACAGAAAACTGTAAAAAACAGTACATTTTATGTTTGCTAAAAGTGTATTTTGTCAACTTTTATAAGGATTATGCTAACATATAAATGGCCTCAATGGCAAAATTGGACTATAGTTCTGTTGACAAAACATTTATTTATTGAGCTGTGATTAATTTAACTTTCAAAAAAACATTTGGAAAAATACTTTTTATCTAAATGTTTTGGTAGAAGTTCTAATTAGGTCATGCAAGTGATCTTTTATAGCGGATAGTCTATTTTTTGTTGTTGTTTGCTGGCATATTATTAAGCAGTGTGTTTAAGTGGTTCTGGTATCAGCATATCAGTTCTAGATAGCACCCTCTCATAAGTTAAGTGTGTTTAGGCTCAAGAAAACTCTCAGACCTTTCTGTTTTTGTTATTCCCATGTGCACGCAGGCTCGCAGATCTCGTAAAGCTGGAGCTGTAGCATTTAGGTTGATCTGGAGGCCCAGGGCCCTTAGTTTATGTAGGAAGACCCCCGCGTCTTTCCGTATAAACCTACTCCTCTCAGAATGTGGAGATGTAAAGCGCAAGGGAGTGGAGACGTCTCCCGTTGGCAGGCGATGTAGGGCGTCAAGCAGGATGCTGATGTCATCTGTCTGTAGTTTATGTCAAGGGTAACCAAGCATGGGTCTAAACTCCATATGTAGACGTTCTGTAGAGATAAAGTGGAAACGTTTGAAAGTGGTGTCATTTAATAAAATTATCCTTTTATGAAATGGTATTATGATGCTTTTTCTCTTTGTGAGAAAATGAATATCTTCAATATTTGAAAAAATATTGAGAGGAGGGTTTTAATCTGATGATACTGTAAGCAAAGTCATGTAAACTCTAGTTTCAGCATCAGGTGTTAGAGTGCCACATCAGACATTTTGCTCTGACCTTGGTTTCAAGGACATTGACATAAAATGACCCATTTCCCACCCGTTTTCATTCAGTGAGGGCAGTTTAAAATAGCTGATACACGAGTAACTCATCCATGCGTTGCTTATTCTGGGTTGAGTGTTTAACCGCCCTTCCTTTCCAACTATTTGATAGTACAGACGGTATAATGAATCCCAGATTGCTGACAGTGCATTTCGGTCTCACGGCGCCAACTTACTGTATTTTACCACATCATCAACCCAGCCTGCTAGATTTATACCATCAAACTAGGGCTGGGCGATATGGCTTAAAAAAAAAATCTCCGATTTTTTCACAACAAACCCGATTTTCGATTTTAATCGATTTATTTTTTCTATTTAAAAACAAACTACAACTGACAAAGAACTTGCTCAAAACAAATGTACTCTTTATTTTGTTCTGATTTTCCTTTATGCAGTTTAATCTAAATTTCCCATTGGGGCATAAGTGTAACAGGAAACAACCCTTAAAACATGCTTGTAAACGAGATGGCAGGCCCTGCCATTGTAAACAGTGAAAATGTAGCTTATCAGTTTTCTAATAACCTCAAACTTACAGTGACACAATGCACCTTCAAAATAACTTAAAATATGAAAAAATAATTTAATTGTGTCCCTTTTTGGTCAAATAAATGTGGCAAAAATGACTAAATTAGAATGTACAAAAATACATACAGCAGTGGTATTCATAAAGTGCAAACAAAACTTTAAACGGTTTTCCTGAATCCCTGAAATTGTAAACAAAATGAAACATCTACATCCATTACTTTAGTTTCAACATTCTTCATTTACACATTTTTAGCCAGGAAGACAAGCCTGTCTACTACTACCTCTGGCTTGAGGCATGCCCGGTTACATGTAACAATGCCCTCTCCCACACTGAAAAGCCTATCTGATAGGGCACTTGTAGCAGGGACAGACAAGTGTTTTTTGGCCGGATTACTGAGCCTTGGGAAGTTTGGTTCATGACGCTTCCACCACTGCAGTGGATCAGTGTCTGGGTGTGCCGCTACCCTCTCAACAAAATCCATGTCGCAATTAGACGCGAGCCGCTTGCCAGAAGCCCCTCCCATGATGCGTATTTCACTCACGAATGGCGCGAATTACACGCGCAAATGGCGCGAATTACACGCGTGAATGAAGCGAGTAAAATCAAAATGTTCAAGCGTCCAACTACTCGCGAATAGCGCGTTTTATTCGCGCAACTCGCGTTTGGTGTGAACACTCGAGAGCGTCGGTAGTAGAAGTTAAAGAGAAAACCGATTTTCATTAAAAAAAATCGCCCTAAACGTCAAATTCGAGTTAATCGATAAAATCGATTTATCGCCCAGCCCTACATCAAACTTATAAATTGCCGAGCCGCAAAAGTAATGGCTTGATAAGTGAATTGTTACAGTGAAGTCAAGCAAGGTATTAATGGTCTGATAAGCTGTGCTAGAGAGGTCGCTGCTTCAATTTACATGTGTTGTCAATTCTGTACCCAGCTTCCTTTTGTTTTCAATAAATTTTCAAAGAATCCTGACTCAGACGTTGTGTTTTTATAGCGTTCCAAGTCTGAACATCGGATCAGTTTTGTGTCTTTGTTTTCTGAGTAATTGCTTCCTGTAAAAACAATTTTGCCCACTTTACCCTTAACATGGGTTTGAAAAGAGCTTTTCAAAGGTTTCTAAATCAGATCAGATGTTTGGAAACCCATGACATGAGGATTTTGTAGGACATGGTGTTTTGAATCCAGGTGTTGTCTTTTCTTTTGTCGTTTTGGTGCCAGACAGAAATGTTCTTGTTTCGTTTAGCTTTTGTTCTAGTTTAATTGTATAATGTAGGAATATTTTGCTACACCTGTATAGACTCATAGGTGGTCTTACCATGGGTTTTGATATTAAAGTATAGCTGCACACTTTTTTGGGTGATCTCTGTAAATCTGTTTATAATGTAGGCTCTATGTGAATCAAATTTATGTGATTATATAAGAATGATTACATGCAGTTGATTTATTTAAGCATTCAGTGATTTTAAATGTTAATTCTGATGGTTTATTTAATAATTTTGCTGCTTATTTACAATATGAGAAGTGAGAACCCCTTTATCTTAACAGAAATTCCATTAAGAGGTTAAACAACATGCCCCCTAAACATCAAAAGAGTACTCAACCATTACTTCATCCGTGTCATCACTTATCACCACAGTGTACTTTTTCAAAAGAATGACATATGTAGATATTATCACTTAAATCACACAATTTCTAACCTAACTAGACCGGCATGCTTTCTGATATTCTCAAATGACACCACTACAATACTGTTATGATGTTGCAAGTAAATAATATTATTTGTGTACGGTTATTAGTTATGTGTAAGGTAGGCTCTGCGCTGCGTATTTCATTTAAGTCTCATAATGTTTTGTTTTCTAACTGTTAGTGATGAAAGCACAAGAACGGACATCAAGAAGCTTCCGGTTTTCCCCACTACAGTTTTAAAGGAGCATCCATCATTCGCCTTCTGGTAAGACTTGGAATTCACAGCCGCAGTTAAACCAAATGTGAAAACAGTCTAGAACCTGATACTTTCACAACACAAGTAAACAGCTTTGATGTTGATGTCTAAAACTTACAAATAACACACAAATAGTGTGTGTACTTGGAAGGTCAAAGCTGCAAGTCTTGGTGCTGCTTTGTAGTGTAAAGTGTGCTTGGCCTGCAAACTGCAGTCAGTTTGTTTCTAATCAGACTTGCTAATTAATTAGCCTGTTAATTTAACCTGCCTTGTAGCTTCTGTAGCTCCTAACGTGGTTTGTCTAAGACCATAACAGGGATTGATATGGCAGCTTTAATCAATGAGTATTTAGTGTGAGGAGCAGACAGATTGAAATCACAGAACAGCCAGTGATCACTGAAGTGTGTGTCTGTATGAGTATGCGGTGAAACAGCTGTGCATCGGCGCAAGTGTGATAGACAGCTGTGCAAGTGAACATAGACGCACGCAGCTGTGTGTGTGCGTGCCATTGGAGAGTTAAGCAGATATTGTTAGCATATGAAAACATGGATAGTTTTCATGATTCCTGTTGTGTATTATTGAACATGAATCGAAATTTAAAATGCGTGTTTACGTGGAACTGGATTAGGAGAAACACCACAAACCGTGTTTGTGATTCACAGGACAGCCAGACAGATGGTACTTCACACATGGGTGCACCTGGCATAATATCTGACTAGTTTAATAGTTCGACCAGCCACGTCATTTTAACAGCACATTCACATCTTGGTCTCGTGGACAATTGCTGTTTGTTTCGCTCGTGTGGGCGGTAACCATGCTCTTTCTCTGTTTCATCTCTCTAGTGAAGATAAAATAATCCAGCATCATAAAAAGCTAAAAGGAATCAGTCGTGGACAGGCCATCATACGGTAAGCGCACTAATAATTTATATTGCTGATTTATAGAGAACTAAAACAAAGAAACCTAACAGCAAAAACTGAAAGTCTGAGCGTCCTAATTTATTGTTAGCTCATTGAGATGAGACAAGGTCAGTTCTGTCAACCTGATATGTGTCCCTGTATTGAAATATTGACCGTGCGCCACAGTGAAATCGATTGCAGGACATTACCTCAGTAACACATTAAGAGATCACTTACTAAGGTTCCCCATCGTTGTTTTTGTGTGAACACTTGCTTATTTAACCTTGTGTTATTTTTTAATGACATCTGTAACTTATCAACAGGTATCTCACATTAGTTGAATCCTTACCTGCTTATGGTGTTCATTACTACAAAGTGAAGGTATGTTATATTTTGGGTAACTGGAATCATTTGTTAATTATATCAAATGTTAATTATTTATCTTAATTAGGGATGCACCGATACCAAGCTCATGTACTCGTACTCGTAAAAAATATACCGATTCCAAAGACCGATACCTCATGTGACATAATTGAAAGAAACTTGCTTTGGAAGTTTGTGAAAAGCACATAAAATTTAAATTTTTTCATAATGTGTATAAAGTTATTTGTAATTATGGAGCTATTCTATTTTTAGTGTCACTGTGTTGTAAAAAGGTACAGGCATCGCTATCGGTGAGTACCCGAAAAAAATATCGGTTCACTGCCTTTAAAAACAGGTATCAGTGCATCCCTAATCTTAATGCTATCTTCAATAATGGGATCTTGATTTGTAGTTGCTGAAATAATTAACAACAGTAAAATATGTGCCGTGTAATTATAATTGTGTTTAGCTAGCTCACTAAAAATGTCTACCGAGATCAAACAGGTTGTACCCATTTGATCTTTCTGTTAAACTGCTGTCGCGAGACATAAGTGGTAATTACCACTGCAATTACTTTCCTTTTCAAAACAATCCCTTATATTTTGCAGGATAAGCAAGGCTTACCGTGGTGGTTGGGTATTAGCTACAAAGGCATTGGCCAGTACGACCTGCAAGACAAGCTCAAGCCACGCAAGGTTTGCTTTTTGTTATTTCTTACAGGTCAAAGGGATAGTTCCCCTAAAAAAAATGGCTGAACATAAAAAAATGTTTTGTAAGAATGTTAATAACCAAAGAGTTATGCGGCACTTCAATGGTGCCACAAAACTGTTTGTTTTGTTTTCCTAAATTCTTCTTCTTCAAAAAAAAAAATGTACACTAACCCTCTTCTCTCAACAGGTAGTGGTCTAGCTTTTGTTGAAACTAGTAACTTTGTATTAGCACCTATTGTACTATTGCTCTTTGTATGACATATCGCTTATTGCTCCCCGAACTCTTTGTGCCACATGTGCCAAAAAATGCTGAGCCGCGCCTCTGACATCTGAGTCTGATTAGGACGAAGTTTTGTTGTTATTATATGGTCAGTTAAACGGTGGAATCTCTTGTCTTATTATAAGCCTGCAAAATTGTCTACGTTTTAAATACATTTCCCATTTTTAGACACTTCTTCCATCACCGTTTCCTATTTGAGAGCTCAGAAACCATTGCTCTTTTTATTGGCGAGATATTCCATACCTCACTCCATCCACACTCATTACTGCAGTTGTTAATTGACATTCATTACTTCAGTTCTCTGTAGGATGCAGCTGGGTGTGTATGTTCAGCCCTATTCCAGAGTGTTAATGGGCATGTCCCATTCTGTAACCCGGTTGCACGGCTGCTATGAACACAAGCCCCTCCCTGTGCAGGGTGTAATTATGGAGCTTCATGGGGAGCAGGGATGGTCGCAGGGTCTGGAGCATTGCCAACAATCTGATGTCTGAAAGGGGACTGGATCCTTTGGCGCTTCCCCAATCAGAGCTTTCCCTGGCTATGCCAAGAAGGTCCATGGGAGGTTTATTGTAAACGGTGCTCTTTTTTCCCTTTTGTCTTTTTTTAGCAGGCAAATAAATTGTTTTTTTTTTACATGGAATTATGTCAGATGGTTTCTCCAGGGTACTTGGATTATTTGCTTGGAGTAAATGTGCATACCTTAGTTTTTACATTCCTTAGAGAAATGTATTGTTGCGAGTATGGTACAGTTATGGTTTTAGATGGCATTACCATGGTGCTTTAATGTATGCATTTTGCTTAAATTATTTATTGGCGGTACATTAAGTTACTTTACAAAAACACCATGGTAGAACCAAAGTGAGTTATGACTTTCTTGTAAGTGATCATACTACAAGCATAGTAAACAGCATAGTATTTCACTGTATTCTCTATAATAGTACCTTAGAAATACATTGGTTTACCATGGTACAGTACATGTCCAAATCCAATGGTTTACCATTGCACCATGTTGTTAATAAATCTAAAAATAGTAATTTTCTTCTTTCCTCTCTTTTTTTATTTTCTTCCCACTCAACTGAGTGTTTTAACTGACTTTTTTAAGTACACTAGCTCCTGTCAGAATGCAACCCATCATCTTGCTAGTATTGATTGTGCTTCCTGCCAAGGAGGGTAGTCTCTTTGTGCACCCGCCCCCAATTTGCTTCCAGTACACCAAGCTCATTATGCAGATCTGGCCATCATTGTGCATTTCTCTCAGCCCAGACAATGGATCAAGCAATAAAACACAATTAGCTTAGCAGGGGGCTTTAGAATAGAGAGAGGGGTCTTGCGGCTTTAATTCTTCCACAGGCAGGAGCCATTGGGGTGGATCTTGAATTGGATGCTTTCAAAACTTTTCGTCCAAACTTTCCCGGGCTCTGAAGCGCTGCCCCTCGAAAGTGATGAATGAAGCGTTTTTTTCTTTTCTTGATTTTGGTCCGTTTATAAATGATTTTAATTTTATATATTTTTTGCTGAATTCATGGAATATAAGGGATTTTTGTTGTTATTTTAAGTTTTAGTTTCCATTTATCAAAATGTAAATTTTCTATACTGTGTTTTTTAACACATTTTTGCATATTGTTATGGTTATCTTCAGTGCCATTTTAATCCCTTCCCACTTTTCACCTGGCAATAACATAAGTCAAATACAGTCACCTGTATCTCTTAACTAAGGTAAAATGCCGGGGAAATGTACATTTCTAGAGCTTTGGCTAAAACACGACCAAAACCTTTCTGACGGTAATTGTTTCTCATAGGGACGTAAGATATTTTCTCCATTTACGAGGGTAAATGGTGATTTAATTGCTGTCCGAATCCAGAATGTCAGTGTATTTCTCCCACCACCCGTGGAAAGAATTTCCGGCCGAATAACCTACTTCTTTTTTGAGAAACATCAAGATCGTGCGATAATGTAATTGCCGTCTGAATCCACATCTCCGAGTTTATAACAGGTGTTAAATCCACTTCTGACCAAATCTGACCACTTAAAAGCACCGGAGAGTGTTGCTCTTTATGAGGTTCAGGGATTATAGTGTCTGATGCATTGAAAATACTGTAAATTACATCATAAACAGCACAACATGACTCGCATACCATCTTCACACACATCTGAATCACATTGTTTTGTGGTTATCATGGATCTACGCGAATACATGTAAACCCTTTACAGCTTTGTGTCTGTATGATGACCAGATGATACAAGAGTTTTAAAAGTTTCAGCTGTTAAAAGTGATCGCGTAGATGCACCACGCCAGCACAGACAACATACACCCACACATTCACATACTGTAAGCTCTAGCTAATGTGACCGATTGATCAGGATCACGGCTTCACACTACACTACAGTTCGCAGGGTTACAAACTCACACCTACGCCGTGGATTTATGTTTGTCTGCATGCATGAGTTTTATCACCAAGGAGCCATGCAGATTTATTTTTACAGACGTCCTTATGAGAAACAATTACCACCCGAATAGGGCTAAAAGGTTTCATTCAGGTCATGGAAATTCAACTTTTTAGTCAGGGTTAAAATCAGATAATTTGACCTTTGGCTTTAGCCCTATTCGGATGGGACCATTTTTTCAGAACGACGTCTGCGTTTCAACTCTTCTCACACAACGTCTGTTATTTTATGTACGGATTTTGGACGGGACTAGATCTCTTAGATTATTACAGAGGTAGGAGTGTCAGATGCTTAGGTGCTGCAGAAGATCACGTGCTCTGGATACGTGCAAAACCCACAGAAATGAAGTAAACATGATTATTTAATATAATAATTTCTCATTTTCACGAATTAACATTAGCATTACGTAATTGAGTGGACAAATAAGGCAGATTTTTGGACTGTTATCAATTTTATTTTTGTATTTTGCAGAATTGCAAAAGTATCCATATCTACTCAATAGGAATATTGAATTAATGGGATGCAGGAAGTATATACATAGCTTACAGCAGTTCATATTGGCCAAAACATGTAAAAAACACGTTTTGAAAATATATTGTCAGCAATCAAAGACATTTGCATTCGGACGACATTTTTGAGTTGGGCGAATAACAGTAGATAAATTGCTCCAGAATTTTTACAGAGATCGTGTGAGAAAAAAACTACTTGGCAGATTCGCACAGGATTAAAGTCACAAAGTACGTCTGAGAAACATTAATTTCTCTATCTTTCTTGGGCTTTAGAGTGGTAACCCTTAATGTTGCTTTTTTAAATCATTGGATTTACACTTAAAGCCTTGCTTTACTAGAGTCTCTTGGTTCTTTTAGGCCACTTTTACATGATGAAAAACGGAAATGTTTTTCTTTTGCGGTTTTGAAAAGTTTCACGTATACACGACACCGTTATTAAAACAATCAGCGTTTACACAGAGCCGCAAAAATTACTAAAACGCTGCATTACGACATCACAAAGAAAAAATAACCGAGTCCCTGACGTTTGATTGACGTTTTTTTGGAAGGCGGACCTCCGTCGCTAATGAGACCATACAATACAGAGCGCTGCATTTCTCCTCATTCATAGTGAAGAGAAGATGTTTCCGTGTAAACGGACAGCCAAATCGCATAAATATCTATCGTACTATAGCTCTTTTATGACATATCGCTTATTGCTACCTGAATTCTTGGTAAGTCGCTTTGGATAAAAGCATCTGCTAAATGAGAAATTAAATGAAATTATGGTAATAGTGTTTCTGGAGCCCAATTGGTAGGATGTGTCTCTGGCACTTTCAATGCATGGGCCCAATGAATTCATATTCTTAACTTTTGGAAAAAGTTTCTGCTACACGCATAATGTAATTGTCATTACTCAAATCATGTGAAAACATGAACTTGGTTCATGCAGACAGTATTTGAGTCATGCAGGTTAGTAAACGTCCCAAACGCTGACTGTGTGAACGTGGCCCCATGTGCTTTAAAGTGCCAGTGACACATCTTGGATGAGGGTGTGCCTGTGTTCTTGACATATTTTTGCCATGCTTCATCACAATCCCAGTGACACGTGAAAGGATTTAAGGTGTGTTTAATGATAAAATACTACTTTCACAGATGCAGCATTGCATGTGCCGGTCTTTAGGTGTGTTAACGGTACAAGTATCGATACTGGTGCTAAAAATCTCTAATGATGCTAATCGGCGTCTGAGATGGTTCAGTTATTTTAACATCAGCGTTTCTTTTAAATGCTGGTTGTGCAGGTTTTGGGAATTTACATTCAAACTATTAGACCGCTGAATGGTAACTTATTCTTTTTTTATTCATTCATTTTGTCTTTATTGTATTTGTTAATCAGCAGTTCTGAGACATGTCTTTCTGTCTTTATCAGATGCAGACAGTGAGAGGTGTTAAAGATTGTTCCCTTTGTCTTTCCATTTGCACATACTCTGTTTCCCCTTTTATCTGTTATTTAATTGACTTTGGGCTAAAAGAATTATGCTGAATAGCTTGTCTCGGCTTTGTAGACGACTGCTGTTATTGTATTGTCTGACAATACTTTATCTCACCCTGTATTAATTGAGGCTTGTTTTAAATTGACTGATTTTGCACTTAAGGTTTTGGTGTCATCACTTATTCTGTAATTAAATGAGAGTAAAGGAAGAAAATACTCCATGCCAAGGTTAATGTAAAATAACCATACTACAATTGCAATATGTGCTCATTTATGTTCAAATGAGACATGTATTTTTGTTTGTACTGTACGAAGTTGTCAACGACTGGTTGGAGGTTTGTCATGTTTCCAGATAGACAGTGAGGAATTCTTTGTTGTTGGCTTTATCAGTCATTTAAACATTTTGAGAGAGGCTGGGTGTTTTTACCAGGAGGTGAAGAGTGCCATGGTCAAAGATTAATGATTACATGAAACTATTAGATTCCTCACATATTTGTCCTGGGAAGCATAAGGAAGCCGTTGATGATGTGTTATGACCAATGGGTGGTGGATTACGATTCACATCACAAAGATGCAAAACCACGTATTAATGAGTAGCTATTGAAGAGGGTGCGTAATGATAAATACACCCAGTCCTCTCCCAAGTCTAAATGAGATGAATGCCGTTCTATGTACGTGTATTTCAGAAAGGGTGAACCCGTTTGACTGGTTCCTCGGGAGAGGAAGCAAGTATCAGAGTAGGAGGGAGGCGGAGGTAGCAAAAGTATTAGCTGGTTAAATGGAAAGAGTTAGAGTTTCAGGAAGATGTTGCCGTAATCGGCGAGACGGATGAGGAGAGAATCAAGTACTCGAAGAGAAGTTTTCTGACTCAAGGTGCTTGTGATGTCACGGGATGGGGGAGTAAAGGGGCGGAGCTAACACGCCTGAAACTCTTGCAACACCTTTCGGTCTCTTCGAAAGCACACAAGAGAGAGTATTGTTCAAGGAAGCTGCTGCTGGGAAACTTAAGAACAGGATTGTGCTGGACATATCCAAATACCCAGGGCTTTTTTGAACTGGTAAGGTCGTGTTTATTTAGTTAGAGTAGATTATAACGTTTAATGTCAATTTTGTTGTTTTAATGTAAGTGTCAGGAATGCATTACCGATGTTTTAATCTGCTTTTGATAGTCAAATCCGATCTTTGATTTTCATGCTGTGATTGTACTGATCCTGTACAGTCGGTCTTGTTACTCAAAGACTCGTTCATGCTGTACCTGGTGGGGAACGTTTATTAACATTCCTGGTTAATCCAGACCCCCACACACTGATAGTAGCTGGATATTGTACTTTCCCTGTCGGAGTAGGAGTGAACGGTAACTGAACTCAGGGGAAAAGCTCTTTGAAAGAAAAGTTCTCGTGAATGGCTGATCTCTCAGCAGCAGATGTTGTGCAAGGCTTTAAACACAAACCTGTTCTCCGTGCACACCCTTTAGGGCAAATTTGATATTAAAGTCCCTCGTTCAGTGGATGCTTGCATTCTGTGGTGGTTCTTTTGTATGACAGTTTCATTGGTTTATACCGGCTTCCAGCGAAATATATCAGAGTCTATACATATAGTCTAGTAGGGCATTAATAATATAATTTTCCCTCATTGTTTGTTTTTGTAATATATAAATGCTAAAATACAAGATATAGATGTTTTGGATTGTTGAATCTAGTGTATTAATTCATGTTTTGTATGAAATATAAATACAAAGAACAAGAGATTTTCACAAATACGGACATTTTGAAGTATTTCCTTTTACTGTGTTCCTGGTATAGCACCTGTTTAAACCTGTGTTCTTTCTCTTTGTAGCTCTTTTTGTGGAAGCAGCTTGAGAACTTGTATTTCCGTGAGAAGAAATTCGCTGTAGAGGTCAACGACCCTAAAAGGTTGGAAGTTAACATCATTAAACATCAAGTCGAATGCTTGTTGTATCTTGCGTGCATCATTAACCTCCATGAGATTCTCGCCTTCACACATACTTGCTTGTGCACATTTTTTTGTGGCGTTAAATACTGCAGAAATTCAACATCACTTCTGAATCACTCACACTAAAATAAACATTTATACTTTTATAGTGATGCAAATTCTCTTGTTGTAGCTGCTGTGTTTCCGTCCCTTAAATGTAACAGCGTCATTTAGTCCGCATTGGAGTAGTAATGCCGGCGGGTTTGCTCTGTAAACAAAAATGATGTCATCACGGTTCTTGTGTACCAACCTGCCATATTGTCAATTAGTGCCATATATTGTAACAATGTTTTGTCAGTAAACCTAAAAACGGTTTTATATGACTATTGACTTATGAGTCGATATTACGTAATATTACTAAATCATCCTGACTACATATTATACTAATGAAAGTAATTGTTTAAGGCTCAGGTTAGGTAGAAATGGTGTCTTTAGGTAATAACTCCATATTTTACATTCTACAAAGCAATAGAAGTGTTTTTTAACGATTTAACATCGAATTAACGTAGCCGTTGATCTCAATCTTATTAGATATGTTAAGAATCTTTGTATACTATACAAAAATTGACCTCAGCATTTGTTTATGTACAGAAGGACAGCCTCTAAACGCACATTTGGTCAGTCTGGTCAGATCATCCACACGTGGTATGCCAGCCACTCTTTGATCAAAACCATCTGGGTAATGGCAATAAGCCAACACCAGTTCTATCTGGACCGGAAACAGAGTAAAGTGAGTATGCAGTAATAGCATCGGCATTGTGAATTACTCTTTAAGTCGTTGAGATAATGTTATAAATTTTTTACCGGTTGTTTAACCCTCAAGGCTAAAATAACCACAGCAAGAAGTTTGGGTGACATTGCCATGGATCTCACAGAGACCGTAGCTCCGAGGAACAGTAAGCTGGTCAGCATGGAAAGTAAAGACAAACTTATCATGGCCAGCAATGGAAGCTTGGGCTCCTCAAGTAAGAGAGTCTATCTCACTATTCTCGTTCAATGACAAGCCTAATGTATTCTGAAGTTATAATAAACGTAAAATTGTTTGCTTGTATTCAGGTTCTGCAGACAATGAGGTGAATGAGGAGCGGAAGAAAGAAAAGATTGCAGAACTTAAGAATAAACAAAAGAAACTAGAGGATCTTCTAGCGCAAAAGTTGGATGAGCTGAAGAAAGTCTGCCTTCGAGAAGCGGTTAGTGGTTTTGACAATGTCCATAGACTCTTCAAAGTGTATCTTAAACAAACTATGAAAAAATATTTGTCTTTTTTAAACAGGAGTTGACTGGTACATTACCTAAAGAGTATCCCCTTGTGCCAGGAGAGAAGCCCCCCCCTGTTCGAAGGCGCATGGGAACCACATTCAAATTAGATGACCTTTTCCCTTATGATGCTGTAGGTTGCACTTATCTCAAACATTTACAATAAGAGACGCTTAATATTGTAGACTTCCTTGTTTGCTGATATGAACTTTGTCCTTGCAGGACCCAAGCTTAAGAAACCTGGAGGGCCGCTTTGCTCTTCAGAAGAAGATTGTGGAGGCAGCAAAAAAGCTTGCTTATGAAAATGAACTCTGTAAAACTGTGAGGAAAAAGCGGAGGAAAAACCTTTTGGATTCTACGAAAAAGCTCCAAGAGATCGAGAATGAGATTAATGCTTACAGAGTGAAGATTGGCAGGGAGCCCACACAAAGAGCTTCGGTCATCATTGCTGGTGAGTATCTATTTTTATAATTGTGAGAGCACATGAATGTAGAAAGTGTTATTTTCTTTATTTAAAAAGATAATTTTGGAAGAATTCACATTCAGTAATAAGATTAGAGAGGCTGTGTGTGAATAAATAGTCCTGATAAGGCACAACATATATAAAATTGCACAAAATTGCACTTTTTGTAGATAATGTGAGCCTTGACAACCTTTCCGACTGCTTGACTTTGGATGATGGTGAGTATTTATGATGTTTAATGCCTGGTATAAAGACTGTCCCACTTAATGCTGCAAGCTGGACTAGGTCGAACCCCTCTTAACCATAACTTTTCTCTTAGATGAGCTATCGCATAGATCACGTTCCTGTTCAGTGCAGTATTCTCCACGTCCCAACACAACAAACTCCTTTCCTGCGCAATACAATTCAGATCGCATTAATCCCATCAATGACGACAACCGGGACTACAGCGGGTGAGAAGCTCATTTATAAACATACATTAGTACTTCTTCCTATTCTCTGCCCCCGGCTGCTGTTTACCTTTGTGCCAGTCGAGCTAGTAGAGACCAGCTCTGCATTCCTGCCTTCCCCGGCCTCTCCTTCCTTCACAATCTGCTCTTATCAGCACAAACACTCGCAGTGTTAAAAATAGTGCCCCAGGAATAAGCGTGTCACTGCTTGACTGCATAAACTCCAGCAATATAGCAGAGTGGGTGGAACGGGCATATACACACAGGAAAGCTGGTCTGGAAAATTTCACAGCGACAACAGTGCAATTTTAGAACGAGCCACTGATGGAGAAGTTCAACGGGTACGGACTGTTGGAATCTGTCCGTGCAATGAATTGTAACACAGTCGACAATTGTTATTTGATGATTTTTTTTCTTCAAAGCATTAACTAGTAGGCTTTGTATTAGTTCTCACCTGGTAAACGGGTGGCATTCCGAGAAAAGCCTTTTTTTTTTTCTTTGTGCGCAATAAGAACTCCACCCATATAGAATGTTTTTTTTCTAATGCATTGTTCTTATCTGTGTTTTAGATTAAATCATGCCGAAGTCCAAGAATCTTTGGGCTATGAACATGGAGATAACTTATCGACACACAGCAGCCCCTACCATCTACCCTCACGTCAACCCCATGACTCCCGGAGCATGCCCCCCACCCCTCAGCTTCCCCGCAATGCCTACAGCAGTATCCAGCTCAGGTACAGTAAGCTAGATAAGCCCCCTCGCGTGCATGACCTTGCAAATGTCATATATGTTGAATAAGTTAATATTTAAAGTTAATACGGTTTACATTGTTTATTTTACTGTTCCCTGCATGCAGCACTCATTTTCGGCAGCGCAGCGGCAGTCTGGAATCTCAGTCCCAGTTCCTTACGGAGAGCGAGCCACCAGAGCCAGTCTACCCAGTCTCTCCTCCCCGCCGTAGCAACAGTACCGAAATCCTTGACGACGGCTCCTCCTACACCAGCCAGTCCAGCGTAGAATACAGTGTAACCGGCTACCATTCCCGTGCCCAGAATCGCCACCGACGGCGGCAAGGCAATATTTACGCCAACACGGGCAGCATGCCCAATCTAGCCCAAAATGACTCCAGGTGTTATACGCCCCAACCGCGGCATCAACCAAGCACTATGGCCTATTACATTACTGGATACCCACAGAATATCGAACCGGAAATGTACCAAAAAGAACCATACATATACGAGACTGAGATGGAGGGACACTATAACATTAATGCCTCCTACCACAGACACGACCCCCGTGGGATCTACGGTCAGGATGAGATGGACGGTATGGCACCCAACATGTATGCCACATTAAGACCATCAAGGAACCGTCCACCATCTAGGAACGATAATGTTGGCAAGAGCATGCCAAAGGCTGAAGTGGTGGAACACTTGAGGGGTTGGTATAACCGACAACACAGACAACAGGGATATGAAACGTACAGACACCCCCAGCAAAACCTCGGCTATAGGACCATATCACCTGGTTACGTACGCAGTGACAGTATGGCTTCCTACTCAACAGGTGAGAAGAATGTTTAAAATGGCTCTGGTTGTTTTTTTGTGAAATTACATTTAAATGTCCAGGTATTACTTTACATAAATATATTTTGCAATTAGGGCTGTTAAACGATTAATCGTGATTAATCCCATCGTGAATAAAAGTTTGTGTTAACATAATATGTCTGTGTACTGTGTGCATATATTATTTTTGTATTTATATGCACATAAACATTTCAATATTTGCTAAATATGTATGTGTATTTATATTTACGAGTAATTTAAATTATAGATAGATTTTTATAAAGTTTTATATTGTTTCTGAAATATAATCGTGTGTGTGTGTTTTTATAAATATAAAATTAATATACACAGTACGCAGGCATATGTAATGTAAACAAAATTCCTTAAATGTGAAAATCTTTCTGCAAAATATCATTTATTATTATTATTTTTATGTAAAATTCTACCCTGGTATTTAGACTATTATCTATATAGCTGTAATTCACTCTTTCCCGTGCAGTATTTCTTTAATATGATAAACCATAATGTTTTCTACACAAGGTTTCCCATTCATTTCTTTTATCTTTATTTTATTGCCAGTGAGTTCCGGGAATTGGAACGGTCGACCGGTCATGGAAATGCCTCATGAGTATGAAATGCCTCTTACACACCATCAGTCTTACGGCTATGCCACTGTCCATCGCGGTCACTCCTTACACAGCAGGTACGACTCTTCGGTATTTAACTTTGATAACTATCCCGTTAGCCTTGACCAGATCTGTCTTATTTAGAGTTCCTCATCACCATCAAAATGCCACGCCAAGAGCCGATAATAATCCCTCACACCCACAACACCTAAGTACCCACATAGCAACACACAAAAACAGCCTTGCACTCTTCATAAAAAGCATATTAATGCCCCTGCAACCACTTTAAGTGTGATCTAGTTAATTAATGTACATGTATGTAAAATAGTACAGAATCTAGCTGATATATTGCTAACAATCTGCCTGAGGATTTGCACCTGGTACCTTTTCTTACGCATTTTTTCCCCTATGACCGTTCTTTTGCTCACAGACGCGAACCTGCTTGGCACTACCCTGCAAGCCCTCCATACTATCCTCCTCATTCCTCCCAAGCTTGCTTTTCTTCCCTTCCTCCTCCTCCTCCTCCCTCTTGCCATCAGATAAAGCAGACCGGCTTATCCCCGCCTCAAACCGGTGGTGCAAAACTTGAAAGGGTTAACAAAGCTTCGTTTGCTAAGTGTAGCCCCTGATAGTAAGTAGAGCACCAGCGTGTGAGCTTGATCTGTCTGTACTCAGCGTGATTTGTTTTGTCGACATCCAAGGGCGTCTGGGTTGTGTGTTGCAAAAGTTTGGCTTTCGACTGCATGGCTTTCTTTGTGAACGTGCTTGTGTTTCTGCAAACAAATGTTTAAGGTAATAAGTAGTTCACCTATTAAGGACAATTCTGTTGTTTAATCATCCTCATGTTGTTTCAGCACTCTTCCGGATAAACGCAAGTTGCACAAATATTTGGCATAATGGTGCACCTAAAAGAGATATGATTCTTACGTACTCTGATAGCTTTGTCGAGCAGACTGTCATTCACAGAAACCCATCAACCATGACTTTTCAATGTCATTCAATTCAAACACAACACATCAAGACGTATCTATGACGAAATGTGACAAAACTGGTGTGGAACGAGTGATGTTTTGTCCTGCCGTGTTTGAATTGAATGCAAGCACGAGGTTTAGGGGCCATACATTTTACAACTTTCTTTACTGTTTTGGAGCTCACTATCTTTTATCATTGGTCCACGGAGAACAGTCAGTCATACGGGATTGAAATAACATGAGGGTGATTCAAAGATTGTAATTTTTTGGTGAGCAAACCCCCATCAACAAACATCTGAGGTAGTCGACACTGTCTGGCTGTGTGACAGACACACACAAGCACTTATTATCAGTTTTATCTGACTGCTTACCCTTCCTCCCAAAGCAGACCTGACCCCCATCTGCTGCCTCTGCCTCCTGACCCTCTTTTGGACACATTCCCACCCGAGTTCGGGTGGATGACTCCGGGCAGGAGAAGCCCGTTGCCAATGGCTTTAGAAGTGCATGGTGCCGTTGGCAGAGATTATGGCCAGGAATACTTTTAGTAGTCATAACTAATGGCACAGACAGCACATAAAGTGGTGAGATGTGTATATATGAACCCACGCTGACTCTCAAAGGCATATCACTCAGGGGGTGCAATTCTTTCTTGAGCACTAAGGCTGCAGTGTTTTCCATTGCACGTTCTGCTGCATAAATCTACTCACGGGTGCTGGTGTGGTTGTGTGTATTTTTCAAGTGGTGAATAGGTTCTAAGGGAAAGCATGTGACTCATGCACTGTGTTTTTGATTGCTGCTTGAAAGTTATGACTGGCATATGTGTTTTGTATGGTCTGCTAACACTGTGATGTTTTGACTTACAGATTCTGTCCAACAAACACATTTATTAATCAAAAATATTTGTTTTATTGACTGCCACATAAGGAAACAAAGCTAGTTTCATGACCAGATATACTGAATCTCTCGGCACAAAGTGGAAAAATGCTGAATAACTAGCTTTACAAGACCTGCAAACCATTGCCTTTGACTGGGTTTTGAGTATATCTGGTGCTTAAAGCTGCAATCCGTAATGTTGGTTCAATGTTAAAAATTGTATAGACAAATTATAGTAATTTTAACTGTAGGGTAGGAATTTTCAGAAAATGGCAGGTTGACTTCATTTCAGCCTGGGTAAAGATAAGTACGTAGAGATCTGCAATTTTATGTTTTAAATAGAGATGGTAATAAAGAATCAAGTTATGGATTGCAGCTTTTATATCTAAATTGTCTAAGCAGTTTCATAAACTTGGGTTTTAATTATTATCAAGTCTTTGTCCTTTCGTGTTTTTCCTGTGAAATGCCCTCGTGTTGTATTTAATGTGGGAATACAAAAGGTAATTTGATCCAAAATGACAAAAAGGCAACTACAAGTATCATAAAAGTCTGTGCGCCATGTTTCAAGACTGCTAACGTCAAGCAAACACTTGATGAATACAGAAGGAACTTCTTTTATTATACTATTATGATGCTTTTATATCATTTTGGAGCTGGAATCACTTAAAGAAAATCAGCTTTTGTATTCCATTTTTCATTATTTGGAACAACATTTTTTTATTAATTTGTTCTCTATTTGCAGATCGTACATGGACATAACCCAACACGATTCATACACGAGCAGTCCAATTGACAGCAGTTTTGACTCTGAAGACCAGCAGAAACTTTATTGGCACACAGACTCAAAACCGGGAACAATAGTGTAAAGAGTGAGTGGAAAAAATTCTCACGGAATCTCATGTGCCTTGCTCTCAAAGATGGAAACACACCAGCCTAAACAGGAATGTTACCAGACAAGAGCCTTCAAGTATGTGCATGGTCGATCCTGCTGGGTGACTTCAAAAAGGGCAATGCCTTTTCTTTGAGAACAGACTTTCGGAGAGCTTCATGTTGCAACGTTTTTGTGTGATAGCGCTTGGGCGTTCAGACTGAACCGTACTTGGACGAAGCTGCTTTGGAAACATGGGGTGGAACCTTTAATCCTGTATTGTACAGCGGGTCCAACAGAGTGGTTGTGTTTCCTGCCACTGTGTACAGACTAATCTCATAACAGTCATGTGAATTTGAAGGATACTGCAAACATTACAATTACAGCAGAGACAAGCAAACAATAATATGAAGGATTGAGCCGGGACAAATTTATTTTGTGCCAAGCTTCACCAAAATGCTTTTCAGTGCTTTTTCACACTCTTTCTTTCATATGCTGATCTAATCTTTTTTTAAGAAATGTTTTACTTTGTGTTCTGTTTTGTTCGAACCAAAAGTACTTTGAATGTGACTGTGCAGGAAAAGCTTTTATATTCAGTATTTTGTCCCACTTAAGTCTCACTTTAAGTGCATTTACAGGTGTAATTTCAGGTGCACGTGTTTTTGCACTTTTACACCTGTGCATCAACCAGTAACACTGTTTTTGATTCGTGTGCAACTGATACTTGGACCAATCACAAGCAACATTACTGAGCTTGTTTTTGCACATACCAAGTAGCAGTCGGTAATGCCTGGGGTCAACGTGTTTCTTCGCACGAGCCAGTGCACGTGTTATATTTTCACTAATTCTGCTAAAACACAAAGTGAATCTTTGCAGAAACAATCTAGTTTTGGCTAAAGTGGCAGATGTTATGAGAGGGCAATTGTTCTCATACATTCATTAACAAACTGCCAGGTAGAGTACAAGTAATTCTGGGCGTTTATAACTGCACTTTTGAACTCTAATGGATTTTGCTCAACTCTTAAGATTGGAACTATGATGTAGCGCACAGCCTTTTTTTCCAACAATGAAATGTAAATGTATTTGTAAATAATGTAAAAAGTTTGTTACATTGTTTCACCTTTTAGAAAGATTTGTTTTTATCATTTGGATTTTTTTTTGAAAACATAATATATAGTTTGGATTTGTCAAGCTGGTTCTTAGAAAATTCTCTACAAAAATGTAGTTGGAATAAAAAATTACCAAAATTATTTTTTCTATTCAATATTTTTATATATTTTTTAACCAGGAATGATTTTATATACTGCCTCTATAGATTTAAAAAACGTTTTGCACTTATGGTTGCGCATTGGTGGCTTGTGTTTCTCTCATTGTGGTTCATTGTTATGTTCACATGTGAAGAATCAAACCAGTTGAACATGTTATGGCACTCAAAGAGCCACTCCCCTAAAGATAAGCAAAGAGATGTATCTAGATACCATGGTATCATGTACACAGTACACAGTGAAGAAACAGCAGCTTGCTTACTTTTTAAATATACCGTACACCGTTCAATTTAAATGTTTATTTGAAGAGAAAATAACAAAAACAATTTGAAGAGAATGACTGAAGAGAATAACCTTTTAAGTTTGTGTTGAATGGTCACATTCAAACAATCTTGTGAATGTAGATTTTTACGCGTTAGGCAGATGCTTTGATTCAAAGCGTCAATTCGTTCAAGGTATAGTTTTTGTATCTGTGTTCCCATGTGGCCTTTGATCTGCTACTTTAAAAAAAACTAGTTTGATCAGTGTATATTTTATATTATAGTAATGAAAAAACAAAAACAAATCCATGCAACGAAATATACAAATACATTTATGTTTCTATGTCTGATAAAGGTCATGACTATAACATAAATGTACCTGTATATTTTTGCAAGGATTTGACCTTTATCAGACATATAATGAGAATATGGAGCAAAAAAGTTCATAAAAAGAGGCCTAAAATAGCCAGACATCTCTTTAGATTTTACAGTAAAATGTGATCTTCACCTTAAGTTCAATTCCTAAAGAATTTGCTCGATAATATTTGAAGTGCACTGTAGAAGTCACTTCAGAAAAAAGTATCTGCCAAATGCACAAAACACCCTGAAATTCTGCCTCCTTGAAGTAGTTCCTCCCCCCCATATATGATCTCACCTCAGAGAAAGACACAGAGGTTTTGTTCTGATGAACTGTGGCCCAAGGCTCTTTGCCCTTCACTCTTTCTGAAGTGTAATGAGATGTTTGCACTGCAGCTGTGCTCCTCTGTCCAACCTCCTCTCTCTCTTGTAGACACCAGCTGTGCCAAACTATCACAGAGGTCATCCCCAGCTGACACAAACCTTATATTATACCCTCACCGACACATACATCTTCCTTTTGTCAAGTAGGTTTCAGATAATGTACCTTACTTGTATCAGAACAACTCCACATCCACCTGTTCACCCCTAGCAATCCCACATTTTAACCAGGGATGGTTAACCAACGGTTGTTATCAGTTACTCTATTCATATGCTTTACTTGGCAAAATTGGTTTAAATTTAATTCAGTATTTAAAAAAACAACAAAACACACGGTATCACATTTGGTTTTATTATCGATGTCTTTTGCATAGATTTATATAGATATCTTTAGATAGTACATCATTACTGAAAATTCAACAAATCCTCATTTTGGGTGAACTATCCCTTTAAGGTGATAACCATGATTTAATAAGATCATTCATAGAATTAATGTGTGATCTGCAAATCACTGTGCAACAGTTGTGCACATAACACTGCAAACATTTGGATATTGCACAAAACTGATGACATTTTGTATGACACTTTAACAACATTGAGGTTTTTCACAGCATGAAGAATATCGGGATAGCATCCACATATGGCTGACCTAATATATACAGGACCAAAGATGTAAACAAATCTGTGAATTCATCACATTACAATACAGCTTCCCAGTCTCTTATTGAGCAGATATTTTAACATTTTCCCAGAACTTTTCTTGATTTGAATTATATGCACAATAAACATATCCAGGTTCTATTCATGTTCATGTTTTGGAAAACTCCATTGAAACGTTCCTTATATTTCCAGGTTGTGCATAACCACAGGAAACCTGAATACACAGAGGAAGTCTAAAGAAGCTCCACGTCCATGTTAAGAGAAATTCAGTAGAGTTTTACAAATTTTGCCAGTTGAAAATAGTTCCTTCATTTATTTGTGAGAACACCAGAAATGCAAAAACAAATCATTCCTTGAGTTTGCTCTCCAGAAAGCTTTGAATCTTACTGAGGTTCTCTTCTTGTTGCCCCAGTGCTTCAAGTATGATACTCATGGGTGATTTTTTGAGTCCTGCACATTCCATCTTATTCTCCAGCTTGTTTTTCATGTTCCGGAGGCGGAGTGATGCATGTGCGAAGATCACTGAAATGCAAAATTGACTTAAGTTGAATAGCAGTTACCGAATCCACAATGTTTTGCACAGACATTCTTCTTATGAGGTCTGTCACATTATTTCTAACACATTTCCATTAACTGACAACAGACTGCTTGCTCTTGCTTTTACTTCTAAATGGTATGTAAAGTATAACATTGGCAATATTTCTCCATACACTTACAAAGAAGTGGTAGCTTAATGCCAAGCAGGAACACCATGACTCCACCAAAGAGTGACATAAGGAGGTAGCTCACCACCAAGACTAGGAAAACAAATAAAGTAGGGTTGTCCGTTTTGAGGCTCTTGATCATTGCCTTGTTTTCCCCTGCCCATACAGAGCCTACGATGACTGAAGTGATCACTGCTCCACCTGTGAACATGCCAACAGGATTCCATAACCTGCGGACAGAGAGTTCATAAAACTTAAATTATGTTAATTAGACTTTCATTCAAGAGGCAAAGGCTGTCAATGGTGACACCTTCTGGTTATAACGTATAAGTACATGCATATTTAACTGAACATCCGGTTTAGACTTTTAGTAATATTGATTTATTTTCTTAACGAAATATTAATAAAAAAATTATATCACATCACATATTACTATGTTTCTATTTTAAAGCAAAGCAGAATAACCACATGTGTAGTTCATCACACTGAACAACTTGGTGTATCAAAATACTTTTTGTCCTTATTATCATTTTGTATTTGAGCAGTTTTAAATTCCATAGGGATTGATGTTGGCATTATAGTGGCGTGCGATTGTATTACCTAATGAAATTGCATTCATGCAAGTGTTGCTTCAGTGCGTAAACTCTTTGGCCTACTGTTTCCGTTTGTTGTTTTTCAGTCTTAGCAACTGGTTTTAACATTTCACCAAATCCCTAGACATGGACAGGCACTCCAGATAACAGACAAAGCTGTCCAGATATAAATAGATACCGATTAGATCATGTTCTACATTAGATATGAGCACACGATCCAGCCAATGTCTAAGGAACTTTTAATCAAAAGAAGAATACCATGGTTTTACCATTAAAAGTAGCATAGCACTTCAAGTAGCGTGGCACTTTTTGTTAGCGTTCTATTATTAGAATAAAGTTCTTTCAACGCATTGATACATTCAGACAAATGAGATACAGTGTATTTATCGTCAGCATCACGTTTAAAAACATCGCGTTAGCTAATATGACCCAATGTTCACGTTAACAGAGATATTTAAAATAACGTTACCATTTGAAAGCGTAACGTTAATTGACTATTGCAATCGATTTACAACCACAACCCACATTACGCACGCACGCATGATCGGATTCACTGACGACACGTTTTGTTATCGACGACCACTTACCCTACAACCATGAACACAACGATGGCCATAAGTAGATAGTTTGTCTGATAGTACAAAAGATTGCTGACCACCCTGTTGTTCCATTTCGCCAAATCTTGCATGTCTGGTTTGGCGAAACGCTCTGAACCTGGAAAGAAATCATCCCAGGGTCTCAGAGGAGCGATCTCCACTTTAGCCATTGAACTACTTTAACAGTACAGGAGCCGTCCGACTGTCACTACTTGTGTGTCACTTCCTCTCGCGATGTCATTTAAGTTTATATGGGCGGTAACTTTTAAAGAAAACAAACATTTAAAGTGCCCGTAACCGGAAGGTGCGATCGTTTTTACTTCCAAAAGGGATGCAGCTACCTCCACTGGGCATGCGCACTTCAATGCCGCATAATGTTTGTCGCGCTGAAAACAGTTGATTCATATGTTTTTATTATTGTAAGGTTAGGTTTAGGGTTGAGGTATGTGTAGGCATTAGGCTAATGGTATTTATTGTAATTATTTGGCGAGATTTTGCACCACTTCCGGCCGTAGCTGTATCCCTTCTAGCAACAACCCATTTTCGAGTGAAATGGAATTAAAAGAAGAAAAGTAGTGGGCGTGGCTTTTTTCACTGAGAATTGATTGGATGTGTAACACAGCTGCAATATTTCATGAAAAAATAATTGTCATTTTTAATTTCACTTCGACTTTAAGTTTGAAGACTTGATACAGTCGACAACCAGATCATCTCAATAGCATCCTCGCCCATTCACAAAACCATTTACAAATAATGAACTATCTGATTAAAGTACGTAAAATACACGTTCTAACACGCACAAGATGGGCAGAAAAACTATCCAATCAGCAATCTTCTTTGCTTGTTCTCGCTTCTTACGTCTGCTTCCCGGAAATGTTGTGCGTGACGTGGCTCCGCCTATTCTTGCTGTCATGGCTGAACGCGGTCGAGTAAGGTAGTGTTTCGTCTTCTTCGGGTGAATAAAGATATATATATATATATATATATATTAATTTTCATGTGTTTGTATTCATTGGTTAGTAACTACATTTATAGTCGTTCGCAGTTTGTATGATTCTTATGTGCCGATAAGCCGAGTAGTTTTAAAGAGTGTCTCACAATCAATTTTATTTAACTAACAAAAAATAACGTTAGTTATCCTTGTCACGGGGATATTTGAGGGCACACTGACGCCAGCTGTTTGTTGTTTTAGTATCACATATGTGGGCTAGACTGTTTCTACGTGCCACGCTGGTCAAACGAGTTCATCTCACGTGCAGTCAGAGGTCATTCATCACCATGCAACTGAAAACTAAAGAGTTTAAATCTTTATTCACCGACGGGCTTGTTAACCTTGCGGGTAAGCTCACTTAATATTTATTCAAAATGTGAAATAGCTGACATGTTGCCATATTATGCTATTTGTTCTGTAGGAAATGTACAGTGATTTAAATATTGTTAGACGATTTAATATTTATATAAAGGATGTATCAAATTGACCAAGTATCAGTAGTTGAATGCTTTTTAATTTATAATTGGCTTTTCATGTATCTTGTTTGGTGCTTTTCCTTAATTTCCCAGTACAAATAATTCATAAAAAGTCAGCAGCTCCAGACAGTTCATTTATTTAATGTAAATAGTATTTATAAACAATACATCAACTCGTCTACCAAACTATTTTTCAGCATTAGCTTTTAAAGTAAGCATATGTATTAATTAACTTTATTCTTAATCCTCAGAATTATTTGAAAAGCAACAGTTTGAGCTGAGAATCGCAGGAGGTGCGGTGCGGGACCTCCTTTCAGGAAAACGGCCTGAAGATGTTGATTTTGCCTCCACTGCCACACCAGAGGAGATGAAGTGCATGTTTCAGAAAGCAGGAATCAGGATGATCAATAACAAAGGGGAAAAACATGGGACCATCACTGCCAGGGTAAAATTCAACTGTTTGGATTAGATAAAAACGAGCACATACAGTATTTGTGCCTGTGTGCACCCTGACGTACCCAGAAATTCTTTCCTTTGTTGGTTTATCTTCATATGAGTTTGGCTGTATGTCTGACTTTGTACTTGTGTTGTGTAGCTTCATAATGAAAACTTTGAGGTGACCACTTTGCGAGTGGACGTACAGACAGATGGGCGGCATGCGGAGGTGGAGTTTACCACTGACTGGCAGAAAGATGCAGAGCGCAGAGACCTTACTATCAACTCCATGTTCTTAGGTAATGTAATCTTAATTTAAATTAATGGATTTCTTGCAAATTTGATGTTCGCCATTTCAGATTTTTTTAATGTGTCATTTTGTATTCTTGATTTGTGTCTGTACAGGGTTAGATGGGACTTTGTACGATTATTTCCAGGGCTATGAGGACCTCAAGAACAGAAAAGTACGGTTTGTCGGCAGTGCTTCACTAAGGATCCAGGAGGACTATTTGCGAATTTTGAGATATTTCAGGTACTGAGGTGATTAAAAAGATGCTCTCAGTCATTTGTTGGAAACTTGTTACTTAGAGAAAGGTTGTCAGTTTATTATCTCAGTTTGTGGTTAAAAAGGATTTAACGCTTTGTTAATGTCTAATATATATACTATATTTAAATGGGACATGTGGTTTATCTTTTATGCTCCGATCATACTGGCTGTAGATTCTACGGGCGGGTGGCAGCTGAACATGGAAAACATGAACCTGAAACTTTGGAGGCAATAAGAGAGAACGCTCATGGATTGGCTGGTATCTCAGGAGAGAGGATCTGGGTGGAACTGAAAAAGATGGTGGTTGGAACTCATGCTAGTCATCTGCTGGAGCTCATGTATGAGTTGGGTTTGGCTCAGTACATAGGTGAGAAACAGGAGTTAGTGTCTTTGATCGCTTGTGAAAAACTGGGGGAGAAATCTGAAATGCTTATTACATAGCGAAGTGATTGGCAACCACTGATGCAGTGTATGCTATTGTCATGCAAAGGTAATGGTTGGCTTACTAGGAAATTGAGAAAATGTCGCTGTGGATCTGTCAAATGTATAAATGTGAATGTGTTAAAGTCACACAAAATCATTTGTTGTAGTACATACTGTTTCTGTGCTTTTATACAGGTCTTCCAGTAGATGGCAATGTAGGAGAAATGAAACGGATCTGGCAGAGGGCATGTGATAGCTCTCCTAAACCCATGACTGTCTTGTCTAGTCTGTTTCGAACCCAGGAGGATGTAGAAAGACTAGATCTGCGTCTAAAGATTTCCAGAGAAGAGAAAACCCTGGGAATCTTCCTGGTCAAGTACAGACAGGACCTTGTTAAGGGGCAAGATGACCATGACAGCATTAAGCCCTTCACAGATTTCATCATCGATGTATGTATATTTTTATAAGCTCCCTATCATATGTTTCATACAAAATAAGTGTTGATATATTAGTTGCTGTAAATGTAATTGTGGCCCTTTTGTTTTAATAAACAAAATAAGATTGGAAGAACACAATAAAATCATTTTTTAATTTATTTTTAAGTGAAATATGCAATTTTATTAATTACAGTCTCGAGAGCTGGACACCCAGAGTAAAGTACTGGAGCTTCTGAAGTATCAGGGAGAAAAGAAAATCTTCAATGAGCTCAGTAGGTGGTCCATCCCCCGTTTCCCGGTCAACGGGCATGACCTACGCAAGCTGGGCATCACCTCAGGTAAAGAGATTGGCAGCATCCTTCTGGAGCTCAGGGACACGTGGAAGAAAAGCCGCTATCAAATGAGCAAAGAGGAACTCCTGGCCACTCTCAACGGATCCTGATACAAGACTACAGATGTACTGTACATGTTCAGCATCCACATGCTAACACAAGTAAGAGGAATAAAGAAACTATCAGGGCCATCTGTAGCGTGTGTATTATGAATTTTATGTTGATGTTCAGGATGCAGAGAATGTCATTGTCATTTCCACAACACTGGTACAAATGGTCTGGCATACAGAGACACTTTTTTTTAGGTTTTGTTAACTAGGCATGAAGTTGTTGATTTCTTTTTCTCTGTAAATGTCAATTTCGTTTGACAGATCGTCTTGGAATAATATTTGTTTGAATATGCAAGTTGAGTGTTGCAAAGATGCCAAGTTAATTTTGTTCATATGATGCAGGATTTTGCCCTTTGGTAATTGCGAAGTGGTGTAATTACAAGGAGGTAATGCAGCTGTCTCTCAGTGATGAGATAAGCTCACTTTCATGAAGCCGTAGCCATGGTTTCATTATGAAGAAAAATTATGTTCCTCTTCTCAACAGTTTGAGGTTGTTAGAAGGTTATGTAACCAATTTGTTTACTTTGAATTAAAGTAGCACACATCTCTTCTTACATTGTGATGTTCTATTCAGTGGATAGGATTCATTATGTTTTGAGTATTGTTTGATATTAATGATATCAACTTTTAAGTTTTTAGTTATATGAGCAAAATGCACTGGTAGACGTATTTGTCAAGTAAAATAGATTTTCAGGAAGTGAGTGACTGGAAAAGCAGTGTCGTTGTATTGATTCTATACCCTTTTGTTACTAAATCGCAAGTTTCCAGGAACACACAATTATTCTGGACTTGATAAACATGTTACTGTTAATCGAGATAAAAAATGAAGATGTATAAAATGCATATGTATGCAAGTTCTAATGTAATATTTTCAAACAAATCATGAAATGCCCATTCTTTTCATTCATCTCCATTTGACACGTTAAAAGGCTAAATGGAGTATTCTCATAATATTTAATGTTTTCACACTTGACTTGGTTCGAAAGAAATTAATACTGTATTAAAAAATTAAGATTGTAAAACACAGTTAATAATATATCCCTGCTGAAAAGTAAACAACCATTATATTCTAGTAGATTTAATGGTTATAAGGGGAATTATATTGGCTTTAATGGAGCTACAGTGGTCTTTGTGGATTGGTGGGATGTTATTAGGGGATGGGAACCAATGGAACACCATTAAACTTGGTAAGGCCCAGAACACACCGGGTTCAATACTGAACTGGCCATAGTGCTATTTGCATTGGAAACCATTTTTATCATTTCGCAGGGATTTGAAGGTTGTTTTATTCTACATTTATTTTCCTTGTGCACCGGATTCATCATGCCTCTTTTTAATTCAGCACATCCCGCCCCACCAACGTGTGTACTGAGTGCACAAGTGGTCGAGAAAAAAAGCCCCTCCTTCTGTCACCTAAACCCACATATAAAACGTCCATCCTTACCTTTATCTAACCACGCGCATGAGAAGTGTGAAAACTGTGACTCTTGGATCCAGACGGAATGCGCCCTCAAAACATGAACTTACCTTTGATGTAACACCTAAAAATGTCTTACTTTAGTTTGAACCTAAGCAATGCGAGTTTGGAGATGGAAACGACGGGAGATGAACCCCGGGACGAATATCTGGCGCAAATAGAGATAGCGTTGCTCGGCGTAATATTTCTATGCGCGGTGATGCTGAACTTCGGTCTGCTGCTGGCGCTCTGGAGGAGGAGGCAGCAGGTGTCTCGGATGCGCGTGTTTGTCACGCATCTCTGTCTGGCCGACCTGCTGGTCGCCTTCTTCCAGGTGTGTTCTCAGCTCATGTGGAAGTTAACGGACCGCTTTCACGGCCCCGACCTGGTATGCCGTTCGGTCAAGTATCTTCAGGTCGTTGGCATGTTTGCGTCCACTTACATGATAGTTGCGATGACGGTAGACCGTTACCAAGCGGTGTGCAAACCTATGGTGACTTTCCAGAGGAGGCGAGCGCGCTGGAACCCGCCGTTGTGCGTCGCGTGGACTGTATCTTTTATTTTTAGCATCCCGCAAATCTTTATTTTCTCCCGGGTTCAGATCGCCCCGGGTGTCTATGACTGTTGGGCAGAGTTCGTTCAGCCGTGGGGACTTAAAGCGTACGTGACTTGGACGACCCTGATGATATTTGTTCTGCCTATTATAACGGTCATGGTGTGCCAGGTGCGCATTTGCCTTGCGCTTCAGAGTAACGTGTATATGAAAACGCAGCAGCAGGGGAAAGAAGGAAGCGCGAACCCTCTTTCCTCCAGAGCCAGCAACGTGGTATCCGTGTCCAAATCTCGGATTAAGACGGTGAAGATGACCGTGGTGATTGTGCTGACCTACATCATTTGCTGGGCTCCGTTTTTTACAGTGCAGATGTGGTCTGTATGGGACGCCTCGGCTCCCATTGAAAGTAAGTGGAATAAACATCTTTAAGATGATTTTAAACATTTGATTTCCTTTTGGAAAGTGTATCTATGTAGAACATGATCCAATGTGATTTTGTGGTCTAACCTATATATTTATTTTATTTCAGACGCCACCTTTACTGTCCTCATGTTGCTGGCAAGCCTGAACAGCGTGACAAACCCTTGTATCTACCTCCTTTTTACAACGAAGTCCCCCAAACTGTTAGGAGTTCTACTATGCATGGAGCAGAGCAACGCGAAGGAGTCATTGCCTGAGGAAGCCACAGTGGTCAGCTCTTTTTATATGAGCTTTAAAAGCCCCTCTGACATACAGTGATGAAGGAAAAGCACTATCAGAAGTAACTTGTAAATACTGGTTCCACTGTATATAAGGTATACTTAAATGTAAAAAAATCACAAGACACCAAATAAGGGTTGTCTTTAAAATGCCAGGTTTGCAGGTTCGTGATTCATTTAAAATGGTTTCTGTAGGTCGATGTAGCACTTAAAGGTACTGGATTTAATTCCCAGGGAATACACATCATGAAATGTATCTTAAATGCACTGTAAATTGCTTTGGATAAGAGTGTCTCTCCAATGTGTAAATGTACATTTTAAGTTTACCCTCTGCTTTTTTTGCCCCACGAAGAAGTGTAAGAATGTCATTTAGTTGTATATTATAATGTCTTAATTTGAACTGTATGATACCAACCAAGCATCTGTGTTATGCAGATCAGATTCAAGAAGAACGTGAATACACATTGATCTTTCATAGTGTCATATTAAGACAAAATAGTCTGGTAAGCCATGGTTAGAATTATAGTAGGCCTATTGTGAAAATGCTTGTACATGCTGTTCTGTCTGTTGCCAATAAAGTGCATTAATATATGACTCCGTCTAGCATTGAAATACATGTTCAAAACCACAAAGAAAGTGTATCATTATAATCCACAATATTAAGGTCACAAGGAGACAAAAACGCTTAAAGATCAACAGTCACTTAAAGCACAAACAACCTACAGCTTTAGTTTCAGTTCAGTGATGTCCCCTAGTGTAAACTTAAAAATTGCGGTCTCATACTTTTCTGTAGGGATGACATTTTTCAGCACTGTTGCATTTGGCAGTTTCTGGCATAAATCTTTACTTGAAATTGTGCAAACCTTTTTCCTTTGAACAAGACACATTTAAATTAAATCTCTATATTATTGTTATTATCTTTATTGATTACCAGTAAAAAATAATTGTAGTATTAATAATACAACATATGTGATATAAGACAGCAGAGCTAAATTGATTTGCATTTTACACAGATGGATTTGCTTAAAAGGATTAGGTGTTATAATCCCGCTATTTCAGCACAGTTTAATTGCCCACTGGACATTTCCCATACCTAATGCATGGCAGGGGGAGCAATATAAATAATATTGATTACCAGTAAAAATGATTGTAATATTGATAATGCAACATATATGATATAAGACATATTGTTTTCACAGCATTATCATAATAAGAGAGTGCATCAATTAATAAAATCCAAAGCATTGATTTGGCATGAAGCTTCGAGTGCTATTGAGAAAAACATTGAGTTGGAGAATGCAAATGGACTTGGTTGATTTGTAGTGATGTATCTCGCTTATTGCTCCCTGAATTCTTTCTAAGTTGCTTTGGATAAAAGCGTCTGCTAAATGACTAAATGTATATGTTTTTTTACTTTAGCTACTTCTCGGCAGTGGTGCATACAAACCAGTCCACACTTCTATGCCACTACATATGTCTTGCCCGTTGCATCTTAACATCTGCGTCATCAAAGTCAGCATAAAAGCATTTTAATAGCTAGTCTGCTGTTCTTGACCTACTTCTGATTGTAAGAAAAGCATGCTTTTAAAGCAGGTGCCAGTAGGTCAAGTGATAAGAAGATCAAAAATCAAACATGTTCTGTATATATGGTGGTTTGGAAAATGGAGACATATGTCCTGATGTAGGTCTACTTGATGGCTCAAATGGAAGCCTTAATAGATGGGACAACATTGTGAGTGAGCTTTTTATTTACAATGTTCATCTGGCAAATATGTCTGCTAAGCTGTTTTCCTCAGCAGACCCATATTTTAGTACACAGAGAACGTGTTCCATGATCACAGTGATCCTTATTGTTGAGCCTGCGTTATTCATTTTTCCAAAATGTATCCAAAAATGTATCCATGTTTTCAGAAAAAAAACTATAAGAGCTTCTTAACATTTTGTTTAGGAAAGAAATATATTAGGTTTCAAACCGTGTGAAGGAACAGCCAGTCAGACTTTTTTAAACTATTTATGAGAAACCAACTTGGGTGAGAGTTTATTTGTGCTCAGTACTCATAAGAATCATTTTCAATACATCTCTGTTTGACTCATGGATTTTGTCTGCTTTCAGGTCTGTTCAAAGAAGGCATGTGGATATTTGCTGTGAGTCATTCTTTTAAAGACATTACGAAATTTTCTTCCCTTGTGGTTTTCAGAAAGGAGCCAGGCATTAATGCAAGGTTTGAACCCTTCCAAAAACATCATTCGAATGTAAAGTAAATCCAAGCTGAAATATCAGATAATACCGTGCACTTTATAAGTGAAGCCATTCATGTAGGATTGGTAAAGATGGACCTCAGAAAGCCTTTTGTGCTGGGTGAAATTTTTACAACAGAAATCAAACTGTAAAGCAAGAAAAACAGTAAAAGTTTTTTTCTGACGCGTCTAAACCGCAAGTGCAGTTCAAATAGTGCGAGATGAGTTCAAGAGGGCAGCTTATATTCAGTATGTATTTGTTGCAGTATTCACAGCCGTTTTCCTTATGTGTCCTTTGAGGATCCGATAAATAGGTCATGCAAGTGTCTTAATGTACCAGAATGACAATGTGTTTGTGATTCTCAGAAAAACCCTACGACACCAATGATCTGTGCATGTTCTGCATAAAGCTGCTGAATCCCCTCAATTTTTCCATCAAACAGTTTCTCTGCGTGCTGGCTGATTTGCATGTGTTAAAGGGTCAGCAAGCATTGCAGAATATTGTACACGGTCGCCTTTGTTTAATGTGCATAAGAACCCGTGGCTGTCAGATTAAAAAAATAAAATCACCATTTAACCATTGACCACAACAACTTCTCTCTCCTCGGTTGTGCCTGTATAGATTTTACTATGCTGATTTGTGGAAGTGAAATGACAGCTATAGTCCCAAATGACTACAAATGCATTTATGTATTTTTGCATTTACGAGATTCTAAAGCGACTTACAAGCTTTACACTTATAGATACCTGTACATAGGAAAACCATGGCTTGTGCCACGCTAAGCGACCACAAGGCTGGTTATTATAGGTTATCGGAGGACGCTAATTTTCAGTTTTAAGGGAATGGTTTGCAGGGCCTGAATGGTACGTTACATAACGCAGTAATCACAACATGACTCAGAACATCACAATTTGTATGTGAGGTAGACTGGCCCCAACTATTATCAACTGTAACAATGCAGTTGTTGCTTTCTGCCCTCTTATTCTTTTTTCTACATTGCTAACAGTTTTATGTTTTTCTCTTGATTTCCTATTGATTCATATTCTTGTTTATAATGTGCTTTTTTCTGTTGTTTTCTGTTGTGTTTACCATTGACTAGTGACTCAGTAAACACTGATCTGTTTTTGGGTTTTACTGAAGTTATCAATTGCTAAAACTGTCCTATAAAGATTTGTTTTGGGAGCAATGTATTATTTGCCAGTTTCAATAGATGGGAAAACCTGGCGGATAAACAAGCTGTGGTAGTATGTATATGAAAATAATATTGCATGGTACTAATTATAAAAACTTTCATATGCAAAATAGATATTGTTTGGGTTTTGTTTATTCATAATGATGAAAATCCAAGAGAAATCTCAACATGACACACAGCTTTAACTAGACAAAACTATTTTTGAGGTATTCCTGCTAAATGTCACCATGGAAAACTGCAAAAGATGGCTGACTATACCAGGAAGATGAGCTAGTGTTGATTTTCCATCTTATAAAAGCTGAATCTTTTTGTTGGCTGCTGACACCATAAGTGCTGGTATTGTTAATGATTTCAGACGAATGGATCAATGAATGTTTTTTTAATAACACAGCTTTGATATGTGCAAATAAGCTTTGAGCATTTTTGAACTTGCTATCAAAAAGCATAAAGACATTATATACATGTAAAAAAATTTTTATTAATTAACATAAATTTCCAGTACAAGGCTGTGCATGTTGGGTATAAATGTAAACCTAATTAAAAATAGACTATAGATTATATTTCAGCAATACAGTATATTCATATAAATCACGTTTTCATACACTTTTATGTTCAAAATATTTTTTTGCTCAGGTGATGTTTTTTTGTTTGTGCTTGGAAGACATTTTTTTATTTGTCTTTTGGATAAATGGAAACTTGCAGTATTCAATATGATAATGAAACAGTGTGTGCAATTTTTGATTTATGCAATTTAAATTTTTTAATTTACCTGTAGTGAAGGTGCATTATAAAACTGCACAGTGTATAATCTTTAACTATGTTTCTAAGTAAACATAATTTTACTGTACTGTAGATGCTTAAAAATCAAACATAATGTACTGTATTAAAATGTGTGTGGGACTACTTTTAAGTTTTAGAGGCACAGTTAACCAACAAATGGAAACTCGGTCATCATTTACTCACCCTTTATATTCAAACCTGTATTACATTCTTTCTTCTGGAGTAAACAAAAAAATATATTTTGAAGAATCTTTTTAAACTGCACCCATTGACTTGCATTGGTCTTGTGTCCATACGATAGAAGTGAATGGGTGCCGGCGCTGTTTGGTTCTTATTGGTATTATTTTTTTGTGTTCTGCGGATTAAAGAATGTGAATTGAGGGTGACTTAATGATAACAGAATTTTCATTTTTGGGTGAACTATCCCTTGAAGAACTAGAAGTAATTCAACAGATCGTCACATTTGCACCTTCTCCCATACAAAGAGTTTTGGCAGCTTTTTTAAAGCGGCCCTGCAATGGTGTTTCATGCATTCTGACTCATTTACGATGTTAAATGTGTGGTCTTCTCATGCTTGAAATGGTGAACGTGTCAAAAAACGAGTTGGACGTATGGCGTAGTATATCTGTGCTCGATACACTCCCCCAGTGTAGGTACAGGTTTCCGAAAGTTTTTATGGAATCTATGGAATGTCCTGGGAATATACATTTGTAAAGGATTTGAGTTGTAAGGGTTTTTGCTACAACAGAGTTGATCGGAAAGATTCTTTGCCCATTAATAAGAACACCGTTTGAATGCAATCAGAATCCTTACATTGAATATGTGATTTTTCGGTCGTTAAAGGCACAAGCATTTCTTATATAAACACCCAGAATTGTCACTATTTCCACGTAAAACATTTTCCTCCCATTTTATACCCCCGCACACAGCAGGGTCCACTTAGCCTGAGGGTAGAGATGCACTAGAACGCCCACTAACCTCTGAAGTAAAGTGCTACCACGGGGCACTCTAAACGTATAATGGTGGTGAAACTGTAAGGCCAAAATGCCCACAGGCAAAGCTCAGCTGTGTCTGATCTTGCAATCACAAATTATTATTCTGCGTTCACAGTTGGCTCGCGTGTTCCTGCTCAATCCCACTAAAAATCTTGAATAATCGTTTACCGTGATTATAGACTATACACCATGCATATATTTTAAATATAATGCTTGACCTTGTGAGGACACATACAGTGTGACACAATTCCTGTCAAAAACTACATTTAGAAAACTTTAAAACCCTTACAATATTAATAAAAACGTTTTAAAGGTTTTCACAATTTCTTAAAGCTGCTATAACACACGCAGTTTCTGCCAATCTCATATTAATCTTGAGTACTTATAGAGTAGTATTGCAGAGTTTTTGGTTTGATCAGATTTATTAAAGATAGATACAGCTGTATGATCATTTCCGGAAAAATATGACTTCCTGGGTTTATGCGGGGGGAAGAACTAAATCCGGAGAACACAATAACATAGCCATACATCATCGCATTATCCTTGCATATCTATTGACTCACAATAAGTTCGTGTTGTTTATGTTATGCACGTACGGGCCGATTGACAACCAAACACATGACTTAGTTTCACTTACCGCATGCTGTTCATGTCCGGCATTTTTGAGTGCTGGAACTGCTCCATCTATCAGTTTCAAATGATCTGTAAATCGAGATTTAACATTGTTAATAAGTCAGAATGCATTAAAACAATAAAACCGTTGCATCCCCACTTTAAAGGACTGGTTCACGCCAAAAATTATGTTATCATTTATTCTCTCTCTCATTCAAAACCTGTTTATGACTCTTTCTTGTGTGGAACACAAAAGAAGATATTTTGAGAAATGTGGGCCAGTGTTGTTTAGTTACCGTCGTTCTTTAAAATATCTTCTTTTGTGTCCTGCAGAAGAAAGGAGTAATGAATGGGATTCAAAATTTTCTCCCAAAATGTCATTTCTTCTATAGTTAACGTTCCTCTTAAGTCTAGAACACAACATCTGTTACGGACTGGCAGCCTCAAACAGTCCCTATTTACTTTCATTGCTCCAAAAAAAAAACATTACAGTGAATGGTGAGTCTGTTAGTCACTGTCCTCTGTAAAAAGAAAAAGAAAGTTGTACTGGTTTGGAACAACACGAAAGTGATTAAATGAGCGAAGGTGAGACACGCTTTTTCTTTCATCTAATTTTTAAGTCCTGTCAAAGGGAAGAAAAGGAAGAGAAGCAAACCTTTACATCTCACTTCGTTGCTTGCTCTCAGAGGGAGCCGGGACCACATTGTAATAAAAAGCTCACGTGCACGGTGTTATTGGACTCCAACAAAGCGTGAGATGACTCAAACCTCTTCAAGGTTCTCACTAATGAGGGAATATGGTTGGTGCGAAATGTGCACTACCGATGCATTCAATCATCTCCTGTGTGGGCCATGTTCAACCGTTTCAGTAAGCGCGGGGTCGCTGCATGTCATCGTCGCCATTGGGTTCAGGCTTGGAGTGTTAATGCGTATTAATTCAGAATACACTACGTGGTTTTCCTTTAAATGTGTTTTGTTGACCTAGTTTCCAACAGTCCAGAGTGTTAAAAGGAACTAAAAAGGTCACTCTGTATGGCTATCGCTGTTTTACATCCATCGGGCTGAGCATTGAAGGTCTAGTCACAGATAGAATTGTGCCTGGGGTCTATGCACACACATGTCTATGGGGTACAGAGGATAAGCATGGGAGTTGCAGGGAGTTTAAGAATTACTTTCAAAATGGCTTGATCAGTTCATTCTGACGCACCTCTTGAACACAAACACAAACAGATGCTCAAAGGGAAAATAAGTGGGGATGAAGTGCCGGTTACCTTAAAACGGGAAAAATCTGCTTATGGGTAATGTGATGTTGTTCACATTCTTAAAGCGGCCCTGCAACGGTGTTTCATGCATTCTGACTTACTTACAATGTTAAACGTGTTGTCTTCTCATGCTTGACATGACGAGTTGGATGTATGACGTAGTAAATCTGTGCTCGATGCACTCCCCCAGCATTCCTACAGGTTTCGGAAAGTTTTTTAAAGTTTAAACAGGATTATACGCAAAATAAAACAATCTGATGGGAAACATGACAAAATTCATTTGATTTCAATAATAGAAAAAGTTTGTCATTTTGGTGAATCCCATTGGATGTGTAAAGATTAAGCAAGTGTGACATCTTGTGATAAACTGTGGTATCGTCTTTTCTAGAATATTTGTGGAGCATTACAACCCCAGGCAGTTGTCCTAAATATTAAAAAAAATATTTTTTACATGCTATGTTTTGTCTCAAATAATAACTTTAATAATTTTAAGGCCCCCTAACTTGGAAGTTTGTTGAGGCCGCCGTGTTCAGATACTGCCGTGGGGTGCTGGGAGGTCATTTTATTTCTAAAATAATTTTGCGTTTTCTCTGGAAAGATGTTGCACACTAATTGTACACAATCATTTACTCATTAAACAGAAACGTAAACGTATTTCAGAAATAAAAATCGTTACCCTCTCTCTGGACATTTTTGATCTGAAATCCATATTTCATTTTTGTATTTCAGTATCGTTAGGAATTAACCTTGCATTGTGAAAATGTCATCAATTTATTCTCTACAAATGAATGGCCTTAATAAGAATAAACCAGGAGTTTAAAAACATCTTTTGACAGTACAGACATAAAGTTAAGCTCTAGGGGGCAACAACGAGCCACATTACAGCGTTACAACAAATTGCAAGGGAGAGCAGAAAATGGAGGTGTGGGCAGGAAGGGTGGCTATTTAAATTTGATTTAATACTCTAGGGATCTTCTTCTACCTTCAACAGACTGAGAAATGTGTGATCAAGAAATTCACCTTGCACCAAAACATCTGATTTAGATGTCTGATCAATAAGGGGAATCTAAAAATAGTCAGTGTTCCTGCTGCAATGGAGAACAAAACTTGTGCTATATATATATATAGAGAGAGCATTGTGTTTGCAACGCAACAATAATGTTTTTTTTCCCACAGAACACACTGATAAATAGCCTATAAAGCTTCAATTCACTGTAAGTTTTGCTTTGGATTAAAGTGTGTGCCAAATACATGAATGTAAATGGAAGTTTATTCCTCCAAAGTAAACCAGAATGCTATAAATGGGTTATGATCAAACAGTGGATTTTGTCAAACAGCATGTGAACTCAAAGGGGTAGAGGAAAGACATTAGATGGTGTTCACTGATCCCTGATCACTTGTTGTGTTTCACACTTGCGTGCCAAAAATCGGTGCGATGTGGTTGTAGTTCCAAGGACATAGATAAGTTGCAAAGACACTGCAGGCATGACTGTGCACTTCTGCGCTGTGCACGCTCACATTTGTCTTTATAATCTTGAACATCAGTGATAATAAGGAGGCAGCAATGGTGTTAATTACCCTCTCAGCAAGATACAGAACAGCATGCCATTATCGTGAATGGGAGACCGAGTTACTGAAGAAAAACATTTTCTGCATATTTTTAGAACACTGCCTAAATGCGTTACATTAGTTCAGAGGTTACCCAAGTGTGGAAATATTCAAGCTGGGCTATAAAATAGATTGTATTATAATACAGCTTAAAATAAGGGTTGCAGGATATACTAACTTGGAAAGGGTCTAATAAAATATAGAAACAAATTTCATTGAGTCAAATGTAAAGGTCCAGTTAATGTATTTTAGCGGCATCTAGCGGTGAGGTTTAGAATTGCAACCAACGGCTCACTCCACCCCTCACCCCTCCCTTTGAAAGCACTACGTTGCTGACACGGGGCTAAGATGTGATCACTTTTTCGCTTCTTTGCTGGAGGAGATAACCTATTTATGAAACGCAGTCTGAGCAGTATGTCTGTTCAGGGCTACCTTAGAAACAACATGGCGAATTCCACGAAAGGGGACCCGCGGTGTATGTAGATAGAAAATAGCTCATTCTAAGGTTATAAAAACATAACGCTTCATTATGTAAGTACTTAATCAATTATTATTATCATTTGTATATTAAAGTGCATTTCTGTCAATAGAAACACATTCCTTTATTCCAATAAGCTAATTTGGTATTCATCAAATATATGTTTGTAAATCTCAAATTAAGTTGTAACAAATCTGCAACTGTAACAAAAATGTAACACATCCGAAGGCTGCATAAGCCTCGGGCCATTGGATAATGGAAATCTATGCCGAGCCAAAGCAAAGTATGGATTTAACAGCAAAATATTAGCCAAAATATGTTCATGTATTCATTTTTATACTCATTAAACAATTTAATCACATTACAAAGTGCCCAAAAAGTGCAAGAACAATTTGTCCAAACCAAAGACTGTCGACCAAATTAAGAGACAGGTCTTTTTAACTCAGGCCAGTTTACAGGGCAACCGATTCACGGGGCAAGAGAACAAACTACTGTTTCACTACTGTTGAAAAGGAAATGGGTTTCAACTTGGCAGCAGGTCCTGAGTTGAAGACACAGATGTCTCTGTCTGCTCTCAGTTCACCTTATTCATCCATATTTATCTCTAAACCAGTTATGTGATTTTCTCTCTGGAACATAGAAAACTTTATTCATACAAATATGGCAATGGTACATTTTGTATACATTGTTTTTTCACTTGGCTCTACAGTAGCTATATGAAACACTACCACGATTTTTGTTCAAATTAAAACAGGGGGCTGCTTATTTTCGTCACATTTATGCAAGTCACAATTTTATCCAGCATCACTATTGTTTGTTTTAAGGATCTAATGATATACTTGAGTTCCTTTAAGCGCTTTATTCCGCACAGCTCACCAGAAGTTGCTTTTGGCAACACTCAGTAATGGCTGATTGGCCAAGATTTCCCTTCATGATACATCTGGGCCAATGAAAGAGCAGTACTCAGAGACAGCAGGTGCAGTCTGCACCTGTGTAGCAACAGAACGCCGTTACTTAGCAACGGATAAAGCCACTCAAATGCTTGTCGCTCATGCTGAAAGGTAAAAATAACACGAGAAGTGCTGCTTCTCATTTTCCACCTTATTTTTGTGAGACACAGCGCTGTTTTAGGTAACTGACAGCCTTGCAATATGTTATACATACACAATGGATTCAACATGCTGTTGTGTCAACAGAAATGCTCATGTTGGGCTAATATATTTCAGTCTCTTGTGAAGGTAATAAGGCAACAAAAAAAACGTTATTAAAATCCATAAGACCGTGCCTCCCGAAGATGTTCGGGGCAAACCTTTGATATGTTCTGGCTTTTACGGCTAGACATCTCGTATACAGCTCTGAGTATTCTCATATATATTTTTAGATGTTTATTTCAACCAGATGTCTTCTTTGCTAGTGGTGAAGACTAGCTTTGAAGCTTATGGAAATTAAAATGAAAGCGCCAGATTGTGACAGATCCTCTGAATAGTCTTTTTCTCCCATATGACACTCTTAGATCATCTTCCAATGTGAGCATTACATTCGAGGGACTTTTGTGAACCTTGTGTCATTGGTTTCCTAAAGTTAAATAAGATAATCAAAATAAGTGAATGTGAATGATCAGAGGGAGAGACAGACAGTGAGTGAGTGAGTGAGTGAGTGAGTGAGTGAGTGAGTGAGGAGAGGAAAACAGACAGTCTCAGATGGGGTGGTTTGTCACAGATAAGCATGAAGCTCTCTGTAGCCTCTCCCAAAGCCACATAGCAGAGCGGGAGAGAGGCTAGATAACACAGCAGTATCACTGAAGCCTGCTATGACCATAGAATACTGATGAGAAAACCTGGTGTGTGTTCATACCCGTACATTTCCACATATGTGTTTACATCTGACTATCTGCGAAGGTGTGAGTCGAATGTGACGGCATGTCGTTTTTGTTTAATTGGTAATGCCATTGCCATCATTCTGTGATAAAACTCAGTACAAAAACTCCATGAAATAATTGTGGCACATACAATGTATGAAAAACATAAAGATGTATATAAACTATACTGCATCTGTTTATACTGAGCTCATACCGCATTTAATTATATTTAGATTTTGTTTGATATTGTCCTCTTTACATTTCGTCGTCTTGCAACCAAACAGTTTTGGGACACTATTGACAACCACAGTAGGATAAAAAAAGTACCAAGGTAGTAAATGGTGCCCAAGAAATGTTTGGTTCCGCACACTCTTCAAAATATCTTCTTTTGTGTTCAACAAAACAAAGAAATGTATACAGATTTTAAACAACTTGGTGGTGAGAAAACATGAAATAATGTTTATTTAGTGTTGTTTTCTGTTTGTTTTGGCTTGGAGGTGGACTAAATAAATCTGTGTGTTCCTACTGGTAATTGTATCTTACGCTTGCAATGCATATACACAAACATGGCATTCTATTATAAGTGAGTGGATTGTGGGTGTTAGAAAACCTTGTGGGTCGAAACGATCAAATTCCTAATCCCTTTGCATTATATATATATATATATATATATATATATATATATCATATATTATTGCCTTTATATTTTTGCCAGTTTGTCTGTGATTTCACAGAAAATCACATTACCAGTAGTGTATAATAGTATACTAACACACTGGTATCTTATTATTGTGGGAGAATTACAATAGCTAAACATCCAAACACAAAAAAAACGAGAGATTGTCAGTGTTCAGCAGTGGAACTGAAAGTTGCAATACCTGCGAGAGTACGTGTGGGGGTGCGTTTGGATGTCTACGCATAAACGACAGCGAGAAGCTGACCTTTTTTGAATGTCATGCTTTTATGTGTTTTCTCTGGATGGTGGAGCGTTTCCGTTTCTTCCCTCGTCTCCTTTTGGCACGGGCTGTCATTCACTGTCAGTCCAGTTTACCCAAAATGCTATGGGGTTCATAAGGAATCTCACATGTTTGGAACACCCAGGCAGATTAAATACATATTGCAATTGGCGTTTGGCCAAAATTTGCAGCCCAAAATCTAATTGTTCTTGATCTCTTAAGATTCAATATAAGGACCTTCTGTATTTTTCCGAACACAAGATTTTATAAAATGTGAGAAGGTTTGCCGAACCTTGTGTTGTTTCTGTCTATTTGTAGCATCTGCATATCATTCTGAAACATAAAGGCCATTTTGGCAGGTTCTGGGCTTGTATAACAAGAGTTTAATAAAGCAAGTCTATTAGATTGCTTTAAAAATGCCATTGCCCTTTTCTGCAGTATACTATGTCTCTCTTTCCTATGAAATTGATATCATTGTCACAATTTCCTCTCTCCAGACTTATTTTGCATGCCCATTAGTGTAAAACTTTTCTCTCGGGCTTACAAGCCTTTGCTTTTTTGCGTTTGTTGCCTCAAGGTCATTAAGCCCCGATTAAGTCTAATCAGTCAGAGTCAACAAATGAGCCTTCATTAGCACCGGACTGGCAAAGGATAAGTAGCCAGTGCTCATGGGAGAATATTGGTGTCAGTAGACAGAACATGGGTTTTTATGAGGGCGGAACCAAGATGGAGGAAGATCTGCTATGTTCCTATATAAAGAAATGGATATTTAATTCATGTAAATGCAATCACTTCATATTTTTCAGATTGATATCTGTCATATTTTGATTGTTAATTTGCATTACATTCATAATTCAATATAACTGTGTTTATATTTAAATAAAGGTCTAACGATGAAAGACAGAACCTAATCTGAATGATAATAAACCTATCTAAAGCCAGTATATCAGTTTAATGTCTAGAGAAACACTGATCAAATGCAATGTAACAGCAATTCTCTTCTCTACATAAAAATAATTTTCTGCTGGGATGTGGAACCAGGTCTTAAAGTCTGGATTTGACTTGCAAATTCCTGCATTTTCTCCATGGCATCTTACTGTAAAAGTTATTAATATTAATGAACCGATTTGCATTCCATTCGAAAACATTTTCGCTTCATGTGTCCATGCGTGCGCCTTGCTGTTACAGTTAATCATTGATGAAGCAAATGCTCTACTTAGCTCTGATACCTGCGCACACCTGTTCAGGTGATGACATTGATGTGAAATTTGATTAGCGGCTTCACGCCAATATTCTCGCTGTCATAACAGTGATGACCCGAGCGCCTGTGCTGTAGAGCCAAGTGTTGCAATCCGTTCCATCTGTTGGACTGTATGGGATGTGTTGAGTGCTTTTCTTCAGTTCTGTTTTTGCCACAATAACCAAGAGACAGATGGTGGTATGTGGAACTAGTGTTAAAACAGTTGAGGATTCTGTCCACAGTTTCTAATTCGATTTCTAGGTTGGCTGTTTGAAGTCTAAACACATATTTTTATACCCTATCTTTTCTTAAACAGGTCAGCATCTGTAACTATCTATGGCCTACATACTCTGTATTTCTGTATGTAGGGCTCTAGATGCTGTAATATCATGTGCCTATTTTGGGATACGTAAATCGATTTATCGAAAATGAATGGGTTTTTTAACCTATCATGTGTTTTGGTCTTTATATGCATTTTATTGCGTAATGCGCTTTCTATTTGTCGGTAAACATACAGTAAGCCCCACTATGCAGTTTATTTTGTGTGTAACTGTAACTTGGTTTCAAGAAAGTGTTTGTTTTATTCCCTGAATTGTTTATGCACTTTTTTTATAAGCATGATAAATGGTTTTATATGGCATTAAACAAATATTGCACATATAAACATTGTTGGGGTTATGAAAGAACATAATTTTATAAGATTTCAACTTGGCTCTCAACACTTCTGCCCTGAATCTTTGATTTTCTCAGCTGTGCACATCCGGTTTGAGCAGAGTTCATATTAAACATCCTGCCTTTGTTTGGCCTGTCGGTTTTCCACTCATTCAATTATGTAATGCTATTAAATTTCATTGGAGAGCCAATCGAATCGGAAGATCAACATTCAATTTCCTCCCCCTTGGCATTCGTGGAGATATATGGCTGGGGTAATTGAATTTCTCTGCCTGTGTTTGTGAATTTTGTTCTTGACCGAATGGGTCCTGTTGCTGAACCTCAGGTGCACCCCACAGCCTTACAGTATGAGCACAGATCAAAGATGGCTTTGAATGAGAGAGGGAGGATGTTTCGATGTCCGTATGTGACGTGCAAAATGTGTTTGCTTACCGGATAAGAAGATTAAGATCTTTAAGAAAACAGAGATTCATATTAGGGAGGAACTATTATTAGAGACCGTACCTGTTGGATGTATTGGACCCCGGTGGTCCCAGTCTGTAGGACTTTAAAGCTTCTCAACATGAATTCTGTCTCATGACGTAGCTGTCATACCTCATACTGCTGCATTTAGTGAAATAAGACTTTAGATGTCTTGAGACTGTAGAAACATATTGCTATGGTAACATTTTCCCAAGGCTACATTTGGCTTAACCTTTCAAACCACCTGTGACAGAATATGTTATATACGTTTGAAAATGTATTTTGCAGACAAAATACAAAAAACAGTAGTGATCTGTCTATATTTTAAAAGTCCAATGTGTCATTTTTAGAATGAGCTATTTCTATCTACATATGCCCCAGGCCCTCTAGAATGGGATTCAGCATGTTTTTTCTACAGTATACATAAATTGACAAACTACTTCACAAAGCGCATTTCGTAAATAAGTTTTCTCCTTCGGCCAAGAAGATTAAACGTGATGCCATCTTAGTTCTGTGTCAGCCACCGTCGTGCTTCGTAAGGGAGGGATGGAGTGAGCTACCGGTTGCAATCCGAGACCTCACCAATAAATGCCGTAACATTTTATACACTGTACCTTCAGGATATCCCTGTTCGTCAGTGGCTTTAAATCAATTATATTACAAAATTATTTCATATGAATAGCTTGCTTGTTTTGTATGGTTAAGTATTTGACTTGAGTAAGAACTACAGTAATGTAATAATTCACTCCGATGGAAATGATTCCTTATGAAGGAAATGGATCTCCCAGTGCACATACGTATTGCACATTTTGACTAAAAGGAAAAGTGTCTGAATGTAATACATGTTGACTATTTTATAGCCTCTCATGTCCTTTGACTGAAACACTGATTGATAATGTTGACTGCCGCCTGCACACGCATTTGACATTGCAGTGGTAAAGGTCAAACGATCAATAACGTGCCCTGCGGAGCTTGTGCATTGCATGCAATCTGAATGTTGCTCTTTCATATCTGATGTTTTGACTGTCTTTATCTTTTATTAAAGATAACACACACACATCAAAAGATGAATATGGCAGCAGTATCAACCGTGACAGATCGTATGTCTTGAATAAGGACGACAACTGACAACTTGTTAGAAATGAATCTAGAAAACAAAGCAGAAGGTACCACACTATTTCAAACCTACTTGGAGATATTCATCTGCTGGGATAACACAGGTTTGAATTGCCTCAGGAATGTTAGCTGCCGCAGCAGTGGGATGGGAATTGAGCATGTTTTTGTTAGGCAGTTTTTTCTTTTCTCAGCAGGCTTGTTTGTTCCAACAGCTTGTGCTCATTTTTCCAGAACACATTTAAAAAATCTCTAGGTTATTTTTCTGTTGTTGATTGTAATATCCAGCTATTTGGATGGGACCGAATGATGTTAATAATGATGTTGTTTACCCTTTGTTGTGTAAGTGGTTGGGTTATATAAGCACAATATTGATTTTTCTGTTGATAAAAAAGACCCTGTGGGATTTTGGCACGTTCATTTGGTGTTATCACTTACACGAGATAATGATTTACGTTCAATTGTGTGCGTGTGTACAGTTTATGGCAAAAAATGAACATTTTAACCAAAGCTTATTTTTAGGCAATTTGTCCTCACAAATCTAGAGAAAACCCACTTGTCAGGATTTTTAAAATCAAATATTTATATGTATGTTGTCAGGTTTATTTTACTCCTACATTAATTCAGGGGTTGGGAGAATGAGAAAATTAATTTAGGTCTTTATTTGAGAATTCAGTCATCACTGTTGCATTGTTTAAGAAAACTGTGATAAGTGTAAGGTTATAACATCAAAAAGCAACTTTTGAATACATCTACAAATATTACTGTTGTATTGCATAAAAGTGAATATGAACTTGTTTTCTTTGCAGTGTTTGAGGTCTGGAAAAAATACAGAGCATCTTTTCTGGTATTTTGACCTGTTTCATTTTCTGCAAATAAATGCAAACAGAAACAATATTTTTATTTGAAATTTGGGAGAAATATTGTTGAATCCAAAATGATAATTTTACTTAAACACATATCAATAAATAGTAAACTCTGAAAACTGATAATAGTTTTAAAATGGCTGTATATAGTGGATAAGGGGGGATTGTTGTCAAGGAGAAACTATTTTAGTTTTTATTGTACTTTCCTATATACCGTAGGTAAGGAGTGTGTGTTTCACTGCGGAAATGTGTTGCCTTCTCCAAATTTACATTCATAGCAGAGCACTGCTTACCTTACAAGACCCATTTTTAGTTTTGTCAGACTTGGCTCTAACTTTTGCTGACACATGGGACACTCATCAACATGGTAAGCATGTCTCAGATCTAAGACCATGTCTCTGTTGATTTGCCGTCTCTTACTAAGGTGGAGAGGTAAGGTTTCTTTCATTGCGAATTCTCATGGCTGACATCTCCTTGGCAAGCATCCGCTTCATTTGATAGCAGATGCGGCTGATAATCTCTCAGGTGTGCACCTTCTTTGTAGCCATAAACTTCCACTTTGAAGGATCGTCAAATTTTGTGTTTGTTTTTATCTCCTATTTTGGTCACAAATGGTTTTATAGTTTGGTGTTTTGTCATAGATAAAACGTAATTTATTGTTTTTAAAATCTAGTTTAGGACACATTCTTTGTTATTCTATTTTTATTATAATTTTCTCTATTATTCTTTTATTTGGCATCTTTAGAAATAAAGGATTTTTCTATACATTGTCCACTGTGTTTTTTTGGCCACATGCCTTTGTGTAACGTCATAAATCCCTCATTGGTCAACCCACAAACAATATTTTTCCATGTCTTCCATTCAGCTCTGGATTTAACAACTAAGTTGACTTTCTGAGTCAATAATACATGGAATTGTGGCTGAATAATTGATTATCCACTTTATATAATTCTTACTCCTCAGCGTTTAATAATTCATAGTTGGGAAGTTGGATTGTCCGGAACCCCAGAATAGTGGCTGAGCAGAGCATCAGTGTTTAAACAATGGCAGAGATACATCAATCAAACCCAGTCCAATCTTCAGTGGTAGGTTGATCTCTTAGGGAGTGCTGTAATTCACAAAAAATCATTTGTAATCTCATATTGTAACCTTGAATCATAATTCTTCTGTGGTGCAATTGGGATTTGAGAGGCCACTGGCACAATTTCTTGGGGTTACAGATGTAACAAAAACTAAATACATAACCAGGCTAGCACTTACATACAGAAGATATTTTGGCTTTTGTTACTTTTAAGTGTAGTGTTGATATCAAGGGGATCTGGGTCTAACTGGATGACATTTCTAGGATAATCGGTGCAAGTTATTACTTGGGCCATGTCCCACCCTAAATTATTCAGTGCTACTGGTGCTGACAAGGCAAACTTGGCTTGGGTATCTCTGATGTGAGAAAACCTCTAAGCAACACTTCTTAAGTGCATCAAGAGCATATCGTCTCTGAGAATATATTTTACTTAATGTTACGTAAGTGGTAACGTAGAGCTGGCTGGTTATCATAAATAAATACCCTCTAACAGCGTGATCACAAAAAATAATCATTAGAAACATAACTGTGTTCTCCACCTTGCACAAAGCGTAATTTTAACATGGGAATTAGTTATTTATGTAGGCGATTTAATTGCTTTTTCTTCTAATATTACCGTATGGGTAATGGATTAGATGTAATTATTTAAAGGAGTAATGTGGATATTTTAGTGGCATCTAGTGGTGAGGTTGTGATTTGCAACAAATGACTCACTCCATCCCTCCCTTTCATAGCACTACGGTGGCTCTCATAGAACAAAAATGTTTTCACGTTTTCACTTCTTTGCCGAAGGACATAACGTATTAACGAAGATTAATATTCTCGTCACGCTGTGTACCAGACTTCATTCTCATTAACAATTCAGGTCGTTTTTTGCACTTTTTAACATGTATGATTTTCTATTAAAATATAGTTATAGTATGTCTTATTATGTATGATTAACTTGCTCAGACATCATTGCTTCCCTCAAACCTATAGCAAAACATGCTATGGGTTTGACAGTTTTAAATGGTTACGAGAAATTTGAATGCCTTTTAAGGTTTTATTTATGTTTTTAAACATGTCATGCATTGTTATTATAAATAAAAAGGAAATGCGTTGATGCAAGTGTTTTTAAGAAAATCATGTTTGACATCACAAGCCAAGCTTTCGTAGAAATAACCCCTTTATCAATTTTTTTTAACCGTAGGCCTTTATGAGTTAATCATCTATAGTGTTCTGTCTAGTACAGGCTGTCTAATAATCTGAAACACTAATAGCCATCGTGTCCAACATTCTACAGCTGTTGAGTTTGGCAGGCTGTGTGGCTGATAATAAAAGCAGGCCGTCAGAATAGCAGAATGACAGCAACACACAACTCACCCAACACTGCAGCACTTTAGTTTAGTGTATTTGTTGTCAGGTCTGTAGAGGTTTAGCCTGCAGCTCTGTTTAAACTTTCTCTCACACACAGGCAGTGACACCACCTGTGTTTCATCTGCCCAGAATTCAGCTCAGCCTCAATGTTTTCCGTCCGCGTGTCATATCCCGTCTGAGCCTCTGTCCGTCTCTGCAGGGACTCCAGACACAAACATATGGTGTTTATTTATTGGCTAGAAAGATAGGGGATAAAAGTCGAGTCGGGGAAATAATTAGAACATTATTTTATTCATATTTTTGTGCAGAAGAAATTGTGCATATGAATCTAACTGCTGGTGGTTTCCAAGGTGCCGTCTTCTCTCTTCCATGGCAACAAGTTCTGAAGTCTTAACCCACTAAGCTTCTTAAGCATCTTTACAGAAGCTGTCCTCCTTACAATGTATGCCAAAATCTTAATTCGTACCTTATGCTGTAAACGACACGCAGATGTATCCTCCATTATCAGGAAGTGTGTGTGACTGTGTCAATGCAATGTCAGCATATGTTTATGTATGCATGCATTATTTTTGCAGTTAAATCTGGATATTGAGCCTCCGTGTTTACCACCGACTGCATTTCTTTTATCACTGAATCCTCTTCATCTCAGCTCTGTCAAACAGGGATCATAAATGGACTTTCACACAGCATTCAGGACGTCACTGAAATGCAGATTAATCAGATCATGATCTCTAATCTATGTCTAAATTCTTTTTATGCAGGAGTCTCTTGCCGCCTTGATCATTTTAAGAAGAGTTATGAGTAAGTTTACATAGACAGGTGTTATTGAGCAACAACCAAGATCTCATTGTAAATAATAAAATGATCTCATTAATAATAAAACGTTGGATTTTTTCCCCCGTCACCACGGGAAATACTTTGATAGTATACCACTCCACCCTTAATAAATCTCTATTTTTACAATACAATTCACGTTCTTGGATGTCTTCAGCTTTTTGGTTGTGTTTTTATTTCTTATCCATGCTTTTGTATAATTTTGTAAGACAATCTGCATATGTTTAAACTGTGACTGTTAATGAAGATCTAATTGCATATTCTGGCACTGTGGGTGGATATAATCGTTGATCTACATCTTCTACTCATTAAAGCAGAAAAACATGTTTATCATTACCATACTTCTGATGAATGTCAGTTCATGTTTTTACATTTCATAATTTTAGTTGGATTGAAGTTGTACTCTTGTTTGAAGCGTTGGAAGGGTCATTGATGGCATGTGAAATGGGAAACTGCATTCTAATTTCAAAGCGCTGACAACAGATCTGACATCTTCAAGGATGGTTGAGCTTTTGCGTTTGATAGAAACCATCAGAGGCTGTCATTACAGACCGACATCCTTAAGATGCATCTTACCTTTTGTTCTACAGATGTCACAGAAGGTCACATGAAATTCACTGCTCAACAAAAAAAGGAACCCCCAAATCACACTGTATTAGATACTTTGCATATTTTTGTTGTGAGAACAAAGAAATGTGACAACGCTCAATGGAAGCCAAAATCATAAACTCATTCAGGTCAGGAATTAAAGTAAAAAATTAAAATACTGGTTGATTCAACTGTTTGTATTTCCTCCCAGACCTGGATAAGAGCATAAGTGAGCTCCCGGAGAGTCTATGGTGCTACTTTATGACTCATGAGATCCCAGAGGTTCTCAACTGCATTTAGGTCTGGGGAACGTGAGGGCTGTCAATGCCTTCAGCATCCAGAAACTTCCCACAGACTCTGGCAACTTGAGGCCGGGCATTATCATGAACAAGGAGGGCACTGCACCAGCATAAGATCTGACAACAGATCTGAAGATTCCATTGCGATGGTCTGTGAGACCCTCAAAGGATTATATTCCTGAAGGTTAATTGACTTGCTGTTGTGCCACTGTAGGATTATCAAGGGCCCCCTTAATTTTTTTGATCAGTGTATTGTATATTAGGGAATGGTTTTATCACCATGGCGACTCCATTTCAGTGCGTTTTAGGTACACTATCTCCCATATTTTTAATAACAAGTCCGATTTTGTGAGTTATACAGTAGTATTATTACCCAAGCATGCTTTACATGTATTATGTTTTATTCATGCATGCAGTATTTAAATAATTTGGGCATTTGGGAATTCAAAGCAACAAGAGAAATGATGAGCGAACATCAGTAATCTATGATACCCTCGGTCAACAATGCCCGCTTGCCAACCTCATTATAAGATAATTAGCCGTTACTAATGTGGATCAGCCTCCATTTACACTTAGCAAGATTTACTAGCCGCTCTGCATTATCTCAGTAACACCAAGAAGGATTTTATAGAGAGATGCCAGAGCTCATTCCTTCAGTGGTGCTGTGCAAATGGCTTTGTGATTGTTCATCACCCTTTCAGTCCCAGTTTTAGGGCCTAATATCTGTGAGATTTGTGATAATAATTGTTTGCAAAGGATTATGGTCATTAATCATGGTAATTTATTTTTGATACACAGAGATAATGTATCCCTTGCACTTTGTCACAATTATCATTGTCAAAGTAAAATGTTTACAGTGTTAAGCTTGTGTTAAGCCAGGAACTGTTTGTTTTCTTAAATTCCTCAAAATATTTTCATTTTGTGTTCAACAGAACAAAAAATATATATACAATTCTTTCTACCATGGTAGTCAAGGTGCTCCAGAAATGTCTTTGTTTGCAACCAAACAAATACATTTTAACAGGTTTGGAACATTTTAAGGGGGAGTAATTCATGACAGATTTTTCATTTTTGGGTTAACTGTCCCTTTTATTTTCTCTTAAGAAAGTTGGAGTCTGTCTTGCTCGTGCAAAACCTGCTACTGCAAGACTGTAGTGTTACCCTAATTCTGCTACATGCATCCATCTCACGAAATGGCACACGCCCACAGAACATGCTGTGCCGATGACAGTAAAGAGGTGGGTGATGAGGGATCATGGCACCAAAAGAAGGGAGGGAAGGTTAGAGCGCAGGTACGTTCTTCATCGCAAGCAGTGCCCTGTCTGGAGGTCTTTCCTCCTCCTCCACCAGCTCCGATACCTCCTGACGGCTTCTTTACACCTCACACATTCTGTTTAGACCCCTCTCTACACAGCTGTGTAGAATAAGAACGTGTTTGACATGTTTTCTGTATGAAGGCTCCAGTTAGCAGTGATTTGTGAGTCTCTGTTTTGCTCGCCGTTAATGAAGTTCAGGCGTGTCATGAGAAAATAGTTACTATTGCTGTCACTCAATGGTGACGTGCTGAAATTGCTCCATTCAAAAAGAAATCCTTCTGCGCTCATAAAGTCTCGAATTACACCATGTGCTACTGTCACACATCTAATGGCCTGCTACCAAATCTCATTTACTGTTCATTGAAATGACCTTTCTGCTCAATCAAACATACTTAGATTAGTCATCTCATAAGCAGGGGTGTCCAAACGTTAAATGAATAGATAAGACTTAATATTGCATGCACTTTACAAAAATGCTGCGATATTTTTAACCCAGTGTTGGGTCTAAAAGGGACGAACCCAACTGTTGGGTTAAATTAACCAAGAACATTTTTATATTTGACGCGTATAAAGGTTAAACATATAACGCTGGGTTGAAAATAATATTGTCAATATTCCACATCAGAAGATTTAAATGCATTGTTTTTAATCAGGTCAAAGCAAATAAGGATCAAAATTATTATTATCAATGACCCGCCTTTTCTCCCAAAATAAAAAGCATTTCTCTGAGGTCTCTTTTATAACCCAGGGGGCTCAATGAAGCCTGTTTTTCATTTGGGAGAAATACAAGAGTGCATGAGTTTGTTGACATATTGTTAAAGTGGTGAAAAGTTGTTAGCTTGACTGAGATCATGGAAGAAATGTACAGTAACTGTTTGAGTTTCTATTAACTTGGTTAACTCTTATGAATCTGGAAACACACTTTTATTTCTCAGTAGGAAAATGTGAGAAGCAAATGGAGACTCTATTAGCTCTTAGTTTAACCTCATGGCCGTCTAGATGAATATCTGCTGTCAATTGAATTTCATTGGTGTCTGAATCTTTCTCTCCTGTTTTTTCCGATGCAGCACAGCTATAGTATTTTTAAGCACATCAACTCGAAGTTTTTCACATTCTCGTAGATTAAGTGGTTGAGCAGGGTGCTAGTAACACTAAGGTCATGAGTTTGATCACCGGAGAACGCATGTAATAATATAGTATGTATGCATAGCTAAAAGAAGTTTCAGTTTGCTTTTCTGACTACAACCTCTACCCACACCATCATCAGGGGCCACAAGCAATGTGCACTTTACTGTAAGTCTTGGCAATAGTACCTATTAACATCCTCCTTATTACCCCAACCCGCCTTTTTCCAATGCTCACTGAGAACATGTAGGAAGGTTGTAACCATGTCAACGCTCTATAGATTGCTCTCTGGAGTTTGGTGTTCTTACAACAATCTATCAAAACCCAAAGGCAGAGAACACGAGTACAGTGTGTTTTTGCACTAAAATGGTTAAAAATAGCTTCTGTAAACAGGAAGATGTAGCCTGGTCCTCTGAAAACATCTTGAACATCATGATGACTATGATAAATAAACATCAAACTAGTGATGTTTCTTAACCTTTTCTTTGTACAAAGCACTAATTCATTGCATTTTCCTGTCCTCTTTTAAATTGACAGGATATATCGGCCCTGATCGTGTGCTGTTTTTAAACTATTGGTCTATAGCAGATAGTGTGATAAAATCTTTTTATCAAGCAAAACCCAATTATTTGCGGATATATTGGAGCATAGAAACTGGTCTTATTCAGGAAAACATTATTGTTTAACAAGACCGCATCGAACTGACTCATTTAATTTACACCAGCAAAAGTTGTTTTATCATGATTAAAATCCCATTATTTTTCACTGATCTGAGAATAAATCCTTTTACGTTTTCATAGCCAATATGATGTTTTTAGGTTACGTGACTGTCTTTAGTAAACAGTGGAACATTAGGTGAGGTTATAATTGTGTGAATATACAGTGCATTCATTTTTCATTCATTTAATTAGTATTGTTCATTTCTGTAGTAAACTAATATTTAAATTATTTTAAATTATTTAAATTAATAAAAAATGAGACAGAACACATCTGTCTTTGAAACTACAGATCACGCATGTATTATATACTAAAAAGCAACAGAGATTGTACTAATGTATCAATCTCGCAAGGTCAGCATTTTTGCTCCAAAAGGCTGATGAGGGTGAACACTTTTGATTGGGTGAAGTAGCAAGATGCATCCCAGGATCCACAGCAGGATGGTTGAGTCCCAGGAGACACACTCACGCCTCATGCAGCAGAACGCTGGCCTAATTTAAGTGCTGCTGATTTAAGCTGATCAAAGCCAATACACTCAAACCCTTCTTTCCATTTTTCCAACTTATTCAATGCTGTTCTTATTATAAATGTAGAAGTGAAAGTTGAAATTATAAAAACACCATATGAGACGAGAGTTTAACTACAGCATCATTGTCAACAACAATAGGAGCATGTCTATAATGTCAACAGTAGCAGCTCGCTTGTAATTTGTGAGGTAGAAAGCACTTAGCGTCTTCTGTTGTGGATGTGTTTAAATATTAAAACAGGCCTGGCAAACGTTCTTCCATTCTCTTGAAGGTGTGTATCGAAAGTGGCAACGTGCCAGTTGAAATATGACTGAGAATAATTATTGGATATTATTCTGGCGTCTATATTGAGAGGGTTGGAGATGAAACAGGAACATGTGATGTTACTTGAGATGGCGGCGGCTTGTTTTGAGGGTGACCTCTGGAAAGGTTGTCACGGTCGTGCCTCTAAAAACTTTTTGATGGAAAGTGGCTTTGATGGCAAAGAACTGACTCTTATCTTTAGCGGTAGCGCTTTCAGAATTTCACAAAAGCTGAGTCTCGGCTATATGGCACATTTAAACGTCAGGGTCTTTCATTTCGTATTTGAAGGAGAGTGGAGAAGCTTGAATTGCACATCCAATGGATATTATGAAACTTTTTCTTTGTTTATTTGATTTGAATTTTAAATCTTTAAACAAATAGTTAAATTGCGGACTGTCCTCAATTCTTGCTGATAGCTTAGACTGACAAATAGCAGAGAGAGACCTATTTGGACCCGTTTCACAACACATCCCTAACGCTCTGTCAGATGCTGGTAATAATTCACTGTAAAGTGCCATGGTAGGACTGACTACAGAGCTGGATAATTTATTGTAAATACGTTGACTCTTGAATAAGAGTCTTGTTTGACGTGACAAACCAAATCGACTTATTTACAAATCACTTACACTGTCTACACCGGACGTGAGGAACGTCGTGAATCCAGTGTGGACAAAATGTTAAATTATAATGGGTTGGGTTGGATTGTCTTCTGTTTTGTCGTGCCGTACCGTGTCGCATCGCATCCAGTGTAGACACTGTGTAAATATAATTTTTTATAACATTAAAGGCTTGTTCACACCTAGAAAAGTAACCATAAGATAAATCAAATCAATTCTAAATTTAAGAAAATATAACTAAATAAGAGCAATATGGAGAAATATGTTGTTGGGATCTCAGAGATATTTTTTCAGCTGATGAATAATAAATCAAAAATCAATTGGAATTTAAAGGGGTCTTGCATTTTTTTAAATTCTGATTAATCTTAATTCTGATGAATTAAACAAGAATGTATACAATATTAAGATATTGAGAGGGCACTTGGATTTAAGATGTAAAACAGCAGCACACCAGCTTAGAAGAAACAACATTATTGTCTGCTGGTGTGAACACTAACATTGTTCTTGTTATTGTTACAGTTATTTTTCTTTGTGTGAATGGGCTTTAAGGCAAGCCAACCTAATCCAATTTTTTGAGGAGGCTGGAAATCATGCATTCCAAATTTTAAATGAAATTATTAAAAATAAACACTGTCTAAAAACATAAACCGGCAGTACATGACTGGGTTTTTGCATGTACCTTGTTTTGAATAAGGTTTGCTTTTGTTAAAAGGAATAATTCACCAATCGTGAATAAGCCTCATGCTTTGAGACATCTGTGTAACACAGAAGTCCAATACGGTTGTGGATTTTGAAACAAGCTTGAGCAAAAGAATTGGTAACACTTGCCCTGGTCCAAAAATTAAATCTTGTAAATATTCTTCACCAACATTTTTTACACAATAACTAAACATATCTGCTCAATTGTTTTCCTCAGCAAGAAATTGAGAAAATAACTCGAATTAAAATACATTTCTCACTTTGATTGCCTTACACCCTTTTACAGCACAGCTGGAAACGTACCTCCTGTAGCGTAACATCATTCATGTATTAACATGATAAAGCCCCAGGAGACAGAATCCCATCAATTCTGACGGTTTTTGCTCTACTGCCCCAGTAATCACAACATTTACCTGATGTACAGCATTCAGGATTCCCAAATGGAAAGTCTGCTGAAGTCTGTACACTGAAAATGTGCTGTCTGAATCTTCATTTAGTTGCATCAGTGATTCAGCAATGGCTTTTGTATATTACTACTCGTTTAATATTTACAAAATGGTTGATCTGTCAGGACCACTGTCGTCAAATATTTAACAATAGCATATACAGTATCTAAGGATGGCGGAATGAAACTGTTCTAGGCAAACTCTCCACCCGTCCATGCAGCCTTGCATCGACATAGCAGTAGCGTAACAATACATGTCCCCCATCTGGGGAACCAAAACAGTTCACGATGCGTAACACTATTAAATAAAATGACCCGATTGATACATGCCGCTATGGCGGGGATGAGGATGGGGTTGGTTTTGAGTGCAGCACGATTAAGCAGCTGATAAGGAGCAAAGAAAGGCAACTTAAATAGGACGCAGTCTAATGTGTGGTGTTTGACTATTGGTTAACGTTGATTAGCTGCACCTGATGTGATCAGATGATGCAAGCTTGACTCACGTGACCTGCCAGAACTGATGCTACATATAGTATACAGCCCCAAAATTATTTTCTGCTAAAATAAATGGAACATGGTATATGGTGACATTTATTTTAGTAGAAGTTTTAGAAGGCTATATATGAATGGTTGACCAGATCAATTATAATGAACATTTTTGTAGAAAAATTTGTAACCATAGTTTCCAAACTGTTCCCTGTGCAGAAAAGTGATGAAGCTTATTTTGGCTTCTGCTTTAGCATTTATTTCTCACTTGTGGCAAGAACCACTTAACCTTTTTTCCATTGTCACGTCTCCTGCGCCACCAAGCAGGTTCATCCACTTTATTTGTGACACCATGCTCCCTGTTTCTCATTCACAAGCACCCACTGGCGGGCACTATGCAATGCAGAAACTGAGAAAAAGACATTTATGGCGCGAGAGGAAGAGACATACTTTTTCATGACAGTTCATTAACATGACGCCTCCCACAAGGGGACATTGTAGACAATGTGAATAATGTGTTTCCTCTAGCACTCATAGGGAATACAAACTTGACGTTGGCACTGCAGCATCCCTGAAACCACAGTGTTTATTAATAAATGTTTTAGCAATCGTGTGACACTGTAGACGGTTTTTCCAGGGTTTAGCGCTGGACGTTTTTAGGCATATCTGGGCCGGACACCACAGGAGTAGCTATTGGAATCTGTATTTCAATCCCAACTTTTCTCTTGTATGTGGTCCATGCAACCTTTTCTGCTTTTGTCATCAGAGTTACTCTGGGTGTGTTTTATATGGTCAATGATTTATGGCTTTTATTATATACACATGACGCAAATTTGCATAGGCTTGTCTTGGTTTATGGCTTTGTATTCATCCCCATTGGAAGGCACATCAAGAGTCATCTTCCCCCTACTTCTGTTATCAAAGAGGTTAATTGTCTCATTGTAAAGGATATTTTACTGCACGTTTGGGGAGTCCTTTTCTCTGTCGGCCTTACAAAACTCATGAGTGCTAAACAAAGGGGTTTATTTGAATTAACTGCGGTAATACAAAACAACCAAAGCACTTTTTCCTTCATTAAACTGTAATGTTCCGTAAGCTGAAGAATCATGTGTTTGATTACAAACTTTAAATGCTTTGGGTAGACGCATCATCCAAATTCATAAATATCACTTATTTCTTTGAATCAAAATTAGTGTTATTGGTACTTGTTTGGAACATGGCATAGCTATGGAAGAACTAGAGGTGTCACAATATACTAGTATTGTTAATAACTAGATATTAAAAAACATGATAATTGATAATGATTTTATTTACAGTATATGATAATATCATAAACAATTCATTTTTTTAAACAAAGACACACAGCAAGAGATTTTGTGACAATGCAGCCGCTGCAAAGTCTTTTGGTCATGATAACCGTGTAGTGAAAATCTGACATTGTGACATCCTTATCAATTACATTTATTTAAATGTTCCAAATCATAAATTGTGGGACCGCTGTTGCCAGTCCGCTCTCACCGACCCGTCATTTGCGATGATTATGCTGACCAAAAACCTTGAGCTGAACCTAGATTTCCATTGAGCTTGGCCTGGTGTCAAACCATTGTCTGCTTTGCCTTCCTTCATTCATCAACTTCGGAAACCCCCATTAGAGGGCAGATGTTCTATTCTCAAAGCAGTTGGTTGAAAACATAAGTATAGGAATGCTGGTCTGGACAGCATGGACGTCACCCATCTTTCCCAGCCTCTTCTATAATGAGCCTGCTCTGGGGTTCCGTAGCGGTCGTGAGCGACTCTATTGAACCCTGACAGAGTGCAGGGCAAGAGCCTGGCGTCAGGGTCAAGGTAACAGCGATCAGGTTGATGAATATGGATGACATTGCCCCATCTGCTCCCACTGCAGTGTGTAAACAAACACGGGCGTGTGAATCAAAAGGCGGGCGATGCGTTCCCACAAAATGACTCTTGCGCAATAAGCCTTGGCAGGGAGATGCAACTTTCCCAGCTTTATGTGGGCCAGCAGATGCGCGTTTGGTAGGCTCGCTTTGTTTTAGAGATGCTGTGAACTGTAACGTTTTATAAGGTTAAGTGTATTAGGTTGAAGTCTGTTATCTAGCCATAGATAAGGCTAAAGACCTGTAGGTTCATGCTTACATTGTGTTAAATGCATTCTTCTCGGGGGAGAATTCTGCTAAATTAATTTACTCATCTGATACGTCTACGGTTTTGTCCTCTTTCATGTGTTACACCGACAAAAGTCTCCAAGGGGACTGGCAGCAGACGGCAAATGTCACATTTGTATAAAGCTAGGTCTGATATAACGTGGTATTTTATAAACGAATCATAGCAATTTGCCCAATTATCACATAACGAATAAATTAAGTTAGGTAGAATTAACAGCAGGGTCTCCTAGGTCTTGATTCATTGAATGCCGAGAGCCGAAAAACAGACGTTCAAGTCATATTGAATTTATTTACAGAGACAGAGATTGCAGATGGCATCTAAACAAGATTTCACAGGAGGCAAAGTGGATTAGAAACTGTTAAAATTTTCTGAGAAGAAGCCAATCGCTACACCGTTGTGTGGTGACCATCATAAGTGTCTTAAGCTGTTTGCAGTGGGGGTTTTACCATTGGCTGGTAGTTTGGTGTAGTGTTTGTAAGCCCCATGTGGTCCAACTTTAAGCCCCTTCTGTCTGAAATGCCAATCAGCTGTGCGGAGTGAATACGTTCTGAATTCACACACACTGAATGGCGGTCTAGGGAGTTTAAAGAGAACTATTGTTCGCTGATTCTTTCTGCCTCCAACTAGCAGGTGTAATCCATGGTATATGCATATAGTCATTTTAGAATAATTTCTAAATAAGGAGAGTGCAAACGACAGCATTGTCCATATGTCCTTAAAATTAAAAGATTTTGTGTAAAAGCCGATTTAGCTTGATAACAATATAAATAGCTTGGGTCACATTCTCCAACATTTTCATAGGACAGAATCATTTTCTTATGCGTACCTCCGGTGTGGTTCTGTACATTGGCTTTGTTGTTATAATGATGTAAAATTATATTTTATAATTAGTCTCCAACAATTATAAAACAGTTCTGATGTCAGATGTGTGTTAAAAGCCATCTCTGTCCAACTTAACTATAATTGTGTAATGCAACTAGAGAGCAGAGACAGCAATGCCATCTGTTACTCACATGCTAATACCCCCAAATCCCTGTTGAATCATTTGGTTAGCTCTTTGTCTGTATGTTGGGAAGAGTGGCTTCGCTTTGTGAATTACTTCAGACTTGAAGTAATAAATGAGCATATACTTATCAACTACATAGTTATGAACCCTCTGCAGTAAATGAATAAATGCGCTGTACAATCTGGCAACCCACATTTTACAGAGCTTTCTTTTTATTAATCCCTTCTCTTCTCTAACATTTTACAGATAAATTCTTGATTGCCGGGTGCGTGCCTCAGTATTGATAAAAGTCCACAAATGCTTTGTGATGGGGATGTCCTATCTTGATCTATATCTGCTGACAGACATTGTTCCCAAATTCGTGCCTCAATTGTATTAACAAAATAGGAACTGTGAGAGGAAACATCAGTTTGTGCAGAAAAATGAAGGAGACAAGATTATCTTATTCTTCATCACAGTAATAATTAAATTCTATATCGTGTAAAGTGTAGGAGAAAGTCACTATTGTGCATTCACATTCACATTTACTTATTCCATTTATCCACTTGGCTGGTGCTTTTATCCAAAGAGATTTATAGTGCATTCAAGCTATACATTTTATGAATACTTGCATTTCCTGGGGCTCAAATTCTTTACCGAAGTGTTGCAGGTGCTATAGGCCTACCAGTTGAGCTAGAAACACCCGAAGGCACACGTCATGTCATGATATTTATCTCTTTTTTTCATTTTCGGTTGGCCTTGTGAATCTATTGAGCTTCTGTTTTTCACTGTATCTTAATATAATGAAATTAAGCTTAAAGGGTTGAATTTTTTACTATGCTTGGAAAGGTAATGGCTGCTGCTACACAAGAGACAGAAAATAAGGTAGATTTGTTTAGCCTGGTTAGATTGTGCTGTGGGCTTCAGGTGAACCACAAAGACGCATTGTAAACATTTCTGAGTGCCTTAAGGTGTATTGTAAAACATTTATTCAAAATGGTCTGGTGTAGTTCTAGGACAGTAAAAAGAATAAAGGAGATGTGGATTCATCACGCCATGTGAAATACTCAGTGCTTGAATACACAATGAGAGTTGCCTCAAAACGTAGATATACTCTGTGTGGCAGGAGAGCTGATCCTGGTTTGTTTCTGCAGATGTTCATAGTCATATTTTCCCTAATCTAGGACAGGTGGGATATGTTGAAGGATTCTGTTGTTGATTTAATTCATTTATAAGAGAATAACAGGAAACACTGTCTATTTTCTGCAAACCCTGGTGATAATATAAGCCGTCCACTTACTGTGTATCTTCTAATATTTTTATATTGCTGTTTTGAATATCTTTTTACTTTGATCCTTTTTTTATAATCCTTGAATTATTACCTTATTTAGAAAATGAAAATATAAAAGAATGATTTTAAAGGGATTGTTCACCCAAAACTGAAATTTACTCATCTTGAAGTTGTTCCAAACCTTTGACTAGCATATTAGGAATAATCTAGCACCATTCACTACCATGGTAGAAACTAAAATTTATGTTGAACATAGAAGAAGTTTATCCACTAACCACAGATCTTTAGAGAATGATTTTGAGAATGTTCTACCACTATCCATGGTGCTGAAATTCTGAAGTATAAAACGACTTGGACTAAGAATAAACTAGTCACATTTACGCATTTGGCAGACACTTTTATCCAAAGAGACTTACATTGCATTGTACCATACATTTGAATCTGACTATGTGCAATCCCCTGGGATCGAAGACATGACCCTGGCATTGCTAGCGCCATGCTCTAACCACTGAGCCACAGGAAAAAGATTGTGCACGGATAACATATCCGCAGTAAAATTAAGCCTTGCTCAAAAAATGACCTATTCAACTCAAATTCAAAGATACCATTAGAACACTATCAAATATCCATAGCAAGGGCTTATCTTATTCAGTGTTTAAAAAATATATGTAAAAAAAACCTGAATAATTATAATGAACCAATGAAAGCATTTCTAAGGGTTGAGTCAGGCAGAATTGGAGATAAATGCATTCATGTGGATATATTTGGTATCTAGGCAGAGATGCTTAATATTTAAGCAGCATTTTCACTAGATTTGATGTGGAGAGGAGATTCCAGAAGATCCTGCAAAATTAGAAAATAAAATATTGCTTAATTCTTGCATAATTTTGTACATGTTGTCTTTTGTTTCTGATTGAACCCTCTGGTGCAAATATTATTAAAACACAAAAAAGGATCAGGAACAGTTTCTTTTTATCATCATTCATAATCATTTATTTTCCCCTAAATTGATAGAACATAAACATTCCAGATATGTTTGGTGCATCACCATTTTCGTCAGCGATGTTCAGTATACAGTATGTTGTTAGATCGAATGTAACATAAAAATGGCTTTTAAAAACCTGCCCTCAATGGACAGTCAGGTTACTTAACAAATGGTGTTTATAGATTATTGTCAAATGAGATTTTGCAATGAAAATAACATTTCAGAGATGTCTTATTGATTCCGTGCATCAGAGCCTAATTTGGAAGTGTCTCTCTAATGCTTAGCCTTTATGCATCCATTCAAACTGATCCATTCAAATCCATTCGTCTGATATCTACAAACATCTAGATCTGATATCTTGATTTTTATAATGCATTGAGTGCTCTTAACCGTAGTTTCATTCAAACTATTTACTTTTTTAAACTTCCATTTGCACACCCTGTTCTTGGTCAGATCATCCGATTACTGATTATTCTACTGAAACTAAAAAGGTAAATAATTTCACTTCGCCCTTATTGCTTGTGTTAATCAGACCTCAAGTGTTTTGTTTTTTCCCTTTTTCATGAGTGAAGAAGAGTAAGTGTGTGGTTGCTATTTGTGATTTGTGGCTCTGCAATGCAGCAGTTGTACTAATTCATTGTGTACTTATGATAATGGACCTCAATGGTTCTTCTTGATCAGGAGGAAGGAAGTTTGAAGCGACGTGCCTCCTCAGGACACACATTATTCTGTTTCAAATAAGGGAAAAATTGCAGTGAAGGAGACTAGTACTTATAGAGGGAGAGAGAAAGAGAGTGAACATGCAGACATGCTTTGCTACAGGGGATTAGATTCCCCGTCAGGGAAAGGACTCTCAGTATCAAGCCATCCAATCTGCCTGGCAACCGTTGCCGTGCATGCTTTAGGTCTTTGGGCTGTATGTGAGAGAATTTCTTGCTATGAAAGGATCTTTCTCACCCCGCCCTTTCGTTTCTTCCTATCTATTCTCTGTGGAAGGGGTCATAACCCTGACCCCAAACATTGTGACCCCATGACAAGAGATTTTGCTCTTTCTGTTCATTGTTTTTGGGGAGGAGGGGCACCTATGGTGGCACAGTCATCCATTTCTTGTGTCTTAATGAGACACAAACTTCAAAAGACTTTAGAGTGGCTTAATGCTGGTCTTTAAGAAAAGTGTAATTTTATTTTATTGTTGATTCTGAGCAATTAAACAGGAACTAATCCAACATGATTTCATTGCTTTGGCAGCAGCTAACTAAAGGTGTTTTGACATTACAAAGCTTCTGATTTTATTGTAAATATGTATATTTTATATGACTCGGGACACTTTGAACTTTGTGGGCTTTTAAGCATCAAATAATTTAAAGACGTCATATGGCATGAATATGTGTTTTTCTGTGTCTTTGGTGTGTGTTATAAGTTGCCCAGGCATGTATTAGACACGTAAAATTGCAAAAAGTGTCGGAACAAAAGATGCATTTTATCCAAAAGCGACTGCCCACCCAGACCTGCCTGAAACTCCTTGTGTAACCACACCCCCACAAATCTATGTCAGTTTGTGGTATGATTTGAATAAGACCGCCCAAATGTATATGCAAGTAAGGAGTGCGCACTTGTCGGTACAATTGCTTTGGAACCTGATGTTGTGACATTTCCGTCACACGCTTGCAGTATTCGACCAACCACTATGCACTGGTTAACTGGACAATCATACACCTCGCTTTTCAGAGTGATGAGTTTTGTAAAAATCTGCGCGTTTCAGAGAGTAAAGATAATTCAGGGATCAGGGAATAAAGGAGATACAAAACATGCACGGTATGTGGAAAATAACCCTTTAAATACCCATTACATCTAAAACAAACGATAATATTCGTTTAAGCCATAAAGTCTTCTTTTATACAAATCAACCCCTGCACTGTACTGTAAGTGCCTCAGTTTAATGAATACATTTACATTTAGGCATTTGGCAGACGCTTTTATACGATAAAAGGGGGAAATTTGTGTCCATGAACACAAATCAATAGATTCCAAATTTTGTGCAATCTGCCTTGAGACTGGGTTGACAGCCTGCTGAACTTGGCCATATGCTCCTGTCTCACCTGTACAGAACATCAAGGCTCAAAGCCGCATTAATATTCTGCCTTACTGACAGATTGACCTACCTGGTGTCCACAGGTCTCTCATCCGACTCAATGGCTATGTGAACTCTATCGAAGCAAATACATGCCCACTGCAGCAGATAGCAAAACTAACCCCAGGCTGTTGCCACGATCTTCTGTTAATCTATGTGTCATGAATGAAATGTCAGACATTCTATCAACAGTGCAGGTTCATGCTTTTACTCTAAGTATTTTTTGAAGATGACATAAGTATCAGTTAATTCATTAGTAGTTTCTATCCAAATGTGCTGCGAATCTTTCCACACTTCCCAAAAAAACGAATGCAAATTAGATGCATTTCAATCAAGTTGTTGAAGCAGATAGCGGTATTGGTAACCAGCCTGAAAGTAAATAAAACAGGGCAGGCACAGAAATTGAATAGACACCGTCAGCAGAAAAAGGATTAGTCACAAATGAGTGTCTACCTCCCATTATTCGCATTAAAGGTGGGGTGGGTGATTTGGAAAGGTGCTAACTTTAGCCTGCTAGCACTGAAATTATAATCCCACCCTCTATACGATTCGCAGTTCAAAGTCACGCCTCCTCAAAACACATGAACGTATTTCGTAAATCCATGTTACGAATTAGAGCAACCATGTTATCGTCTTTCAGACCCTCCATCGTGTAAAAGCTGAACCGATGTTAAATCGTATTTTTCCTTTTTCATGATCCAGATATTTTTCGTCTCTGCTTTTTCAAAAATTGACTTTCGTTTTTTAGATTTACTTGTTATTGACTCTGCAGGAAAGTTTGATTGTTGCTGATTGTCGGCCATTCTCCTTTCATTGACCGATGGTATGCAAAATATGTTGGCTGAAAATGTACATGACCAGTCACAGCGTTCGGACAGGGCGTTTTGATAGGGCAAACGTTTTTTGGTCCTACGCCTTTCACAGATGTTGTATAATTATAAAAATAATTCTTGACTACTATGCTTTTTGATTGCTCTCAGGATGAAAATAGATTTCCAACATGAGAAAAAATATTTCGGTCACAATTCAGTATACGGGGCAATTCTTGCTATAAACAAACCATTAACTACTTATTTTTCCACAGAAACTCTTAATTTGTTGCTTATTAATAGTTTGTAAGGTAGTTGTTGGGTTACGGTATTGGGTAGGATTAGGGATGTAGAATATGGTCATGCTGAATATGTGCTTTATAAGTACTAATAAACAGCCAAAATGCCAATAATAGGCATGCTACTAATAACTAGTTAATCGTTAGAATTGCCCCCTATACTGAAGTGATACCAAAAATTCTAAACAGGATCACCCACCCTGCCTTTAACTCATAACATTTTATCATTTTTGTATTAATATCCATCACTGTTAATGATTTAATCTTAGAGATATTCACATTTGGACAGTGAAATATCCAATATCAGAATTATGAAGCTGTGGGAAGGAATCCTATAGGTGGATTTTTTCAAAAGGAATTTAATATTTTATATTTGGAAAATTTTCTTTTAAAAATTCTGTCATCATTTACTCACCCTGTTGTTATTTGTATGATTTTCTTTCTTCTGCAAAACACAAAAGAAGATAATTAAAATATGTACTGTATGGACACAAAACCAATTGAAAGTCTATGCGACCAACGGTTTTCTGTTAACAAAACAATGTTCTGTTCACAATATCTTCTTTTGTGTTCTTCAAAGGAAAAAAGACGAACATGTTTGAAATAAGAGGGCGTGTAAATAATGACCGAATTTTTATTTTGAAGGTGAACTAATGCTTTAAGTTATAGCTATTTCACATCAAAAGCAACCTGCTGTTTGAAGGGTTAGGTATTCCTGTGTGGGCTGACTGAACATGTCTGTGTTACGCATTATTTAGCATGCTAAAGGATTCCTCTTCAGTAGACATAACAAACGGCTTCAGTAAATATGCATCACCAGAATATGTTTTGCCATAGAAGATAACAATCTCTTACAGTACATCTTTCATACAGTATGTCTTGCTTCAAATACATTAAAGATTTTCTGGACACTTATATTAAGATAAAAATGTACACTGTAAAAATGGTCAACGCATCAGAAATAAAAACCTAAAGATAAATTGCTGCCTTCAGTTTTTAAATGATACAAATGCAACGAAAATTTTAGATTTTTTGTGCAGTGCATGTCGTTGCACAGTATTTACTTGCAATTAAGTACATTAAATACTTTTATGTTAAAATTAATATTGTTCTTTGTAATTATATTGTATTTTTGTGTTATTCCTGAGATACATTTTCCTAAACAACGTTGAGGATCTGAGCAGACTAATTAACAGGCAAATAAATAAGCTCTGAAATCTCATGATTTCATGAGATGAATATTATTTATTTCCATTTCTTCCCCAGAACAACTCACAAGGATGGAGGGATTGCGAAGAAAAACTTCCTTGCAAGTGAAGAAGCCAAACAAAGGGATATTGTCTCATTGTAAACATTTGGTGACTGGGACGCACGCCGAGTCCTCCATCACAACGTCAAGAAGAAGGAGGAGGTGGAAGACGTTCTCACAAGAGAATAGCACCTCCTTAGCATTTTCGGCTTCCACGCCCCGCGTTATCCCCACCGTGCACCCCCAGTGCACCCCCATTGCCCGCCTTTGTTCGCATCACAACAATCCCTGAACAGATGGTGCTCTGCTTGGGAATCGAGTGACAACCACCGGCTAGCAACCAATCACCTGCCCGGGAATCAGCTGACTCGCCTGGACAGCGCCAGGTGCTGTCATCATATTTTCCTTGGCGACGCAGCTCGGGTTCAACAACACGGAGACGCGGCGGACGGATAGTAGTCAGTCAGCGCGTTCCCGTCGCAAGGATTCCTGCAAACCTGACCATGCGCACGGCGAAGGTTGCACATGAATGTTCGCGGAGTGGATATAAAGGAGTGATGCAGTTGTAACCGTCAAACAATCAATTTCGCGGAACTTAAAAGCGACGAGGTGGATTGTCTTTTCAGAATGAATCTCCTGTTCACAAGGGCATAGATACAGTATCTGGCATCTGAAACAGTCAACGCCAAAGCAGGACTTCAATGCCATTGGAAACGTGTAGGCTTTAAAGCCAAAGAGGTATGTTGAGATTTCTTTAGATGCATCGATACCGTTTCCACCGTGCACGGCTATATCTCTGCATGCATAACCCAAATTATTTCCCATGTGAGCGGCTCACAGACAAACAGGCTGTAGCTACGTGATCACAATTTACTGCATTTCATCGCAAGGACGCATCGGCTGTTGCGCCCGAGGTGTTCAAGGGCACAACGTGCGTGATTTCTCATAATTTACGGTTTGTTTATAAAAAGAGCCAGAGTCAAACGACAGCAAACGCTAATCCCATGCACAACCCCGAAACGTGTATGTGTACCATAGGGAATCAGAATGGAAACGAATGCGTTTTCTATCCATAAGCACGATTTCTATTTTAATATCTGCCTTCCGTGGTTTAATATGTTCACAGGGAATCGATTTTTACACACAGAGTCCCTGCAAACTATTGTATAGCCTACAATAGTTGCGATTTATGCAATAATTGTTGCGGCAAACTTTGATCTGATCGCGTTTCCGCTAGCGCGCGCACGGGTCTGGTTAGCGTGATTTGAATATCAATGTCCACTCCAGCAGCTGTTTCGTCGCTTGCTCATTCGATATACTAAGACGCTACAACTTTTTTTGGAAAGACAATATACACAGGAAGATGTCTTTCAGACAGGGAAGGATGTATAATGAGGTCTGAAGAGGAGGGGGCGACGCCACCCCTCGCTGCAGCTGTTGCGTCCGCAGAGCAGAAGTTGTTTTCTGACATTTGAGGACAACAACGTAAGGAAAATGTCCGGCATGTTTTGAGATGTGGATATATTAGCCTGCAGGTTTAACATCTTTCAATGGGTCACAGGTAATAAATTATTTTTCTTTGAGAATTTAGTAAATAGCCAAGTAGGCTACTATTGCATTCCAAATGCAGATTATTATAAAGACACGTAAAAGGAATAAATGGGTCTCTTGAACACTTGGTTGTCTGTTTTGTTTTCCTGTTTTATAATATAGTTACAAGGACAGTTGCATGTACAGTAGTGTAAGAATGAAGAAGGTTGTGATAGAGAACAGTGTGGCTTTTGTGTGGGTCACAGAGATAGACCCGGCAGCTGTTTGGCTAATTCTAAAGGCGTAATCTGGTTAAGAAATCACCAAAGTATCTCTGGGACAGCAGGTCGAAGGCACAAAAGACATGGATTTGGTTTGGTTTCTTATTTTCTTAATGAGACATATCTATGAATTTTGTAATGTTTCATACATTTAAATATTGAATAAAAATTGATCATTTTAATTGTTTTATTACAGATCTTAATTTAAGCGTATGCATTTAAAGAAGATAACTTTCCAATTTTAAAAATACAAACATGTTCTGATGGTTAATTTGACCTAGTATACAATGTTATATATATTTTAAAGTGATATTTTAAAATTGTATCTTTTATTACAGATCTTAATTTAAGAGTATGCATTTTAAGAAGATAACTTTTAAATTTTAAGAATTGAAACATGTTCAGATTAATTTTTTCCTAGAATACAAAGTTACAAAGACATGTATTTTTTAATAATTTATATTAAAGACCAAACAGTGTAACAGCATAATTTGTCCAATTGTAATATCTATTGATCATTCCAGGCAACACATTTGTGTTCATATCAGTGATAGGGTAGAGTTTAGATCTCCATATACTGAAAATGCAAAATCAGCCTGGTAACTTTTCGAAGTGTTTCACAATGGTTTGGAACATGGAGTGCTGAAAATTGGAATTGGACCTTTGGGGTTTTCCGGTGTATTTACTCCTCAGCATGCAGCCTTATTCAGTGATGCAGATTTGCAATCAGTGTTCTTTATGTCGTGCCCATCTCTACTGCACTACTGCCAATGACATTACACGTTCAACCAATTATTAATAGCCCTCAAATTAAGAATTGGTAAGCGCAGATGTTCTTAAACGTTGGATATAAAGAGATCTGCTCTCTTTGCTTTTCAGAAGCCTTCTCGATCCTATAACGTTGTTTGTTTTCTGGAATAAGGATCTTTGTGGAGATTAATGGAGAAACGACTTTAGAGTTTGAGAAAACACTGTAATGTTTTGGGATTTGACAACAAAAGTCATTGCAATGGGCCTTTGGGGCTTCTCCAGTTGTTTATTTGGAGTTTGGTATTGTGTTGTGGAATTCATTTCCTATGTTTCCCCTGCCTTAACATATATAGGGATAGAAAAGCAAACACAGTTTCCTGGAAATGTATTTTCAAGATATTTTAAGCCATGTAGACTGTGAGAAAAAGATCACAAGACAGTCAGCTCTATTCAATTTACATCTGTAACAACAACATTTTTCTTTCAATAAAGTTAGTTGCAATTTGGAATTGCAGAGCATAAACTTACCATTAGTGTTTGTAACTATATATCACAGATAAATGTCTAAAGCCAAAACTGTGCATCAAAATCATAACTCCTCTTTATTTTTATAACCATTTTGGAAAATTGACAGATTTGGATCGTTGTCCACTTATCTGAGCAAAGTGCTTCTCGATATCTCTGTTTAGCCCCTAGTGTACACTTTGAATAAACCTGAGGATCAAAGGATCAAAGTTTACACTTTCCCCAGATTTGAAATAATACCCTGTCAGACACTGGCAGTACAATGACCCATAGATCAGACGTTCCTTCAAAACAGAAGTCTTTACTGTCTGCAAAGAGGAGATCTGCATCTTTTTAGTGATCTGAAATGGCAGGTGTTTCAAACGGCTCTCATTGATTTTCACAGCTGTCATTTATCTAAGACTAGAGGAAGTTATGGATGACAGGCTGGACAACAGGAAGCTAGCTGGAAGCCTAAGTTCACCTAATGAGGTTTGAATGGCGTACAGTCATTAATTTGAACACAAATTGGGAGCTGCTCACATCAGAGTGAATATGAATTGACATATTCAGGGTGCCGTATTTTTGTGGCCCTTGTATCAGATTTAACTAAGATCTTGACATTGTTATTTCACTTTCTTCATCATCTTGATCGTGGCATGTACCAAAAATAAACATATGTACATATTATTTTAACCATTAAACATAATTTTGTATTCATTTTATTAAACAGGTATTTCTGAAACCGAATTATGATTGGATTCAGAGCTGTTAAATTATTCCAAACACTTGTGTCCGTGGACATTCTACATTTATGCGCCAAGTTGCTATGTTGCTTGGCAACCATGAACCACCTGCAATTAGGATAATGGACTATATAACGTGCTATAAGATTTGTTACAATAATGATGTAGTCGCTGTTTATAAAAAACAATAAGCCATTTGAATCCTCAACAATAATTTAACCTCAGGTGAGAGGGTTTAAGACATCCCATACCTGTGGCCGATGTACAGCATGGTGTCGCATGGCTTCTTGATTTAATTGACCAAAAAATCTAAGATATATTTTAAAAAGAAACATTTAAAGCCCCGGCTATTTATTGTTTACTAAATGTTTATTTAAGCCCTAAATCACTGTCCATCAATGTTAGTTTTTTTGGTAACAAGTTTGGATTGAAGTCTGCAAAAAGATCAATAAAACTCTCAGTGGATTTAATGAAACTGAAGTGGTTTCCCCTTACTACACCCAAAAAACCTTAATCTAAAAGTATAGTTATGAAATTGTGGCTTTATTTTAAGCTTTTACTTATACAGCCTTAAATGAAATTTTGATCTCTGGATTACTTTATCCTACTTACTGGATATCCTAAACAGTGCTGCTAAATGCTGAATCTGAGATTGACCTTAATATCAGTAAAATGACATTTAATTCATATTAGAATGGAGGAACATGAGGGGGTGAGAAGTGAATATAAGCAATAGTGATTTTAAACAATGGCGAATGCTGTATTATATATAATCTTTTTTTTATATATCATATCTTCGCTGTCTGAAACGTTGTATGTCCAAATTCACAGTTTTTCAGGAAATGGAGAAAACAAGTATTTTCTAACAGTTTAAACAGTATTTTTAAAAAGGAACCTTGGGTATGGAGAGATTTATAGCTTAATGTATTAACAATGGCATGACTTTATATTTGCGAAATAAAAAAACGGTGTAACTGTCACAGTTACGGTGTAACTGTCACAGTTCTCATAAACTTTGAAAAAATATGTTTACTCGAAGGCCGACACTTTTAGACAATAGGCTGCTGATGTGATAAATAAACATAAAAAAGTCAAAATCTGGATAAAATGCATTTTATAATAGCTAAACATATCGTGTATATATTAAATTCAAAATGATTTTGATTATTAATATTTATGTTTGTATTGCTTATGACCAACAATATTAAAACAATATTAAAATGTATGAAAATACACCAAATAGCATCTTTATTTTACTTTATTATTTAGCATTATTATTATTTATTTTATCCTACAGCACCTTATATTTACTGAAGCACGGATTAGTGTGTCTGTGTTCAGTTCGGCTGCCTGTGCCTGAACATGGTTAAAATGAGTGTTAGATTTAGTTTTATTTAAAGAAACGAAAATATTTGATGTGTTTCTAATGACAAATGCTAGTAGTGTAAGGCTTTTACAATGTATTAAGCCATACAGCTCTCTATACCCTGGGTTCCCTTTAAAATTTGTAAAATGAAAGTTAACAAGCACCTTTTAATACTTTCTTTTTATTTGTTGGATATTTGCAAAGCCCAGTGACAAACATATAGGTGACTCATGATGCATCAGGAGATATAGAGATACAAGGTTTCAGAAGGACAGCAGCAATATATCACATGAGTATTTGAAGGGTATGCTTAATAAATAAGTTATTTAAATTAGCATTCTATCAATAATAAAACACTTTTGAAGATTTTTGAAAGAATAATTGGAATAGTAAATCTTTTTGGGTCACACTTTAGTATAGGGGGCAATTCTTGCTATTAACAAACCATTTACCATTAACCAGAAATTGCACTTCTGGTTAGACCTAAACTACATTTCGTTACACTGTACTTGTATATGTGTAATGACAATAAAGTTAAATCTAATCTAAAAAATCGAATTAACAACGACTTTTTCCCCAATAAACTCTTAATTTGTTGCTTATAAATAGTTAGTAAGGTAGTTGTTGGGTTTAGGTATTGGGTAGGATTGGGGATGTAGAATATGGTCATGCAAAATATGTGCTTTATAAGTTCTAATAAGCAGCCAATATGCCAATAATAAGCATGCTACTTACAACTAGTTAATAGTTAGAATGGCCCCCTATACTGAAGTGATACCTCTTTTTATCTCTATAATTTGTTTACAGATAACTATTTTGTTTTAATGACGTCATCAAGACATTTCACTCAAACAGTTTTGTGTGATAAAGTACTGCAACCTAAAGAACGTATTTTATCACCCAAGTCACACCTGATTTATTTTCAATCTTTGCAGTGCTAATAGAGTGAACAGCCAAAGAGAAACGTTAAAACAGCATGGCACTTTCAGTGTGAGGTGTCATGCTGTATTGAGATAACACTGTTTTGGGGGAGATAACACTGGCCAGGATCTTTCTCTTTTATGAGAATTGCTGATACAGGCAGTAACAGTCAGCTCTCGGTCTAAATAACCCTTATGCTTCCTCAGCCGCATGGGGAGATCAGACCTCTTATTGATTTCCACTCTCACATTAAAAGACTCATTTACACCAGCTGTACCATTTGCTTGGAAGTGCGCGGCTTGAAATTGCTAGTTACTGTCCAAGCTCATATTTCTTGGCGGAATTGAATACAGTGACTCTAAAGCTTTCAAATAAACAGAGTCTGGATATTGCAGCTGACTGATAAATAGAAAAAGAAGAAAATATTCGATTTTGCAAAAAATAAGGTGGATATGTTCTGGGAGGTTTATTAACCGTTTAACACAATAAAAAACTTTAACAACATCTGTGGAGGGAGTATTTGTTCTTAATGTATGTGGTATTTGGCATGGATTAAATCCCTGTGGCTCGCTGTGTGTGTGATTGAGTCAGCATTAGCACCATATGGGATAGCAGATGCCCTGTGTGCTGCTCTGTCAAAGACAGACCTAATATGCCACCTTTTTTTGCCTTTGGCACGCATTGCATACCGAACCTTAAAATTACCCTCAAGAGCTATATTAGTGCTGTAATCTAGAGTAATGCTGTTTTTTTAGTGCAAAACGAATCAGGTTTTCCGGGTAAAGATATTTGACCCCAGTAGTATATGATATGCACATTCAAAAAAAAGACACAAAAACATGTCACATATGAGAAAAATAATTTTGCTTCAGGGTTTGCATAATGTCTTGGTAGTCGAGATGCACCGATATATCAGCCAATAATATAATATTTTAAAAACAGCCAATGATACATCCTTTTAATGTAAAGAGGACAGTAACATGCCCAAAAAATATGAGCTCTCTATATATATAATAGTCAGAAACATCTCCAGTTTGATGTTCAATATAAATAGTCACATAAATTAATAACATTCAGAAAGTTAATAAATATGAAGTTAATCTTAAGAATCGTTTTTAGCAGATATCACGCCGAATAATCAGTATCAGTGGAGAAATTTAGAATCAGTGCATCTGTGCTTGGTAGGATTAGTTTAAAGTTTATATAATTAGTCTTTATAATTAATAGGCAGGATTGAAAGTTTATTAGAATTAGAATTAGTTAGAGCTCTTAAGTAATAATTAATGAAATAAAATACAGGTAATTTGAAATCTACTGAGGAACAAACTGTGACAAAATGACAGTTCTGGATACATCTCAAACCTATAAATATTTATAACTCTATTGATGGTCATTTCAGACATTCTGTTGAGTCTATAATGATGACTGGAAAAGCTAATGATCTGAAGTGTTGTTGAAAAGATGAAAGCACTCAATTGATTTCCACTTCTGAGAAGTGTTTTATATTGCCTCAGCATAATAATCAGCTAGTTTAGCATTTTTATGAAAAGTAGTTAATCTGCATATACAGTATCAGACTCTCTATTTTTACGCTGTTGAACATTTGAAATCAATAGAATGTTTTCTACCCATAAATCAAAGATTACAAGGCAAAGTAAAACTGGGTAAACAATGTTTCCATTATCAGAATGCGTAATCCCCACTTTGATCTCATAAACTCCTTAATGTCTTTATAGAATGAAATTATGTTTATAGCTTTTCAGGTCACAGATTTTTTCATTGTTGTAACTCTAGCTTTCCTGTTTGTTTTCTTTTCAGGCCAACTCTTCAGTCTCAGGTTCAAGCTGTGAGAACCTTTCAGCCCACAGGAACTACACACTTGTAAATCTTTCTGAAGCTCTTTGACTCCCCGGCTTCAGCAGCAGAAGGATAAAAGGACTATTCTGCCACACTTCTGTTTAATTCTCACCTCACCATCTTTTTGCTGCTAGAGAAATTCCAACTCAAATCTAAGAGGATAAACACTTACAGTCAGAATGGCAAAAGGGACTTTCTTTTTTGTAGCGCAGGGCCAGTTTTGTCTTTTCCTGCCTCTGGTTTTATTTGGCGTCTCCACTGTTCAGAGTACAGAATGTCCTCAGCTTTGCGTCTGCGAGATCCGGCCTTGGTTCACGCCCCAGTCCACCTACAGAGAAGCGACTACTGTTGATTGCAATGACCTTCACCTCACGCGCATCCCTGGAAACCTGTCCTCCGATACGCAGGTGTTGCTTCTTCAAAGTAACTACATTGCCAGAACTAGCGAGGAGCTGGAACAGCTGCTGAATCTCACAGAACTCGACCTGTCCCAGAACAACTTCAGCAACATCCGTGATATCGGCTTGACCAACATGTCTCAACTTACAACGCTTCACCTGGAGGAGAACCAGATCGTTGAGATGCCAGACTTCAGTTTGCAAGACCTCACCAATCTGCAGGAGCTATACATCAATCACAATCAGATAAGCTCCATCTCTCCCAGTGCCTTCGCCGGTTTGCATAACCTGCTTAGGCTCCATCTGAACTCCAACAGGCTTAAGGCCATCGACAGCCGCTGGTTTGAATCAACCCCCAACCTTGAGATCCTTATGATTGGGGAAAACCCTGTGGTTGGCATCTTGGATTTGAACTTCAAGCCACTTACCAACTTGAGAAGCCTGGTGTTGGCGGGAATGGAGCTTACGGATATTCCAGGCAATGCCTTTGTTGGACTAGACAATTTGGAGAGTCTCTCTTTCTATGACAATAAACTTGTCAGGGTTCCGCAGACTGCTCTGCAGAAACTTCAGAATTTGAAATTTCTTGATTTGAACAAGAATCCTATCCATAAAATTCAGCAAGGAGACTTTAAGAACATGCTAAGACTGAAAGAACTTGGCATTAACAACATGGCAGAACTTGTGCTCATCGATCGCTTCGCCCTGGATAACCTTCCGGAATTGACCAAACTTGAAGCCACAAACAACCCCAAGTTTTCCTTCGTGAGCCGATTAGCATTCCGTGACTTGCCGTCACTAGAGAGTCTAATGCTTAATAACAATGCTCTCAACTCCCTGTACCAGGGGACAGCAGAGTCCCTTTCAAACCTGAGGGAGATTAGTATCCATAGCAACCCGTTGCGCTGTGACTGCGTCATTCAGTGGATGGGCTCGAACCGGACAACCATTCGATTTATGGAACCTCTTTCAATGTTCTGTGCGATGCCACCTGAGGTTAGAGGTCAGCGAGTGAAAGAGGTACTTTCTCACGAATCTACAGGTCAATGTCTACCCATGATTTCTCACGACACCTTCCCCAACCACCTCAACCTGGACATTGGGATGACTGTAGACCTTGACTGTCGCGCAATGGCCGAACCTGAACCAGAAATATATTGGGTTACACCGTCTGGCAACAAAGTAATGATAGACACAATATCCGAAAAATACCAGCTCAACAGCGCAGGAACTTTGCGCATATCTCATATTCAAGTGGATGACTCCGGTCACTATACTTGCGTGGCCCAGAATACAGAAGGAGCTGACACACGGGTGACCGCCATTCGGGTGAACGGGACTCTTTTGGATAGCACTCAACTTATGAAGATCTACGTGAAACACACAGAGTCCCACTCGATATTGGTGTCCTGGAAAGTGAACTCCAACGTCATGATGTCCAACCTGAAGTGGTCATCGGCCACAATGAAAATTGACAACCCACACATAACCTATACAGCTAAAGTTCCTGTAGATGTACATGAGTATAACCTCACCCACCTTCAGCCAGCCACTGAGTATGAGGTTTGTCTCTCTGTCTCCAACATCCACCAGCAGACCCAAAGATCTTGTGTCAACGTCACAACCAAACACGCCACTTTTGCTGTCGAGATCTCCGACCAAGGCACCAGTACAGCTTTTGCGGCTGTTTTGGGAACAATACTGGCCATCATCAGTCTGGGGTCCATAACGGTCTACATCGCCAAGAGATGGAAGAGGAAGAACTACCACCACTCCTTAAAGAAATACATGCAGAAAACCTCCTCCATCCCCCTAAATGAGCTGTATCCTCCCCTCATTAACCTTTGGGAAGCGGATAGTGAAAAGGACAAAGAGGGTTCTTCAGAAACTAAATCCAGCCAGGTCGACACAACAAGAAGTTATTACATGTGGTGAAGCCTGCCAGACTTTTCTTCTTCAGAGCACAAAGACAGATCTTTGCCTATTTGTGGGTCAAAAAGATATGGATTTTCCTTTTTGTGTGCTTTGCTTACCGCAAGCATCTACTCTCTATCTCTGACTTTTTAGTAGAGTGTATTGCCTTTCTTCTTTGACTTTCAATATGGCAGCTTTGTTTAGCTTCCGAGACATGTTAGTAGCTGTGCTTTTTCTTTCTTTATATTTTAATAGCACAGCGTAGATTATGTCAAGGATTTGGGCCGCCTGATGCTGTAGCACCGTACCCGATCCGACGTCGATATGTCTTTGGCAGTATTCATAGAGAATGCATTGTTTCTTTCTCTCTTTCGTAAGACAGTTTAACTGTTGTGCACTGAGATATATAAACAAAATCGTCCGTGGACTCCACTGTAAGCTGACAAGGTGAATTTTAGACTTGATACACTGTCTATTGAATAACGTTAGCGATCGTTCTGTAATGTTGTATCAACTATAATTTGAACGTTTTGGATTTTCTAAAAGATAAGTTTTGATTTAGACATTAACTTTGCAGATAAAAGAAATGTAAACCAGCAATAGAAACGTAAATGTTTAATATTTAGGTAGTAGAAATGCTTTTTTTAATGATTCAGATTCTCCTTTTTAATTGGCTAGAATCTGTTAATCACTTAATTTTTGTTGTTATTTACACATGCAAAATATGTTATTACAGCGCAAACAAAAATAAAAATACTGTTTTGTTCATATATTTTTTATACAATCATTGTCAAGTGTCATAATTTAAAACGCTATCAAAAATGTGACTCCTATAAAAGATGTCTTACGAGATGTTGCTAGCACAACACAAATCTGTAAGACATTTTTGAAAAACCCATGTGATGCTTTGTGAATACGTGAGGCCTCCGTCATGCACATTTTAGTGATATAGGTGCACACTTTACACGAAAAATATAAATGTTTTTCTTTGAATTCTAAACATGGCGGGAGACACAACAACAGGTATAAAGCAAACACATCAGGTTAGGTAAAACATCTATTACTGTACTTTATCAGACTGTTTTACTGTTTTTTGCATTTAAAACTTAAGAACATTAAAAACACTGAAATACAGTAACAGTAAGAAAGAACTTGAGTAGAATAAGTACCAGATGTACTTACAACACGTAAAAAAAAGTAGATGAGTAAAAACATGCTGACAAAATACAGATGGTTGAGTTGAGTTGAGTAAAAATATATGACAACCTTTGCCACAAAGTATACTAACTGTGTCAATTGCTGAATTAAAAGAAAGAAAGATTTTAACTCAAGGTCCCAGGTGTCATTCTTTTGGAGGATCCATTGAAAGTTAGTTCCCATTATTACCTTAGAATAAGCCGTTTCTATCTACATACACCGCAAGGCCCCTTACAAGAAGCCCCTTTCCTGTGGCTCAGTGATTAGAGCATGGCGCTAGCAACTCCAAGGTCATGGGTTTGAACCCAGGGGATTGCACAAAGTCCGATTTTTTTTATAATACAATGCAATATAAGTCACTTTGAAAACTTAGTTCTGCGTACTTCAGCCACCGTAGTCCTTCGAAAGGGAATGGTGAACGGTGGAGTAAGTCGTTTGTACTTTTCGCAACCTCAGCACTAGATGCTGCTACATTTCATACACTGGACCTTTAAAATATTGGAAATGCTTCAAAATGTGATTTTATTTTAAATCTGTGAATCAATTTCATGTACATAAAAATACATGTAATTATGTGTGTAATCTCACTATTCCCACACTGACAAAGTGGATTTTCTGTAATATTTTAAACCACAGTCAGTAGAATGACAGTTTTGCATTGATTCCGAGGGCAATACTTCATTACAGGTTCATATATCATGTTACATTAGGTTTCTCATTCACCCTCTGCACAGTACATTTTTAGATGTAATATTAGAACATAGCAGCATAGAGTGGTTTATGGATGTAATGATAATGCCTGAAACTGGGACAACTATCAATAATTAAAACAACATTTTGAAACTATCCAGACCCTATTATTCTTTTCGACCCTGTGTTGGATGGGTGTATTTCAATAAATCGAATCTTTACTCAGCAACAACTGTGTCGTCATTCAGTGACGTTGTTTCTAATAATTTCGAAGTTTTATAGCTGTCATTCCTTTAAAGCCAACTGTTGAGTTTCTCTCTTTAATTACCTCTTCGTCTCATTACAGTTTTTAATGAAGCTCCTTTGACTCTTAAGAGAACAGCATATAGAATGACTGCTAGATTCAATACAGTGAGCCAGGTGAAAAGACTTGAAGGAATAATAAAGAATCACAGAGGAGGTTCCTTCTTGAGCCATTGAGGTATTGAATTGCTTTCTGCTGCCAGTCTTGACTTTGAGCCAGGAACTCTTATATTGACAGTCATTAGGGTAATTCCCAACAATATTTACCATATTATTTTATTTACCAGCGTATATATAGGCCATGAGACTAATAATGCTTGATATTGAAGTAGGATATGTAAGTGATTCATGGGAAATGCACTCAAACTTCTGACATTGATATACATATTGATTATGTTATAATATGACATACAGAAACATATGTGATACCACATCAGAGCTATTTGAATACTTCAGTTCTATCTGTTTGTAAAATCTAATGTTGACCCCCGAGTATCATGGGGCAAAACTTTTTAAAGATTGTGTTAACCCATGAGCTTTGTTAACATGTGGAGTAGTATTTGGTCAGCACTGAAACGGCAACTAATTGACAGGTCATTTGGGTTGTTGCACTTCAATGTTTGCAAATAGGGAGGTGTTTCCAGCCGGTGTTGTAAAGTCTCCCCATGGAATTATTATCGATCTTAAAGTACTGTATTGATTTTGTTTTCAAAAAAGCTAATCTTAAGCTTCACAAGTGGAACATAGCTGACTTTTAAATATCATCTGACCACGGTTGAATCCATGTATTAGATTACCACCAAAATACTACAAGAGAGTGGATATCATAACGTCCTTTAAAATCCGGTTGCTACCACACCTTTATTAATTCATCTTTCCTAATAAAACAATATGAGGCAGACCTATAATAGCGATGTCCTGAGTAAGTGGTGAAGCTTAAAATGTGCCAAATCTGCATCTTTATTGTATTGTAATAGTCATAGAGATTGGTCATTGCAGTCACAGCTGTTGGTTCAGAAGTATAAGAGATAATTCACTGGAACTGTGATAAATTAAATGACCTTTCATGCTCCTCCAACTAGATTTCTCTATTAGGATAGGCCGTTCTATTGAGCATGGCCGTCTGTTTAGTGGGATCCCTTAAAGGAACAGTTCACCCAAAAATAAAGATGTTGTCGTAATTTATTCACCTTCATGTTGTTCAAAACCTGTTTGACTTTCTTTTGTGGAACACAAAAGAAGATATTTTGACAAAAGTCTCAGTGGTTTTGTGTCCATACAATGAAAGTCAATGGGGCCAATGTTGTTTGTTTACCAACGTTTTTTTTACATCTCTTTGTGTTCCACCGGAGTTTTCAGTGTTTAAAGCACATTTGAATCACATCAGTAATCTGTCAGTTTGTATTTTGTAAACTAACCGAAGAGCGTGTTAAAAATGTCTGCTGTACCTCTTCTCCCTAAGGTCCTGTTTCTACAGCAACCCTCCTTTTCTCTACCTGACAAAACTGGCAGTGGTGGTTGTTAGATACCTCCAGGAGTTTTAACAGAAAAATCACTGACAAGGTCAAATCCTCCAGGCAAAGAGCTGCAAAAAACACCTTGTAGCCCCTCAAAGGTGTTAAAGAACGTCTTCAGCGTGAAGCAGCTGAATATTAACAGCAAATTGACTGTAGAATCACGTCTGGCATAATCTTTTGAAACGGATTTGGTAAAGGGTTTTATGGGTGCGACTCCACTATTTATTTTGAGATATTTTTCTAAGTACCACATTGGCTAAACAAAGTAAACATACATGGTTCTCAAAGCGAAAGTATTCATGATTTTATATGAAGATGTGGCCATGTTTAATATCCATGTGCGAGATTGCCTTATCTTCATTTCTCTGAAACATCCAAAGATTGAAAAGAGACCAAATGGAGACTTATTTAGACGTTTATGTTCAAATAAAATCTCAAACACTGGTCAGATTTCTTAAACATCGACATTTGAAATTCAAAGGTTTTCATCATGAATGATGAACAATTTTCAGCAATTTCTCTCAAGAATTTATAGCTATATTTGTGATGTCAACAACTGTCTGATTTGTGTCTATTTAATTGCTCTTAAGAAATAAAAACAAAAACACTAAAGTTCTTTAAACTTCATTGAAGTGTAAATAAATATACATTATGATAATTGTATATGCTCATGAGCCATAAAAGAGCAACTATAGCATCCATGCGGCAGTGCTTGTCAGTCACTATTTTGACATCTGTCTGCATCATTATCACATGATAATCATTTTTCATCCAAATATCACCTGAAAATATACTGTAGATTGAACAAAGGTGACGGCATCTCTCAGTTGAAATCTTTGCACGTCACAGAAAATCCCATTTGTTTGTGAAAAAGATGTCATGCACTTGAACTAGTCACTTATCATCAATAAGACATCCGTTCAATAAAATACAGTAATTGGGTTGACTCAAGACCTTTTTTACTAGAAAGTGAGGCTTTAGTGACCTCCCTTTTGCCATGGATCACAGTAACACGAACACTACTCATCATGCAGGGCAGACATTAACCGCCAGTTCTAGCTGTGAGAAATTAATCAAAATTGAATCTCTCATCGCAGTGTGTTGGAATCCAAACCCCTGTGCATTGCCTGACATTTTCAATATGGTTTATGAAAACATAAATAATCTGTAACTGGCATGGCCTTTTACAAAAAACTGTAATTTTGGTGAAAGAGTTTTTTACTGTAGTTATAATAAGGCTTAACGTGTTTTACTTATTTTTCTTGTCTTGCGTTTTTATTTCTTCAGACGTATTTGTTTAAATGATCTCAGGAGTTATCTTGGAATTACAAGCTAATTCTAAATATAGATGATGTCATCTTTTCTTCAAAATGATGAAACTTTTAAAAGAGGTTTGTTTATCAAGCCTATCATCCACACGGTCACAGCAGCCATTTTTAGATCTCTATTCATCAGCATTCACAGGGATTCGGGGAAAAAAAGAATGGTGTACTTTAAATTCCCTTTTAGGTTAAGGTATAACACAGCTGTGAGCTCTTATGTCCCTGTGCTGAACAAAAGAATATATTTATCTCATAATAAAATAGAGAATGTATTTGCGGTTGAAATAAACATATTATTTTGAAGTGGGACATAAATGTCTCTAAAATCTATTTGACCACCTTAAAAAAATCTGCTATTTTAAATTTATATTGGCTGTATATTGTGGATACAAAAGATGTGAAAAACACCTAATCTTTTTTTAGGAAAATATAAAATGTTTGTTGTTAAACCAGCTAAAAGGGTCTCGGCACACCAAAATTATAACAATTAGGACACTAAGTTCCCTATTTTATGAAAGCTTAGGGGTTTAAAGCTTTCTGTTTTGAATTCTGTTATTATTTAAAACCTTAAAAGGAGTGAAAAACAAAGGGATGATGGAGAGAATGAACACAACCTCATGATGAAAGGGTGATGATGAAAGGATGGATGTGGCAGTACTGACAAAGAGAGCTTTATCTTGACAGAGAGATGTTGATTCTGTTTCAGTGGGACTTTATGCTCATACTGTGGACCTCAATGACATGCTGCAGAGAGTGCACCTGTTCTGCTCTTTTTGTCTTTTCTCTATCAAACAGTCCATCTGTAGAAGAAATAACAAAGAATAATATATAACGTGAAACGCTGTGAAATCACACCATAAAATCTGATTTCAAAACAAAACAACAGTGTTATTTTTCATACTCTAGAAATCAAACAGACAATTAATTTGTAACGTTATGTATCGGATTCAAATTTGCAACGCAAATAATGTTTCAAGCAAAATAGGTTTACTAAAGCGTACTTTATACATTACACTGTTGGTGTAATCATTTGAAATCTATTTATCTTCAAAGAAAAGCACTGAGAACAGAAAATGATAAAGGATAATATAACGATGAATATAAAAAAAAAGAAAACTTAGAGATCACAAATTTAACTGTGTGTTTAATGTAATGAAGCGACTAGGATTCGAGGATTAGTCTTAAGTCTGATACATCTCAAGCACAAGCGCAAAGGCTATTTGTTGTGAACGTGGAGGGTAGACGTGATGGAAGAACCCAAGTGCAGGCAGACACGGGGATGAAGGGGTTAAACAATAGACTTTAATAAAACAGATACAAAACAAACACCCACGATGGGGGAAAACTCTAACTCAACTAAATACAAGAACTGAAAACAAATACTTCCCACAAGGGGGACAAAAATAAACAACTAGTGATAAAGACAAGGAACTTGGAAACCATACATACACTCGACCGGGACCGGGACCGGGACCAGGACCGGGACCAGGACCGGGACCAGGACCAGGACCGGGACCAGGACCGGGACCAGGACCAGGACCGGGACCGGGACCGGGACCGGGACCAGGAAACTTGGAACATGGCAGGAAACAAGTACAAAGAATGAGCACAAGACAATAGACAAGAGGGCAATATATAGGGAGACTAACAAAGGAGATAACACTGGGCAGGTGTGGGTAATGAGACACACGAGGAAAGCTATACTAGGTGTCATGATTCTGCCTGCTCTTGTCTTGATTTTCTGGTCTAGGGGCAGAATCATGACAGACCCACGTGTTTTATGTGGAGAGGAACATATTATGGTCAATCAGGACATAATATGCGTTCTCTCCTGTCTCGTCATTTGGCCCTGCCCCTCTCGTTTCTAGTATAGCTCTCCTCCTGTGTCGCATTACCCACACCTGCCCATCGTTATCCCCTTTGTTAGTCTCCCTATATAATACCCTCTTGTCTATTGTCTTGTGCTCGTTGGTTGTACAATATCCCTTGCTTGTACTCCTTACTGTGTCCTTGAATCCTTGTCAAGTAACGTATAGTCTAGTCTTAGTGTTTAATATTGAGTTCTTGTTGAGTGTTTAGTAATCCGTTTATCATATTTGTTATTGTGTACTGTTTTGTTACTCCCTCGTGGGTTTTTGTTTTGTTCCTGTTTTATTATTTATTAAAGTCTTGTTAACCCCTTCATCTCCTGTTGCCTGCGCTTGGGTTCGTTCTCTGTGATTCCTGACAGAACCAACGAGCCACTACAGAACCCAGCGGCAGCATGGACACTGACCGGTCCAGCTTGGCCCGTCGCCTCTGCAGTCTTCGCCAGGGGAATGAGACTGTGGATGAGTATGTGGGGAGGTTCCTGGACATCGCGGAACAAGGTGCGTTCGGAGAGAGGGAGCTGGCGGTGCTTTTCAACGCCGGTCTCAGAGAGCCACTCTCTCGCTCCGAGATGAGGGCGATGAGGCCATTGGATTTCGACGCCGTGTGGGTAACTGCCGCAGAGCGTTCGGAGTCCGCGACCTCATCGAACCCATTTTGCTCATCTCCGCTGGTAGCGATACCCGAGAGTGGTCCTCTGCAGATGGGTGTTGTGGGCATTGTCACGCACCACTCTCCAGCCTCTGCAGCCTCTCCACAACCGCCCAGTCTCACTGGCAAGCGGGGGAGACGGCAATCCTGGGGGTCCTCGTCCGAGGCCTCCAATCCCGAGCCGCCCATCCCATTCACTTCGTTCCTGCAGCAGACCACCAGGCGGGTGGCTCGGCAGAAGAAGAAGAGGCAACGGAGGGCGGCTCGGAGTCCGGTGGTCCCGTCAAGTCCGGTGGTCCCGTCAAGTCCGGTGGTCCCAAGTCCGGTGGTCCCAAGTCCGGTGGTCCCAAGTCCGGTGGTCCCAAGTCCGGTGGTCCCAAGTCCGGTGGTCCCAAGTCCGGTGGTCCCAAGTCCGGTGGTCCCAAGTCCGGTGGTCCCAAGTCCGGTGGTCCCAAGTCCGGTGGTCCCACCTGCACCCAGTCCAGAGTCAAGTCCTGCCCTGCCGGCCTTCCAGCCGGCGTCAAGTCCTGCCCTGCCGGCCTTCCAGCCGGCGTCAAGTCCTGCCCTTCAGCCGGCCCCTCCCAGAACCTCTGGGCCTTCGCGCTCTCGAGCGCCGCCCCCCAGGGTGTACCCTGGTACTCCGCGCTTCCGAGCGCCAGGGACAAGGACTGTTCCCCCTTGTGCCAATCCCTTTGGATTTACCCCCCTGGACTCTTGTGTTCCCCCCATGAACTCTTGTGTTCCCCCACCCCCCCTCCCCTGTTTGTTATTTTTATTATGTCACCCCAACCCATTGATTATTCTTGCCTGTCTGCCCTTGTTGTTTTTTACCATGTTTTGTTGGATGTTGTCCGTTTCCCAGTCAGTCTTGTCTTGTTAGTCTGCTCCTTTGGTGAACGCCAGGGGGCGTTCATTAAAGGGGGGGGTCCTGTCATGATTCTGCCTGCTCTTGTCTTGATTTTCTGGTCTAGGGGCAGAATCATGACAGACCCACGTGTTTTATGTGGAGAGGAACATATTATGGTCAATCAGGACATAATATGCGTTCTCTCCTGTCTCGTCATTTGGCCCTGCCCCTCTCGTTTCTAGTATAGCTCTCCTCCTGTGTCGCATTACCCACACCTGCCCATCGTTATCCCCTTTGTTAGTCTCCCTATATAATACCCTCTTGTCTATTGTCTTGTGCTCGTTGGTTGTACAATATCCCTTGCTTGTACTCCTTACTGTGTCCTTGAATCCTTGTCAAGTAACGTATAGTCTAGTCTTAGTGTTTAATATTGAGTTCTTGTTGAGTGTTTAGTAATCCGTTTATCATATTTGTTATTGTGTACTGTTTTGTTACTCCCTCGTGGGTTTTTGTTTTGTTCCTGTTTTATTATTTATTAAAGTCTTGTTAACCCCTTCATCTCCTGTTGCCTGCGCTTGGGTTCGTTCTCTGTGATTCCTGACACTAGGAGTGAGAGGGGCGGGGCCAAATGACGAGACTGGAGAGAACACATATTATGTCCTGATTGACAATAATATGTTTCTCTCCACATAAAACACGTGGGTCTGTCATGATTCTGCCCCTAGACCAGAAAATCAAGACAAGAGATGGCAGAATCATGACACTATTGATCTGATCACGTCAAAGACAGACTTATAGAATCTAGTCATATACTGTACTGTATAATCAAAATATTTGTTAGATGATTTTAACCACAGGTCAAAGGTTTGTTTCCAGGGAACACGCATACTGACAAAAATTGTATTATGTATGTATTGAATGCAATGTAAGTCCCTTTGAGCATCTGCCAATGTATACATTTAATGTACACGAATGTTCGGCACATAATGGGCGTAATGTTATCTACAGTTGTGCTCTATATCACGACCAGATGTTTCTACAACCTCCAGACTGTATCAGGTGTCCCCACACAATAAATCTGTTACAGCACAAAGAAAAGCCATCCATCCTCACCTCGCACATTTCCAGTTGTCTCTTCTCCACAAGCAGCTATCTCTGCTCCCACCCTGGATGCAGTATTTATGTGTGAAAGGACAGAATCAAAGGCAGACCCACTCCATCACACTTCTGTTGACCTATTTTTTGAGGAGATGGTGAAGCTTTAAACTTATCTCCTGACTTATTTTGTCTTTGCCTGCAAAGTGCGTGTTATAGGGACCCTTTACCCAAAAGGGAAAATTCTGTCATTTGCTCACCTTCGATTCGTTCCAAATATGTATAATTGTCTTTGTTCTTTTGGAAGAAAGTTTATAACCAGACAGATTGTGTCCTCCATTGACTACCAGAGACACAGAGAGAGAAGAGAATGCAGATCTGCACATACCTGTGTCAAAGTGCATGCTTCAAAGGAGGAAACATTTGCAGTCTCAGCATTTAGACATTACTGTCAGCATCTTTATGACCTTACTTTGAATCGTTCTTCTTTGTTCTTCACTCACAAAACCCATCTAACCCAAGTCTTAGGAAGTCGAACAGACTAAATGTAAGCTGTTATTTGTTATAAATGTTTGTCACTTGTTAATGTTCTCATTTGTTTTGAATTTTATTGTGCTACTGTTTAACGCCTTAAAGGGATAGTTCACTCAAAAATGAAAATTCTGGGGGGGGGGGTTGGCAGCGGCTATTTAGTGAAAATAGCGACAGATGCTATTTACACTAAGTTTAAAAAGCAGTAAGATTTGTTTACACCAAGTGAAAATTCACTGGTTCCCTTAACACATAACACTGTGACATCTGCACTTCTGTGCTTTCCCTTTCCTCAAACATTTTTATTGTAATGACTGTTACAATCACCTCACGAAGAGTCACTCCAATGAAAAGTAGAATATTTGACAATGTTGATTCCTTGAAGCTGTCTGTTTTAAGTAACAGTGAAACTGTAAACATATTATGCACCGATATATAAAAAAAGAATCCGGTTACGGCATGTTTGTCTATTAATCGGCAATAGTTCTTCCTTCCCAGGTATATGATGTCTATATCTGTCTTTCTGTCTCTCAAATGTGCTGACTAATGGATTTCTCCATTCTTAGAAGATAATCTGGGTTCCACCTTACCAAAGAAAACAGGAAACAGGATGTGGTTGTAGAATGATATGTTATCGTCGTCATTGTTAAATGTCAATCATTCACAACTGTGCAAGCAAAAACCAGTGTTCCTCTGATTGAAAATAAGATTGCTGAATGCTATAAACTACAGTATATGCCACATTAAAATGCCTTTAAAAACAGCATTTATACATTTGAGTAATGTTAACACATTTTCAAAGCAGCTTTTTCTTATGGGCTCGTTGTTGAAGAGTAAACAGCATTTAACAGATACTTCCACAAAAAAATCTTTTTTTCTTTCTCTCTTTGAAACATCAATACGATGAAATGTGGTTTTGTGTCCATGTATAAGTCAATGGGGATCAATGTTGTTTGATTACCAACATTCTTCAAATATCTTTTGTGTTCTGCAGAAGAAAAAAAGTCAGACAGGTTGAGAATGTCGTAACAGAACGTAACAACTGTGTGTATAGATTCTTAGTGTATTTTAATGCATGTAATATAAGAGTAAATTTGTCAAGGCATCTGTTCATTGAACTATATATAAAACGGTACATAATTGGGAAAAAAACATTGTTAAATTGCTTGCTGTTTTAAGCCCAAAGAGAATGTATATTGACTAGAATTTTTTAATTGAATCCTTTATCTTGTAAAGCAGGTTTGTAGATATTCAAACAAATGGGCACTGAAAAAAAAACTTTTTTGGTCAATATTGCCACCAGCAGTTCCCTAAAGCAGAAGGGCACTATATCGGTTTTCATAAGAACATTTTTATAAATGTCAAGTATTAGTACAAGTATAAGAATTCAAACCATCACCAATATACTTTTCATCTCACTTACCCCTTTATCCACATATTTCTCCTTTGTCTTTGTTACGCTGTCTCTTCCATTCCATGACATACTAATTCCTCTATTGAATCAATTTGTTGTGAAAACATGAAGCCGTCACTCCCCATTTATCCGACGCAGAAGATCTAAGGTCTTCAGAGAAGGACTTCAGAGGGTCACTATGGTCTTACAGTGACAAGCTGGAATAATTGGCAAAGGCATAATCACAAAAATAATCAGCCTTAAAAGATAACGAAGAGAGACAGAAAGTTTGAAACATTCCTTTTGTCTGTGAGGCCCAGCAGAAGCAGCAAGATATTTTTATTTTTGCATTCTGGAGCGAGCATTCAACAGTAATGTGAGATAAGGTCAGTCAGCTTGAGGGCATTTGTATTGATATACAGTTGGTTATCTTGCCTAGAGGCAAGTGGATTTCGAATGCAATTTCCAAACAAAATTAATTAAAATATTAATAAAATTAATTTGCATGATTACAAGCTTGAAAATTCTGAAACACACATTAACATGTAACCTTTGTTCAGTCCAATGGAGTCAAACCTACTGTTAAAATTCTGTTATAATCTACTAACCCTACCTTACCAGAAAAACACACAAGGACCAAAATAGCTGCTATTTTCCATTCAATAACAAACTGGCTGTCAAGTTTGGTTTATTAACTCACATATCCAGATTTGATCTTGCACACATAAACCCTCTGTTTCATTATTTTTTCAATAACAGGCGCATAGCCCAAAACATTTTTTATACTCTTGCTCCACACAAACCTTATTGCATGCGTTATGGTTATATTGAGCATTTGGCTTTGTGTGCCGTCAGTAAAAAAACAGTTCACATTCCAAACACCAGATACAAGGCATCAAAGAACTTTGCTTCATGCATATTCTGCATGTTATATGAATGTAGATCACAGCCATGGGCTTCAGGATATTTAAAGCACAAAGGCAATAAGCCAAACACATTTATGAGTGATTTCTCTTTGTTTCTCCTGTAATGGAACAACAAGAGCGATGGTGCAATAGAGAAAACCCGCAACGATGAATGTGAAATGGAGTATGATAAAGTATTCAGGGCTGCTAATTCGGTTTCCATCTTCTTCAGTTACCATTATTTCCCCTATCGGCTTAAATGAAAAAGTGAGAAGATCTAATTGCACACAGTAAAGTGATACATCTTAGTCACTTACTGAAAGTGAGAGTTCAGTCACCTCAGAGTTACGCTTGTACCCTGTACTGATTTCAGATACCCCTTGGTCATGCAAATTATATTCTTTATTGCTGAGAAATTCATAAATCGCAGCCTCTTTTTAGCATTTGCTGGAAGTCACCTGCCGTCTCTATGCAATCTGTACAATTTCATCAAATTCTTATTGCGTTACTCTTTTAGGGCTTCCCCGCGTTCACAACGTCAGTGTGTTTGGGTTTGACAAATGCAAGTCTTGAATCGCACTTTGCATTACAGCTCAAGGAAAGCCGGATAAAAACACTAAAAACATCTTACATGATTAACATTATTTTATTAATTCAATTTTAATTATGATTCTAACTCTTGTTAATGACCAAAACATGTTGTCACTAATGGAAAATGTCCAATTGCAAGCCGTTTATAAAATAACACAGCATATGATAGCCGCAAGGACAAATAACAAAAGGCATTTGAGGTTACTGTTAACACAGAGGGTCACTAGCACTGCAGAATGGAAATACCAGCCAGCGTTGTGACCTCTTCCCATCTGCTAGCTGCAGCCACCTGAGAATTATGTCGCTTTCTGTACATCAATTATCCACGACAACACAAAAAGTGCTGCAATAGATAGTACAACAAACACGGTGAACTGCAACGCAAACAAAAGAGAGCAGCGCTGTCAGATAGCGTTGTGTTATCTATTTTGACAACTTTACAGCTGCATAAGGTTTTTGATGCATGAGGTACATCATTTTTGCTGCTTGGGGTGTTAAATAAAACATAAAATATTTCTAGTTATTGTCACACAATAAACACTTTCAGGTTAAGTTCTTAATAGTGATTGCAGCCTGAAATCTCAGCTTTGAAAAAATTGTGACATTTTATTTAAGGCAATGAACTGTAATGTATACAAATATCGCTAATGAAACAATGGCCGTATTCTTGAGTTTTCCCATTTTCCATCCACAATGAAAAATGGATTTTAGTTCGTAATAAGGGGTTGTGGTATTACTTATCTTCTTTCCCTGCTCCTTCCTAAAGGGTGTGAGAAAAATATGGAGCTGTGAGACTCTGATTACAGAAGGGATGATGTCATGCACAGTATGATGCTTTCATCTATGCTTTGTTAGTACCACAAATAGGCTTGTGAAGTGTGACCACAGTTGAGCATACGTTAGTGTGAGTTTAGTTGGTGTTGGTGTGATTCAAGAGCATGTTTTCATGCCTATGATGTTGACTGCTGAATACTGCCCCCTCCTGGTGACTATAACGAGAAGAAAACGCATCTACTCTCATTGAATTCATATTGCGTTTTATCATTATTTTTTATTTTAATATTAAACGTATAAAGCTATTGCTTTCCAGACCCAAAATATGAACAGAAGGCCCATATTGGTCTAAATACGACGTGTTCAATTAATTTGATTGTTTTCCCCTATATTATTAAGTTATCTTTTTAATACAAAATCAATACAAAATTATATAGATTGCATTGCCATTCAATTATTTGTTCCACTGTAGCCTCGGAACGAAAGTAATTAAATGTAACTATTATACTTGTTAGGTTACACCCTTTTTCCATTAAAATAAAAATAACAATATAAACAAAACGATAAAAAACTAAAAACGGAGTTCGACCATATCTTTGACTTGCGGCGGAAAGCACCCCCTGTCGGAGGGACACCTTCACGTCTCCGTGATCTCTTTTGAAAGGATCTTTTATAAAAATGTCCTGGCTTGTTGTGATATTTTGGAAACATTTGTACACGTTGAAATAATTAGGTTTAAGTCTATTACATTTAAAACTTAACTCTTGTACGGCAAGTGTTTTAGTAACTTCTCAGTAGCCACAAACTCTGTGATTGGTCCATCCCGACCAGCTGATAAATGTTAGCACGTGATCACGCCAACTATGAACTCGTTTAGCAACGGTTCGGACAATCATTATTAAAATATAATGACAAATACTGACCAAGCGATTGTGAAGCGTTCACATAAACATTATATGAATAACAAATTAAGAAATGGAGGCAAAACTATCGTCGTCCAATGACCAAAGAGTTGAATAACAACGCTTGACTGTCAGCAGAACGGAGATTGGAACAACACAGGTAACGTTAAACGACTGTCTGTGGTGAGTCTGGTGACGATAGACGTTTACATCAGCGGTGTTTATTTTGTCCATTACTGACCCTTAAACTGGACCCTAGTCGGCCTTTAATCACATCCCTTTGACCCTTGGTGAATCCAGAAACCAAAAATGTCTGTGCCCTATGGTCAAGCTTTAGTCAATCATTATTCATTCTGTACACAGCTCTAGTGTAATGCACGTCAGATAGCGCGCGCAGGATTGTTGTGTAAAAGTGTTGGACTTTTTAAAAAGTTTGGATCTCCAGGCGGTGTGCTGGTAAGTTAAAATATAATATAAAGTTTTGAGGTGTTATTTGAACGGAGAATGCTATTTTATATTTATTGATTTTCAGTTTTTACATATATTTGCATTAAATTATGTCTTTGCATTGACGGCCATCAAAGTTAAGCTTTGTCTAAGTTTTTAGACTTTGATTTGTGAGAGGCATCCGGAGTACTTCAATGATATTAACAACATTTTTATTTAGGTTATGTGTTAAATAAAATGACGTTTATGTCATAATATTAATACAACACTAATATGCATTTATTATTTATAACCCAACATATCTGTAATGCTGATCAATTAATATTAAGAATATTGTCTTGTAACTCAAACAACAATAAATTAGAAACCAACATTCAGCATCAATCAGCGACCATGAACATCTGTGTAATTGATTATTAATAAATGTCTTTTTACCCACAGGGACTGTGCGGCTGTTCTCCTTCGGTGTGGATCGTTTAATCTGTTTATGGCTCAGATTCTCGCCCTCTCTCGCTCTCTTCACTTGTGGCGTCCACCGTGGATGGGGATAGCTTCACACTCTCGCAGTATGTCGTCATTAGAGAAGCGAGCCCGAGCCGTGTTTTCAGCAGCGGTTGAAAGTGTGCAGCCAGACATAGTGGTCCGGAGGGGTCTGAAGCGAGATGGGAACAAATTACTAGTGGGTGGTCAGAGTTTCACACTTAGCAATAATCTCTACGTGGTGGGCTTTGGTAAAGCAGTCCTGGGGATGGCTGCAGAGACAGAAAGGATTGTTGGGGATCATCTAGTTAAAGGAGCGGTCAGTGTGCCTCAAGGTATCCAGAATACACTACAGAATCACGGGAAACAGTAAGTATTTTTTTATGTGCGATTGTTGAACAAAGATTTTTTGACCTTTTATGACACCATGCATGTTCATGCAGGTTGCACAAAGTTAAACATGGAAGACACTAAGAAACTGATGTCTTTTTCAGGAGGATGCTGCTTAAGAACAGCAGTAAAATTACAGTAATGGAAGGAGCAAAGCACAATTTACCAGATGCAAATGCCCAGAGGTCAGCTGAGTGTATTCAAGAACTGACCAGCAGCCTGACCGAGAAAGATCTGCTTCTTGTGCTCATCTCTGGTACTGTGACTCATCCATAAATCTATAAAATAATTTCAGATGATTCCTATCATCCTATTCTTTCCTAAATTCCACACCTTTTATAGTTGTGTAAATGCAATGCATCAAGTTCACACAATGCAGGGTCTTCCTTTGCTAAATAATCAGTTGCTATTTTTCACGTAGTATTGAAAACTACTTTGCACATTGAAAAAGAGTTGCTCCCCGAACTCTTTGTAAGTTGCTTTGGATAAAAGCATCTGCTAAATGTAAATGTGATGTATTTACAATATATGTTGAAAAAACGCACTAGAAATCTTTGACGTTTCAACTTTGTACTATACATGTATACAGGTGGCGGCTCTGCTCTTTTACCTGCCCCAGCTCCACCCATGTCCCTACAGGAGAAACAGGATGTGACACGGTGTCTTGCAGCGGCAGGGGCCACAATACAAGAGTTAAATACAGTCCGACGGGGCCTGTCCCTTTTAAAGGGTGGAGGCCTGGCCCAACGTGCCTACCCAGCTCAGGTAACACTATGATATAAAGTACATAAAATAATAAAGATCCAGTGAAATGTATTTAATGTAAAGCATGACCCTGTGATGCTAAATATTTACTTAAACTCTGAAATTATATCTTCTCTAAGGTGGTGGCTTTGATTTTATCAGATGTTATTGGAGATCCCCTGGATTTGATAGCCAGCGGTCCAACAGTTAGGAGTGAGACACGGCCAGAGGAGGTCTGGGCTATCCTTGATCGTTACAAACTATCTGATTCTCTACCTTCTTCTGTGAAAGACGTGCTTAGTAAAACTGTCCAAGTGCAAGAACAGCCACAAGAGTTCAAAGATCACGTTTTAAACATTGTGATTGGCTCAAACACTATTGCACTTGAGTGTGCTAGCCGCAGGGCCAGTGAGTTAGGGCTCCGGCCTGTGATTCTATCCCCAGCGGTGTGTGGTGACGTCCGCTCTGTTGCGCGACTCTACGGCCTGCTCTCGCGTTTTGCATGCTACCCAGGGAGAGAACCTCCTCCAGAGCTTGCTGCACAGATCCTCCAACTGGGACCAGAGGTTGGGGTTGAAAGCTGGGACTTGTGTCGTACATTGACCGTACTGGAAAAGGAGAGGAATGAAGGCTGGGGTGCTACCTGTCTGCTGGCTGGAGGAGAACCCACTGTGCAGCTGACTGGAAAGGGCAGGGGAGGAAGAAACCAGGAGCTGGCCCTGCAGGTGGGCCTTGAGTTTAGTGGTGCAGTGAGGAATGGAGCAGTGTTCCTCAGTGGAGGAACCGATGGGCAGGACGGACCCACTGATGCTGCAGGTGCAGTCACTGATGGTGAACTGATGGATGAGGCCAAGTCTCAAGGTCTGGACGTTGAAAGCACGCTTACAAATAATGATTCATTCACGTTTTTCTCACAGCTCTCTGAAGGGCGACGGTTACTCATGCCTGGACTGACAGGCACCAATGTGATGGATGTGCATGTTATGATGCTGCCTTCACCAGCTCTTTGATTCTATATGGATTTATGTGGTCATTTTGGAGGGATAAACTCTGATAGTCAATTGGAAATTTATTTTTATAATTATTGGAAAATGTATGAATCAAATGGAAATCCTATTTAAAAAAAACACACAAACAACTAAATACAAATAGTTTTTATTTGATTTACTGCAAAAACCAAGCAGTCGACACCTGAAAGCATACTTGATGTCTTAAATCTGTACAGTACGATTATCCTACGTCACAATCCAATCTGATTTCTACAAACAGACCAAACGACTGAACCTTTGGGACAATTGTTTTGTCGAGAAACTTTAAGTTGTCATATGATTTCTACACACTCAGAATTCAAATCGTGCTTCCAAAACATAATTAAAGAGCCAGAACTAGATGTCATGTTCCATTAATTCTTTTTTCAGGACACAGCTACAGTCTGCATGAGTTCGAGCACATGTACATGCTTTTTGGCCTCAAGTACCACAGTCCGTCACAGACACAGCACATCACAGCTATCAAGGTAGTTTGTGCTCTCAGTACAGTCACTGTACATCACTCATGGTGGCTTTTCATTCCATCACCAGCTGCACTCTCCCTAGAACAAAGAAAAAGTGATGGTAAAAAATAATAGTTGATACTGCTTTGTTTTTCACATTTTAATGTAAGGTCAAATAAAGTGTATTGCATTTTGTGATACAAAATGTAATACACACCATTGTATATTAATGTTGTTAACCACCTTGAATTATAACACACAACATTTGTAGTGAACTGATAACACAAAGTCATAACGCTGATAAACTGTTAAAAATATAAAAATATAAACAATTACAAGTCTTTACTTTTTAAAAACAATTTTACTATAAATTAAAGCAAAGGACAGTTATTATCCAATGTGCATACCCGTTGACTGCTGTAAAGAAAAGAACAACAAAATAAACCATTAAATGAATCATGATGGATTTAATGGAAAATATAACGACATTTGTAGGTCTCTATTGGTAAATTGTTGTCTTTTAGACCACCATCAAATCTAACACGAATCTAAAACATTTCTCAATTGTTTCAAGGGTACATAGCTGATGTTATTAATCTGTATTTTTAGTAGGGGTTGGTGTCACTTACCATCCTCCCATGTGAGGGGCTGTGTCAGGGGTCCCACCATTCTGTCCTCCAGTACCTAAGAAATATCTATATTTACTATTTAATAAACAACATCAAATTAGACCGATTCACACAAACAGCGTTTCATTACTCCGCACAATCCATATGCATCCGCTGAAGAGCCTATACTCACCCTGTCTGTAGTACATATCGTTGACAGTGTTTCCGTACACTTTCCACGCAAAGTGGATCGCTATGAGACTCAGGATAAGCCAGCTGAACAGTAGTTTAAACACTACCACTCTCATGTCGTTGGCCAGCCAGTCGTCCACGAACTCGGACAGAAAGGACACCAGACTGTCAACCATACGAGAGACGAATTCAAAATCCCACGTTTCCTCCATACTGCGGTTTGGTATATCACATGATCGGGCAAATTTCAAATTACACGCCTAAAATTGATTTGGGAAACATATATTTTAGCATTCATCTTTGAAATAAACAAAGCTTAGCCGCGGTCTTCTTCTCAGAGCGACGCGATAATCAATTGTAAGCGCGAACGTACTTTTCAGACATCATCGCCATCTGTCGGACTGGAGAGAGGGTTTAGCCAAATACATACATGCTGCATGACGGGGGTATTCAATTAAAGTTCCACGAGGTCTGGTCTTTATAATTTCTTCCAAACGGAGGACAGGACAATATATTTTTTGAAAATAAATAAATATTTAATCAATTTAGTCTAGTTGGATATACTGTATAAAATATATCATCTTTTATCAGGCCATTTATTTTATATTGTGATATATGTATATATAGGCTTTGTGGCTTCAGGGGCATGCCCTCTTAATGGAAGTCTGATAATTCATATTTGTCAATTGAAAAAAAACTAGTGACAACATGCAAACAGCAATGTAACAATTAAAATCATAAACAGAAAACAAAGTTACTTTCTAAATTAGCCTTTCCTTGCCATTTTCACCTTTAACTTTCATACCAGAACTAGTTCTATCTTTAAAAAATTTCCCAAATAAAACGTTGTTCATTACAAAATGTGAACCTGCTTGTGAAAACCCGGCAAATGTCCTTCATAAAATCATCCTACATTCTGTGAAAATATAACAATATCTTCAATGTTGACTGAATAATACCAATTTTTTTAATCTTTAGTAAAATTAATGCTTGAAATTAATCTTTGATACTTGTTGTCTAATAATAAATTTGATTATGAGACTTTAGCCTGGGTTTTCACAGGGTCACAAATGTTTAAATGCTGATCAATAATGCTAAATGTAGATAAAAACGGTGTGGTTAATAAAATAGCAGCACGCGTGGAGCGGAAAGGGTTAAAATGAAGTATATTAGAGGATAAAGCGACAAATGAAGACCCACTTCTCAACCACCAAAATAGTCATGTTTTAAATGGTTTATAATAAATATTATTATGTCTCTCGGTCCGGATATTAAGGATAACTGCAATATGATGATATATATAATAATATGTATAATACTAGAAGCCACACACAAAATAGTGTAAACTATTTGAATTCCTCTAAACTGGAAGTTGTAATATGACATCTTGATTTTAATATGTAGATTTTAACAACTTTGCAGCGTAAATAACACATATTTTGTACATATTCCTACCCAGAACTAAAATCTAAATTACGAGTATGCAAGCCTTAAGGATATCTGTAAATTAGTGTGCTCCACAATATTCGCATTTTGAAAATATTCCCTGATAGCACACAAACATCTGGTAAACTTCTATTTACGTGCATTTACATCTGCAAGACATAGTTTGTTCATCTGCAATACATCTATGAGACATCTACTGTAGGACTGCATTGGGATCCCGCGAGAATATTATGTTCTGTATATCTTATATACTTTTTCCTGTGTATTCTATTGCTCCCTTCAACCGCTGTACATTTTTCTAAAAATGTCAGTCAGATTTAAACCCCAATTTACAGAAACGTATTTTGATTTGCGTGTGTTTTATTCCACCCAGTTACATAAACAATTGCATTCATTAATGAATCATGCACGGTAAGTAAAAGTGAATATTAAGAAAGTAAAATAACAATAACGGATTGAAGTCTCTGTTAAATTAAAGTTTTGAGCCTTAAATTGAGTAAAATTCTGTCATAATTTACTCCTTGATTTTCAATCATGTATGACTTACTTGCATGAGCAGAACACAAGAGATATTTTGAAGAATGTTGGTAGCCGTAACAATGGCGGTACCCATTCACTTCAAAACCAATGCAAGTAAATGGGTGAACAATCACCTTAAGGTTATTAGGGAGTTTTCAAAAAAATTACAAAACATTGAGTCTACAATTTTGATGAGATCTTTCTGAACTTCAGGTTTTCATAAATGTTCTTGTCCAATCAAATGCTATGTAGTTCTGCCCCTACATAATGGGTTATATATATAACCAATGTCAGTGCACTCAGGATGTCACCTTTAGAATAGATAGCATTCTTTCATTTTAGCTGATAAAAAGACAGAAACTATATCAATGTACAAAAATAGGTCAACCAAGAGTCATTGTTCCAACTCATGTGTCCCCCCCACCACCACCTTTTCATTTCTATTTTTACCTTCAAAGCAGAGTAAGATGTCTAATAAAGACATCATTTTGTTTTTGAGGTTTGGGGGAAACACCCAATTAAGCAAATACAATAGATAGTCCAACCATCTTTATTTTTTTATTTCATATCACTCTACACATTTTTTGTGTGTTTGACATCCGGAACAGGTTTAAAGATCAAATCTACACTATGTCATGACGGGAGCTCTGCAGTGTTTTCTGCAAAAAGAACAAAGAGAAGTTGCAGTTGTTTTTTTCCTTCGCATGGCCTATTTCTTACATTTACGCATTTGGCAGACGCTTTTATCCAAAGCGACTTACTTTGCATTATCCTATACATTGTATCTGCAATCCCCTGTGATCAAACCCACAACCTTGCGTTGGAAAAACACGTCAGCCACATATTGTATAACATACTTTTTTTCCCCATGTGCAGATCACTCATTGAACACAAACCTCAATGCCTTTTTTGAGTGTGTCAGATCTTACCTGTTACACAAGAGTAGAATTTCCTATGCAAAACATCTAGTCATTAGAATACATAGAGATTGTCATAAGCAGAAGAAAGTATGAGAAACCCATCTATCAGTTAATGTTTCATAGATGAACCGATGAATTGTTAGTCTATAAGCCGCATAAGGTTAAACAATCATATTGTTGATACTCAAGGCAGAAACACAAGGAAGGTAGCTGTTTAAGAACCGTCGAGTAGGTGTTTACAGTTAATGATTGCCATTTGGGGGGGGGGAATGTAGCGTGGTCATATTTAAATATTTATGTTTCACACTGTTCATATTTTTACCCTCGGCTATAATTTACACTTTATAGCACTGGCATGGACTTTTATCATTAATTTATAACCAATAATATAAGACATTGCGTAACCCTGGTTTAGTGAGTAAAGCTGAATGTTTTTGACATAAAACTTTTTCGTAAATCGTGTCATAGAATAAAGGCAATCTGAAATCAGACAGTGAGGTGGATTTCTACTCCTGTGGTGTTGAACATTTTGTGAACTCAGCCAACCCTTTACAATCTAATTTACATTTTAAGTCGTATTTTCGGATGTTGAAAACCTTACCATAAATGTATGATCCAACTGTTTCCACAGTTATTGATGGAAACATGTTACCGTCAATATGGGGGAGGAACTGTGGCACTGTAAATGTCACATTGTCTTTGGGTAGAGGTTTCAGTCTCTTGTTTCCTCTCAGTTTATGGTAACACACCGTTTCAACACTATACTCAGGTATTACTGCTGTTATGTTTAGGAACATCGAAATCCTCTCAGCTCTTTTCTGTTTGCTGTTACTTTACCATAATGTGAATACAAAAGATTGTCCACCAGGTATGTATGATTTAACTGTAATAATATAAATTCTAAAGTACTGAATTTAAAATCTGCTGTCATCATTGAAAAATAGAGTGGTCTGACATGTCTTTAGTGTATAAAAGTGGATGTTACTTGTAGGTCAGAAAAACATTTACGGTCAAGATAAATGTGAGGACTGTCCAAAGCAACAATACAGTCCTAATAAGGGAGAGAAGATTACCTGTCTTCATTGTAGCAAATGTAAAAATGGTAAGTGTCACAGAACTTAAACTATACAACACCTTAAGGAATATGTACTGGAACACTTTACAGTAAGGTTCTATTTACTTAATTAATTAATTAATACATTTTTTAATAAAGGACATATCTGTTAACATTAATGTAAGCACAATGAACAAACATGAAGAAACAAACAATCTAATTGCTTTTACCAACGAAAACGAATAAGAAAGTATATTGCTTATTAAAGTTCATGGTTTATAATGCAATAACCGATTTAACTGAATGTCTGCCCACTGCTCTCTGTGTCCACGTGTTCCCGACTTGCATGGGTGTTCTCTATTTACCGGATGGGTTGACCGCAGAGGTTACACTCAAACTATGGGCTACCGAACCTTGCCAAATACGTTTTTGAATGTACAGATAAAAGTTAAGCCAGAGCAACAAAATTATTTCTTAAAAAACAATACAAAGATAAAGTATGCTGCATGCTTGCTCACTAAATTGGTTTAAGGGGTTCTGGACTGAGTAATGCAGACAACGACCACATATTTAATTCTACAATAAAAATGCAATGACAATGTGTTTTTCAGGGAGCGAGATAGACTCAGAATGCACTCCAACCAGCGACACTCGCTGCAGATGTAAGCAAGGCTTTACACCTGTAGATATGTTAAAACAAACATTTTGCATTTGTGAAGTAGGTAATGGACTGCAATATGCAGGTAAGTGATCCATATTTTACCCCTAAGAACCTAGACCAATTTATGGGAAAATGATGGGAGACAGAGCAAATGGGCCAGATAAAATGAATAGTTTGTTTTAAAATACATAAATACATTGTGTTTTGGTAACAAGTTTTATATCAATTAGTTTCAAGAAATATTGTCAAAACAAGCTTTTTTCTACTGTCATTTAAAATGACATTTTGCGCTATCACTTTGCAATGATGACACGTAGGAGTGTGATTTTCTATTTAAACTGTCAGGATGAACTGAATTTACATTACACATTACACCATGTAACGTAACAGTTATTTATTATATAACAGCATATAAAACAGTCACAATTGTTTTTGAAAACGTACATATTCCAAGTGTACCGATCGAGGTTAAAGATCAATTTTATGAGGAAAAGGCGCTGCCGTGAGCACCATCTGCAATAAATCTTCACATCCTGTGAACTTCTGGGTTCAACACACGTTTAAAATGACCGGCAAATTAAGTGATACATCAGTTGTGATTGTGTGATACAATTGGTTCTCGTTTATCACGTGACCGATTGTGTCATTACGTCGTCACTAAATGTGAAGTCTCATTAAGCCGTTGTCATATTTTGAGCATGCAACTATTTGTCGTATGGAGCTGAGAAATGGGCGGAGAGCCGGATATGAGAAAATGAGTGCAAGAATGGAGGAGGTTAACGCCCAGAGTAGAGAAAGGTCATGCCGTGACGAATCCATCTGGTTACGTGTCTTCACGTGATATAAATTTGCAGGTCACCAAACTTGACCTTTGGAACGCAGCCGCATGCGCAACTTTGCACCACGAGCTTGCATGTCGCATTCGCATGCATGTGAGTGGAAGTAAATGCAGCAAAAAGACAGATGTGACCTTGCCTTTAGGCTTGTTCAACTTCATGCGGCGCCATCAAAACCGACAGACGGATTACATCACATTCCCGCGAGAGAGAGTCGAGAGATGACTGCTACATAACTGCTTTTGACTCATTCTCGCGGTAATGTGATGTTATCGGCCTGTCGGTTCTTGCGATACTATTACAAATACAGTGAATTATATGTAAATGTCACTTTCTGAATTAAATGTCTGAGATAAGACATTAAAAGGAGCTTTTTGGGACCTTTCTTAGGGGTTCATTAATTAATCGAGTGATTGGCTCATTGATTGTTTGATCAAATTTTATTTCTAACAAATTAAATATATGTAGAACAAAATGCAAATGCAGTAACTATGTTGCAGCATAGCAAGAGAAAACAAAACTAACTAGCTAAGAACATCAACAGAATGTGCCTTTATACTTTGAATATACTTTGCCTTTATTCCTCTTTTATACTTTGAGTAAAATCAAAGAAGTATAATGAATCTTATGAAACTCATCCTGTCATTGATTTTTCTTCTAGGAAAAATATGCACTAAATGTATGCATGGATTTTTCTCAAACAAGGAAAACTCAGTCTGTCAAAAATGGAAAGAGTAAGTTGTGTGAAAGGCAAGAATGTTTATGATTATAGGTTTACATATGACAGGTATTGAGGTTTTGCTTGATTTTATGCTCTTGTGATTTAAAAGGATTGGAGTTAAAAAATGCTGAATGAAAATGCATGTAGTATATGCACGTAAAGTGATTTGATTGTCATTTCTTACGGAATGTCCAAAGGTTTCAACTAAAATTGAAAATATCTCTCATTATTTACTCACCGTCATGCCATCTCAGATATACTGTGCAGTATATCTTTCCTCGGTGGAACAATAAGAAAAACATCCATCATTTTATGTACATATACAGTAGTTCTCAAAAATGTTGATGCTCCAAAAAGCACACAGCCTACATCTGTAAAAAAAGTGACAGATACGTTTATGAAAACATTCCATATACACTATCTGGGATGGAATAAGGGGACGGGTAAATAATGAGAGAATCACCATCATGAAATAACTTTTTTTATCAGTCTTATAACTGTTTTTGCTTTAGAAAATATTTTCACCATCTGTGATTGAAATGTGAATAAAATTTCATGCATTTTCATTCGTAGATGTAAGAAGGGTATTAGGATTCCAGGAAACAACACCTCTGATGCTGTCTGTAAAAATACTTCGGAAGAGACAGATGTCATATCCACCTCGAAGCCAAAGACCATAACCACTCCTTATATTAAGAACGACGTTCACAAAGTCGTATTCACCTCAACTCCAAAGACTACAACCACCTACTATATTGCAACAGACGTTCACACAGTCACATCCACCTCGACTCCAATGACCACAACCACCTCTTATATTACTCCATCCTTCTCTACAGCATCCTCCTTCGAAAAAAGAGGCCGTTTCTACATCTTGTGTACATTCCCCTTACCGCCATTTTTATTAAACACTTGCATTTGTTTCTTATTAAAAAAAACACTAATCTGTATTGCATTTGCATAATTCATTTTAGGGCTTGTCTTGGTATGCGGTGCTATTCTTCTGCTGATGGGGCTCTTGTATCATAAGTTTATAACCGTCCACTGCATTCTAAACAACACAAAGCTGGTTTCTCGAAAAGGTGGAGTATATGGTATAACGTACGAAATGAAGATATTTGTGATTGCTGGCATGTCCCTGCTTTACATCCCTCTTACCTTTTCTCTCTAGAAAGCGCATGCAAAAAGCCTGTTGAAGAATCTGGGGAAAAATGCCTTTCTCTGCTTGTCTGATACAGTCTATTAAAGCCTCATCTCGTTTCTTTTTGTGAGAACAACTTGTAGTTGTGAGCAATGTTTTTTGTAGGAAACCTTTTAATTTTCAGATTTACTTTCCGATGACTGTTGTTTGTATTTTTTCAGCTTTTCTGTAGGTTGTGTGTGTTTTTCACTTAGATTTTTACTATGTAGAATTTATAACAGTTGTAGCTTTAGCTTATAATAAGACTGTTTTAAGATCATTTGATTTCAGATGGCTCAAGAGACCAATTCAAGGCGTTAATTATTTTTTGTTCTTTACCTGAGAATTCACTGCTGAATAGTGAATTTCAATTGCATCATTTACCTTGAACTGCCACTTCAATCGACACCTCATTGTAGGTAGATGGATGGCTGGAATGACGCCACGGTTACCATGGCATCACATTTGTCAACCGCAGACATATCCTGTTGATTCATGCATTCCTGAGAGAAAAATGATGAATTATCTGAATTTCCCATATTTAGGTGGGCTAAGGACAACCTTCTGAGAATCTTTACTGTTGTTTTTTATGTAGCCTCATAATGAAGGTTTGGTGTTGTTTCTATGAAATGAAAATAAATGTGAACTGTAATTGTGACATTTTGGATTGGGGAGTGATTTTAATTTCATATAATTTTTTTATAATATTTAATTTTAATCATCTTTTAAACGTTAGTTGGGTCAGCTTTAGCATATATTTAATGTGCTAAGGTATTTTCATTGTGTTGTTTCATATATTTAAATAGTACATGTCAGCTTCAGAGCTGGTGTTGTCCCCTCCTACATTTATGTTTCTTTCAACATTTAACATTGTGTCCTGAACCATAGTTCCGTGGAGGTGATAGATTACGGTTGAACTTGTTCAAAATTTCCATCCACCCATAAGTGCTCGCGTTCCAGCCTTCAAAGCTTCATATACTTTTCGTGTATGAAACCACAACAGCACAAAATGGAACAACTCAATTATTAAAAACGTAGTGGCTTTTTGTTATTTTACATTTGAAGTTGGTTTGAACCCTGATGCTTTACCAGTCATTGTCAATTCTAGTAATGTTGAAAATCAACACATTTGGTGCAATAAAAATGTGCTTTAGACTATATATATATATTTGTATTTTTTCATATAGTGTGCACAGTATTACTTTTCTTTTGACAGAGAAACTCCTTTCTATGCAATGTAGATGAGTTTGTTTCAGTCACAGCTTATGAAAAATGACGTCTCATTTTGCGTCAGAGTGTGGTGACCTCTACACAAACTTTTGAATTAAAGGATCTGAAATATATAGTAGGCTGATAACCACAAAGGTGTTCAAGGCCTCCCACCCAAACCACGAAGGGGTGAAACACTTTTCATTGTAATGATATTAAAGGCTACATAGAAAGGCATTTGATGTTTGATCCTAGAACAATGTTGATGAAACCTTTTTGATACACTATCTTGTTTTCTTTGCCTTTTGTTTATAAGACACCATCTACCGTGCCTCACAGCTGCAAAACCATACTAGATAAAGCTGATACTTCTTCTTGATGTCACCCAGGCCTCAGCACTTTTGTATTTAGTTTAATCTAAAAATCTAATGTTTTTCCACTTACACTGCTCTGCCATGTCTGCAAAAACACTGCATGCGATCGCATTGCACTCGTGGTTTGACAGCTCAGTAATCTTCTACTGCATTTTAGCGAATGAACCACATCCCTTGTGTTCGTCAGTGAACCTCATTGCTACGAAGCTGAAAGTTTCCCAAGCAGTCTTTTTGTTTAATTCCTGTAACTAAGAGTAGACCGTTAAATGTTTAAATCGTTAAATGTTGATGAATGTGTACTATCATGTAAAAACTGAATTTGCTAATTATTACATGAAGCTTTACATATTGTTAGAGGTTTAAGGCAACATCAATATTAATAAGGCATACTGTGCGCCATTAAGTACACATACAGTAGTGGCCAAAAGTGTGCCTTTGCTTTGAATTCAGATATGTTCAAACATGTTACGACATTTACATTTTTGACTTTGGCCGAGGCTTTTATCCGAAGCAACTTACATTACATTGTATTATACATTTGTTTCTGACTATGTGCAATCCCCTGCGCTCAAACCCACGACCTTGGCATTGCTAGGACCATGCTCTTACCACTGAGCAACAGGAAAGCTAAAGAAAAAATGTTATAGATGGGAACCATTAAATCCTACCAAAACATACTGTACCTCTGGTAATGGTTTGAATGGTAAATACTGGATGCGTCATAATGAAAACCATTAGACGTTTTGTTTTTGTTGTTTTTCAGCAGGGGAGAATGATGTAAAACAGCAAACATGTCAACACAAATATAACATATTCAGTATATACACCTTAGAACATTCTGTATTGCAGTAAGTTATAAGTGACAAATGGTGGCTCATCACTTTAACAACACACAAGTGGGAATCAACTGCAAGTTTTATGTGACGTTTACTTCATGCTGCACGTGACGTTTCGTTTAGACCACTTCAGTCAGTTGCACTTCTGCTGGGCGTACGTTTGCGCAAACGGGAGAGGGAGTCTCTCATCAAAACCACACAGACACGTGCGAGAGATATTTTCAAGACATCTAGTAGAGACCACACAGACCACCTCTTCTTTGTGACATCATCGCCTGTGTTATGTTGTGTGAGAATCTAGAGAAGAGTTGAAAGAAATCTCGTAATGTAAAGAACACTTAAGCCCTTACCATCTGTTTGTGATATTACAGTACAGTACAGTATAGCATAAGATAAAATAACTTAATAACTTTCTAATCCGTAACTTATTCATGCATGGTTGCTGACTAATTTACTATTTAAGAATGTTTTTTATTTGTAAGTATAGTCAATACCTAATTCTTTACAGCTATAACATTGCCTGATAAACACTCTTTCAGGTTTTACAATAATGATTGGCTGAACTGCATATCCTCCCTTATGAAAGGTGGTTTTAGACCAACCTGTCCAAGGTGTTCAGTTTGAATGAATGAGGTATCACGGGAAAGTTATTATAGAAATGTACTTTTAGGGAAAGAAAATGCTGTATTCTCAAACTAAAGTGTTCATGACTTAGTAAAACAGGAATGGCTTTGAATTCGGAATCCTTCAATGTAGTGACGTAAGAAATGAGAACTAAAGCGTATTGTGGTTGTGGGCGTAGTATGTGTCTTTAAATGAAAGGTCATAGCTGACATGCAAATTTTGATTTCGGTCTGTTAACTGTTAGTTTCTTCGTATGCATTTACTGTAAATTGTGTTTTACCAACAAAAGAATTCTTAGAAAGTTTATTTCTTTTCATTGTAAGCAAAGCCAATATATAAAAAATAATAATACGTAACATTGACACGTAATAGAATATATAGCAATAAACAGACCTTTGTAGAGAAAAATATAATTATGAAAACAAAAATTGTATGTAATAAGATGTAAAGTAAAACTTTGCTGGATTTTTGCAGCAGGATTGTCAGTGACTTGCAGTAGATTTAACTACTTAATACTACTTTTCTTTTACGCTGTTTTCAATTGGAGTTAAACTTTAAAGATTAAAACGCTTCAAAATGAGCAAGAAGAGACTGGTCTTATCACTGCCATTAACACAGCAACAACAAATGACATTCAAAGCAACATCCTAAGTATTTTTGTCTTGTTTTCCTGTAAAACTATTCAAACTTTATGAATACGATACGTTTACATAAAAGGAAAAAACGACTAGATATTCAGTCTCGTTTTATGAAAGAAAATATAAGAACTAGGAAAGTTTATGTTTAATACTGAATTCGAAATTAAATCTACAGTAAATTACTGGTGAATCTACTGCCAAATACAGCAAGGTGTACACTGTGGTTTTGAAATGGATCATGGACTAAATGATGAGAAAAAGGCAGCCAATAGGACCCCAGAATATGCTGTACGGGAACTACTTCCATACTGTTTAAAAAGCATCTCAGCGTGAGAATTGAAGAAACTGGCTAACAAAATTCAAAGCAAATGGTACCGTAGCTACTTTAAAGACAAATTTAAGTTTTCTTGAATTACTACCCAATTCTCATCAAAAGATTATTGTTTCGATGAGTTTTATATTATTCTAAAATACAGAAAAAATAGTAAGGAATGTATAAATGATCCTAATCTTTGCATGGTACAATATTTTCAGTTTTTTTATGTCGGCATGGGATTATAGATACTTTGAGATAACAAGCTTCAAAGTCTTTGCATTCCATTTCACTTTTAAATAAATCCATTTTGTTTCCTAAAAGGTCCAATAATGAACGTTTCAACGTAAAGAAATGACATCACGCGATGTAAATAAGTTGACAAAAGTATTAGAAAGGTGACAAACCTTTACAAGCATCTCAGGCCTATAGTTCAATCAGAGCAACTGGTTGAGTTTATATAGTACTTTGAGAGCTCTGAAGGTCTTGTGACAGCCTGTAAGATCTGATTAGAAGATGGTAATTGGGCATTTCTGCAGGTGTTGGTTCTCATATTAGGCATCAGTGATGTAGTATATTCTGTAAAATACAAGTCAGAGATGATGATGAAGATAGTAAATTGGAACGACCACTAACAACATAGTGGCACAGCCCCCACAACTCTGAAGCTGTGTGGCACTCATGTCTCTCAAATAAATAGCTTGCTAAAATATCCATGAAGACATGATATAATCAACCGGATCAATGACTAAATACACTTTAAATTGTGTAATTTTTACGATCTGAATCAACGACTGAATAGTCCAATTTAAGTACGTGTTTTACTTCCTTCTTTCCCATAAAAAACACACAGATACTGCACTGAGGTAAAGGCAATTCTGTTTGTGTGCGTTTGTCGTGTTTTTTTCTCCATGCTGGTCACATTGGCTTTGGTCTTCAGCCTCCCATGTGTTTACGCCTCTGCTTTGTGGGGTGAACTGAAACCAACGTCACTGGTTGGAAGCGATAAAGAGTAAGAACAGAAAGCAGATATTCAGAATGATAACTAGTCTACCAACCTGATGAAATGGACACCTTTAAGCTCTGGTTTACATTGCTCTGTGTTTATAATGTCTGGATTTTAACTCTGGCTAGTGACTGTGACTGGGCGATCCAATACAAAAGTGGTGGGAATTGTTGTAAAGCCTGCCCTTCAGGTAAGTCCACTTTGATTGTCAAAAGACTATGAACACTTATACTGTATGAACAGTTTCAATGTGATTTCATTGTCTTTTGAAATAAATATTGTGTTTTGCAAATGTAATTCTGGGTTGTCTATAAACTTTTCGAGATGTTAATGTTAATAAAAGCAAATACAGATGACATACAGTTATTGTTGACATACAGTGAAGTACAAGCATGGGGCTGTGAAATATATGTGGACATTTAGTGATAATTTAGTCTTGTTCTGTCTAAATCATTTTATTTTACATCAATTTTTGTATCTTACAGGGGAGTATCCCACAGAACATTGCTCAGAGAACAATGGTAAGAGTGTGTGTGGGAAATGTGCAGCAGCATCGGACCATTTAACATGCTTCTGTACTGACACCCCTTTATGCGGTAACGATAAATGCTCTAGGTGTGTGCCCAGACCAACATGCCTACCTGGCTTTCGACTGATCAGAGAGAGTAAGAACATCTTTTCAATTAATAATCCATGACTGTATCGCAGCACAAACATTAAATAGTGTGCATGAGCTCACTCACTCCTTGGGTTTTTCCTGCCCATCAGGGAACTTTTTTGTGGTTGTAATATAAAAAGACCCCTGTGAGATATAGGTCCACATTAAAGACGTGAAGATAATTACATAAACAAAATCGTTCACCTTTTTGTTTTTCTTTTTGGTGTTTTGGCAGGTAGATTTGATTACTCTTACAATTGTAAGGTATGTCCTGACGGGACGTACAAGGATGATGAGGATGGAACGTGTAAATCCTTTGCAAAGTAAAACATTGCTATATTTTTATTTGAAGTTTTGCCTTGAGATATTTTTGTCAAGCGATAACTGAGTTTCTGAAATCAGGTGCGATGGCTTTAAAATGATCTTCGCTGGAAACAGAACCCATAATGCAAGATGTGCTGGTTATGGTCTGTATCATCATGCCACATGCAAAGACATCATTAGAAGTACTTAAAATAACTTCAAACTGTATTATCTAAATTGGACATGTGTCTGTCCAGTGGTGCATTATAAAATAAAGTAAAATCAACATATTTACAGGCATGAACATTTTATACAAGTATGTAATTTTAAACGTATAAGTAACTAAATATTAAAGGCATAGTTCACCCAAAAATGAAAATGGTGTCATAATTTATTCACTTTCAGATTGTTCCAAACCTGTATACATTTCTTTGTTCTGGGAAAACACAAAGGAAGATATTTGGAAGAATGTCAGTACCCAAACAGATCTCATCTCCCATTGACTCCCATATAATTTATTTTCCCTACTATGGCAGTACATGGGGATGAAAGCTGTTTGGTTACTGACATTCTTACAAATATATTCCATTGTGTTCAGCAGAACAAAGAAATGTATACAGGTTTGGAACGACCTGAGGGTGAGTAAATGAATACAGAATTTGGGGGAAAACTATCCCTTAAGTAGTGTGGGGAAAATGGCTTTGTATAGATTTTAACACAAACAGTAGAACAAGTTAATAGAGTTATTCATAAAGTGATCAGGTTGCGAGTTGCCAGTAAACACAGATTATAAACATTGAAACGTTAAGTACTGTTTTGTGTATAAATTGTCAGATCAATGACATGTAAATAGAATTGAAAATAGATGTTAAATACCAGTACAGCTTCAAGGTATAGGCAGCAGAAGTGAAGTTGGATACAGTTATAACATATTACACTTATAATGCCCGTTTGTATTTTTCCCTCAGACGACACAAATGCAAAAGAAGAAAGTAAAACACATACTGACAAGAATTACTACATTATGATGGCCTGTTTAACAATGACTGTCTTTATCTGCCTGCTGCTTGTCATGTTCACTGCTTCTCAACGTTTCAAACGCAGAAAGCACAGAAAAAGTAAGTAACATTTTCATGTTAGTCCAGTTTTCTGAGAAATCACTTTAAGTGCTCAATGTTACATACTAATCTTTTACAGTTGACAGTTTGACAGGAAAACATTCTAGTATATTCTATATTTCTGTAGTTGGCTGTATAGTGAGCTTATCACATGATAATGCAATAATACTGTGATATATTTCAAAATATACCAAAATACTGAATGAATAATTATCATACTATTACTGTAGAATCTTAGTGACCAAAAACCTGGTTGGTAGTAATATTTTTATTAAAGGTTGATATACAAAATTCTTTCAAGTTAAATTCATCATTATGTTAACATTTTAACTGAGAACGGAAGTTGTAAGAAATGACCTTCTATGATAATGTAATTTATTATTTACAGTATTTCAACCATGCACACACAAAGTGGTTTTGCCCTCAGATGCATGTCATTGCAAACTATCAAAGGAGGAAAAGGGTGAGGATGAAAGTGACTCCAAGACAACTTCGGAAATCTCTTTAAAGTGTGAATCCTTCATACTCTGAAAGCGTTTTGTGATATAAAAAACAGACAATAAACATTCCCCTTCTTAAGTTTGGGATAAAACATCTATTACAATCAGCTTATGTTGATGCAGTATGATCTACTATGAACAAATAATGACGACTTGCTGATCATGTGGATGGTCTCTTTGACCGGGGACAGAGTACCCGTGATTAAGAACTTCCTCTCTGAGTCAGATGTTTACTGTTGACTTTAGTGTTGGTTTTCTTTATTAAAGTATTTAGTTTGTCAATCCACTTAAAGTTAAAAAAGGGTGAAAAGCAGACAGTAATAGGAAGATGCTTCTTAAACATCAGTTAACAGTTAAAATGTAAACAGTTTATCAGATGATTCTGTAATCACTGATGATGACACGCTTTCTCTACTTTTGTTGTAGACTTTCTGGAACAAAGGTCTGTAGACCGTACAGTTAATTGTACCTAACTTACCATTTAAATCATTGGTCAGTGTTATTCACCACTTATAAATCTAATGTAAATTTTGTTTAAATCTTCAAAACTTTGCATAACTTCATCTATTTTTTGCATTGTGTTTGTTGCGACTGTTTGTGTTTGTTTCGACTGTATTTCATCTTCCTGTATAATAAGTAAAATCACTAGAACCCGGACCCCAGTATGAAAACACCTGACTGGAGCCAGCGTTTGCCCTGTGTGGTCCTGCGCAAAAGTGGTGCAGCTTTAACCCGTGTAAACACAAAAGACTACGCAAACGTAGCAATCATATGACAGCGGTCAGTTCCTCCCAAACACTACGCTGCGTATCAGTGGCGACAAAAAACGTTGCAAACAAAACCATCATAGACGTATAAATCCAGCATCTGAAAATGTTGGCACTGATGAACCGTCTCCTGGACTGGTTTAAGTCTCTCTTCTGGAAGGAAGAGATGGAGTTAACCCTCGTCGGGCTGCAGTATTCCGGGAAAACGACGTTTGTTAACGTGATCGCGGTGAGTGTTTTCGGCTAGCTGAACTGTTAGCATGGGGCTAGTCCAGCCGACTGACTGTCAGTTTTGTACACCAAACGAAGATAGCAGTTGATTTATTGGTAGAAAAGAAAACGAAGAACTTGAATGAATAGTATGCGCAAGTATGCACGTTAACAAGAACAGTCAGGGGATTTCAGACTAAGCTAACATGCTAACTTTCGCTCCCAGAGGACTCTGAATATTTTGTTAGTTCGATTGTGTTTGTTGACATTGATTACTAATTTACTGAATTCAGCGCAGAGTAAACATCTCTTTTCGTTTAAGTTACTTGTTATGACACCATCAGCTCTGTTTACTCTTGAACTCATTGATCTAAATACAGCGCAGTTCAATTGGTACAGGCAGGTTACACTAAACACGTATGTTTTGATAGTTATCGATTTATTAGTTGTGTTATGAATAATCCAGTTTTACGGGAACAAAAATAAGGGGTTTACTCTATATAGAAAGAATTCTACCACATCCTTGTACATTGATGAATTGTATTTGCCGAAAGGAAACTTGATGCCAGGACTGCGTAGCACATGATTCAACACGTCAGGCTTGTTTATCTGCCGATTACATGCATCAGCACCGCCTTCAACATCAGTCTAGTGACTCACTTTGTCCTTTGGGATAGTTTACAAAAAGTAAAATCTGTTATAATTACATTAACATATACATATACAGTGCTTTTTAGCATATGGGAAACTGAATGGGAAATAAACTCAGAAAAGCCACTAATATGACAGATTTTTTTTAAGGAACTAACTAACTATTGCTTTAAATCTTGCACATATACTGGCAAGACAAATATGGGACATTACACTTGTTTGCAAGTAATAGATTCAAAATAACACTATTTTCTTACAGGTTTGTATATATACAGTTGCCTTGTTGATATGCCATGTGGCTTGTACGTCACACCAGGCTGGTCCATCTCTCTGACAAATAAATAGCCTATAATTTTGTTCTTTGGATTAAGAGCGAAAGATTTGTTTCACAACAACGTGCAGCTGAACTATTGACAGAGCAGTACGTTCTTTAATGGTGAGAAAATCAGTTTGTCTTTAATGTGGGCACAGAAATGTCACATGTCTTATCTCGGCAGTGTAGCAACTATGCAATGCATTCAAAACTTTTTTCGGTCATAGATCGGAGTTTTAATGTGAATAAGTGTGAGTAAGTCATATAAATGAATAGTATTTTCCATGGGTAAAGACTTTGTTTGTTGTATTTTACCTTTTATTGTTGTTGTTAACGTTAAGTTACAGTCACCTTGGTAGAGATTTTTATCCCATAGCTATACTGTATCTCAGTGATATTGCAAACAACAGTTAACATATATAACAGTGATTTATAAACTATTATCTGTTTGACGGTCACTTTATTGGTTAATGCACAATGTGCGTGTCTGTGTGTTTAGATGGTTGGGAGTTTCTGGTATTAGTCACAAGACTTGCACTTTTAAATGTGTTTCTTCTTGGTCAAGTGACGTTGCTTATCATGTGATTGATGCATTAGCAGAAGATAAGTCAGTGTGCTGGTGGTCACAGTAGTTCAGTTAGAAACCCCAGATGGAAATGTATCTTTTATTAAATTAGACTAAGACCGCTTACTAGATTCCATTTGTGCTAAAAAGGCTTAGTTTGGCTAAGTTGGTTAAGTGTTTTAAGCATTTCCCCACCATGTTGCCCATATGTGTAGTTCATTTTCTGTGTTGACTCAAACTGTCAGATGAGATCAAATGTGGATTTTTTTTCTTTCTCCGAAAAGTTATTCCGAAATGTATGGTATTTGAGGCAGAGCTTTTTGACGTCTGCATACTTGTGGTTGTGCGGAAGGGAAGTTGGAATCCCTGTAACCCTTCACATGCATTACTGCATGTGTCATGTGACTTAATAAGTAGATTTGCTCATATTTCTCCCAGAGCTTTATATTAAAAGGTCACATTAACCAATAAGCGTCATTTTGTAACTGGAAGTTCTGAGACACTTGTGTGTGTACTGTTCGGCCAGACTTTAACATAGGTAACCGCATACAAAGTCTATACAGTAGGGGAAGTTCACACAGTCGTGATTGTAACACCTGTTTTGTAAAACAGGTCAAGAATTCAGTCAGGGTATAGAGGTGCTGCATTTTCTGACCAGATAGTGAAAGGCTTTTCTGGTTCTGTGTAAACTCTCATATTAATCTTTTATTAGTATAAAGGACGAGATTGGGTAAAGTGGAACTTCTGAACTTCATATCTGTCATGTATGCAGTGGTGGACGATATTTATCAATATTAACTAACTTTAGTAATTGGAGTTCTGCAGTAAATTTCAAGTACTGAGTAAAGCATTTTACATTTCAGAGAATGGGGTTTACTAACATCAGTGTGAGGGGAAAGTTTGGTGGGAGGGAGTTTTCCTATAAATGCTTAACTCATCTCTGGGTCGGTGGTTAGGTGAGATTAAATTTAAAGCCTTATCACACTGTAGCCCAAGACTGGTTGCCCACTGGAGCTAAGAATTGCTGAGCCTGGTCAGTACCTGGATGGGAGACCTGCTGGGAAAACTATTTTCAGACACTGACGTGATATAACCTGTCTGACAGTAATGTCGCGGACATTCGTCATAACGCATATATCACACCTGTGTGGCTTTATGGATTGTTTAATAAAATGGTGAAGTAAATTTTTACCTTATTTGTAACGTTTTGTTTTCTTACTGTTAGTACGTTTAATTAAAGTTTTGAATATATTTCAAATAAAGCACCACTGTCTATAACATTCATTTAATCTGTTTATTCTCAAAAAGTAGATTCTAAGTGTCAACAATAACAAAGTATAAATGTATTATGAAGTATAAACGTGCATTCATGGCATTAACAGTCACTCTCCACCAGCCGATTCTAATCAGACGGTTGATTAGCGGTGTATCATGGGAGTGAACGAGTGGACACCGGATGTACACTCAAAATCAGAATGCATTGTGGGTAAAAATTTGCTGTGTGTGGTGGATGTTCTGGTGCAATATGACCTCCGTGGCATAATCCAGGTGGATGCTGCACATTGGTGGTGGTCCTTGTAAAGCTCTTTGAGTGCCCAGAAAAGCGCTGTATAAATGTAACTAATTATTATTATTAATTATTGTAAGCACAGATAACAATTAAATTGATACGTGTTTTCCATTTGTATTTCTTGCACTTTCCTACACGGGTGCAGAGTTAAGGTTTGTTGCCATGATGGTGTGCTTTGTTTTCCATGCGATACTGGCAAACTTTTATTAGATCTAAAATCTCTGTTAGACACTGTGGATGAGTTGGTGATGGAAATGTACAGTGGAAATCTTATGAACTCAATTTTCGAATTTCTGTAGGTCAGTACAGTAGATGGCAGTATACTTCATTCAGTCTGTCGGAATATTCCTTTAGCTGGCTATGAAGTCCGTTTAAGAACTTTCATTATTAGTCATAATTTCACTTTTAGTGTTTGTTATGGTAAGCCGTTAACAGCCACTGATACAGGCCTACACGGAACAGGAAAATGAAAAACCAAGTACATATTTGTGTGTGAATCCAAGGCATACAAGATTACAGGAACAGTTCATCCAGAAATAAAAACATCTATCATCACAGATTTTCCCTAATGTTGACAGACTTGTATGACAATTTTTTTGCATAAACAAAATATGGTATTTTTTTTAAAATTGTTCCTAGAATAAAAGTGAATGGGGATTATGAAAAAAAACATGCAAATGCGCATTTTTTATCAGTAAATCAACCGACTAGAGATCAACTGATTTATAAAAAAATATATAATCTTTAAGTGTTCTTTAATATCAAGTTTTATTTTTTATTTTTTCTCCCTAGTCGGGCCAGTTCAGTGAAGACATGATTCCTACTGTTGGGTTCAACATGAGGAAGGTCACAAAAGGCAACGTCACCATCAAGGTCCAGTGCTATTTAACATTTAATATTAAATCTTATGCAGTGGTAAGATTTTGAAAAATTGCTTATTCGTAACCAATGACATGCTGATCTGATTATGCTTTTATGCAGATCTGGGATATAGGGGGTCAGCCGAGGTTCAGGAGCATGTGGGAGAGATACTGTCGTGGAGTGAACGCAATTGTGTAAGTATATGTTTATCCCATCATCTTGGGAACTCTAAAGAAGAGTCTGTTTCAAAATAATAATAGATTTTTTTTACTTCCAAAGTTACATGGTGGACGCAGCTGACCGGGAGAAAGTTGAAGCCTCCAGAAACGAGTTGTACAATCTTCTAGACAAGCCACAGTTACAAGGAATCCCTGTAATTCTTACTTTTTTGATCTGCAAACATCACCACAAACATCTTGTAACCTTTACATTACATTTACATTGTCATTTAGCAGACGCTTTTATACAAAGCGACTTACAAAGATTTCGGGGAGCAATAAGCGATATGTCATACAAAGAGCAATAGTACAATAGGTGCTAATACAAAGTTACTAGTTTCAATAAACCTTTACTATGTCTACTATGGCTATATTTTTCATTTCAGGTGTTGGTGCTTGGAAATAAGAGAGATCTACCCAATGCATTCGATGAGAAACAGCTCATTGAAAAAATGTAAGTAGCTTCGTCCTGTGTGTGCTTGCATGTGTGCGTGCTAGTTACGCAAATTTCCCTCCACATCACTCTGCCAAATCATATGATGCTGCTAATAAGATTACTCCTTCAAACCGTAATATAATTAACATTAGAAGAACACATTTCTTGCTTTCTTTCTCTTTGTATTTATTTGTATCTAGTTGCGTTTCAATATTTTGCCAGCATTACACTATTTATGATTCTGTCACACCAGCTGTTGCCCGTTTGTACTTTCTCTTCTAGTAGTTTCGTTATAGTGAAATCCCCGCCCCCTCACCATTCCTGGGTCAAATATTTGGTTTCGTTGTCTATGAATTGTGAGAAGTAGATGAGAGTTTAGTCACCAGTCTGATGGGTGATGAAAAGGTTATGTGTTTTGGGGGTCTTTTGTTGTGATAAGAATGACTGCCATCTATTGGTCATTCCAAAAAAGTTGCTTTGAGTTGGAACGAAAAATGTTTCCATTGAGCTTCTGTTGCTAGGTTAGCTTGTGTTTACATTTTTGTTTGAATGAAACCTTATACATTGTTAATATTTATTTTTAATCAGCATTTGTGTTTCTATAGGAACCTGGCCGCTATTCAAGACAGGGAGATATGCTGCTACTCTATTTCCTGCAAAGAAAAAGATAACATTGGTAAGTAAGACTCTTTGGGGAGTCTGAAATCCCTGTATTCCAGCATAAAACACATGTATTTTTGTATTTGTTTTATCTGCTATATTTTTAGTCGGCCTTACTTATGGTAGCGTTTGTCCTCAGACATTACACTTCAGTGGCTAATCCAGCACTCAAAATCAAGAAGAAGCTGAAAGAATCTTCAACGGGCCCAGGTCTGTCCGTTGCCATCTTACTTGCATACCACGTCCTGCTCACTTTGTGAAACTGTACAGTTCTTCATCTCGCTCCTCTCACGCCACCCTGCCTGCCTGACCCCATAATCCTTTACAAGCTCTTCCTCCCAACTTCATTGGTCATCTCAACGATACATCAGTCGCTAAAAGACCCTAGCCTGCGGAGCGAGATCCTCCTCTTACAGCGTGCTGTCAGATGACTGCTTTGGATTCTAGTTCTAGCTGCCCTCACCAGACCCATTTGAGGTTTAGGAACAAATGTATTTAAAAACAAACCGAGAAGAATCCAAACTTTAATAGGCCAAACCTTTCTTCTCCAGTCTATCGGGTTCTTCTCACGTGTGCATATAATATAATTTGGACTGTTTTTATTTCTTTCCATTCTGTCTTTTCCCCCCACAAAATGCCTCCTGACAAATCTGTTATACTTAGACATGAGGAGCCGTTCGGTACATAAAGAGCTCAGCAGAAATGTATAAATTATGATCCAGTAAGATTTGTACAAGCGCTGAGTGGAAATATATTTGAGAGAATGATTGTATTGTTGGTAAAGATGTAATTTTCATTTAGCTCAGTGATGTCCTGTTCTTGAGCTGCGAGAGTAGGTGAAGTTAAAGTGCCTTGTGCAGTGTATCTGTCCCTCAAGCTAACAGTATACCAGGTGTGCCTGCCTGGATTTAGATTGAATAAAGACAGCTTTAAACTGCAAGAACTGAAGGCATGCTTTTTAAGGTTGATTATTGTTGTCAATATCAATAAAATGTTGTAACCCCCACTATTATCAATGCACTTTTGTAAATACAATGAACCAATAAACAGATTGTTGACATGTAAGAGGAATCTTGAATTGTTGTGGCTGATTTGATCATTTTTATTACGTCAAAATTTGTGGTCTGTAAAGGTGAGATGAAACCATGTATGTGGAAATGTACGCATTCTGTATATAATCTTAATTTTTTAAATCACACAAGTTATATAATGTATTACATTTACGTTTATTCATTTGACAGACGCTTTTATCCAAAGCGACTTACAAGTAGTTTTTTTACAGTGGCACATTACTGCAGAGCAATCAGGGGTAAGGTGTCTTGCTCAAGGGCACTTCAGTCATGACCTGCTGGCACTGAGATTCGAACCGGCAACCTTCTGATCACTAATATTATAATATTGAAGTTGAAGCATAAAGTTATGTTTTGTTTTTAAAGTAGTAAAACATATTTGCAAACTAATAAAGCTTTAGATTATTTTAGACTTGTACATTGAAAGATTTTAAATACGCAATTATACGCAAAATACGTCACCCAAAGATGAAAATTCATCACGTATTCCCCCTTAAGTCGTTCCACATCTGTATACATTTCTCTGTTCTGATGAATACAGAGAAAGATATTTGGGGGAATGCTTATTACCAAACAGTTCTTGTTTTCCTATATGGTGGTCAAGAACTGTATGGTTACAAGCCAAAAAATATTTTTTTTGCCAAATTGTCCGTTTAAAAGTATCTAATAGAGTTGGTGATTTAATGGTTAATGAATCAGAAGGTAATTACCCCACTTTGATTTATTGTGCCTACTTGAAAGTCAATATTAAAGGCAGTTCAATGTTGTATTTGCCTGGCTCTCCTTATAGCATCACCTGATAAGGATAACATGATAATTAATAATAGCAAATTGTAATATATTTTAACATAATTGTTACTTTAAGTGGTATTAAGTAGTAAAGTCATTTTGAAGATAAGACCTTATGGTCACTCTACACACAAATCCGTAAGTCAATCACACTTTTTTTTCACCGGCTCCGACACTGCAGGGATGCCACGACATACATATGCGCCACCTGTGTGACTGACGCAGTCACGAATCATTCGCCTTTCGTCATGACGTCGACGCCAGCCCGCCAATCAGCGTCGATGACGAGGGAGGGGCTGGTTTATTGACAGGAACTGTGTGCGAGAACTGAAAACAGAAGGGGAACGGTAGAGTTTTGCGCTTCGATAAGTCGAATCGTCCAAGTAAATTATGACTTTTAAGGCTGACGACAGGCAAAGATCATGCAATGGAGGTCAATAGTCGTGGGTCTTTTCGTTTTGAGGGTCGTTTTGAATTGCGCAGTGTGGCTCGTGTTCGGACTGGGTCCTAGCTGGGGCTTTGATTTCCCCATAAAGTTCACGTTCAACTTGCATAAATTTGAACTTCTCAATAATGAAGACCAAGACACGGCCAAACCCAACGAATGGTCACAGCACATGTACGAGGACAGAAACCCGCAGGCAAAGACCTGCTCCAAGATCAGCGAGAACTCGCCAAAGAAATTCTACCTCAGTTTCTTTCGGGACGGCCGAGATGAGTACGATAAAAAGTACAGCTCGTTCCCTGACGCGCTCAAAGTCAAGATGAGGGGAAGGGCGAGGGATATGTTTTATTTCGGATATGATAACTACATGAAGTTTGCCTTTCCGGAGGATGAACTCAACCCTATTGCGTGTGAAGGTCGAGGCCCTGACGTACTCAACCCGTAAGTTAATGACTAATCCACTGGTCACCTTTTTAAAAGTCTTTGTTGTCTTCCGTATTAATCTTAAGGTGCATCACTCACTTTTCTACAAAATAACATATTTTAGAGCTCGGCATAACTTTAAAACGGGTTTTATTTTAAAAACAAAACACAAAGTATCTTCTTTATTTTAATGCTCTTTTTGCATTATATTTAAATAACTAAGTTATCTTGAGACCCCCCTGCTGGAGAAACACTGATCTCTATGAACATATTCCTCCAAACCATCCAGTATTTATTCATTATTCATACTAACATTGGGTGCACACTGGTCAAGTGCTGTGAAAGGGGATCACATTGGTGTTTCGCTATTAAAGAATGTGGGAAAGCTAAAGTTCTTTAACTGTAGTCTTATGATAACATGCCCGGAATTCGAACACTTTGAAACATTTCGTTTTTTCCAAGGTCAGTGGATAAGATGTCAAGCACTGATGGTGATATTTTGTATTTCTGCTAGGTCAAATATCAACATCAACGATGTCCTTGGAAACTACTCTCTGACTCTCATTGATACTCTTGACACGCTGTTGGTAAGTCCTCCCTTTAACACCGGAATGAATGTCATCTTCTGTTGACACAATAATACATTTGTCCATTTTCTAAACATAACTACGTTTTAATCTTTTATGTGCCGAATGTTTCTAAACAGGTTCTTGGAAATGTGACCGAATTCCATCGAGCTGTCAAGCTGGTTATTGATACGGTCTCTTTTGACAAGGACTCCACTGTCCAGGTCTTTGAGGCCAACATTAGGTAGTGTTATATTTACCTTAAGTTAGGACGAATCGGAATGATTCGGTACATTCTGAAGTCTCTGTGTTTTGTTCCCTTCGTAGAATCCTTGGCAGTTTGATCTCGGCCCATATTTTGCTCACTGACCCACGACACCCGTTTGGTGACGTTGGACTGAAGGACTATGATAATGAACTTTTGCACCTTGCACACGACCTGGCTGTGCGATTGCTGCCTGCCTTTGAGAACACAAGCACGGGCATCCCCTACCCCAGGGTCAGGCCTGTTTTCTATTACGTTAGAAAGATGGTGGCTTGTTTTTGGCCATTATTTCTTCTCTTGTTATACTGATGAAAGTATTTATGGAGGCAATGTTTGTGAGACGTCCCTGCTTGTGGAGCTTGCTCATGTTTATTTGTTAATTTGCGTACAGGTGAATTTAAAGAAGGGCGTCCCACCTGACAGCATTAATGAAACCTGTACCGCAGGGGCGGGCTCGCTGCTCGTGGAGTTTGGCATTCTGAGCCGTCTGATCGGCGACTCTACGTTTGAATGGGTCGCCCGGAGGGCTGTTAGAGCTCTGTGGAACTTAAGAAGCAATGAAACCGGGTTGCTGGGTAAGTGGGTGCCTCTCTGTCTCATGTCTTTGTTTTCCATTAAGGTTTTGTTTGGAATTAGCTTGTTCACTTTATGGTTGATCACTAGCGTTTTGTTTCGTGATCAGAACCTTTCATCTTATAGGGAACGTGGTGAACATTCAGACTGGACAGTGGGTCGGAAGGCAGAGCGGCCTTGGGGCAGGCATGGATTCATTCTATGAATACCTGCTGAAGTCTTACATCTTGTTCGGAGAGAAAGAAGACTACAGGATGTTCACTGCGGCTTACGAGAGCATTCAGAGCCACCTGAGAAGAGGGTGATTATAAATGTGTGTGTGTGATTGTAGTTGTGGTTTTGCATGTTTGTGTTTGTAACCACCTGCAGATGTCGTGTCTCCTGGGATTTCTTATGTTTGCACGATTTGCAGCCATTGAGGGCATTGCAAGGAAGTGTGTTTATAATGAACTGTTGATTGTAAGTTTTTATTTTTTATTTTACAGAAGGGAGGCATGCAATGAAGGAGAGGGCGACCCACCACTGTATGTGAATGTAAATATGTTTAACGGACAGATCATGAACACTTGGATTGACTCTCTGCAGGCGTTTTTCCCAGGATTACAGGTCTCACTACTTTAATACTGTACAATTATTTAAAAACAATTGTGTTTTAAGTTAAGTTTTTCACAAAGTTATATGGTTTTCCAAAAATATATCTGTTTTCTCACTCTCTGTTGATGGGGCACCATACCTCAGGTTTTGAATGGAGATGTTGAAAATGCTATTTGCCTTCACGCCTTCTACTATGCAATCTGGAAGCGTTTCGGGGCACTTCCTGAGCGATACAACTGGCAGCTTCAGGCTCCAGATGTGCTTTTCTACCCTCTGAGACCTGAACTAGTAGAATCCACATACCTGCTTTATCAGGTTCAACCCTTTCACATTCTCTGTTCATTTACTGTTGATTTACTGTTGATCAGGTTTTGGGCCCGTAAACATAGTTTAATTAAACATTCATTTAATTTAGTGTCTCATCCCTTTCCACAGTTTGGCTGAAGAAGATTCAAATTCTATCTAAATGCATTTAAACCCCTTTTCCGCCTCAGGCTACCAAGAATCCTTTTTATCTTCATGTGGGGATGGACATTCTTGAAAGCCTTGAAAAGAATACCAAAGTCAGGTACGTGGCTTTAGAGTAAACGGAGTCAGACTCAAGATACATGAAGATTATGTTCTGAGGTCATATTGTAAACAGAGGTAGATTTAAGACTCTTGTGTCTGGGGGATGTTTAGGTGTGGTTATGCTACGCTACATCACGTGGTGGACAAATCCAAAGAGGATCGCATGGAGAGTTTCTTCCTCAGTGAAACCTGCAAATACCTTTATCTGGTCAGTGGGGCGAATCTAATGAAAACTGTATTGAAACGTCCAGGTCATAAGTAAACCCTGGTTAAACTTGCTTGTATTATAAAAATATACAGAAAATATATTGATTTTTTGATGTATTGAGATGTTTATTTACAGAACTTTAGAATATTTCACAGAAACGTTTTTAAATGCATATACATGTTTGCCATCGTTTGGCTACTTTTGTGAAACAACACATTTTGTTGCGTATATGCATATTTATCAACGCCACTAAAATATTTGTGTAATCATCGGCAGCTCTTTGATGAAGACAACCCACTGCACAAGTCTGAGAATAAACACATCTTCACTACCGAGGGCCATGTAGTGCCAATAGATCAACGCTTTAGGCAAAAGAGCTGGGAAGAGCAGTTCTCCCCTGAAGAGTCCCAAAAAGAGCCACAGGCCAACATAAGCAACGTAAGAATGTCTATTTAATACATATTAGCTTTTAACGGAGAAGTGATAGAAATAATAATGTTGATAGATTTAAATTCACTTGCTATTTTTAAAAAGTTAGGTTTGCATCTTAGGTTTTTGGGGCAAATTTTTAAAAGTTGAGAGATTTTAACACATCCTTCTTGTCAAATAAGAATTTTCGATCTCTCTTTGTCCAATAGTGTGAACGGATTCCTGAAGAGCGACGTTTCGGGCTTCCACTAAAAAGCGTGTACATGCGGCAGATTGACAAGATGGTTGGGCTGTTTTGATGTTAGTGCTGCCCTGTGGAGCCCCGGAGGCCTCAACACTTTAGGAACCCCCTGGTGGGGTTAAACTTGTCTACAGACAAACTTTAAGTCTCTTTTGCACAGAGAGTGGTGTCATGCTGGTTAAGAGAATTAACTTAACGTCACAAATTGATCTTTTTTGTGGACATAGTCAGTTTGGATCAGCTTTGGAATTTGATTGCACATTTTGATACAGTAAAGCTCCTCTGCCTCAAAGGACAAAAGGAAACATTCAGGGCGATTTGATACGGATAATCCGTTGTAAAACTACTTTTGATTCTCTGGGCTGATTCCTCTTTATATTGTGCAATCGTGTGTGTTTACACACAGTTTTCCAGCAAGTTTTCTACTGTGCCATGTTTAATGAAAACTCGATATAGTATTATTAAGGGCTATAATAGGGTGAAAGATGGTATGCATGTTTTAAAACTTGTCTCAAGGAACAAAGTCTTGTTTATGCTTTACACTAGAAAAGCAACAATTTTGTCTTCTGTGCGCCTTTTAGCAACACACTCAACATGGATTTTATTTTATACAAATCTTTGTGAAAATTCTTCTATTTTGCAATCACAGTCTTCATGTTGTCAAATCGTGTGCCTTGCGTTTCAGAACACTGTGGCTTTTTTATTTGTATGGTTTCACGTTGCCAAATGTTCTATGCAGTCGGTTTGTTACATAGACTACATAATTGGTACAGCCTTCATTTATCATGCATTTTATTGTCAATTAAATAAGTTCAATTATAAAAAATGCGGAAAAGCAAAACTTAAACATGTTGGACCAAATATTACAACATTGAGCAAACAGCATGTGCCTTTTACAAGTTTTGTTTAGTCCTCAGGGTTATTAGTATATGTGATGTCCCAGATATAATATTGATGTTTTATGCCAAGTTGATATACAGTGAAAATATTCTCAGAACAAAGCCATAAAAAGGGTAATGAAAACGATCAACATGATAAGATTGAATGCATTTCTTAGATTTGCAGTTTTCTTGAGGAACATTCAGAGGATAGACAGTTATTAGGTTGTGATAGCTTATCAATTTTGTTGTCAGATGCTAGTTTTCTAAATTGATTAGAGAAAGGTAAATAGCATCATCTGGCTAACTGTTGATTTATTGTGAATTAACATGTTTTAAAATGTAAACACTGCATTTTATAGAATTAAAATGAAAACCATCACTTGGCTGTGTTTGACAATATTGTGTAAAAAGTAAAGTTTGGTGCTGTTATTGTTAAGAGAATGCTCTATCTAGGTTAAATACAACACCCGTTTCATAAAAAACCTATTGAAATATTTCTAAAATGGGTATTTTAAAATGTTATACCTTGTAAAGGTTCATACAAATAGCTATGGCTTGAAAGTGATCCCAATATTATTGTTTTTCTCTATTGTTGTAGTTGCAGCGTCAACTCTTCGATTCGCTTAAATTTAATACTTATTGTTATCATTTGGTCTATGGCTTTAATCCAGACCCATTGGAACAAATGAAAGATTTTCAAATAAAGATTACAAAAGTTTGGTATTTCCTAGATTATCAGCTCATATAAATTTAGGGTCCACATATATAACTGGGAATGTTAACAAAATTAAATGTTCTTGGGATCGTCATACAGTAGGTTGTGCAGTGAAAGGAGTAAACAATACATCAGGTTTAGTCTTTTCTACATATAGAAGCTTTATTTATTTTAGATTTACATTATGGTGATTTTACCATCACTTGTGCCCTTTTAATGGAGATGTTAAAAGTCATAAATTCCTTAATGTACAACATTTTCATCATCGTACAACATTTATCATCATCAGCTATTCAACTGTTTCTGAGCTAAGCATTTTTAAGAAATAACCGTCCCTGCTATATTTTCGTAAAAGTCGTCCGTCTCTTTTGAGATTCTGACATTACTTCGTAGATAAAATGATTATGAAACATCCAAATGTTGACAGTTTTCTCGATCAGCTTTAAAGCATAAACCTCACACAGTTAATAACTGCAATAATGTTCATCTAATTCTTCTCAGAGTGTATCATATTGTACTGCAAAATATTATGCAGAATTGCATGTGCAGATGTCTCATACTCGCAGATGTTCATGATAGATTGCTTGTGAAATACTATCAGAGCCCCCCTCATGAGTCAATTCTTCTTTGTGATGCTGTTATGCATATGTTTTGGGCTCCTGTATTTTTGTTTAAATGAAGGTCTTGACAGCAACAATACAGTTTCTTCTCTCAGTTGTAATCAGTAATTTTTCTGTGAGTTAGAAAATTCCTCATTACATAGATAGGATATATGGGGCAAGGGGCTGTGGGTCATTATTGGGTGTTGTTCAAGAAGCTGAGCCCCTCTGTAAGAAAACAAGCAACAGTTCTACTTTAGCAGAAAGTTTTTTATATGTTACCAGACCCAAACTATAACAGCAGAGTCTATTTACAGAAAATGCAAAAGCTGATCTTAATGGAAAAATTAAATCAAATGAACAATAGCATCTATTAATATTTGCACTCATAAAATTGTGCTTTTTTTCATTTAGTGTAAGCCTCTGACAAGTCTTGTCATTGTACTACATCAATTCTTGCTGTTATTCTCACCTCTTTTAAAAGAGACCGCAGTCCTTGAGATTTTCCTTGATGATAATGTCTGTTACGGCATCAAACACAAACTTGACGTTCTCTGTGTCTGTGGCGCAGGTCAGGTGGGAGTAAATTTCTTTGATGTCCCGTCGCATGTTCAGATCTAAGAACTGCATCTTGATGTAGGTACCGGCATCTTCAAAGGTGTTGGGACCTGAGAGGGAATGTCAATGTTTCACTGTGCATTCACAGAATTTTGGAGATCAAATGGAAGATGCTTTTTTTGTTGTCAAGCAAGGATGATCAGTATTTTGTTTTCATACTGTAAGTAAAGACTTCATGTCCGGTTAAACTACATTTAGATCTTAGTGAAGATTTGGTCAAAACTTGGCTTTTAAAAAATCTGAAACTTTAGTTTCAGTGTGAAGGCATATTCATTTTTTATGATTATTGTTTAACATGTAAGCTCGGTTTTGTGTCTTTTATATATCATCTTTTACTTTCTCATGCTGTTTTCAGTCTCACCGTCATAGTCAGGGAAGCACATGCTCAGATGAGCTTTCTTGATCTTCTCCAGGAAAACATCCTTCTTGTTGAGGAAAAGTACGATGGATGTGGCGGCGAAGTAGCGATGGTTACAGATGCTGTTGAACAGGTGAAGACTCTCATGCATTCGGTTCTGTGGTTTAAAACATAAGATCATGATTTCTGTTACTAAAAGTTCAGCTAACTGCAGAATTGCCGGACGTTTCTAGAGATTGTGGACCCCCAGTGGAAGACCCCTGGTGTAAAATTCTTCATTAGAAATGCTGGTTGAAATGCTCCACCTGTGGACCACAAATGGCAACTTACTACTTCATCGTCCTCCACCAGCACCATGTCGTATGCACTCAGAGCAGCAATGAAGATGATACAGGTCACGCCTTCAAAGCAGTGGATCCACTTCTTCCTCTCGGAACGCTGACCACCCACATCAAACATCCTGCAGACCAGGAGAAGAGGGTCAGTTATTACAGCATCCGATATCCATCGGATGTGCAGTATCAAGGGTGCCATCTTGGAGAGGTTTGTGTATCTTGTGTCATTATTTTGGACATTTTCAACTCAATTTGACGTGTGTTCAATTCGTGTTCAAAGATAATGAAGACCTATCCAAAATTTCCAGAGGTACCTGAAGTTGAGGTCCTTGAATGAGAACTGGGTCTCGATGATACCAGTGGTCTTGACTCTTGATCGCAGTACGTCCTGCTCAGTTGGGACATAGCCAGGCAGGATCAATCTTTCCAGGTCATTCAGATAGCTTATAGAAAGAGTCAGAGATGGAGACTTCATTCCAGTTTATTACTGTATTAGGGGTTTAAGTGATGTTCCACCATTTCCACAGATTTGATTACATATGCTAAAAGACTAGTTAGGAAACTTACTATCCAGCAGAGTCGTTGAGCTGGTATTCTGAGGCTCTGTCAAAGCATGCCTGAATACCAGAGTCCTTCCACAACCTTAAGATGATGTCAGACAACTCTTTGGGCATTGAGCCTTCCTCGATGGTGTCAGCTAAGTGCATCAGCTTCCTGGCATCATCCTGTATGAAAACAGATGAATGTATACATCAGTGTATTTTGACTTTTAAGATACAGTAAGTTCTCAAGGAACAACTGAGGGTTTCTTGGATGGCACATTGAAAATAACTAAAGAAACAGCTTTTTCATATAAACAGGTTTACACAACTGTATGTTGTTTATTTAAAAGCCATGCAGCAATATATTAAGTGCAGTGAGAAATATTAGAAAATCACTTCTAATCAACAAAAGAGATTTTGTTTGGAACTAAACTAAACTAAACTAAACTAAACTAAACTAAACTAAACTAAACTACACTACACTACACTACACTACACCACACTAGACTAATCTTTATGTTGGTTTTCACTTGATTTAAAAAAAAACTTTACATTGTAATGCATTTTTTCTGCATCTTTATGGTAATGTCTTCAGATCAAAACTACATTTAAGAATAGGCTACTAAGTAACATACCAATCTTGTTCTCAGACTAAGCTAATGCTCAATGGTAACAAAATGTAACAAAAACTCTTTCAGATATCAACAGTACTGAGCAGTATTATGTCTCATTCGATTCTCTTTTGATTAAACATGCATAAAATAGCACTCTTTCCAACATTTACTTTCATTATCCAGCCCAGTCCAAAGCACACTGGGAACTAGAAGTGCTTTGAATCTGAATCATTCATGCAAAAAATGCTTTTTTTATTCAGCAATATTGTAGCAAAATCGAAAAAAAGTTAAATTATTCGGTAAGCCCATCACAAACAAAAGGTATATGAATAGATTGAACAGTACCTGTGTCGCAGCATCTCCATATGAAATATTGAGTGTGTTCATGGCCTTCACTACGGCCAAGATAGACTGCAGAGTGTTGCTGTAGATGATAACGATGAACTCCAAGCTTTCTTCAAGGGAGTAACCATCCTGGTGAATAATCCTACGATGATAATAACAAGTTTTACACATGCAAGTTTAAAAGGTTGATTTTAATGTCATAAAAACTTACTTCATCTGTTTGACAATTGTGCTTTTTCCTGATTCGCCAGCACCTGAAAGGCAGGTAAAGTTGGATTTAATGTCGGGTGATGTAGAGCTCAGCTCAGCTGATTGGTCATGTATCATTATATAGCCGATGGCTTTTTAACTTTTAACAGTCATTTGACAGACAATGTATACATTCTTAATCAAACCAGAATTTAAAACAGCTGGCGATAGATTGTAAATAAAAAATAAATAATGTGACATAAACTACATCAGCATTATGTGGACATTTGATGGAGAGTAGGATGAAATATCTAAAAGGGATTATTTGCCCATTTATGAGCCTGTTGACTTTTTCTGACCCTCATGAAAAAGGTCTGCTGCATTCCTTGTTATGAGACGTTATAGCTGTTTGCTTTTATCAGTCTTCAATGAGGAAATTACTAGAGAGACAGAGAGAGAGAGGAGGGTGTCTGACCAGCTTTACCACAGAGAAGAAATAGTATTTTTCCTTATTTTGATTTAGGTTATTTTGATAAACTTTATTGATATTTTCTGAAATATATAAACATATTACTCTCCTCAATACTTTCCTCTCTCATTCGTTTAACTTTTGGAGGATTAATATAAGCGGCTTGGGGCTTATTATACTTGTCTTAAGCCCCCTTGTCCCTCAAACCTGACCCATGTTATCTCTTGGACAACAACACACTGTGTACTGTAGTGATGATTAGAGATTGTTATGTTAATATTATTTCGATGCTACATATTTTTATATATAAAGATTTTTCAACATATAGTCAATTGTTTAAGTCTCTATATACTGTTCTGTTAAGACAAATGATTCAAATTGTGGATTGTTGGCTGTCTCCAACTTAACTTGAAAATATTGCTCATTGAATTTATGAATTGATCAACTCAAATCCACATAAAATATTCTTAATACAGTGTATATTCAAGATAACTTCCTAACTGCATGTAAAATCATTAAGCAATTACCCCTTATGCCATTCATTAGGCCTCAATATACACCAAAAACACCCCAAAGGTAGCACAGATGCCGTTTTTTCTTGATCTACCATCACCAGCTCCACCTGATCTCTAGAAAGTCTTTCACGTGTGAATTTACCTAGCAGCAGAAGTTTGACGGTCCTGGCGTCTTTGTCAGCATCTTCTTTCAGCTTCTTCTCCAGCTCTCTGGAGTGTTTCTCCTCGGCACTCGCGCCGGCCCCCATACTGACTCTTGTGACCTAATAAAAAGTCCTTCTGGAAGACCACTTGTTTGCCTATAGAGGCCTCCAGATGCCTTCAACAATACGGCTGGCACCTCAACTGGCTCCCGTTTTGCTTCAGTGACCAACTGAATTGAGTCTTAGGGGGATTTCGGGGAAGTCTCTGACCACCTGGGTTGGCAGGGCCAATGAAGAACAAGGACAGACGGCATCCAAAGGATGGAGAGGTCATCTACTCTGAGATTTAAGGTGGAGGTGCTGCAGTCAGCAGAAGGTGATAATCTGGTTAATGTATTCACAGGCACAGTAAAAGGGCAAGTCATTGAGTCTGCTTGAGGGTGAGGATGTCATATCACAAATATTCGGAAATGTGAACAACATGGCAAATAATAAATTCTGGTAGTAAAATGTACATGTCAGCTACAAATAAATGGATCTCAAATGGCATATGTTGGTTGTCTGTGCATTTCATTACACGTAAAATAAAAAATTGTCTCCGTTTTTGCATGTCTGTTTTCAAGTTTTAACTGGGAACCATTTTAGCTAACAGTTTGTCTAAAAAGGTTTTAACACACTTGTTTGATCTATTTTTTACAAATACGATTATCGTTTAAAATCTGTGCTCTATAACAAGTAGGGTTGTTTCAATGCATGGTTCGGTAAAATATGGGCAACAATTGGTTTAAATGAACTTAAAATGTCCACATATTACTTAAACATACACTGTAAAAAAACTAAAGTTTTATTAACACTGCAAAAAATGTCAAACTCCTGCAAACTTACAAGAAAAACATGAAAAATATGTAATTTTACATTTATTTTATGTTCTTTTTCTTCCATCCCAGCTGCCAGAAAATTGTTTTTACAGGCTTTTTTAGTATAGGTTAAAATAAAACATATTTGAAGTCATTTAAGTCTCTTAGTTTGATGATAAAAAGGAGTCGAAAAGCTTTATTTGATAACAAACAGCAAGACCTCTGTGAGTAATTCCAATCTCACCTTCCCACTTTAGTCAAAAGGGTCACATTTTCCATGTAGTGTACACTGTGCAGTGCTGCATTTAAAGAGCTTTAGTCTTTACACTCGCCGAGCTCATTGACCCCAATCTGAAGATGGACAGATCTGAATCCACAGGCATCCCTGGTGAGGGCAATAGAAAACGCTCTTCAAAGCTGTTCATTTCGATATCAACTGTATTTCTTCTGTATTGAACTTGTATATCGCTGTTGTCCTTTTGAACCTTTTTATCTCCATATTTCACGGTTTTAATTTCATTAAATCATTATTATGTGTCACTAGGTTTTGCAAAAATCTTACAAGTGCTTGTCAACTTCGACGATAACAGTATTTTAAGTCCAGTGTTCTTAAAATGTTCTGAAAATCTGGACATCCAAGGTTTCAGCAGTGATATGTAAGTGTATATATTATCTAAAACAGCAATGATATGTAAGTGTATATATTATCTAAAACAGCAATGATATGTAAATGTATATATTATCTAAAACATAACCCTTATTGTGTTCCTAGTTTGCATATTTTAGCGGAACACAAAGGCGGCAGAATATTACTTAGTGGTGAATCTTAACTTATCAACCTAAATTTGTTATAAAATATATAACTTTAATTAGTCAACGACAATGATGAAATGAAAACAAATAAAAAATACATCACTTTAACATTAACATGTTCATAACCTCTAATCGGGATCTTTTTTCACATCCTAAAAAAGACAAAACAAGTGGACAAACCACAGGGATAAATGTCTTACAAATGAAAGAAAGAAAAATTACAACAGCCAGTTCACACAGTCCGTTTACAGGATCAGACAGATATTTGTGCTTCAGTCACTCCTTTGTCTATAGAAATCAACCTCTCAATCTCTCTCAAATCATTGTCACAGACCATCAACAGACATCTACATAGCAACATATCCAGACTACATATCTGTACAGAACAAATACATTTCATGCAAACTCAAATGAGCCTCCTAACATTTAGATTAGATTAAAGATCTCTTATGCATGGCCCAGATCACCTATTAATATGCTTGCTAGTGTGTTTTTAACTCAATTCTGGAGAGATACATACAGTACGTAATATTTCTAATATGCTGCTCCAAATTCCAATTCGCAGAGATGAAGAGGTTTTGAACCCCAGATTGTGTTTTTTAAACTCCGTGCGTGCAATAGTACATATTTTACAAATGAAAAAAGTGTTGATGTACATACTGTACAATAAGCTGTACTCGATAATCAACTGACTGTCTGAACATACAGAAACGAAACACACGTTAGCATAGCAACATATGGAAGATCAGAAGAAGATTAAAAGAACATTCATTGATATTCCTTTTCAAGGTTTCGTAATACTCCGATGCAACAAATATATGTAAAAATGTTTCTGTACATCTGTTGAACGTGAACATGTGCTCAGGCAAGAGTCCACAAAATGTCTTACAGTCCCATCATAGCTCTGGTATCAAAACATCAAGCGCAGTCCAACTGTCCATCAAATGTCCAGAGTTGATACTCACTAACTATCCGGTTAGTGATATATACACACACACACACACACACACACACACACACCAAAGCTTAGGTTGTGAAAATATGGCGTGTTATGAACCATTGTAATAAATACATCGGAAGGGAAGGTACATTGATAGCAAAATATTTGCACAGAATCTATACACAAACGTTTTTTCCTCTTTTCGTTCGCTTTATTTCCATACAAAGGTATCCGCAGAATCTAAGTATTTACAGCCTACAATAAATACAGTCTATTCTCAAAAATGTTTGGGTTGTTTTCTCATCAGTCATTTGTGGTGGAATACTTTTGCGAAGTACCTCAATGTCAACTTCAATTCTAGTAGTGTATGTCGGAAATCTACATTTTTGCGACATCTTGTCAGAATTTCTCTCTCATGTCTCAGCCATGCTGTTCTGGTCTTGGTGGTGTCTCCTGTTTCGTGGCTTCCGTAGGTCCTTCGCTGCCTCCTTGAGGTCTTTCTTCTTGTGGGCGTGAGCCGTGGGGTCGTCCCCCATCTGCCAATAGTCCTGGCAGTACTGATTGATGAGACCCATCTCAGGCTGGCTCAGGATGGTCAGCAGATCTTTGTACTGCTCAGCGCTGGGCGTCCAGGCGCTGGTCTGAAGAGGCGGGACCGCGGGGGCGGTGGTTTCCGTCTGGATGGTGTTGACGGTGCGTGCGGAGAGAACCACCAGCTGCAGTTTGACCAGCGTATGTTTGAAGTTTTTCTCGGTGGCGGTGCATTGGTAAACTCCACCGTCAGAGAGCTGAAGTGAGCGCAGGAGGAGACCTTGGTCTGTGCGAACTACACGTCCGTCGGAACGGATCTGGAATAACAACACAGATGTATTAGTCAAGAATTTTTGTTCGAAAAGGACAAGTCACACAATTAGATATTCTTCACTATATTAATGTCAGTTATTACATATTTTCCATTCTTATGTATACAAATATGGCACAAAAGTAAGGCATTACAAACTCACGTACCTCTCTTCTCCTGTCACTGTTCTCCTTCTGGAAATGCCATTTGATTGACACATGAGGAGATCTGGCCTGGCACTCCAAGAAGGCAGTGCTCGCCTCTACTCCATACTGCACCGTCTCCAATGTGTTCTTATTGGCTGCCAGGAATGAAAACAAAATACCCTTTTAATAATTACCAAATCATTGTTTCTTTACTAAATCACCAATGTCTGTATTTTAGCGTAGTTGTTTTTCTTTTTGGTGCCTCACCATTGGAATTGTAGCCTCTGCATTGTCTGATGGGATTGCCATACTTCACATCTTGTCTTCGACTCCGCCTACAAGATGCAAACACCAATAGCAAGTCAAGAAACTGATTCTTCAAAACTTATTTTTGTTTCTAACGTTTTTCAAAATATCTTCATTTGATGAGAGAATTTTACATGATGACAGAATTCTCATTTTGAAGTTAAGCTTTTCACATCACTATACAAAATGCAATAAAGAGCTTTAACCTTTTTTGGTTTGCGGAGTAGCGAGAACAGGATTTGCCATCCCAGGCACAGTAAGGGTCTCTGGCCAGGCAGCAGTCAGCACAGGCCTCTCCATACACATCACACCTGTGCAGGGCCAGATGAGTAACGCCCACCGCCGAACTCACATACAGCTGTTGCTGCACACACAGGATGAAAATGCACGTCATTTTTGTTTAAAAGAACAGTACATGCTTAATCCTGTTGCGGGAGAACAATTTTATTTATATGTTATTTTAACATAAGTGGATTTTTATACAAGTACACAAGTGTGACAAGCGAAGATTGGGAAATGATGGTGAGCTACAAGGCAATAAAGTAGTCTATAAATAATTCTTACTCTTTTTGGTGAAATTTTCATAGTAGTTATTGAAGTAGGAACCTGCGATATAAAAAAGACAAAATGTTTAGGAATTTGAAGTCACTCGGAATATCCAGAGACGCTCCACTAAAAACAGAAACTTACTCTAAAGACCTCCACCTCCTCCAGCACCAGCTCGTCTGTCTGAAGGTCATCTCTGGGTAATACAATCACCTTCTGAACTGTACCTCGATCTGCAAACAACCAGATGGATATTTATAATTATGTGTTTAGGTCAAATTATATATATTTTTTTTATTCTGTGAACACTAACAGAACTATACTAACAATATTTCTCCCAATTTTTTAATAAGAATATGGTTTCTTTTTGCATTTATCTGTAGAAAATAACTGGAGAAACAAGTCAAAATAACAGTAAATATGCTCAGTTTTTTTCAGACGTCAAATACTGCAAAGAAAGTTCATATTCAAGTGATAGAACAGTCATATTTGTGCGTGTTTTGTTCAAGAGCATTTACCTGTCCCCAAGAACAGAACTTCATAGTTTCCGTCTGCTGCAGCCACTTGGTCTACAGTGATGGTGGTAAACTCATAATCCACGTTAGTGCGGACCACCAGGGGGCGCTTGTGGACTGGGTAAACGGAGTTGAACATAGTGGGATGGGTGCGCATGAAGTTGATAACCTCGTCTGGGTAATCCTTAGTAGATTTCATGTTGGGTGTGAATGTCCCTCCTGGACACTGTTATTACAGGGATTAGAGTTATTTTTTCTGTATTTTATACTGAAATGGCCAAATGTTTTGGATCACGAAATGATACTCACTGTTCCAGGTCGGGGGTAAGGAATTTTACCCTGGTATGCCACCCATTGGTAGTTAGGTCCTTCTTTATGAGCAAAAGGGCCGTTGAAGACCATACGCACATCACCCATTGAATACACACATACTGCTGAACCCTTAAATACAGACCTATAGATGAAAGAGATATAGAGACGCAAAAAAAATTGAAAAGGGAGACATTTAGCATAGTGTACAAGTAGATATACATGCAGAATATTTTAGGGTCAACACAAATCCAACTCTGGCCCCATACTTTCTTCGTAAATGTTCATACATTTCAAATTGCTCATTTGCTTAAGGCCCCCTGGATCAATGGTAGTCACTTTGACTTCTTAAAATGGAAAATATAAACTAGAGACACGTTCACCAGTGGACTTTTGGACCTAACAGTACATCACATTAGGAAAGTAATAGACTCAGAACTCAACGATGGGGTTGGCCCCTTTTTGACCCAACACAGAGTAAAAAAGTGTACGGTTTCCAAATACTATCTTATGTTGATCAGACTTTCTTCTTTGCTCATTAACATAAATACACAGAAATGAGATACAGAATTGAGGGGCTTCACTAATTAAATCTCAAATCTACAGAGAGCCTGTGAGCACTACACACACACAAATACAGTCTTGTGTATGATTAGCATGTGAAGCTCATCAAAACCACTGACAGCTGCCTCTAAGGCCAGTTGTGTAATATTGCCATGCATACAAATAACGCTCTTAAGCACATCTAATAACGTTGGTATAATGCAGAGAAATCCTTATGAGAATATCACATCTCAGATTCACAAAAGCTGCTTTCTTTTGTGCTTCTTGAGGACTCGTAGGAGCGCCTGTGAAGGCTGCCAAACTCTTGTGTTTCAGTATGGCAGAAACAGTCTTTAGGAGCGGAGAAATGGGGGTGTTGCCCCGCGGGCAACTGGAGTGTGAATATGAAAGAAAATCTATTCAAGCTTTCTTGCCAATCTGATAAGCAACCTGATTACTAAATGGTGTCTGAGAAGTGGGGAACGAATCTGGCGCTGGAGATGATGGTGAACTTACGCACCCAGACACGGAGAAGACGCCATAGATGGTGGGATTCTTGGTGTCATGGGTCTTCTGGATGTACACGTCACCTGAAAGATAGATATTTTTATTTAAGTCTTGGATGAGCAGAAGCCTATCTTCTTAAATTGTGGTGATGGCCACGTACATACTTTTGAGACCTATTGGAACATATTATCGTCACAAATGATGTGGTACCATGGAAACCCTTCTTGTGTACATGTAGTAGCAAGATTCTTAATACTTCAAAATGACTTTTGTCAAATATCTCTACCGCCTGACAGGTATCACACCTGTCTAAAACTGCGACAGCCCTGCAAACCGCAAAAAAGCCAATATGTTCTGGTTTGCTGTCATCAGACAAGACCCATCCAAAATTCAGCTAGATGTTTCGAGGCGAATTAGCCACAAAGGACCAGTGATGTTCTGCTAGCCAAAACGAGAAAGACTGGACAGGACCACAGGGAGAAACGGTCAGAGCGAGACGCTTTTTATGGGTTCATCGTAAGAGCAGTTTTAGTTGAGGGACGTTATTGGCGGATGGAAGACATCTGAAGACATGGAATAACGGTGAAATATGACAAAAGAAACATAAGAATGAATTGCATCCGCTGATAGTGTTTTTTTTATTATTCACCTAAACATGGCCATGCATACATTTTGGAGGGTGAAGTAAAACAATCTTGAATTTTACTGTCAAATTCCATTTGAGAGAACAAAATATAAATTATTACATTACGTACCAATCATATGAATTGAATCAGGGGTACAGTAATGAACGTTGTGATTTCTGCATTTTTTTGTATAGGCCTACTTGGTCAATAGCTAATTTTTGACAAAAAAATTAACAGCTGCAGCTTTAAGCACGTTAATCTCATTAAATTGGATCGCAAACATTTATTAAATAAGCATAATTTAGCATAGAAACACAGCACACAAAATGTTATATCTTAAAGCTGCAATTCGTAACATTTGTCATCTATATTTAAAACATAAAATTGCAGGTTACCTTATGTGCTTATCCAACCTGATCTCACAGGTATTCCAAATTATTTTACGAGGTGCCTCATTCATATGAATTTGTAAGTTTTTAATCATACTAATGTATAGTTGCTAGAAAAAAAGTCCCACCCCCCCTAACCCTGCCCCTAGACCTGACGTCGCTGTTGAGAAAGCAAATCGTACTAAAATGTACAAACGAGATTGCACAAATCCATACAAGGTTAGCCATATCCTAAAGTAGATACGTATTTGCTGTGAGATTGTGTTGGTTTATCTTTACGTTTGTTATGAACAACTGACATGCCCAGTAAAATCCGACCCAACACCTATTATAAATCGTGAAAAGCTTTGTGTGCGCGTATTTGCTCAATAAGTGATTCTTGTTTATTTAGAACCCAAAACAGTTTCAGATTTAACAGTAAGTTGAACTATTATATATTTTGGGTAATAATGAACGCAATAGGAGAAAGAACAGACAGACGGATGAGCTCACACGGATAGTTGCAGCTAAACGGACACCGTGTAATCAAGCAATGAGGGAAAATCCCACATTGCACGACGGATCCGGCGCGAAAATCTCTCTCTAGCCAAGCCACAAAAAAACAGCCATAAAAACTCACTGCCCCACTGAGGATAAGAGAAAACATTCAGTCTAAAACTCCACTGACAGCTTCATTGCTCAAACACGGCGACACGGGGATGGAGAACGGCGAACCGGAGAGGGAATAAGAGGGCAGAGGCAGGGAAAACAGTCCTGAGGGCACCTTGTGTGTTGTGAAATGAAGCAAACACAGAGCGGTCGCTTACTCGATTTAACCACGCTGCAAAAGCAATAAAATTCTAGCGTTCATGCGTTTCGATTCATTTGCCACTGAAGAGTGGCAGAGGCTGTTCCAGCTGGTTTATCAGCCAATCCTATTCTGTCCTGTCAATCAAACTCTCCAACACCATTTTGTGTAAGCCTGTTAAGATGCATCTTGCATCTCACAAGGACGCATTAATCTGTGCTTTACCTCACACATACATTCACAATCAACAATACCACATAACCACACATTTATATGACGCTTTAACTCAGAATAATTGTGCATTCAAGGTCACAATACTATCAATAGAGCTTTACTTCAGCATTTGTAGTACAATGTAATCCACAGCACCTTCAATTTCACACTCAGAACTACCTGCTTTTAGATATTTCTCTTCACGCGACACGCTGCACATACAGGAAAAGAAGGAAATGACTTTTTCCAAGTTTAAACCCTCTGGAGAGACATATCCATTGAACCATCAGATACGAGCGCTTTCAACAAATGAGCTATATCATGCCCGTTCCTGAAATAAGAGGTCTCTTATTTCAGCAAGAATACGGAGAATGGGATTGTGCCTCCGGTATACACTTCATATATACGCTTCATATGGGAAGTCAATCTAGGAATCAATTTAATTCGCTTCTATAGGTTTATGTGATGTCATCAAGAATACATGGATGGCCCCAGGTGTTACAATTAGACAAAAACATATTAAAAGTACATAACAATCCACAAAAAACATGGTATCCGTGAATTTCCATTTAAATAGTCAATTTTGGAAAATTGTAAAAGTTCTTTGGTACCACCAACTATTTATTTTTAATAGGAGTATAATACTGAAATAATGTGTTTTAGACATTCAAAAAGTATTAAAGGCCAATTCAAAAAGAAATCTGAAGCCTGATGGTTTTGCATATTGACAGATGACCTCAATTACAAGTAAAAACGGGCAATCCAGATTGCAAAGCTCCACTAAAACTGAGACTTACGAAGCTCATCGAAATGCGTCTCGATTCCATCTGAACCCGTCACGGAGCAGATAAGCCGAGCCTTCAGGAAGGTGCTCCACTTATTCACCAGACAGCAGTGTCCTCCATCATCGTTCTGCGGAGGAAGTGATGTCAGGTTAGCTATTAAACAATCACTGTCAGACACCACACAAATTCCAAGCGCTAAGAGCGATTTGACGGACGTCTGTCAAACACCTAGGTTGTATCTGTGAAATAAAAACGTCGCTTTACATCGCTGCTATTTCTGTGGTTTTGCATTAACTGGCTGTTACTGGGTTGTAAACATTGGCTTTGAGCGCCGCTAAGCCCCATCTGCTGTGGACGGTAGCCAACTTCAATAATGAGGCGCAGCCATGCCCGGTGACCAGCCGCCAGCAGCTACCCACACACTACAAACATGCTTGTTTGATTCACATTACAACAGCAAAAATAACCAAAGAACAAGCGGCTGCTCATGTAGGAGGTACTGGACAATGATGGCTCATGATGAGACAAGTATCTGTCAATCAAGTGTGTCTCTGTCCTGCACTGCATGTGCATGCACACATGATTTTAACGCTGGACCACAGTTGGAAAAGAAACTGCCATTAGGGTTGGGGGAGAATTGATCCAGAGGCATTCATGATTCATTATTAATAATGCCGCTTAATGCAAACTGCCTAAACGTCAAAACATTACTGTCCAGTAAATGTAGATACTGTAAATGCATTTGTTGTGTTGCAACCCAAAGATGGCACGATAAATGTATTCTGTTCTTAACCATTCCCATTCTGGATCGACCCACAAGCATTTATAATGTATTATTAAGAACGCTGTTTATCGGAAAACTGGCATAACATAACTCAATGTAGATGCCATTTGATGTGTGGCATGCACAATTGGCATGAAGGAAATATTGATTCTTTCCTAAACAATTCTAGATTGATCCAAAAGTTATTTTTTTAAATAATCAAAACGTATGAAAGTAAAAACATCACTGTAATGTAAATGTAGATACTGTAAATGCAATGGCTATGTTGCAATGCATAAATTGCATGGGGGAAAAATGTATTCTCTTAAATGATTCCAAATCAATCCACAAGGATTTCTAATGAATTATTAACAATGGGATTTATTGCAAAACTGTACATAAGGGAAAACTATTGTTTGTGTATACTGTAAATGCCATTTATTGTATTGCAATGAAACATGGTATAGGCCGGGGAACATTGATTCTTTCTGAGATTATTCTGGATCACTCCACAAACATTCTTAATGCATTATTAATGCATGCAGTTTTTTCGAAAAACCTTAAGAAAAGGCAAAACATTACTGAAGAAAGATTATTTCTTTCTGAAACAATTTAAAGCATTCATAATTCATTATTAAAAATGGTGTTTATTGCAAAACTGTATTAAAGGTACACTTCACTCAAAATGTTTAATTCTGTCATCATTTACTTACCTTCGTATTGTTCCAATGTGTATACATTTCTTTGTTCTGATGAACACAGAGAAAGATATTTGAAATAATGCTTATAGCCAAACAGATCCCGACACCCGTTGACTTTCACAGTAAGAAAAAATACAATGTTAGTCAAAAGTGCCCCAGTTTGCTGTCCTACATTCTTAAAAATGTCTTATTGTGAGTTCAACAGAAAAAAAAGTGTTTTCCAACTATGGGAGTCAATGGGTGTCGAGATCTGTTTTGTTACAAATTTTTTTCCAAATATCTTTCTCTGTGTTCATCAGAACAAAGAAATGTATACACATTGGAACAATACGAAGGTGAGAAAATAAAGAACTATCCCTTTAAAGTATACCTATTCCTTTAAAGTATACCTTTAAAAAGTCACTCTCAAATTTGAATGATGTATCCTTTCTGAAACGATTCTGGATCGATCCACAATCATTCTTAAGTAACTTTACTGTACTGTAAATATAGATACTGTAAATGCAATCTGCAATCCGGACTGATCAATAAAAAACATTTAGTTTACTGCAGAACCATTCGAAAGACAACACATCACTGTACTTTAAATACTGTAACTGCCATTAGTTGTGTTGCACAGCACAAACGCAGGCCGCATCTGCTGCGGTATTTGCACTGTGCAAACAAACAAAGTACGCAGGAGCCTTCCAAGTAGTTTAATAGCCAAGGAAAAAAGCGAAATAAGATTTGCGCCCCTCATCTAAACATAGATCTATTGGGAATCTTTTTGGAATCAGATTATGACTCTCTGAATTGACATCTAATCAAATCACGAGGTGCCTAACGATTCACACGCCAAAGTGCTACACACTTGGAAATGAAGAATGGAATAATAAGATGTGGGTTATTTGGGTCTGCGTCTGCTCACGCTCTTACCAGACAGATTCTACCGATCCTGGACTGGGCCATGGGAGTCTGACCCATCTCCGACGATTTCTCACGGAAGAAGAAATATAGCTTGTCATCGTTTTTTTCCGCGCTGTCAGGAATGAGCTGGGCATGGACGAACGTTGGATCTGAAAAGAGGCAGGAGGGAAAGAAAAGAACCAGAAAGAGAAAAATGGGAAATGAATCATAGTTGGAGAAAAAAGCAGAGAGAAAGAAAATAAAGGAGCAAATGGATCGTATTAAATAACTCTCGCTTGAACTTCAAATACTTTGGCAAGTGCAACTGATGAGAAGCAGTTAGTCTTTCATCTCATTCATAACATGCTACAGTCTCTGACAGAATCTGTGATGTTATCACGTCGGACAATATTGCGAAAGGGAAACATAAAACTCTGAGAAGAACTAAGTGATGGGAGCCAAGTAAAAGGGATTATATTTAATATGAGGATCTGCCTAAAACAAGGGTTCAATCCAAAGGGCCAACCATCACTCAGCTTTTAAAGTATGATAAATAAAAGATCTATTTTTAGATTTGTTTTAAATATATAAAGTATATTAAAGTGTTTTTTCTTATTTAAATACAAAACTAATAACTTTATTTTGAAACGTTACTATAAAATAAACCGGCAGCATAATTCCAACAAAAAGTTCAAATTGAAACATTTCAATTTGGATATATTGGATTAGTGACCCAAAAATTGTGCAGAATGAAAAATAGTAATTCATGTTAATAACTTTTCTATGTTTCAAAATTCTAAGAAAAAAGACTGATAGTTCCAATAGTATAAAAAAAGGTCAATGTTAAATATTCATATCTAGCACATTTCTCACTAAACAAAAGAGGTGCTTTTTGATTTAACGGCACAATTAAAAAAATCTTTCTGTACCATGAAGCCAGCGGGAGTTGTACTGGTCTGTCCTCATGGCAGTGTGTTTGCCCAACGTGCGGAAAATGGCAGAGTCCGTTCCCATAAAATCGATGTAGACTCCGGCGTAAAGCTGGCCATCTGCCAAAACAGAGAGAGGGAGATAAAGAGAGATTGAAACGTAAACTTAGGAAAAAATGATTCATCTGATTATAAGACAAAACACAGACGAAAGGAGAAAAGAACTGTATTGTATCTAATTGTAGAATTTATCATCTTATTTAAAGGGATACTCCACCCAAAAAATGAACAATCGTGTCATAAATTACTCTCCCAAAAACAGATGTTGTTCCTAACCTGTATAAATTACTTTGTTCTGACGAACACAAAGATATTTGGATGAATTCTGGGGCACTATTGACTAGCACTGTAAGAAAAATTTAAATGGTAGTCAAAGGTTCCCCAGAATTGTTTGTTTTCCTAAATTCTTCAAAATATCTCATTTTGTGTTCAACAAAACAAAAATATATATATTTATATATTTCCTTCTATGATAGTCAATGATGTCCCAGAAATATAATTTGAACACAGAAAGATATTTAGAAAAAAGTTAGCATCAGAACAAAGACATTTATACAGATTTGGAATAACTTGAGGGTGAGTAAATGATGAGAGAATCTTTGGGTGGAGTATCCCTTTAAGAATAAGAGATAGAAAATGACAAGACCATTTCAAGTTCTTGAACTAGGCGCATACTTATCAAAGCCGAGACGCTGTTTAGTTTGGGGTCGTAGGGGCATTTTCCTTTCCCAGAATCGACTTTACCAGGTTCCAGACGGAAAATGTATTCCTGGAATGAAGAAAGGTACATGTACGTACGCACAGGGTTTTCGTTAATAAGATGTGCAGTATTGATTCTCAGCTTACTTAAATACTGGAAACTTAAAGAGTCTAAGAGGTAAAGCCAGGAAGTGAAATGCACACTGGGAAGGATGGGCAAAACTACGCTGAGGTTGTTATACAGCATTCAGGAAATATAATTATGTACCAATTGTGATTTGTAATAACAACCTTTTTATTTCCTTTCACTCTGTTGGCACCTTGCATATTGTCTAAAGCCAACATCAAGGCATTCAACTGAAGCGGGCTAGTATAAATCTGCTAAACAGGTAAATGCCTTAAAGACATTGAAAACATAAGAATTTATAACAAAAATAAACGATTAAGTTCAAGGATCTTGATGGTTGCCAAATAAAATGAATGATTCTCACTTTGTGCTTCGTATTAGTTTTAAAAAAAGGTTTAATTCTATTAGGCGTCTAGGGTTAGTGACATTTCATTGTTTCATTCAAGTATTAAAGAAAATAACTTTAGGTTCTCTTCAAGCTAAGAAACCAATCTACTCCGTGCAGTCTGCATGCCAGTTACAGTCAAACCGATATTTTCACACCTGCAAAAATATGTAGCCAATCACAGCAAATGGAAACATCTTAGATGTTTTATGGACTGTTTTTGAAAGGGGATTTACGTAGATATCCAAGCAAAGAAGTTTATCACATTCGGCAAACAGCAACGCAACATGTCTCAACAAAATATCTGCCTCGGAAAATTGACAATTTTTTTTTTAGATCATTCTACTTCGAAGTTTTACACGCACATCACAGATGCAATAACCGCGGATAGATTTTGTGCTGACTAATCTCCATCAACTCATGATGGAGTCTGATGGATGGTGTGGGTGTAATTTCTGTACGTTCTGCTAGATTTCTGCGCCAAAGGCAGCCTTCGGACAAGTGTAGGCAAACCTGAGAAAGAGAGGCTCTAAGCCTAACAGCTCTTCTCCTGTTCCTCTCAACGCCTTCAGCGATCGAGAAAACCAGCTGTTGAAAATCCAATGATTATGTGTGAACAGAACCTCTCGACACGAAGCTACTGAACGTCTATGATCAAATATACCCTTCAGTGTCTAGTGCGGACCAAAATACGTTGCCTTCCTTCCCTTGGTTTAAAACAAAAGGAGGACCTCATATCCCACCTTGGGTGCGTATGGCTCTGGTGAAGCGCTAGGGTCTGCTGCTCGACTGGTTCGGCCTCCCTCACGAGGCAGCAGATCTTCCAGCATGGCCTATAAAACAAGGTGTGTTCCTTAATAAATACCTCTTTCTGGTCACACCATTAAACCCAAGTAGTGACCCAATCTGTGTCTCATGGAGAACAGCGAGTTGCTAGAAAGACAACCGATGTTTGGTGTATAACGATGGACTTGTTTACAATGAAGGTTGTGTTTTATACAGTACACAGTATGTCATGGACAACATGCACGACCCTTGTTAGCACATGCTTATGAAATGCAAAGAAACAGGCATGCAAAACACAGAACCCTTTAAATGTGGGCAAAATATTGGGCAAAGTCTGAGACCACTTAGTGATTTCTAATTAAATAAATTGTCCTATTTTTCTGGCAAATCATATTATCAAGATAAGAAATTTGAGTGAAAAGTTTTGAAAAAAATATACATTCATTTTGTTTAATAATGTGTTTAATGTCAACTGATCGATTAACAAAATAGTGCCAGAGTTCTTTATTTGATGCCACAGCTTTGTTTTACATTTTTTTTATTAAAACTTCCAGGTTCAAATGAAAGCATTTTTGTGTGGTTTGTACCTCACACATTTCTAAAAGACATTTTTAGTCACATGGGTTGAAGATGGATGTGGTCATGGGAAAGGTGGGAGGTGGAGTTGAATAGAAACTACCTTTAAAACAATTACTTTCTTAAACACAGTCAATAAACATTACAGGTGGTAAAGATTATACTCTTTGATCCAGGGTGGGGAAACATTCCACTCTAATGACATAATACCTTTTAACTAATGTAGCCAACAGATTAAACCCTTGACCCGCAAATGGAGACAGGTCACCTGTGAGTGATGGTTTACCTGTGACCTCTGCCCACGGTCCACATAGGTACAGATGGGGTTGTAAGCTCCCGTTCCGCACACGTACAGGTGTGTTCTGTTCCACGGTTCGATGAGACGGATGAAATTCCCGCATTCGCCCTGACGAAAACAGAGTGATGTCATGAATGTTGTGTTCATTTCTGAATAAATAGTAGTTTCTGACATGCACATGCTGGAATGACAGAGTTGGTTTTCTGCTTGGCCAAGATGGTGGTACCCTGGCAACAGTCTAGACTGATCTTAAGGAAAACTCATAAAAAGAACATCAATGTCTAAAGGTCTTTTCCCTTATGGATTCTTACATTGATGTCCTTTCCTGAGAGGACACACTCGGTTCTTCTCTGAGGGACGACGGGCCAGTGAATCTGAGGAGAAAGAGAGAGAAAAATAAACAAATGTTGGTCATCCAAATCTCCAGTGACCAGCTTTTTACTGCCAAATTTTAAGTTTTCATTCGTTGCGATTTGTCTCGGTTTAGGAAAAACACATTTTCACAAATACTGGACACATTTGGGTCCCATTTCTTTCTGAAAACACTAGTAGCATAAAAATAACATTTGTATAATAATCAAATCTTCTATATACAAATCTAAAAAATAAATGTAATACTATAGGAATTAATCATACTGTATAATATATAAATGGAATACATATTAAACAGTATATTTAAATATATCAATATAATATAAAAGTTGATCAACAATTATGAAATTCGTGTTTTTGTTTTACAATCAACTAACCATTTGTTGAAGAGAACAAAAGACTATATTGTACCCAATTTGTGATAGCGTGACAGAAAGCTCTTACTATAAGGGGCTCTTTGTTGATGTCGTTCAGGTCTAGAGACAAAATGTAGTCTTTGCTCCCCACATACATGCGATCATGATCCTCATCCATGCGTAGGATTCTGTAGTCTGTCGAGTTGAGCAGGAAGGCAAAGTGATGGGCAGTTCCAGTTGACTTCAACTCTAAAAGATGACAGCAAAAATCTCTCTTATAAATCTTATATTTTATTATACTGTTACATTTGCCATATAATTGTATCTAAATCGACAAAATACTATAAACGTATCAGTCAATATACATGAGTGCAATAAACCAGAACAATATACAGCAGGAGAAGAGGTGTCATAACAGAAAAGAAGCTACACAACGAAGTTTTTTTTTCACACACACATGCAAAGTATCTTTATTATTGTGGGAAATTAATTAAAATACAAGTGTACACTACTACAAAAGCCACTCCAGATGGGACTTGAACCCACAGTCCCTAGCTTAGGGGGCCAGTGCTTATGCAGTTGGGTATGGTGGTCTTTAAAGTAAATACACCACAACAGTTTCTAGATTTCATATTCAGTCAAGAAGCCTTGGATCCATCAGATTTAGATTCATAATAGAAGCTTTCTTTACACTGAATACTCATGTCAAAACAAGATGTATTACCATGATTCGTAGGTTTCTATTGAATTTACATCCACACAAGCAAGTTCCAACTTTGCAAACTCTACAACTCTAAAAGGACTCACAAACAATCAATCAATCCAAACATCATGAGTCTCAATTTTTCCTAAATACAACATCTGTACAGCTGCCTGGACATTAAATCTCACTGGAGTGTTTCCCTAAGGTTCAATGCACTGGCTTCATTCTTACAGTATGTTCTTTGCTATTTTGTTGCATTTCTCTAGGCTTTTTGGCTCTCTGGACCTTGTCTTCCAATAAAACAATGCTGTGGTGTAATGCTTTATATTCCTCTTTACCCAACAGGCGTAATTCCCTAAGTTGAAAAGCGAGTATTTATACAGCCTGAGGTTTACTGGAGACTTCCATGTATGTGTTCATGTGTGTTAATTTCACATGAAACCATGCAAAATGTTTTGTGTTACACTCCTTTAATTAATTATGTCCGCTGCCATGAACCAAAGAGTTATCCCACAAAACACCACAAGCATTCTCAAGCTACACCGAGCTTGCCACAATTTCAATAAATAGCACATACTATGTAGGTTATGGTTCACAGAGTTCACAGGAAAGACTTTTTGGGTGACCGTAGAGGTCTGCATTGGATGTTCCTGCAAGGCGGCGTCAAGGGAAGCCTTTGGAGAATGGAATGCCACTACTCATGTTACTGTAGCACAACACACTTTCGGCTCCTGAACTGGCCAGGTTAAAGCTGATAAGTTCTACCTGAGGATGGATTGCAGAATGCATGGTAGTGGAGGGGAATAATGCATTGCAGACAGTTGGCAATGGCGAATGGATACAAATTAAAACATACAGAGAGTTTGGCCAAAGTGAAATTGCATGTTTAATTCCAACTGTACCAATTCCCAGTTGTATTGTGAAAGAAACCTGTCCTGAAGGGCTTGAGGAAGCAAAACGTTTATTATAAATGGGGTGATATGTCATAATAAAATGTTCCTGTAGCTCAGATGATAAAGTACACTTCTAACGCCAAGGTCATGGGTTCGAAACCCAGAAAACACACACATGTGGATTAAATGCATACCATGATAGCACACTATGTCTGTCTGCCTGTCTATAGAAAATATTCATGTCAAAAAAAGAATACAGGGTCGTATTCACAAAGGATCTGCAGGTCACCCTCCCGTCTTACTCCATCCTGAGAAACTCCAGCTGAACCCACAAACAAACCTAAAAGTTACATCCATCAGCGCCAGATTCCACGGTGTAGGTCCGACTTGACAACGTACCAGCAAATCAAAGCCTGAAAGCTGGCTGGTGTTTAGCCCACGACAGGAAAAGAACAACTGCTTAAGCTCAGCAGCCCAAATCAAGTGTTTGCAACCTCAAAATGAATATTAAATGAGACTGAGCGAGTTTTAAAGAATATAAAATACCATTTTAAAAGAAAGTGAAACTACAGATGCACCGATATATCGGCCAATAATCAGTATCGGTTGATAAAAGCAATTTTTCAAACAATTGTCTCTCGGCCGATAAAAATAAAGTTATAATAACATTCAGAACGTTTCGAAATATTCATTTAATCTTTAGAATAGGCATCGTGGTTTGTACAGCAATTATGACCATTTTGCTTTGGAAAGAATTACAAAGTCGAGCAAAACACATAAATGATTTTCTCAAGAATTTCCCCTCGAACTAAATTATTGCCTCGGTTTTAACATAACAGCATTGTTTGAAATAACATCCAAATTTGAGCTGGCATTTAAAACACATCAAGTTTTAAATCATTTGTCTATAAAAATCCTAACTGGACCACAACTCCCAACCTTTGCCAAGTTTCACTGGAAACACTGGTAATACACTGGAATGTGCAAGCAATAGAGATGCATCCACTTCTGAAGACTACCAGTATATGAATATCTTATCAGACAATGAGATCTTCTTGAGTATTATACAAAGCAAGTTAGCATGGGGCCATAGACAACATAAAACCCCATTTACCTGTGTGGGCATTCCTGGCACATAGCTAGAATTCCTCATCTCTTTCAATTCAGGGTTCTAATTAAGCAAAAAGGCAGATCCACCGTGTTTCAACAAGTCCTCAGACATCTCTGTGTATCTTTGCCACCGGTAATGATGCATTCTAGTATCAGTCGTGGAAAACGAACATGTATTTTCAATGACAGCAGCATTTTTATTATACAGTATTGACAGTGATTTATTGTTTACCACTCAACACAATGTACTCAGAAATCTACATTCTCACTATATACTTTGTTTCTTATTTTATTTGTTGCCATTGAATTGATCGATTGATGGGTTGAAGAAGATATATCTCAGTTGCGGGCCGGATTCAAACCCTGCGTTGTCTGCCAAGTCATCACAGCTCAATGTGTACTAACCCCAAGTCCACAGCTCCAACATTTTATTCATAATTTTGACTCTTTTGTTCTTGTTTAACAGTTCCAGAACTTTATATTTTAATTATTTCAAACAAACAGGGAGGAAAATAAGTTTTAACCGCTTCTCTGTGGACAGCAAATACACTTAGAGGACATCAGGAGCAACTTCAGGTTTTTACTACTTCACAAGCACAATCATTCATCTGCAAATCTAAATTTCACTGATACCGTGGCACACTTACACACACACACACACACACACACACACACACACACACACACACACACACACACAAATATATTACTAAGGCTTTGGAGATTGATTTTTACCTTCAGCTGTCCAGCCTAAATAATCACCTGAAGATTAGGTCTTATCTCTAAGCTTCAAAGCGCTGTCACTTGACCACTCCTATGGATTTGAGTGACAGGTTGAAGGACAAGGTGGACAGAATATAATAAAGACCAGAAAGAGGGAGAGAGAGAGAGAGAGATATTACCTGCCAGTCTGTGTGTGTGTATGCGTGTGTGCGTGTAAGCATGCGTGTGTGTGGGTGTTTGCTAATATGCATGACAAGATGAAAACTTTCCACTTGCAATTGGTATGTGTATAAGAGGCATTGATTTGAACAGCCCTCATATCTAACAAAGGATTACTGCATCCTTCTTATCTCAGCCGAGTCTTCTAAGAAGATGGCACGATTAAAGTGAAAGATTTGATCAAATCACACAAAAATGCACTGTCATTTGTGCATCAAATCTTAGGATATAAAAAAAACTTCAAATGCAAGAGACAGAAAGAAAAAATAAAGAATAAGAAGTCAGCATGGAATAGGAGTGATAAAATAAAGGAACACAGCAGGAATAGGAGAACAGAAACAGATAAAATAGAGGGATGGGTACGGTTGGGAGCGTACTGTTTGCTTTAGCCCATGGCTTCATGGGCTAAAGGTCAAAGTTCACGCTCAAAGGCACAGGGACGAATCCAGCAAAGCGCGCACCCTGACCCATACAGTCCTAGTGAATTGTTTCTCAAAAAAAACCCCGAAAACCTTTAATTGAGCTTTTCTCACAAAAAGAAGCCAGACAGCAGAAACATGGTAATAATTACCAGGCCGTGGCTCCATTTGGTGCGATGACCTGAAATCCTTGCTCCAGCTTATTAAAGATGTCAAAACGTGTTTGCACAAGATCACAGCCTGTATTATGTTATAGTCAGGTCTGTTTATTTTGCATTATGATTTCATATGACGGCTGATTGTGTTCTTATATTATGTTCTTAATTTGCTTTTTCTTTCTTTCTTTGTGTATTAAACACAGCCAAAAGCAACAACTTTGATTCTTGATTTATATCTCTTAATGCACTTGAAGAATCAAGTTTGGCCTTTGCGAGACAAACTGCGTAGCTACTTCTAAAGTATTACCGTAGGTGTGGAAGCAAGAAATATGGGCAAACAAACCTTATAGGCCATAAATGACACTTGGTTGTATTTACCTGGTGTGTTTGATGTTTGGTAACCTTACTTTTGGCATTCTATATGTTGCTATATGTCAGGTAGGTCGATTCCTAACAAGTATTTCAAAATATTACATAACCCACTTAAAGCAACATTTTCCCTTATGCAAGCAACATAATCTCATCACCATGATTATGCCCGACTCCTCATACAAGCAAGCATGTAAATGGTTCTAAAGATCTTGAAGTGTTTATGAGATTATCATCTCAAATCACCAGGATGCGTCATTTTAAATGAGGGCGAGAACAGATATGCAACTTCCGATTTTGCAGTATAACTCTGGTCAATCGGACAGTTCATTGCGGATGCTTCAAAACGCATTAAACGGCAGAGATTTACTCGTTTTATCTCCATTCTTCCAATCGTTCTTGCTTTGCAACATTTTTTGACATTAGCTGATCGCCCTCTGCATTTCACACAGTCATGATAGTATTAAACAGTTTTCATAAGACTTTTCTTTTGCCTTTTTGGCTCCTCTCGCTCGCATTCCCAATTCAGCTGTCTGTGTCTACATACCAAGGTAGAGATAACATTTCTGATCCTAGTTTTATTCACACCCTTATCACAAAAATGTTTCACCTTCCATTTCTTTTCTGGGTCAGGTGAGAGTGTTAAATAGGGAGTGAAAGCACCGGCTGAATTCATTCTCCCATACAAATCTCCAATTCACATTAAGACACAAATCGACTTACAGTGCATGCAAGTTAGGTTATAAATTTAACCCATAGTCCCTGGGATTTCAGCCCATCTTGATGCATCAATTTAATACAAATATTACAAATTATATACAAAAATATAGCTTTTTTGATATGCATGAGCTGCATTGGTTGTTTAAGAAAATAATTTTTTGCACATTTTGCTGGTCACCAAATCACAAAGCTGATCTCAGTAATACGTTCCTTTTGTGCATTCAATATTTGCTAATTTCAACCAAACTTGCCGTAGTCTTTTCAGAACTCCATTGTGGGTAGGTTTGGTACCTATATCCTTGACACTACAAAAGTGGTCAGCACACAATGGCAACGCTGGTTCTCTGAATCGGGGTCATGGGTTCACAAAGGTTATCATACACCCCAGCACAGAACTGAAAACCAGTCGGCCCCTGATCACTAAAGGTAGGGTCCCTACTGGATACTCAACACACATCCACTTGACCTCTGTTGCTTAGAAACAAGGGAAAAGGTCATTCTGAATGCTCAAAGTGACCCGTAACCAAGTAAAAATCCTTAATTGCATGTGACAGGCGAGAGACGTTTGAAAGCATCGCCACGGATCGACTGCTGATGAGAAGTGTATGTGCATGTTCATTTATTGCTGTTCATTCAATTATTGTCTTGATTGTAAAAGCTCTGAAACGCAATGACAGGTTCGACTCTTAAAGAGACAGCTCACTCAAAAAACTCATATTTGCATTTTCTTATCTTTCTAATGTTTCTTGCGCTCCACTTTCTCTTTGTTTCGCTCTCACATACTCTCTCAGGCACACACAGTGAAACATATTAACATAGATGTAGCTCAGTCTCATGGGAGAGGAACCATATGAATTGGAGAGAGTACCCTTTGGAGGTGTCAATCAAAATGCATAACAGACAAAACAGACCCTTAAAGTCCTGTGAGAAAGCTGGTGTGCAATGACTTCATAAAACCTTATGCAAGCAGCAAGAGAACTGAAAAACTACATTCTATATGTTGCTATATGTCAGGTAGGCCGATTCCTAAAAAGTATTTAATAAATATTACATAACCCACCAAAAGCAACATTTGCCCTTATGCAAGCAACATAACCTCATCACCATGATTATGCCCGACTCCTCATACAAGCAAGCATGCAAATGGTTCTAAAGATCTTGAAGTGTTTGAGAATTCTGTAAAATTATGTTTTTTTTCCAAATGTACAGTATATATAATATACACCAAATTGTTGACATCTTTCATTCAGCAACCATTCATAAAAACTCTTCAGACATCAGCTACACTGTTAGCAGTCGTGAAAATTAATTCTATATATTCTTTTCACAATGTACATTAACGCAAAAAAGCCTACAGACAACATTTACAAAATGTTACAGGAAACATTTCAGTACAGGAAAAATATGAATAAATCATTTTTAATATACAAAGGTTGTGCATAATATTCGCAGATTCCAAATGTCAGCGATCAGACAGACATCAGGCCACAGAGTCTGTTCCAGTGACAGATTCTTAATACAGAGGGGCTTCACTCTTATTAATGGCACAAGCGCCAGCATCTCACTCCATTTGTCACGGGCACTAAATGTGGCCCCTGGCAACACAAACATTTAAGCTAATTGCATTGCAAATGGGCATTACCTCTAGAGTCAGTCAAGATCAGAATGAAAGAAACAGTAATCATCAACTCAATTTCAAGAAAAAATGCAATGCACACTGAAAAGCATTCCTTCCTTCTGCATGAATATATAATAATAACTCATGCAATGCAAGGCTGATTGACAGTTTGAAAAGCCAATGGATTATCGCCTCTTTGCAGTTCACAGTGATAGACAAGCAAACTCCGCCCACTAAAAACAAGCACAGGCTTTCCAGCCAAAGCCCCCTTTCTCATTTGACAGACAAGTGGGCGCTCCCCTCCACTGACCCCGTAACCCCAGAGCCAGCCTGATAGCAAAGATCATGTGATTTAGGACGAGGGATGGCAATGAACTTCTATTTAGTTTCACTTGTCCTTTGTTCCATTAAGCGCTCCCTGACCAACAAAAGCTTTCCTGGAGGCACTTCAGCTGACAATATTAAACAGAAACAGAAGGACAAGATGAAAGAAATCCCAAAGTGGCTAAAGTCCTATTAGCGTGATGGAGAATAACTTGAAAAGGGCGAGAGAACAAAGTGCATTTAAATCAGAGCATGTGAATGGAATGTTAACTAACGATATGGAAGAAGCACAAATTTTCTCTAATTTGGTAGTTTGACATCTGCAAGAGATAGTCGAAGCCATTACGTGTGCCCCCATAAAAATGGATCACCCCGCTTGTTTTAATAAGACCAATCATTTAATCCATGTTACAGGCAATTAACACTTAAACAGCCATGAAATTATCTAATGGGATTGTCTTGTTCGGTTAACTAATTGAATTCACGAGCCAAATGAAACAAGCTAGTGATAAGCGGATTGTGAAGGAAAACAAGAGAGAAACGAAATGACGGGAGATTAATAAAGCCTACTTTGGTTGGCTGCATCAACACGACGGTGAAAACCAAAAGTAGTATTTTTCAAATATCAGTCACAATCAGATGTCTGGAGTTACGATATATGAGACTTTTTGTTCTCATGTCATAAGCAGAGGTCAAATGCATTGCATACTTTTCTTCAGGGTTTGACTCATCATTGATACATTGACCGGCCTTAAGCTATGAAAGAAACATGGCTCCCCGAATATGTCTACAGACATAGAAACGATGGCAGCAATAGTCTTAGCAAGGCTGATAAAACGTACATCTCTTTTTTCCGTTACTATTATGTATCTAAATTAGGGTTGCGTCACACGACGAATGTGAAACGTTTGTTGGAATCACGATGCCGTCTCAAAACCGTCATGTCTGTCAGCCATTTGCAATGGACGATTTCATCATCTATAGCAAAATTATGAAAAGAAAATACATTTTTACAATATATGTTCAAAATAAAATCTTTTTTACTCTATATATTACATATAAAAACATACAGTATATACTATATACACATTTAGCAGATTTCAGATAAACTCCGTTGAGAGCATGTATGTTATATTATATTTTTTCCTCATAACAAAATCAGCAGACAGCACGAAACAGATGTTAGTTGACTCTAGACAGACACCTAACACATTCCTCCTGGCGTCTGTCCAGCAAGCACTCTCTCTTATCCTATTACGCTCTTATTCCGCATCTCCGTTTCCATCTTGTTATCGAGTAAATACGTTCTCATTTTACAGGAGGCTCAAACTGATGAATTGTGGGACGGTTTTAACGGTGGAACGTGTGCACGATGTTAAAAGCCACATTTATCTTTCCCTCTCTCCGATTTCACATCTGTTTCTCTCCGCCTTTTATTTCCCAGGATAAAGGTTTAGCATATCTATTTTGCAAAGCTCATGTCTCCACTGGGAGCAGCTTGACGGACTCGAGATTCAAGCTGCAGAAAACTGTGAAAAGCAAAAACGATTGGACCTCCGAGCTATATTTTTCAACTATGAAGGGATGATCCTTAATCTTTTGGTTTTAACCTAAAAGTGTCTGAAAGAGGAATGATTTTGACCTTTGTCTCTATACCGCGAAGGCTCTAAAACTGTAAAAACGATTAAATGTCCTGTCCAGGCACTGAAGTGATCACAATTAATGAAATCTTTTGCTTGCCTCCGTGCCAAAAGATTCCCCGTTTCTTCTTCCAGACATTTTGGACGCGATTCTCAGAATAGTGTACCTTCATCTGCTGTCTGATCCATTATATTGTTTTTTCGAATGACAAGAACAATAACAGAATTATTTTTAATAATTCATGTTAATCTAAATAATCTCTTTAAAATTCGAATGAACTGCTCCGTTGTTCAAATACATTTTATCCACTTGTCAATATCTGGTATAAGATCAAGCAAGAGTTAATATTACCACGCAATTTCATCGGAGCCAAAACCAAGTATCTAAAAGTATTCCCATCTTGTGTTAGTGGCAGCGAGGACAATGATTTTTCATTAAAAGTGAATTTCCCGAGTAATTGTACCCGGGAATATTTCACTCCAGCAATATAAACATGTCAGTCATAGTTTCATTGGGGATTTGGTGTGTTCACGTGGGATGAGAACATGACATCATCCTATATTAGACTTAATTGGCGCTTCTTTGCTGTGATGTGTGTAAAGTTCAATGTAGACTGTGGGTAGAAGAGAATTTGCAAATTGTAGCCATTTTAACTGTTGATTTTGAGCAAGAAAGGAGAAGTGAAAAGCGGCAGAAGACGGCAATGAGAGGAGAGACAGAGAAACAACATCGCCAGTCCCCATTGACTTCTTTTAAACAGACACAAAACCAATGCAATTCAATGGGTGCCGCCATTGTACTGCAATATTTCTTTTTAAATATCTTTTGTGTTCTGCATAAGAACACCGTACAGGTTGGAAATGACAAGAGGGTGAATAAATGACAGGATTTAAATTTTTGGGTGAACTATCCCTTTAAACGACAACCTGTCCATACAGTTCACTGCCACCAAAAGATATCACCAATTCCAGCATCGGTCACACTCCCAGACACACCCGCAAAATACTCGCACCATGTAAACAGCATTGAATGTGGTCTCTTGAGACTTAAGTCTCAGAAACACACTCATCTTCCCACCCCTCTAATTCACCAGCCCACATGTATAATTTCCCCACAGTGACATCTGGAGGAGTGACTTACCTGAGAGACGCACATACAAGCTCTCATTAAACAAGAGATTACTGGTGCTGCTTACAATAATTATGATTGCAACATCTTATCAACCCTATCATCATACTGCCAGGTATGTAATTCACTCAAACTTGTATTTACTTAACAAAACACTACACGGCATTTAACAAGCACAGTAAAACCAGGTTATATTTTTACTCGTGTTTTGTAAATTATTCTTAAGCCAATACATAATATGTTTAGAGAAGAGACTTACCAAAAACAATTTAACTATAGTACACCATCATTTAACTATTGTGACACTGAATTTTTTTGCAAATATGATTTAATTGCTTTTATTATTTTTACATACACACGTACAGTATTGCGTTAAGAGAACATTCTTTCCTTTCTAAACTGGTTCCTCTTTTTATCCATTTCTCTCTTCCATGTCCTTCACTGTCCTCTAATCATAAAGGCACGCCTTCCAGTCAGTGACAGACACATTTTTCTTTTTACCTCCCCATAACCCCTGTTGTGATTCACATTGTGTTCTTTCCATCCCTCTGCTCGGATTGGCCAGCTCCCCCTCCGCTTCCTCCCCATCGCGATGCTTCGGTGTGTCAGAACGGGTCATTGTCTGAGTCTAAGTACTGCTTCGGCATTAGGGTCCGTGCCTGACTGACAGATGGTAATAAATGGTGGCAGTCTAAAAAAACATGAAGAGAGAGGAACCTTTGACCTAAGGGCCCCCTTGAGGTCAAGACTGTCTAGTAACCTCAAGGCTGTAACTCCCACACCCAGACCACATCTGGAGGTAGAATATCTTCCTGCGGCTTTGTGGGAATAAAACATCTTGGCCTCTCACTATTGTAAATCCAGACTCAAATTATTTCATCTGGGTTCATTAATTTGCTTATATTTTCAAAAAGTATTTGTTTTTTTATTGATGTAGATCAATAGGAAATAAAAATGTCCTAGAATCGGATGCAGAAAACCATGGTGATCGAATAACAGGTGAAATCTGCCATAACGCAGCGACAGGTAACAAAAGAAGTGCTACCATGGCAACCAAACCAGCAGACACAAGGAGAAGGCATTGTCTTCGTTGATGGGAAGACACAAGTGGATGAACAGACACATGCATACAAGGACATAAACAAGGGATATTTTGGATATAAAATCCAAAGTATAATTATATATAAAACCACGTACAAATCATATCTAATGTATCTTTATTATTATATTGTATATTTCTAACATCATTCTATATTGTATATAATGACATTATATGATATTGTTTATTATAATAATATTTTCTAAAGCTAATATTCAAAAAAAATTATTTATTTTGTTATGTGTTATCTTCCCCACCAGCTAAAAGAGAATAGAATTTTGCTAAAATCTCTTGCATATAAAGACCTACTGTTAACCGCACTTTCAGATGCATATATTTCAGATGCATCCGTTCACAATGTCAAACAGCATCTCAATAACAAGTTCTGGACTCCCCTTACTGCACAAAAGGTGTCACGGGGTCCAGGTCTGGGGTTCAGTTAAGCTGCCTGGCGTCAAAGGCTATTGTAACCACCTATTATAACAGACCTGTTGGTGTGTCTAAACAAATCACATCCCGGTGGACCACACAGTCATTTTTCTTCTCCATTTGCAGTTAAGGATCACAATAGGACGAGTCAAAGGGGATAATTCACTTCCTACCGTGAGCAATTAGAGTCTAAGGGAACAGAGAGACTTAAGTGACACTAAAAGAGTCATGTCAATCCGTTTTAATGTCACATTACAGCGTTTGCGAAATGACACTAAACTTCAGTTTCCATTCCATTATATTCAAGACCTGGGTCTTGAGTTGGGTGCCTACAGAAAGTTCTCAAAATAAACATACTTTGGAAGTAAGAGGTGTGACAACTAACCCCAGTCGAACCTCTACATCTGTTGGGTTATTTACAATCTCTCTTACACATTGTTTTCTCAAAAACAACAATTATCAAGGGACAAGCACAAAAGACACCATCACGCAAACACAATGCCCAAACAGAGAATCACTGTCTCGCACTCATGCAGAATACTAACCATGTCTGTTTCTCACAATGACAAGTGAGAAAAAGATTTCCCCTTTTCCCAAAGCCGCTCTCCAACCATAACAGAAAAATGTTTTGATTCTCGACATGAGCTAACAGAATCCCTCATGTTACACTCAAGAAAGAAACACATCAAACCAGCTGACAGTGCAAAGCATTTATCCAGATTGGATAACCTTTGGTTCTAAGGCCGTTTCAAAACAAAGTAGTAATCTACAATCTTGACATTTTAAGTGTCTTTGACGCTAACAGTGTATTAGTGATGAGCGGTACAGACAGATCAAAATGTAACGTGAGGGGAGTGATTGTGATTAGTTAGATGAGTACAGAGGAACGATAAAACTGTTAGAACATACAGTCTGCACATGAGTGTTGTAAGATGAGTGTGGATGGTGGAGTGGTGTTAGTACGGCTTGGCATGTTGTACAATGAAGATAGCTAAAAGTGATGACAGCCTAAATGTTTTTGTATGCAGAAAAATTATTTTACATTACACAACAGCAGCAAATAGTATGTGCTGTGGGGCTGCAATTTAATGACCGAAATCCGTTTTAGACAAAAAAAAATATTTATACAGTAGCTTAGGAGGAAGTTATTAAGTTTGTTCCCCATTGCGTCAACTTGATGATCACCCAAAATTCCAACACAACTTCATGGCAATTTGTAATTTGCATGAATTTGCTGCATCTCTTTTGCATATTTTTGTACAACCTGCTTTTGGGCCAGCACATTTTTTCTAATAACTATACTTTTTTTGTGCACTTTGCATGGTGAATACCAATTACCAACATCATAAAGTACACGTTTTTTGTTAGATTAGGCTGCTAAAAAAATGTATCACAAAATAGACACAAATGGCAGTAAGGTAATACTGTAAGATTCAATACTCTACGTGGAGAGCATAGCATACATGTTTATATTTGAGAAATGTTAGAGTTCATGTATAAAAAATGTTATGTTGGGATTTTGGCAAATCTGAGCACATTTTGAAACATTACGATCTCTTCTAACTCTAAAGCAAACGCACAAGCCTGAGAAGCAGTAGGTATCCACTAGCGCTCCATTTAATTGAATTGGGTCAAGAGATAGTTCGCCCACAAATGAGAACTATTTAATCGTTTTATCACCCTTTAAAACCTCTATGAATTTCTTTCTTCTGCAGAACACAAAAGAATATGAAGAGCACTGGAACCCATTGACATTGTAGACACAAAACCATTGAGACATTTCCTAAAATACCTTCTATTTGTTCCACAGAAAACATCATATACAGAGTAAATTATGACATTTTATAATTTTGGGTAAACTATCCCTTTAAAGATCACATTTTTAAACCTTTCTTATGGTTTTCTTTATTAAGTTAAGAAGTTGATGATCCCTCAAAAGCGCCTGGACGTGAACGCCCTTGAATCTGAGTCTCCATGACGGCTTCTTCAAATTTAGCATCTCCCTGTCATACACACATCCACCAACCCACATGCCCATCTGTATGACTCATCTGATGAGCTGTGACCCAGACCTCACCAAAAATGAATATCTGCGCCTTTTCTCTCCTTATGGTTGTGCTCCTACTCCTTCGGGAGGGTGACATGTTGACAGCTCCCCAGAGAGCAGAGCGAATGAAGAGAAAAGCTTAAGATGACAATCAAGAGATAAAACATTTTTGTGAAGACAGAGACAGAAAGTAAAAAAAGCAGAGAATCCAGGAATATATAAATGGCTAAAGAACAGTTCCAGGGGGAAAATCACATTCACGCTACTTTATATTTTTCTTTTTCATTTTGGGTATAATTTGACCTGAATATATTATCATCAGATGTTTTAACCAAACAGATCAAAATCATTATAGTTCTGTGGCAATACTGTGAATTTTAGCTTAATATAGTTATTTTTGGTATTATATGAATAAACCATATACTAAATCATCATGATGCTGAATGAATACCAAATTAACGTGACATGGTGTTTACATCAATTTCAAACAAAATATGGGATCACCACGATTAACAAAACAACGTCTTTAAACAACGTCTAAAAACACGTTTTATTATGGTACTCTTCAGTGAGTTTTGGTTTGAGAAACCAAGGGTCTCTATATTTAGCTCTGCTGCTGTCACCTCGGCTCTCCGCTCAATGTGACAGTTCAAAACCAGTGCAGCAGCACAGGATGCTGGGATACACCAACACCTTGACACAGCCGCACTGACCGGCATCTGCCTGCACCCCTGCATCACAGACAAAGCATTTGCTCTCATATAAAACGCTTGTGAGAATATTTCAAGTGCCAATTCTAAATTACGATCCACTAGACTGAGATGTTAATACAGCACATGACCACATCACCCTTTGGCAAAAACAAAAAAGAAATGACCAGAGAACAAAGAACAGGCCTCCAAGACCTCGCCTATCTGTGTCTCATGCAGCCTTTTCAAAGTGATTCTTCTGAAGCTGAAACTCGATGTAGGGTCACAAGGTTAAGTTTATTTCTCTGCCAAGCGCTCCATTAGAGAACGCCCCATGGGAGCAGCACAGAATAATGCATTTTAGATGATTTCCATCTCGTTCTGCTTTTTAATACCATTTGGATACATTGCTGCGCTTTCGCCTACAAAACGAGAGCAAGACTGAGCTTGTGAGCTTTAGCAAAAAATTAAAAAGCTCTGTTACCTGAAGACAAACACATTTTTGTTGGATCAGGGAAAATTGATACAAGACGCCGCTGAGGGAGACTGAAGATTGGGCCAAAAACACAGACAACTGCACACACACACACAAGCACAATCGCTTTCAAATAATTTCCCATCAGCGCCACAGGTGAGACGTGTCTGAAGAAACAATCCTCACTGATTGGCATTGTGCGTAAAGCTGTTAGTTCATCTCTGATGTGAAATTGTGAGAGACAGTCTCATCTTCTGTCTGAACGGGTCTCTTAGGCGGATCTTGGCAGGTTGAAGGAGGTTCACCTTTCAGAGAAACATTGATTGCTCAGGGGCTCTCTCTTACACATGATTTTTCCTTTCTCTGTCTAACTGCGTGTGTGTGTGTGTGTGTGTGTGTTAGAGAGAAGCACTTACTGAATTCTCTGGTGTCCCGATTGACCCAGTTAAAGTCCAGTTAGAGTGCTTACACACCGTACTCATTTAGTTTGGTTGAATCGTACGTTTTTCTGCTTGGTGCGGTTCGTTTGGGCAGGTGTCGATCGCAGTCGAGTGTGCACCAAAAGCATAACAAATAAGCGTACCAAGACCTTCTTAAAGGTGGTCTTGGTACGCTTTCAAACAAACCCTGGAGCGGTTTGTTTGTGGTGAGAAGGCGATCTGACCTCGAACAGACCCAAATGCAAAAAGTACTGCACGTTTTTGGACTAAACCAGCTGCCGGAGTCAGCTGTGCTGTGCATTATTGAATGAGGACAAGTGTTTGTTGACAGTTTGCACTAGCATGGCAGCTTTACATCCAAGGGCGGAATGTACAAGTTCCTGTGGTATGATGACTTCAATAAAATACTTGGGACAAAACCGGATGATGACCTGGTGGATGTTGTTGAGATCACCATTGCCGCTTTACAATGATGCGACTGATGCTCGCACAGTTCACCAGGCTAACGTTGTTTATTTAGTGTAAAAAAGCAGCTTAGGAAATATATTCTCGCCAACGAGTTATGTGCATGTGTCACGTGACTCCATATTGGTTCGTTTCAACTGGTTTGGACCAAAGCAATCAGTGTGGTGTAAAAAAAGGAACCAACATCTGTGAAAAATTCTACAATGTATAATTGTTTTGCCATTGGTCCGGACCAAATGAACCGAACTAAAGGTGAGAAAGCGCCCTTATAGACAACAAAGGATGAGCTTAATCAACTCATTGGTGTAAAGTATTGAGTGTACAATAATTGGAGTTGTTACTTTCTCTTTATCTCTCTCTTCCTGCAAAATGGCTTAAGGCCAAACACATCTTCAATTACGAAAAACAAAAAAAGGAATAGAAAGTAATGTAACACTATAAGAAATCAAACATATCCTTAAGCTACACAGTTATCTCGGTCTCAGCACGTGCTCAAGAATAAAGTAAATCGTGCCATTTCATTATATAGGTGTGTATAAAGGCTTTATATACTATGTATAATTGCTTTTACACACATTGTTTGGTATGGATACAAGACAATAAAATCCAACTTCAGAAGTATAATTCCCAGCTTGTTTGGATATATTTGTCTCCATTTTCACACATGGCCAATTATTGCATCCAGGTGTTTCTCAACAATGATGAGCTAAACAGCAAGAACCGTTCAAATTTTCAAATGGTGTGGCAGATTAGTGTAACAAGCATTTAAAGGAGGAATCTGTTCACTTTTTTCCCACACAAAGTGAGGACGGACCGCCTGAAAGGGACCTGCTCCAGTTTTAGGGGTCATAACCTCAGTCCTAGCACCCTTAAATAGGCTGTTATTAGAGCTTATTTGAAGATAAAAATAGACTCTACCTCAGACAACCACACTCATATTGTGCCCTGGTCAAATATTTAAATGAGAATGTATGTTGTTTAAAATGTGCTGCTAAACAGACCAGAAGTGGACCCAGATATAGCCAACGTGTGTTTTAAATAAAGCAAATGCACTTCTATCAAGAAATATATAAAGATTTCTAAAAGCTCACAAACCAGCGGGTTTCGCAATCTCCCATTAGAAAAACTTCACAGATATTGTCCACAGTAGAGGGGGTGTTTTGCAGAACGTTACCCACAAGAATGTCATAACACTTTGTATGCTGGATTTAATCGTGATAATATATGCATTGCTGTCCGCTCCACCTTCACGTCCCTCGAGCACCTTGAGATTATGGCTTCAATGTGTCTACGTACATTCGTCTAACTGAGCAATGAGTGTGCTATCCTTCTGAGACTCTACTGATGGAATTTAAATTAAAACAATGTGCACAAACAACACCCGTGGCACTATTCACACACACACGCACACGCACACCACACACAGGCACACAGGCACACACAGCATTCCTCCATGAACCAGCCCTTGGTTTCTCAACCACTGTACAGCGATATGATATGCATAAACATGCTCATAAATCCATTGTCATGTCCAAAATGAGGAGTTATGGGATTGCTGGTACACAAAAGGATGAATTTAGGTTGCCATGTGACTCCAGAAGTCATCTTGGCTACCTTTTTGCATTTAAATCCCAGACTTGCAGAGGTGTATGGACAAGAAGAGAAGGGTGCGTGGTGTGTATGCGCTAGGGAATAAAAGGGAAAATGTAAATAAAATAAGTCACCTTGTGTTGCACAGAAACGTAAAGTTAGCAATAGCTCACACGAAAATAAAAATTCTATCAAAATTTACTCAACATCTTGTCATTGCAAACCTGTGTGACTTACTTTCTTCAGCAGAACACAGAAGATATTTTGATGAATGTTGGTAACCAAAGAAATGGCATTACTCATTGACTTGCATTGGTTTTGTGTCCATACAATAGAAGTCAATGGGTCTCGCCATTTAGGGGCATATTTTCCACTAGGGACAAGGGGACATGTCTTCCACTTTTCAAAATCCTGTTCGTGTTGCCCCCCCAATTTCAAATAATTTTGTTATGATTTTTAATCGAACACCACCGTCATAGCCACAGAGAAATAGGACCGAGTAGTCTGCCTGTGTCCATGCGGGCGTCGCATGCACACAAAAAATAGCTCATTGAAAGGTTGTTTTCTATTAAGTGGACGGCAGCAAGTGATTTTCTCCATAGGAATTCACTATGACAAACTCAAAATACTTATGTTTAACGACCAGGTAAGCCCACATTTCTGTCAAACCTTACTTGTTATTAACACTCGCTTCTGTTAAAAGAACGAGCCCTTAAAAATCTCCCGATAAGCGTTTCTTTCCAAAAATCCGTTACAAGGAAACAGCTTAACGTACCAAAAGAACAACTACGGAAAACCAAATGAAATACATTTTGTTTAAACCCTGGTATCAAACAAACATGATAACAGAAAAGTTTTATGTTCTCAGTTTGTCGCTGCCTTGAACCATGTTATCAGGTTTCTTTAAAATAAACAAGCTTAACGTGAGACTATTGTTATCACTGGAATAAGTGCTTGTTCTTTTAACAGTAGCTAGTGTTTATAACAATTAAGGTTGAATGGAAATCTGGTTTTGCGTAGGCTATTTTAAGCTGTTTTCTTATAATGGACGATCAGACTCGTTCAGCAGCTAGTGTTTAAGACAAGGCTTGACAGAAATGTGGTCTTCCCTGGACGTTAAGGACCTGCTTAAGCGTTTTAGAAAGTCATCCAGCTCGTCTCCTCCCAACCGCAGATTCAGGTTAACATGCCATTTTTTACTCCGTTTCTCAGTCAATACAATAATGCAAAACAAAGGTATTTTGAGTTTGTGATATTGAATTCCCTATCGAGAAAATCACTTGCTGCATCCGCTCTTCGCTCACTTCATGCAGAAAATCCATTATTTCATTAATTTTGTATCCCCCATAGTGCCTAAACATATGTAAATGAGGAAATGCGATTCAAATCAAAAACATTTCCCCCCCATTTTGTGCCCCCCCCCATTTCTCAAACCAAAGTTATTTACATCCTTGCCGCCATTGTGTGATTACCGCCATTCTTCAAAATATCTTCTACTGTGTCAAACACTTAAAATGACAAGAGGGTAAGTAAATGATGACAGAATTTTCATTTTTGGGCTTTGCACAATCCCTAACACAAAATGAAAACTGAAAGCCTGAAATTCCCTAATAATTAATGTCATAAAGTCATGTCTTATATAGTTCAGCAGACCTTGAACTTCACAGATGATTTATCTTGGCTTCCAGAGATGTGCCAGCCTGGACTGTCTGCAATGTAAAAGGGCACAAGACGACACTGGTATCTCCTCTCTTAACTCACCGACACCACCACAGGCAGCCAAGTCCTCCCTCAGACTCTGAAACTGACTCTGTCTGGCAGGGTTCCCTGCCCTCCCTACATGCTTGTACTGGAAACTCTACTGAGGGAGATACCAAATGTGTGTGCGAGTTTCACTTTGTAGCCTTTTACCTGAATTCCTCCAGGGAAGATACTTTGAAAGGCATTCATTTCTTTACCCTGTTTTTTTCTTAAACGGCACCTTAAGCTACGTCGAATCATCACACACCATGCATGAAATTGCATATTGTCTAAAGCAGAACTACTTAACACGCGGCCCTAGGGGCTACAGAAGGCCCTCGAGTTCTTCTGGCTTGTGTGATGTTGACATTATTATGGCAACTGCAATAACTACAAACATTACTTCGTTCTTACCATAATGATAAAAGGCAGGGTTGGAGTTATCAGCATGTACGGCGCAACATTAAAATGTCCAAACCGGTTAAGATTGTAAAGTTTATATCAAGGACATCTGCAGCACAATAACATAAAAGAGGGACTAGAATGACTTTTGATGCATCAAAGGGATAGTTCACCCAAAAATGTAAATTCTGCCCTCATTTTCCCACTCTAATGTAACTTTAAACCTGTGTGACTTCCATAGAACACAAAAGAAGATATTTTCTAGAATGATGGTAACTGAACAACGGAGGCACCCATTAAATTGCATTGGTTTTGTGTCCATACAAGAAGTAATTGGGTACCACCGTTGTTCTTTGGCAAAATTCTTCAAATGTTGACTGCGATTTTGTGTCACTGACCGTGAGCTTTCCAAAGTTGACCAATTGTGCTCTAAACAAGTAATAAATCTAATCCAACACTTCAGCATTGCGCCACCCCATTACAGCCGCAAACAACTTCTGACCTCATGACATAAACAGTCGTACCTCATATTTAAGTAACTGAGAGAGACGTATGACAGGATGTCCTGTATATGTCAAAGACTTGCCACAGGGCAGAAAGACAGATGATTATGGCTAAAGCTCGGTTTTTGGCAAGCCACCATAATGATTTTCTAATGACACCAAACGAGTACAAAACCAAAACAGGATTCTGCTAAGCTTGAGCTGTTTGTGGGACAGAAGAATTGAATGTAAGCCTCTAACAAATGTACTCTTTTTGCACAAGACGATCAATTTCAGGGCAGGGACATGCTTGAAGTGTTTAGTTAAAGCTGTAAGACAGAGAAATACGATGCCAGACACATAAACCATGGTTAATGTGCTTCCAATATGTATTACATAAACCAGACAAAGTTCTATTTTTCATCAATAGTTCTGCTGTGGTATTTTGATAATCTCCAGACAGCTCACAAATCATGTTTTGTCATATCGCAAGCTGAAATATCCCTCCCATGAATGCATGAGATATGTTCTCCAGTGTGTCTTGGCAGTTAAGAGTGGGTATTGTCTTGACTGACAGAAGTACAATATCACTACAAGAACAGGTCTAGAGAAATCAACCAAAACTATAAGAGCCAAATCATTTATCAGTATCAGTATTCCATTTAGAAAGAAAGACTTACTGTTCAAGCTTATAAACTAATTTAACAAAATAAGGAAATATAATTTTTTTAGAATCAGGCATTTTCTTACATTCAAGCAATATTCAACGTAATATGCAGCTGTGCATTTTTCCAGCAAATGAGATCCTTGGGAATAAAACTCACGCCCTCGGCATGGTTGTGCCATGTTCTTCCAGAACCATCGTGTTATGAAGAAGAAATTAGAAATGCACAGTCCCGGAAAATGGGAAACTATCAAAAACACAGGTATTCAGAAGAAAATAGTTCAGACAATCCCAAGGGAAATACTCTTTCAGAACTAAAAACTAATTACATTGCTTAGCCAACCAAGAAGCGTGCACAAACCCCAACAGACCCAACATGAAAACCAATTCCCTCAGAATGGGTTAAACTCAGTCACAGAGTGATGACCAAACGTAACATTCAAGTATTTCTGTTGGCAGGCTGTATGACGAGGAGGGTTAGAAAAACCAATTAAAGAAACACAAAAACGGGCAATAGAAAGGAAAATTAGTTCAGGCAGCAAACTGTAAAACTCTCTAAAAATAGAAAGGTGAAACAGACAGGTAACCGAAGAAGGAAAGTAGCTTGCTCAGCACTTTATGAGCCAAAACTGAAAAAAGCCCACCAGACTCAATCAAAGAAGTGTTGCATTGAAAACCTTATATAGCAAATAATAAAGCCAATATAATGGAAGTAAATGTAATGTGTACTATGGATTCAATATGTACAATTTCCAGTTATGTATATATTTGAACAGCAGTGAAGCTCATCTCCAGCAGGGGCTGTAGGCACATACAGAGCAACAGTGCGAGAATAAGCAAATAGAGGAGATGCAGCATCCTACCTTTGAAGGACAGGGAGACTCGTGGAACAGAGGCGGGTGGCAGTGAAGACAAAAGATTGCTTTGGACCGAGACAGCTGAAAACACAGAGGCCAGAAGGGTCCCCAGCACCAAAGTCCTGGCTCCCTGCATGGTTGCTTTATCCAAAGACCCACTGGAGCTTTATTCAGTCCTATGTGGGAAGGAAGGGAGGCACAAAATATTAAAATAAATATTAATGTGCTGAAAAAAGTTCCTTTACTGCGACACAAATGATCACATCAGTTATCACCGGTTTCTGTGTAGATTTATTTCGATCTGAATTATACATGTTTACAGGACAATTACAATATTCAATAGGACCATCCGCGTATTGTAATCACTAAACAAATAAGTTGACACGAAAGGATGCTATAAATGAATTTCAATCGTCAAGAGCAGCGGCATTTCTATTTCCAGCCCAGAAAAAATTATTCAGGATGTATTCTTAATATATGTACACTCAAGAAAATGTATTCTGGATGACTATAACATTTATTCAATAACCTCACCCTCTAACGTCTGCAAATAGCAAATATTTGTGCCAACTCTTGGCATTAAAGATTGGATAAAGTGCTCGATTCAGAGTAAAGTATGAATGAAATGTGTTTATTTCCCTTCAATTAACCTTAAAACATTCTGCATTTACCGCAGAACTCACCTACAACACGTCCGATCCAATGTGTTCCAACGTGCAAATCATTTGCAATCCTCAAACAAACGCACGCGTATAAAGAAAAGCACCGCGTCCACCAAAAGTAAATCGTACGTCACTGCATACAAGTGTCCAAAAAGTACTCGCTCCTTATTTTCCGGCTTTTGACTCCGATTCCGTGCTCGACAGGAGTTTTAAACGCTCCCCTTGTGTTTCGCCCAAGCGTGCCTGCTCTCATCGGGTCCAATGCTCGTCTGCCACTGAAGGAGTCTGGCAGGTGGATAAAGCGCTGTGACTCCCCCCTGGGCGGAGACTTACCTTAAAAGTAACTCCCATTTTTATTTCCCATGCAATTTGGCATTGCGAATACACGCGCAAAATCAAAACAAAAACACTAGAGGAATTTGCACTGTGGGTGCAATGCTTATCTTCAATAACTGTGGCAACAGATCATCACGCGCATATAGATCTATTGAGCGCTCGCGTGCGCTCGCGCTCCTACTCACCCTGGGCGACGCCCACACGATACACGCGTTCACGAGACTAGAGAACAGTTATATGGAGATGAAACACATTGTATTGATTTTTTTATTTTGTTTGGTTAGCTATTTGTTAAGTTAAGAGGCAGTTTAACGTTAAACATTGTGTGTGGGACCCTTTTTCGTTCATCTGTTTTCTGTTCATTTATTTATATTACATATTGAATTTTAAATATCTAGTTCATAGTTAACTTTATTACAACATATAGAATTTATACATGTTCAGTCACATAATGTAAAACACACTTATAACTCTTGAAGTAACTGAATTTACACACTCGCACAAAGAATGTCTTTTAGGTCTTACACCAAATGTAAAGCTTTGCATTATCAACCAAAATATAACTGGTCTGCAAGTTACGTGGAACATAATTCTGAATCTATAACTGCTAAATGTTAGTAGTAAATGTGTGAATAAGTTTTTAGTCTATAGGAGAACATTTTTCAACCTCAAAGTCTCCGTCGTATTATCATCATACCAAGAAATTAAACTATAGTCTATCGAATAAATTCCCCAGAAATGACAACTGCCCTCAGGAGTCAGAAGGCTTCCTTGGATTCAATTTGCTGGTTAGAATGAAAGGCTAAATACTTGAGGATTATGTGAAATTTCTGTGATAAAAACATAAAATTTGTAAAGATGTTAAAATTTTTTTTTAATCTATCTTACTATCTAGTAAAACTCGAAAGTCAAAATGCAATGTCTATATTGGATGCATGTGTGCAACAAAAGCCAAACTTGATGTAAGAGTAGGTTTGCACGAACAGCTAGCGCCTGGTCTGACCAAAGTCATGACAGCTCGGCCTATTCATCAAATAAACAGATGAATTGCAAAACAAACATCCAAACCGCAATGCACAAAGCTTTAATTAAACCTCTTCCCTGAAAGATTTGTGAGTTACAGTATACCCTTTGTTTTCTTTTACTGTTTGGGTGTTGAGGTTACACATAAAAAAGTGTGTTTGAGATTTATTAGGATTGTATGGTGAAGGCAGTGGCTAGTGTTAAAAATTCTCTTCAGGCCCAATACAACTTGTTTTTAAAAGCAACAGCTCTTTCTTAAAAGTGTAATTTATAGAGCATGTATTATTAAAAAGATTATGAACTTAGATATGACAAATATATATTGCTCAGGATCACAATGAAATAATCGTGGGTTAGAGTTATAATCAGTCAAATAGTTTCAGTGTGATAAACAAATCTCTCTAAGCATTCCCTTTGATGTTCGGAATGTGGGTCTGAGCTCTCTCTCTCTCTCTCTCTCTCTCTCTCTCTCTCTCTCTCTCTCTCTCTCTCTCTCTCTCTCTCTCTCTCTCTCTCTCTCTCTCTCTCTCTCTCTCTCTCTCTCTCTCTCTCTCTCTCTCTCTCTCTCTCTCTCTCTCTCTCTCTCTCTCTGAGACCTTTGGAGAAGCACAGATGAAGATAGGCAGATAAGAGAGAGATTTCTCTCTTTCAACACTTGACTGTCTGCTAGCGAAGCATGGCAAAGTCATTCTGCGTGTTTGCGAGGAACAGACAGAAGTCTGAAGTCTTGATAACCAAAATGACTCATTGCAAGCCAACGCTTCAAAAATATCTTCTGATAGAATTAAGTAAATACATACAGAGATGTAATCGAGAGCATGTGAGCTATAAGTGACAGTTTGCAGTTGTCTAAAGGAGACGGATAACAGGTGTGAACCAGGATGACAATGACACAGAGACACAAATTGGCCTTGATTTTCACACTACAAGCGAGACAATTACCACTCTCAACTCAAAGCATCTCATTATCTCAGCATCAGCAGTCAGTCAAAGCTCGTTTGCGAGTATATTTCAGTCCATTACAGAGGATCTTGTGCCGACACTTTGAACATATACGTTGGAACACACAGATGGATTTAACTTGAGTTGATTATTCTACTCAGTAATGAAGGTTGGTTTAGGTAGATGTAGTTAAACATATCAAATGCATTTGCTTAAAAAAATACATTCAAAACGATCTTCTCAAGTTCATATTTTTATAATCTGTACAGCATATGCAATCCTTTCCATGCATGTATTTTAAGCAATTTATAACTGGCCTGTGCAGCTTCTTCTTTTTAATTATATGAGTGATTTAATGTCGCTTTTTATGACTGTTCATGTTCTATTTTTTATTCTTTTTAATACCATGATTGTGCAACCAGATGCTTGGTAATTCATATGAAATCAAATTACATTACGAACATGGACATTTCCTGGGCTTTTTACGAGGTGTTTTAGAATCGGATATGATGGTATGGAATACTCCTGGTGGGCTCTGTTGCCTCTTTCTGCAGTATCTTTGATATTAGTTGAAACGTCTGGAGAAATGGATGGATCGTGTCTGTGTAGGGAATTATTAAACCAGAATGGAAAACACTTATCGCTTACAATCAAGAAAAAGTGGGACTGGAGGAAATGACATAATTCTTTTGTAGTTACGGAAAGATGGAGGTCATGGGAACGTTGTGTACTTGCTGTTTTCAATTTCCATTATGTAATATACTCGTGGCTAAACTGACAATGCTTTCATCTGCCCGAAAAAGATTATAATGCAACTAATTTGAAATGTTACAATATGATCACTCTTCTTGATCAGGTTTTTAAATATCCGTGCTTAGTTCGGTCTAATTTTCTATAGGGTTACATACGCCCAACGCATACACACACACACACACACACACACACACACAATGGTTAGAGCACCTCTAGTGCATGTAATGACTGATCGTGTACTCACCAGTCAGTCAATGCACAGTAGCTTCACCGGTTACCTCCGAGATAAGACATTAAAATTGCACAGCCTCCTTCACCAGTCTGCTGTTCATTAGCATTTAAATAGGAAAAAGATAGTCATGTTTGCAAGTCATAAACCTACAGCAAAGAGACGAGTGACTTCAGTGGACCACTGGATTTCTGTTTACTCCCTCGAAAACAGAGAAAAACGTTAGGATCTGTCAACACAATCTCATGGCAGTTCGTGACTATTTTACGAGGTGGCTAATTCATATGAATTTGTACAAACTTATTTGTGTTGGTATGATTTGCTTTGGGGCTAGAGATGATAAGGTTTAGGTGTGGGCCTTCGTTATTTTTTTTTTATATTCATCTTTGTACTATATGAATTCATATGAATAAGGCAACTCGTAAAATAGTTATGGAAAATAGTTTAAATCTTTTGTTGTAGTGTAGAATGGGTCACGCAAATGTATACTAAAGATCAAAGTAGCTTTCAAAGATGGTAGCCTGATTGTTGTTAATCTTTTACAGATTCTGGTTCAGCCAATGCAACTGTATTTAAAGGGACCGGGGGATTAAGTTGAACCTTAATCATGTTTTGTCTATGGTTTTCATGCTGTTTTTAATTTTCAGAAGAGCTTACGGTCCTGTTCGTACAGTATATACAGTAAAAATGCACTGAACATCACGAAATGTTGCTCTTTCCCAGGACTAAATCCATGAGCTTTACTTTAGCGGTCACATATGGATCTAATCGTGGCTATTACAAACTGAGGTGTCCCACAAATAACAACAATGGTTTCTTTTTCAAAATGCCCCCCGTCTGAAAAAGCCTTTCTTCTCACATCCTACAGCTAGCAGGGTTGTGAAACCATCGTCCCGACAGTGTTGGCTGTACGAGTCCACCTCAAATGCCTACTCGCCGCCCCAGAAAACCACAGACGACCCCTATTTGGATGAGTTAACCGCAGTGAATACTTCTTCTAAGTAGAACCATGTACTTGATATACAAAATCCAATGCTCTGTTGACCAAGGGAAATGGGCTGAGGGCATGACAGATTCTATTGAGTGTGGAAAATAATGTTATGTGGATCATTCTAAGGAGATGGAACCAATTCATTTGGGATTGATCAAATGAGAAACACAAAGGCAAGTACTGATATCAGGTCACTGCATTGGATTGTAGCAAGCATCATAGCATGAAAAGTATTTTTGAATGCTCGTATCCTCTTGATGATACCCATTTTAAAATGCCGGTTTTATAAAAGCGGCTTTGCGTCCTTCCTAAAAGAAGATTATCTACAGCACATCTCCTTTGTGATTTGTGCAGAATTTTTGCAGTGACGCAAGGACTTTATAGCAAAAGCTAAAATATAAATTACAAACTTGGTTTATTGGGTCTGGCAGTATACCAATAGGGAATGTTCAGAGATGCTTACATGTCTGCCACTTGTAGGAACCTCTGATTTAGGGCAGTAACATGCACAAACTCACATCTGAGCATGTTTAAATCCCTCTGGATTGCTAACAGTTAATCCGCCTTTCTGTGGGGGACATAAGACTTTAGATATTACAAATGCAATGATATGAGGGGTTTTCATGCATTTCTCTGCTATAGCTTTGACCAAATGATCCAATTATGCAATTTTACTGAAAGCAGCTATTACATATTTAAACCTAATGAAGCATGGATTCATACAAAATAAAAAACTCTACCTGTGTATTCTGGTATAATCTGCTTCGAAAATAGTAATGTGGCTACATTTGTATTTATTTTTTTACTATATGCTTTTATTCAAAGCAACCTACAAATAAGAGAGAATTTTACATTTTGTATAAACACCACAAATATCTTTGGCTGATTTGGAATACTTGAATTTCTTCCTTTGTAAATTGATTTTGGTGATAACATCTGCTGAATGAATTAATGTATATGTTTCCAGGAGTGACATGTATGCAAATACAAGTACACAATGTTAATGAAAACAAGATGAAGATCGCGCACTCAAGTCCATCTTGCTTGTTCATCGCGTGCATCGCCAAAATAGCTTTACAAAACTTTGCCCGACACACAGTTCGTTGCATGAAACATTTTATTTAACTCATACATACATTATGAAAAGGCTTTAAAAATATTGTACAGCACATTAAGAGAGCATAAAGATGGACATCCCATTGCCTGAAAACTCTATGGTAAGATTTAAAAACATGATGAATGTTAGTAGAGTTGATGCCCGTGCTGTTTAACACAAAGCTGACATGACAATGTTCACACATCTGTTCCTGGAATTCCTACAGAATGCATGTTTTCAAGTGTTATCTCCTTCCCATATGTCAGCTCCCAGTATGAGTTATCTGGTGCCTGTGTGTGTGTGTGTGGTTCTCACTGTGGTTCGGATTAAACACCAGAAAACACAACATGTGGCTCTGATTTTACAGTGATGTCACAGTTGCCCTTTTATTAATCCTTGAGGAATGTTTGTGATTGGCTGCAATGTGTTCCACATTTTCAAGCTCCCTCAGTGACAAAAATCAAGCTTTGATTTCCACCGCTATGAGTCTACAAAACCACACAAATCGGTCAAATACAGATTATGGGCATGTATACATGACAAATGAATAAATGTCATTTATATATAACAATATATCAAACTCCTTAATCTCAGCGGTATGAGAGTGAAGCTTGACAGCGATGCCACCCAGAATCATTTATTCAGTTATGATTATCATTTCTGATTTTAAATGAGTATGCATTTAAAAATAAAACAAAAACCAGCACACAATCAAATGACGCAAATTTGCGGTTTAAACTTGACATGATAATTTTTAATCAGACAAATGATGTACTAATGAGACAAGACATTTTACACTGATGAGATTTTGACTGATGAGGTGACGTTATGAAAAAAAACTCAACTGCAAGGCATTCATCGATCAGCCACACAAAATCAAAATTCGGCATTCCATGCGGGTATAAAGACGCATAATGGCATTAGTCACATGACCGCTGTGTATAAAATAGATTTCAAAGCAGATTCAAAATTGTTAAGATGGATGCTTCTCTATGTGCACTAACTGCATTTCCACAGAAATCTAAATTTACAAACATATGCAAACCATCACTTCAAAGACACTGCAGATCAATGGACTCATGCATCTGGTCTATATTTGTGATAACAATCATATGGTATGGAGCTCATTATGATAGGTGTCCAGGTCAGGTTTAGACCGACAGTTAGATGTCAATCAAAAATTTGCATTTTGAAGAACTGGCTGTACTACCAACCTCCCCCACACCCCAGAGGTCAAATCATAAGGGTCATTTGTACTATGCAACTGAATAAATCAGAAATCTAAATTATAAAAGATGGAAATTGTTTCAGTCGTTTTTCATTATTACTAAATATTGCACAGGGAACACAAGGCTAATTTATAAACGAATAATTTCACCACTTTGAGTAAGTGTTGCCATTTGACACAGTCCCCAGGTGTAATGCACGAACTTCTAAAATTTCTTAACTCTTCTTTTTGTAACTTTTGTTTTCAATGTATTATTGCTTTGACACAAGCTTAGTCATTTTAAGGTTACAGAGTTCAAAAGTTCCTTTTTGTTCTTTGGTGTTTATAAGACAATAGTTTTCGATCAAAGGCTTTAGCGTGAATAGTTCAAAAGCTGTGCTATGAAACCGACAAGATTTTCTCAAAGCAGCAGGAGCTCTTCGGTATTTTAAAGCTAGATCTTTAATTTACACCTTGAATTTGGCATTAGCATCGTTTCACACATCTCAATCGTCATGCTTACCCTTCCAATTCGCACACTCCAACTCCACCTTTGCCTTATCAAACACTTTAAACTATTATTATATACTGTACCCCATGAGAGCTTAGCTGAGCCTCTACTGAGACACTAAGAACTAAAAGAAACAAGTATAATGATGCTGTAAAGTACATTGTCACATTCATCTTTGTACCTCCTATACTGGTTTTGCAGTTTTTGACAACTTAGCTGCTCAGTGCTATACAGAGCTTTCGTATCCATCCCACTGTGCACATGTGTGTGCTTGTATGTGTTTGTTATGCTTCACATATGCCATTTCAGCTCCTGGGGATCATACAGCACAGTCGTGGGTAATGTAATATGCTGTCTATGTATTGCGGATGAAGTAAACGTGTATGTGTGTGCGTGATTGTTGGGTTTCACAGTTTTCGCAAGTAAATTAGGGTTTGTTTTATTCAAATCAAACAAGCTTTAATCTGTAAAAGGCGCTATAACTAAGACTCTGTGATGTAAAATGTGCCATAATTTGGACCAATTCATTTACAGCTTTACTAAGCAAGTGAAAATACTAATTTGAGGTTAAACTAAAATCTTAAGAACAGAAGAAAATAAGCAAGACACAACAAATAACTGATTTTGTCTATATGAGGTCATTTGCTTTTGCAATTCTACACTACAAACTACACTACGCTACAAACTGTTACTGTCAGCAAAGAATCACATTTACAACAGTTATTTTGATATTCTGATATTATTTACTGACCTGTCGTTCCAAACTAGATGTGACATAAGAATCCTAAATATTATTTTCATCAACATAAAACTGACCAAAGCTCACAGCCTCAGCCTGCAAGACACAACGTGAGGCCCGGACCAAAATTATAAGGTATCTTGACAACCTAAGCTTAAACTTGAAAGTACTTGATCACATACAGGTAACTGTTAGTCATCTGATCAAACGCTTGGTTACTTTTATGATGCTTTTATGTTGCTTTTGGGTTCTTTCTTCCAGTTTACCGTCATAATCTCCACTTTCATTATATGGAAGGCCGCAATGATAATCTTCAACTATTCACCTATGTAGTAAAGGAAGTCATACAGTTTTGGAATAACATAAGGGTGACTAAATAGCAGGATTTATTTCTGGTGAACTATTTCTTTAAGGTTGTTAACTCTGACATGAAATGAGTCACTCCGAAAGAAATCAAAGCATTTCTCTGTTTCCCTGTCAGTCAAAGGTTGGTATTCCTCTAATCAGCTGTCATCAGTGTAAATGTGAGCTGACTGCTTTTGGCCACTGAGGACATCAGGCAGCTCTCTGCTGTCAGCTCCCATTAGCCCTCACTACCATCATAGCAGACTTCTGCCCCATTAGCAGCATGGCAATATATATTATACATACCACAGCCTAAAAAAGGTGTTATGAAACATTTGTTTGGCCGGAAAATACAACCATCTGACCATCTGGAGGATGGAGATCGGAGAAACAAAGCACAGATGAGGGATCCATCTTCAAAGAAGCTAAATACAAATTTAGCAATATTTTCAGCTTAACTTTACTTTTAAAGAATTATACTTAACTCGACACTCAACAATTTAATTCCCAATTCAACATTTCAATCCTATAAGGATTTAGGTCATTTACAGCTAATCAAGACTGAACACTGTTACAAAATGCAACCATTGCTTTTGCTTATTGTCCCAAATCCAATAGATTAAAGATTTTTCAAAATTTTCGGCTTTTTGGACACATTTCGAGCACACAGCATCTCGACGCATTGCATGCTCAAAGTTCAATATTACTGCGCAAGTCTGTTTCTCTCTCACTTTTACCATTGCAGTTTTGGGTGAACTCTTTTGTTTTTCTTTCTTGTCAGTCTGAAAGATGTACTTACATGGCTTTTGTCAAAAGCAACATTTGAAATAATATTAGGAATACTTTATTTACAATAAAATCAGTAACTATTGGCACATCATTTTTCATAGTATTTTTAAATATTCGATTATTCGTTTTTTTTGCCCTCGATGCAAAATCGTTCACATCGGCATCAAAATGCATTGTAAAAACATATTACAAAAATATTTAATAGGCATCTTAAGTTATATTGAAACCACATTTTGTTATACTTTGTTTTATGTTTAATATTATAATAAAACTTTAACAAATTAGTTTGGAGTTGTTTGGACTTTAATGATGGATGTATCTGTTTTTATGCGCATCAAAAATTTGAAACCCAAAGATGATAACACAATGACATTTTAATGAAAATCCTTTGTATAATCAAACAAATGTTTTATAATTCATAAATTTACTTTATGAGTGATGTTCTCAAGACGTCCTGCCGGTTTCTTCTTTGTAGGCCTATTTATTAGTCATAGTGAACCACGTGTGATGGCCTCTCATCCCTATGGGAACAAAAAACTTGACAACTGACACAAAATGATCAATAACTAACTCAAATACCATGAAAATGAACCAATGAACATCCAACCTACAACTAAACTGATCCTGCTGCGTCTTTGATTCTGGAATCAATAGTGTGCTTTCTCTCTATGGCATAATAAGTTTGGGTACATTTGACAATAAACATCACATCACCTTACCAACATAAGGTGTTTATGGATTTAATCAAGCAATATCTAATTGCTGGGAATATATGTAGAACTCGAACAATTATCACTAAATTGCTGCTATTTTAGCTCAGATTAGTCCTTAATTGAGATTTTCAAACTTGACATTTCAAGCTCAGTTGACTGAAGGCAGAAGGCTGATTGCTCCCCCGCAGAAAACTACAACCCCTCCCCCTGCTGTCATGATAGAGCCACAACCACCTCATCAGCCCTGGCACCCAGATTCGCACAATAGGGAAAGCACGAGGGGATTGGTGGAGGTTGTGGTGGGATCTTTGCCTTAATATCTGAGAAGCATCGCGTGTGACCAAGCGGCAGAGGGGGGGTCGTTCAATATTAATGCAGCACCAGAAGGTTTCAACCTGTGAGACGGTTGACAGGTTTGTGCCTATGGCTCATATTGAACATATGTGCACCTGCATGTGCTAATGCCTGTGACCCTACTGGGACCAGTTAACCCGATTCCACCCCGCAGCAGCAAAAAAGCATTTTGTGTATATCAGCATTACAGCAGCATGTGCAAAATTACTATGGATGGTTGGACAATGATTGATTCCTAAGGAAAAAATCCTGCTGTATAAAGTAATTTAACTGCCTTATTACCTTTAACAAGGAATATAAGTGGAATAGTTTACCCACACATGACATATTTTTGATCATGTACTCATCCTCATGTCATTTCAAACATGTATGGTTTTCTTTCTTCTGCAGAACACAAAAGATGATATTTTGAAGAACCCCAACATTGGACCCCATTGACTTCCTTTGTATAGACATAGAACCACTATAAAACATCTCAAAATATCTTCTTTTGTGTTTCACAGAAGTAAGATTCATATTCAAGTTTTGAAAAGAGAAAATAAGGGTGATTAAATAATAATTTTATATTATATTATATTAGGCAAGCTTTTGCCTTAAATTGAAAATTAGATCAATCACATTCTTTTGCATTTGAAGCCATATTTTATAAGAAAAGTCACATTTTTTATCATTCTGAACAGCTGTTCCTGATCTTTATCTGATCTTTCTCATCTTTAGGTGAGATTTGACCTCTGCCGACCCACATTTATGAGATCCTGGTGTCACATTAAGTCTGTTCTGCTTGTTAGACTAGTCACGCTGAACCAAACCCGCTCTGCCAAACACTACAGACCACACAGACACAAAAGCTGTTATCAATACGCAGAACAGCATGCCCACTTTCAATTATTTCCATACTAAGTGCTTTTATGGTTTTAATGTGTTTAACTTTCCACAGACGTGCCCAGTAAACAGTGACAACAAATACGATTTTATTCATTTATTGTTCTGTGGGCCAGTTTTTTGTCTGTCTTGTCAAAGTATCTTATATAAAATTCTAGACACCATCGATCACCTATATGTCCATTTCTCTCTCATAGGGAGTTATCACTGCAAAAACACCTGAGGTGTCCTTGAATACATGAAACCCCAATGAGATCCTCTCTTGTAGTCACAGCTCAAAAAGTGTAAGACTGCAGATATGAAGAAAAGGGCAAGTCTCACCTGTATGTGATGAATTATTCAGTGAAAGAGCCAAGAGTAAATGCTGTGTAAAAGGAAGTGCTTCAGGCTTGCTTAAGGTGACGTCCAACATGTTCCATCGGTGATAATCTGTCACAGACATTCGGAGATTGAGCGCAAGTACAATTAACACACACACACACACACACACACACACACACACACACACACACACATCGCACACAAAGACATGCACATGTACAAACACACTCGCACATCTCGCACTCTCTAAGCAGCATCTCGGAGAATTGTGTTACCATAGAGACAGTGGGATGAACATTTTAATGAATAGTGCATGCTGGTTGAAGAGTAAATACTGGTAAACGGGACCCATTCAAAACGTTGAGGTTCTAAAATAACTTAAATAAAGCTTTTTTTTTCTTTGTACATTTGTGTAAATCCAGTAACACATATTTTGGCTACTTTATATCAGTATATCAGTGTTCACACCTACCTCATTCCAAAAGATGTTCTTCAATGGAAATTAAGAAAGTAAATTTGATTAGTTGGGGCCGTTTTTTTCTAGGCAATGAAAATAAAAGGCCTGTTCACACTAAAAACAATAAATACTGTATACAGATAACTATAAAGACAACTATATGTATAACGTTTCACATATTTCAACTTCTAAACGTGAAGGTCCAGTGTGGGAAATTTAACGGCATCTATTGGTGAGGTTCCGAATTACAGCCAACGGCTCACTCCACCGCTCCTCCCTCCCTCTTGAAGCACTATGAAGGCTGACACAGGGCCACAGTATGACAACGCAATTTCGCATTAAGTTATTTAAACTATCAAAATATCTTCCAGAACTTCATCAAAGTAGATTGCATAACTATGATTTGTTATATCTGCCTGTTTCATGCTCTTTTAGATCTACGTAGTACAAGTTATAAATAAAAGCCATCGTGCTTTGAAAACTTCGAAGTCACTAAAGGGTTAACTCACCATAGGCGAAAGTGACTGACTTGTGATGCGATCGTTTTTCTCTCACACATACGCAATATAAGCATATAACATAATGTAGTTTTATCCGTTTTTTTCAGAAGGTTATGATGACAGGGGGTTTCAGACAGTACACTGACATCGTAATGCGATCGTTTTCCACTCCTTCGTATGCAATTTAAGCGTAGCATTTAAGATATACTTGTATTATAAATCCTATATTATAAAAGTATGCACTGTTGCTTTAATTGACACAGCAAAAATAGACTCGCCACCGAGCGGTCTGAATGCTCTCATCTGTTAACATGTGTGCCGGAAGAATTAGAGCTGCTTACGCACTGCTGACGCGAGCTGTGTGAAGCCGGCGTAAGATGCTGACGTGTTTTTGCTTCTTTACCAAAGGAGATAACGTATTTATGAAACGTGCAGAGCAGTTTGTCCGTTTAGGGCTACTCTGGGAACAACATGGTGTATGTAGATAGAAATAGCTCATTCTAATGTAATAAAAACATAACGCTTCATTGTAAGGTCACCTCTGAAGACATATTTATGTACCGTATATTATATTGCATTTCTGTCAATAGAGCCTCCAAAAAATATACACTGGTCCTTTAAGAAATTATTTAAAAGCTTTAAGAAAAATAGAATTAGCATCTATTAAGCTGAAAATCATATGAAACAAAGCTGAAAATCACTATTAACTATCCCAGAAGCTGTTGGAAAGAGAGTCAGGGTGTTGAATGTCCTTTAAAATAGGATCTGTGCAGCCCCTGAAACGTCTCCAGGCGCTGCAGCCTTGGCCAGTTGTGATGCCAGAACACCCCTAAAAATAAAAGATAATTTCAGTCGTGACTCTAAGAAAACTTTCACACTACGTCTACGGTCCAATCACCGGCACCGAGCCGTGGCCTTGCAGATCATATTGCAAAAATAGCTTGGACAGTGTATGATTGTTGTGCATCAGCCACATACCCAATTCATCATTTGCAGACGTAATTATATTTGTCAGGTGGAATTGTTTCCCTTCTAAATTACTATAAATCACAATTCTAAGTTAGCAGAAGGGAATCTAACCAAAGCAAAATGCTTGATGGTCAGAACATAGCAATCTATCTGGTATATGCATCCAAGCAATCACGTCTTCAATGATCTCTTTTGATTGTAAAGTTCAAAGTAAATCTCGATTATATGATGTTTGTGCTTGTCTCAAATCTGGAAAAAAAATCATGGCCTGCGTGAAGGGTCAGTCCTGTTGAATAAACTTCCGAATATTTGGTGCAAGAGGAATTATGGTCCATCGACTCTCAGATGTCCAGATGACCCTAAAGAGCATCCATCTGGTCAGCAACTATTCGAAATGTCTCCTCACCTTCCTTTAAGGATCATCTGTGCTTTTTTGGGCCACATGTTTTTCAACCAACCAACCAACCAACCAACCAACCAACCAACCAACCAACTAACACACAAACAGGCACATACATATAAAATCTGACATATCATAGGTTTTATCATTGACATTAGATAACCCATCTGTTTGTGCATGCCTGTACTGATTAAGTGCATGTTAAGGCTGGTTTTAAGAAGGCACAAAGGTCATTCAAGCTAGATGCAATGGGAAACACAATGAAGAAGGGTTGATGTCTCCAAGTACATTCGTGTTATTGTAAGGAAATATTTACAGGGTGAAGAAAAACATGAGCACTGTAGTCGGTTTAAAATAATACTTAAATTTGAGAGCGACAGAGAAAAGTGTTTAGGTTTTGAATATGTCACAACAAAATTCACCTCCCATCGTCATAGTATTGTTATTTTGACAGGTTTCCGATTGCATCTAAGGACTTTATCACCATAATCTCTTTCTCACAGCTTTGGATTGGACAACTCTGCGAAATCTGCCAGTCTGAAAAAATGCGAGAGGTAAAAAAAATGTTGTTGAAACTGCAGCGCAAATTCAACTGTGAATAAGACATTTCAGGGAAAATCATTATGAAAAGTCATAAATCCGGTGATGCCATGGGGTACTGCAGAAAAGATTCAAAAGCTTATCTATACCATATCTATAAAGCTCGTAAAAAAATTCGATATATTGTTGGAATTAATGAATTATCGCTTTCTGAAACCCTGTATCCCCATGTTTTGTGATTTTTATTTTGTGCCATAAATAAATATAATAAGTTACCCTTTATGTTCCACAGGGGTTTGCTAATATCTAACCAATAAAAAGTATTAAAAAGTGCTTTAATAAAAGTACAATGTTTTTCCATTTCCTGTAGAAAAGAATTTTGACATCCAAGGTTTTGGAAGGACAGCAGTGATAGATAACAATATTATTGCGAAATCTACTAAAATAAATAAATAAATAATTTAAAAGTAAATAAATAAAATAAGAAATGCTATTAGTCAATTTAATCTTTTATTGTATTTTTTTTATTTTGTTGTCCAGTGAATCACACCCAAAATATGAGAACGAGAGAGAGTCTGACAAGAGTTTTAAAACCATTTTGGCTACTATGGCAAATTTATAAATGGGTGCTGAATTATTTACTGTATTACTAAATACACAATATTGATATTCACGTTTCTTAATATCCTGGTCAATATCAAAGATTCTAGACTACATATGCAAAAACATTTAAGGGACTGTCATGCTTCTCAACTCTGGATGTTATTCTATAGACTAAACACGCCATATGATTTGAAAGCAAGCAGCAAATGAGCTTCCGTTTCACAGTCACTTGCTTGTCCACTCATTTCCTCTAGCATATGGAGAACTTCCTTTCACCAAACAACGTTAGCTTGCAAATATTAGTGCAGTGATGTCTGTTGAAGGCTTCCTCTGACCACAAAGGATGTGCCCCTTGATCTTTGCCCTTGCATTGTCAATCAGGTTCTGGTTTGAGTTTTCATGGTTGCTTAGGTTGATGTGTGACCCAGGAAAGATTAATGAGAAAACAGGGTTCGGTTTCACCATAAGGGAAACCGATTTTGCTTAAAAGCCCACCTTTGTCTGATACTACTGGCATTGTAGGAAAGGTGAGGTTGAAGAGTACAATGTGAAAGTGATTATATGAGACAGAAATATGATCATTGCCTTACACTTGGAACGAAACATGGGTTTGAGTGCTTTTAAATCCTAAGCACATGTGTGGGAGAAGACATCACAGCGCAAAGGGACCTCAGTCAGAATCAATCAACGTCACTGATTTTTCTCATGACAAGCACACACAGCTCGAGACATAGATCATATATCTATATTTCCCAAGGAACCAAAACTCCCTTTTAGTTATTCGGCCTCTTTATAAGCTAGTCTGTGTAACTCAATTCAATACTCCCTATTGGAAATGATACACAGACCAATATTTATTTGTTTTTATTTGTACATTAATGCACGTTTCCCACCGAGACAGAGTTCTCCCACATCATTCACGTAAGATATCCAGACATGCTGTCTTGAACCGCAGCGTTGAAACGTCTCTTCGATCTCTTTGATGTACCGGTAGTGACTCTCGCTCATAAGGATTTGATTTCATTGACCTCTTCAGTCTTACAGTTCATGTCCACCATCTTCAAAAGAGCAACAACTTCACACCACTTGACCGCGACCTCAATCTTGTTATGTCGCTTGAGGCACATCCAGTGCAGAGGAGTCAAAAGTCAAGTACAGCCAAAAATAATCTGTTTATGGGAATCCTGAAGATGTGCATCATGTGTATGCCCATAGTTCAAGTCTTTTAAATTCTTATGAGCCGACGACACTCAGCAGAATACAACTTAATAGAGGAACTTGAGGCAGTATGACGGTAACAAGAGGTACAAAGTGGAAACAGCGTTTGGAACAAATCATGTGTAACAAATAACTGTAAAAAATGTAATGCAATGAAAATGTAAAATAAATGTCTGCGTGGAAAGTGACAAGCACATTTCCGTCTTAAAAGGTTCAATCATGACAACTCTCGAGTGATCATTTTAACCAGCATATATTAGCATAGACATGAAATGTACATAAGCACAATTTTTTGCTATAATAATACAAATATAGTTCAGCTTAGTCAAAAATAACAAAGGAAAGCACTGCAAGAATGTAGAGCCCCGTAGCAGATCTCTACAGTTGAAAAATGGGGAGGTGGGATAATTCAAAATCGCGCAGCATCCTGAGCACAGGTTAGAGTGCTATACATGTATATATACATGTATATATCTTGCAGTGCTTTCCTTTGTTATTTTTGACTAAGCTGAACTATATTTGTATTATTATAGCAAAACATTGTGCTTATGTACATTTCATGTCTATGCTAATATATGCTGGTTAAAATTACAACTATATTTGTATATATATATATATATATATATATATGGTTACGTTAATAGGGAAGCATTTCTGATTGGCTCGGGACGCATTTAAATGAGCCAATTTGCGATTAGTTTATAGTTCATGCCGTATAAATACATAATTTACCCAAAAGTTCAAATTCTCATAATTCTCATCCCCTATGCATGTGCTTTTCTTTTTCAAGTTGAACACAAACAATTTTTATAAAAACATACATCACTTCTCTCTTTATTTTCTTTTTCTAATTTTTTTGGTTGGTATGCAGTATTTCTAAACCTTGAAAGTCCACATTCTCCATTATACTGAGTCACATACCCCAGTATCATTTGTAATTCAGTCAAAGATCAGTTCTTCAGTCCCCTATTCGTGATAATCAGTTCATCCTTCACTCTCTCCCTCCTGAAATCATATTTCCTCTAAATAGGTCTCACATGTTTTGCGTGATCTTTGACATTTTGCTGCCATTGGTTGATGATTGTGTTGGCCTCCAATGCTTGTTTGCGTAAGGAATCAGGTTTGGATTCTTGCTGTACCTACCGAAACGGTCAACAGGGAGAGACACAATGACAGACGTTTGGAGATAGAATGGATTTGTTAGTCTCGGAGGAGGACAGAGTAACATCACCATTCAGAGAGGAACAAGATTGTTTGCTGCGGGGTTAAATGGAATTCTAAATCAAACGTCCAGACCAGATCTGAAATCCCAGAGGGCAGAGTGAGTGTTATAAGAAATGCTTTAGGCAAATACGTGGTATGGAATCTAAATTCAAGCAGCTAAAGTTGATGGACTTCAGTTGGTATTGTAAAATTGTGAAACTTTATGAATTTATCTATAAGTGGGTTACACAAAAATTTTCTGTGAACAAATCAATTGATTATATTTACATTACATTATTCATTTAAAGGAGAAGTTGACTTCAAAACACGCCCCAATTCACTTAATTGGGGAAAGTAAAGTGGAGAAAATTACTTAAACAAATAGTTTAATCCAAAGTGATTTACACATAGGAGAGCTTTTAAATTTTACATTATTTTTAAAAGCTTATAGATGCAAAGAAGTCACTTGGTCATAACTGATTTTTTGTTTATTTGTATCCCAACCATAAAGAGGTAAGCAACTGCACCTTGAGTATTTAAGAACATTAGTCAGCAAATGGGACAGCAATTACAATATTTAGTAAAACCAGAAATCTATATCTGTGTTAGCAAATTATTATTGCATTTCAAATGTAAAACATCATGACCAAAAAACTGACCTTCCGACAACACCTCTGGTGTCCGCTAACCTCTAACACACTTTTACTGGCCACATAAACCTTCTGGGCCAAAGGCAACAGCTCAAAGTTTGTCCTTCCTCCCCAGTGAGCGTTAAAACGGCTCCTCACTCTGATTTTGAGGGGCAGAGGAAATAGGTTTCAGCAAAACCAACGGAAGTGATTAATTCCCAGCGTCTCTTCCACAACCCATCCTGCTGAGCTGACATCCTCCTAGAGGTGGCCACCATGCCAGTAAAATCACCACAGGTATCTCACTATATATATGGCGTATGCTTAAAAACTAGCATTGTTAGAGTGTAAATACAATTATTTGTCATGCTTGAAACATTTACTTTGGTAATTGTACAGTACCCCCGACCTAATTTCACAAAACTGTCATCATTTGACTTTAATTTATGTTCATTTTATATAAAAAACTATGAGAAACATTGTTATGAATAATGATAATTTATATGCATGTTGAGATGAATTGTGATAAGCACAACGTTAGGGGAGATCTTTAAGGGCCATCATTTACTCACCATCGAGTTGCTTGAACAGGTCGCCAATGACAAAAGAGTGGTTCTGAATTCTACTCGCTACATTTACATTTATTCATTTGGCAGACGCGTTTATCCAAAGCGACTTACAAGTAGTTTTATACAGTGGCACATTACTGCAGAGCAATCAGGGGTAAGGCGCCTTGCTCAAGGGCACTTCAGTCATGACCTGCTGGCACTGAGATTAGAACCGGCAACCTTCTGATCACAAGCCCAACGCTCTAACCAATAGGCAGTCCATCTATATCACTGCTGTTGCAGTCTCCTTCAGCCTATGCAGGCTTCTGTGTCTTAATGGTCTATGCAGTCCATCTATATCATGGCTTTGAAGCATCCTTTCAGCCTATGCAGGCTCTGTATCTCAAGGGCTATGCAGTCCATCTATATCACTGCTGTTGCAGCCTCCTTCAGCCTTATCCCTCAGGATTCTTACCTTGGATGAGGTCCACACCATATGTTCTCATTCAATGTCCGATCATTCAATAAATATAATTCATCATTCTCCTGCCTTCTTCTTGTCTGAATCTTTCTGATAGAAACTTGCTTTCCCACATTGTTCAAAATATCTTCTTTTGTGTTCAACAAAACAAAGAAATGTATAAAGCAATTGTATCTACAATTATAGTCAATGGGTACATTAGAACAACCCATGAAAGACAAATTGGAAGACAAATGTTACTATAACATTTATACATGTTATTTGTAACCCCCCTTCTATGCTCACACACAGAGAAACATAAGCGGAGTGATACTATAGATGATAGATCTCCTCCCGTTATTGCTCGTACAGCTATTCTCCATCAACACTAATCCTGTCATTGACAAGATAATACTCCTCCTTTCAGCCCCATGAGTGATGATTCCGATATTACTTTTTAATCAAATCACAGCCATATACCAGACATTCGGTAAATCTGACAATAACGTCTTCTTTGAATTATGTTTTGGAATAACGTTTTTTTCAAGAGATGCCTTTTACCCCTGCTTTCTAAATTTCTGCATGCTCTTTGCTCCATTACAACCGCATAGATTGCACGCATGAATGAGTCTTCATGGAACACGTACACATTGGCTGCTGTCCACCAACCAAACCTCCTCCGGCTTTCCCAAAGTACATTCGACGGGGTTCGCTAACGCAAGAAGCCAGGAGAGGCTTGCCAGACTTGCCAGGCAACGTAGAAATTTGGCACATAAATGTAGACTATGAGGTCACAAGTGTGCATTTATTGGCATTTTAAAAGATCTTAAAATGTGGTTCATCCAATCAAAATGTAGAATCTCAATTGTTTTGTTTTAAGGTTTTATAATGGATGATTATAAACTCATAATCCAAAAACCATAGTACATTATATTATAATGGATAGCCTAATTATAGACTAATAATAAAAAAATAAGGCGAGAATTGGAGTAATGCAAAAAAAAAAAACTGGTATGCGTCTGTACAGCACAAATGTACACAACCTCAACATTTGGTTGTAAAACGTTGTGCTTCAGCTGTCAACATTTCCAAGTCAAACAAACCACAGCCTATACGTCTGACAGATCAATCCAAAATGTTTTGACACATTCCGAACACCTACACGGAAAAATAAACACATACATCGTCCCAGTACCACATTCTTTACTGTGTTTAAAGCAATGTTTTTGTATGCAGCACACTCTCTGGGTCAATAAAGGTATGTCTTTGTTGACCTTGGCTGTCACGATGTCTCTCACCTTGTGTTGATAAGAGAATAAAGTGTGTGAGGTGACTGATGTCACGGGGGAAATTCTGGAGTAATTTCTGTTTGGGGGTAATAATGCCTTGCTGTAATTCCATTTCACATCACATAATGGGCAAGTGAAGCGTAGGTGGTGTATGGGAGAAGACCGGGAGTTTGGTTCGCTGGAGGTCTCCCCCCGGTCCCCTGCCGCCAGAAGGACATGTGCAGTGATTAGAGGCGTCTGATTGGGTATCTCTGAGAGCAGAAACCCATCAGCAACTCATCAGGTTCTTTATCCGTCTCTGTCTCTTTTGTTATCTGTCTCTGTGTATCTTTCTCTGTGTATCTTCTTCTTGCTCTATGTCCACCCATTTTTTCTTTGTCCCATTTTTTATGTCCCACTCTTTGTCACTAATGACTAATATATAGTAAGGAAAAACTACTATGGTAGTCAATAGTGCCCCATTCTTCCAAATATCTTATGTGTTTAACAAAACAAATAAATAGATTGATTTGAAACAACTTCAGGGTGAGTAATTTTTTATTTATTTCACTCTTTTCCTACACAGTAAAAAAAACTGCAATTTTACAGAATTTGACTGTTTAAAAAATCCCATAAAAATGAAATTTTCCAGTAGCTGGGACAGCCGAAAAGTTTTATAAAGTAGGAGTTTTCTTATAAATTTGTAGTATTTTCCTGTTTTTACCATGTTTCAAAATTACGTCTGAATCTATAAAACAGCAAAATTCTGTAAAATTACAGCTTTTGTAGTGTAACCTTAAACTTACCCAAAACATGTATTTGCACAATAAATACATCGTATCAAATGCTTTTTCTTCTTAAATGCGTTTTATTTAAAGACAACTAATATACTGTAAGAGACAAAAACAACTATAATAATATAAACACTGTTCAAAGTAAACATTTGTTCATTACATTAATGAGAAATGACAGCCCACTGTTCATAACAATGTGCATCTCTTATCCCCAAAGAGTTTACTATATCACTATGGAAACCACGGCTTGGATTTTTGAGCTAGTTTTATCATTGCGCTTCACCTTCATCTTCAGCCATCTTAATCTTTCTGACCTCAAAGAAAAGCAGACACTTTGTCTAAAACAAAGCAGAGGCAGGGTCTCAGCATTGCATTACTGCTGCACGCCATGGAGATAATCAGCCAGGGATGCCTTTGTTCCTCAGGAGCAATGGGGGTATCTGACTAAGCATTTTTTGATGGCACGCATACACTGCATTACACATTGCATTACACATCGCATTATTATTAAGAGTATGTACGTATGCACAGATTTATATCATCAAACAATGCTTAAACTCTATTTGATACAGGGGTTGCTAATATTCGCAGACAAAGACTATCCTATCAGAGTACGCAGGCACATTTCAAGGCGATTTTATTAAGTATTTTGTACTTTTTTATAGAAAAAAATACTTTTTCATGTTTTCTACCTTCAGGCCTAATAATTTCAATACGGATCTCAGCAATGTCTCTGATTGTGATCAGATCAAGTCAGGAATTTCAATATAAAGAAAAATAATCCATTATATCCATCACCTAAACAAAGACTCTCATGAAGGATGTGTTAAAAAAATTATAATGGAATTGTGCTATGGAAAGGAATTGAGTCATTTTGTCCTGCTTTTGTTTTAAATAGAGATGTGTTCAGATTTAGTTGTTTTTAACAGAGCAGTTTTACGAGCGAAGAAAGCACAACCTTTAAGAAAATACTTTTTCTCTTGGCATTGCATTTTATTAAACCCTCACATGAGAATTAAATGTGTAAGGGACACATGATTTCCCCCTTAAGTGAAAGCAAAAGCTGTTTGCCAGCCGGGATCAATATCTTGCCCTGTTTGTGTTTGCTGTCCTGCATTGCGTGAGTGGATGTCTGTTATTGTTGCTCTTTCAAAGAAAGCAACAGGCAGCAGAGGATAACTTTGTTTTGATTACAAGAGACTGATATTGATGCGAAAAAAGAGAAGACGGAAAGAGTCACGCTATAGGCTATCGTCTCATCTGAACCAAGAGTGATTGACTTACTCGCACTGATTGGATAACATCATGCTATCTGTGCCCATGAAGATGTGCTGGCTGTACTTCAGGAGATTAGGATTACAGCTGGGGTGAAGAATTTGAACGCAAATTGTTTTTATTTTGCCAAAACTTTCTTTCATTTATTACACACAGCTCAATTTTATATTGTATTATATATTTACACATAAAAAATCTGGTTTTCTACAATGGTTTGGATTAAAAGGGGGGGGGGATTATATACACAATGTTTTTGTCCATGTAAGCATTTTTAGCTTTTTTTCCTTGCTTCCAAAGAAGATGCTTTTTGTCAAATTTGAAATATAATGCTCTGATAACACAAACTTATGAAATCCATTTCTTCCGTTTTATTTGTAGATCCTCTCATGCAGAAATAATTTGTAGCCGTTATCCTGGATCTTTATAAGTCTTTATTAATTAATAAGTTTTCCATACATTTTGAATAATATATTTAAATAGAAGATGACGACTTCATCAACTGACAAAAGTTGGACACCACTTTTGACCAGGACTGTAAATCAATATACTGTATCGTAGTGTATTTGTTGCATATAATAACAAATAATATATCAAACAAAAACATCAACATAATTGTATAAGTGTATTGTTAGCTTTATCTAGACTAGGTCAGTAAATTAAGCAAATTACACTGACAGCATGACAGTAAATGCTGCACCTTCAAAAGGTCATATGCCAAAATGATCATTCCAACAATGTCATGGGTTAATGCTCAACAGTCTGCGTATAACATTCAAGTGTTAAATCAAATCACCTTCAATCCAAGTGCGGCCAAAGTAAAACTATAAACATATCACATAAGCACTCAAAATGAAAAATATATAAAGACTGATATGCTCTGGGTTTTGTGACTTCTAAGTGCTCCAATTCTCGTCCGTCTCTTTGAAATGCTCTGTAAACACACAAACTCCAAACCATCGGAGAGTTGCTTCTGCCCAAGTTCTCCTTCATCATTAAAATGTAGAAAGATTTCTCCGCTAAAATGCGGGTTTTGCTTGCAACCCGAAGTCGCTGTGCAGAGATGCTATCGGGTCAAAAGATTAAGTTGAGTGGCTCTCTCTTGTTTTCATCAAGAGCTATGATAACTAATTATAAGAAAACAATATACAATCTCAGACGGAAATCTACATTAGCGGCAACAAATCATAATTGAAACCACAGAGGCAGAAGGAGCTCGGGAAAAAGGGCGATACGGCAGCCCCCCAGACATTTACAACGCGTACGCCATCTCAAGTTTCTTGTGAAGAGGATCAGAGAGACACCACAACATGCTCATCCCTTTTCCTGCACATTCCTGCTATGCAGAGCTCACAGAGTGGCACTGGGATCTATTTCAGCATCAAACAAGACTGCCAACGGGTCTGTCGTCAGCTGGACTTAGCTGCAGGGCCTGAGAAACTTGATCTTCAGAGTGTTGACTGGGAGGGGTACGAGAGTGAAGAAAACGGTTCTTTGAAACCGTAGGGAAATAGGAGGAACTGAGGATTGTGGGAAATGAAAGTGGCAACTACAAAATGGTGGACAGGTTCCAGGTCGCCCGTAATATTACGGGTCACTAACACTAATAAAAGGGTCAACGAAATGACAAAGTTACACAACAGAAGAAGGTGCGTCCCCATCAACTCAAACTTGATTGCAAGTCTTTGATCCCAAGCAGAAATAATCTACGCAATCTAAGGGCTCAACATTGGCCTTGTCATTAAGGAAGTTCACTAAGGCATTGCGGAACACATCCCGTTGCTGATTTAGGATGCTTAAACTGATCCTCATCTGACTGATCAGCTTTGAAAAGGAATAGGGAATTCGGCACACCATCTGCAAGAGTCTCCGATTTCATAACAACTTATTGCCTGGTACTAAATAAACTCTGGCATGCTGTGTGGACACTTTATCCTTGTCCAAAGGACCGCTGACCCCGGTGAGGATCATAACACCCAGGACCCCTCCTCTCTATAGACTTAGAGGAACAGATTCCCTGCTTTCCTCCCTTGGTGGTGGTCTCCACCCAACATTCTGCACTCAAAAGTTGAAGCTCTACCCGACAACCTACCATTACGGTGCAAATGAGATAACTAGAAGAACCTGCTGCCAACCTTATAGGACAGGTAGAGAGAAGGAGGGTTAGATAGAAGGACAAGTGTAGGAGCAGATCTCCTTGACACATTGAAATTGTAGTAACAAACATGTAGTAACTCAGAACTCAAAATCTCCCAAAAAACAAATGAATAAATCTTCGAGCAATTAAATTCATATTCAGCCGAAGACTCCGGAGACCACTCCAGTTTTGATTATAATCAGTACTTCTGTATGTATTGACACAATTCTAGTTCAGTGTCTGTTGAATTTTCAACAGAAACAAATCTCAGGAATGACATGAAGTCTCAAAACAGCAACGAGAAAATGCACATGACACTATTCCATCATCTAGTAATATTTGAACTGACCCTACATGTAAAAATGAAACACACTTGTACATGGAAATAGTAAATTCAGAAAAACGTAAAATAATTCTAATTGTCTCTTTTTCCACAGCTGTATATTAATAAAAACTGGTCCGTTGTGACTATTTTTATTGGTTACATAAACGTATCAAATGCTGTACAGTATCATTCCTGTTTTTCATCAAACTTAAAAATCCACATAAATTATTTAAAGAATAATTAAACTGAATCCAAGAATCCATGTTCTTCTTTTTAACAGCAATAGCATTTACCGTAGTTAGAGAAAGTAAGTCCTGCAGCATGCCATGAATTTATTATCACAAAGCTGTGGTACAATCGATTGCACATAGCACTGAGATGATGAGACTAATGCAGGGTTCAGATTGAAGCCTGCCAACTGATGCAGAAGGAGAGATAGAGGTGGTGGAAAAATCGATGGCCCCACCTGGTCAACTGACTTCCTTCTATAATGAACCAACCGAGCAAGCGGATAAATGGAGTGATGAAGCGACACCTCGGTGAAAAGACAAAAGAGAACCACATTCAGGTGGTTGCTACTTTGATTTGCTAAATAATGAGGGCATGATAAGAAACAAAAAAATTTATAATTACCATTAAGTATATCTAAGCCATTTTATTCCATATTTAAAACCCACCTAGCACCCATGTAACAATGCTTCTAGAAACGGTTTTGCTAAAACACCATTAATACAATAACACTGTACATCAATTTTTAGGTCATGCGCCAAAGCAAGTTCTACTTTTACATTTATCATTTCATCAGTGAAAAATGTGACACATTTTTTAGCTTATAAAATATAAGGGAGAATATGAGTATATTGGATGGTTTTCTGGAAATAAACTGTTGCCTCACATTGTTCAAAAGCATATCGGCTTACTAAAGGTAAAACCACAGTTAAAGTGTACTGTATAAGAGGATTTTACTTTACTATATATCTGACAAAATCACTTGATTTGCAGTTATTTCACCCTTTGTAAGCCAGTGCCCCCTCGAACCCCGCAACCCACCACTTCCTATTTCTTTTTATCCCAACTACACGTTTCCTCCTGGCCGTCTTCTTTCTCTCCTCTCAGTGGTCTGTGACCCATCAGTCAGTCGGAGAGCTCTTGGCTCCTGTGCTCATTTAGATTTTAACAGCTCTAAGTTCCCCTGACAGCTGCTGCAATTGAAATGATACAGAAATAACAACAGCTGGGTGTTGCGCGCACACACAGTTGGGAGAAAACCTCACCACAGCCCATTCAACAACGAATCAATTTGCTTCAGGCTTTTATTGGTCCGGGAGGGTCAACATTTATGTAAAAGCTTTTGTTTTACCAGGTTTTCTTACAAGAGAAGCCAAATAAACTTTATGTCTGTTTTTCTGTTGCTTGTAAGAACTGTTGACATGTTTTACTGTCAGGTAGAACTTCTCTGAGGACAGCTATGCTTTGTTATTTCTTCAAAAGACGTATTGTGCCTATACTGTGCCAAAGATTACAAGTAGATGGGAACATATTTATTTATTGTTATTATTGGAAAAAAAAACGTCTGACACTAACACACAACTGAGCTAGTTAGAAAACTTGCCTGGGACTTAAGATGCACCGATATATCGTCCAATAATCGGTGTCGGTCGATAAAAGCAATGTTTCACATAACCGGCTACCAGCCGGTGTTTTAAAAACAGCCGATGTTCAGGGCCGATATGTCCTGTCAATCAACAAGGACAGGAAATGGCAATGAATTTGTTCTCTGTAAATAGAAAATGTTAAGAAACATCACCAGTTTGATCTTCAATATTAACAGTCATTATATGAATTAATAAAATTCAGAAAGTTAAGAAATATAAATTTATCAGCATGGGAAGGTATCACTGAATAATCGGCTATCGGTATCGGTGAAGATTGTTATTATTAGTATGTTTTTATCTGTGCATCTCTACTTGAGACATCATCTCAGAACCTAAGATCACCAGCTTCAGCATCAAAAACACAACATAATAAAAACATTATTAAAACGAACCCATACTTGGACGCTCTTGTCACACATAAAATGTAACATGCAATCACTTCATACTGTCTCTCTCTTATTCCTTTTGTCATGCACCTATTCTTGGTGTAGTAACGAAGTGAAAAACAGTACTGTCAACAAGTTATTTCTCTAGTGAGCAAAACTTCACTCCAAGGCTATTGACACATGAGAACAAAACCTGTAACTGGTCCACCTGCTGTCCACATTGGGCCCCACAAGCCCTCAAACTTAATGATAGCAATCCAGGGTGGGCCTAAGACAGACTCCTGAGGAGCGCTTTTAATTCACAAACATAGCTTTTTGTTTCATGAGATAAAAAAAGAGGAAAACCTCTGCAATTTCTCACCAAGTCTGAGGAAGAGAAGGAGAAAGAGGAAGAAAGATCAGCTCGGTTGGAGTTAAGCCTCTCTCTTTGTCTGTGTTAGGGTGGGTGTTGTTTAGAGGAGGCAATTTTAAACCTCCTAACACTCCCGTCTCAAGGACTCCCTGGAAACCAAAACCCTCAGTCTGTATCGTCTCCATTCATTTAGCATCCAGTCAAGTGGTTGAATTATTTATAAAGGCGCCAATGGCTTTTAATGGCTGCTTGCAAGTAGTTTGTTGTCACTGAAGGAGGCAAAAACAGACAATAACCCACTGTTCTGTCATTAGTGCCTTGAGAATACATACAATGACGAACACCTCACTTAAAGGAACAAATCACCCAAAAAATTATTAATAATTGATTCATCTTGGAGCGATAGTTGTCCCAGACAATTTAAACCAACGACGTTCTTATCTGGAACACAAAAGTAGATATGTTGAGAAATGTCTCTGTGGTTTTGTGTCCATATGATGGAAGTCCATGGGGGAAAATTGTGTTTAGATAGATACTTTGAATACTGGTGGGAATGGTAAAAGAAAACCTTTGTTCCCTCTAGGTCAAAAACACAACACAGCCTCACAGTTGCCATTTAGCATGGTGTGCAAACAATACACAAACATGTAAAATCCAATACCTTCATTCCTTTATACTAGAGAACAAAGTGGTCAACCTGTCAGCAGACACCCCAGCTGGACATTCATCGAACATCTCAGGGAGGCAGGCAGAAGGCCAGACAAGATACTACAAAAAGAATTCCATGGGGAACACATTCTCCAGTTGCCTCACTGTTTTCTTTAATATGACAAAGCAAATATGCTGGTGGATATTTGTGGAAGGTTGTAATATTTTACAACAGTGATAGAGATCCACAGGGGACTGTGAAGAGAAAGAGAAGCCAGATGTTTTCTCTCTTACTCTCTTACCCTGTTACTTTTCCATTCTTCTTTCAGACTAAAACAATAAATCTAAGTCTAGTTTTTGGATTGGGGTACAATGTTGTAAATAACCTTCACAAATGTCTGTCCATCTTGAGCTATGGGAGAATTTCTTGGCCGAATTCTAGCCTTGAGATCTGGGCCATAAGTACAATAAACATTGGGGTTCCTCGATAACCAGATTAGTGGTTGATTGATACGGGTGTTCATAAATTATTACATACCCCCCAAATCCTAAATATGTGCTTATATCTTTGCCTCAGAAGCCCTGAACCTTAGGCTGTAACTTCAGATATCATATACGTGACATACTAAATCCCCAAAAAGCTGTGGAATTTGTGAACACATTAGCAACATGATCTGAAACGCAAAGACTTTGACAAACAACAGTTCTTTTTTTTGCAAACCCCCCTAGTGAATATTTGTCTGTGTTAGACAGAACTCACGGCACACAACGGCCATTGCTTCATGCACGCCCTTTAGAGTTGCCTTACCCCACAGAAACATCTGGATTCTCCCATAAAAACATATTGGTGGTGGAAGGTTACAGCTCGTGTCAGGGCCATACCTGCCTTCATTTCCTTCATCTTCAACCTCTACCTGTTCGACCTCTCATTTTCATCTTGGTATAAGGCTCCAGATGAAACAGTTTTGCAAAATCATGCAAGACAAGCACTAAAGAGGCTCCAATGGCAAATTTCATTCTCAATTAAAAAAATCTGATATTTTGTAATTGACATTATATACTGTATGTTTTACATTTTAATGTAAACCTATCAAGACCAGAATATGCAAAATCATACACTTGCTATTTTATCATCCAGATCTTCTAGATCTCAAGCTGGGAAGCTTTTTTTAAACAGTATTGAGGAATTTACATCTATGCTGGTCTCTTATTTGCTGCGTTTAATTTATTATTTGGTCAAAATAATTACAAAAATTTAAATATTCAATTTCAAAAATATTTTGTAATAAAATATTTGTTTTCTAATCACATAAATGAATATATATCCTTGTCTACAAGTGTGATTTCAAACATTAAAACCTTCAGATTAAAAGATTACGATTAAAGAGATGATGAGAAACATTTTTGTCAAGTGATCTTAAACTTTTGACCCGTAGTGTTCCTGGAGAGAGTAAGACAGAGATTCTTAAATAAAGAGAATCTTAATCAAAGATTTCATATTATAAAAATGTCTTAAAGAAGAAACAACATGTTTTGTCCACGCCCCAACCAAAAAATTGCATGAAATTCCAGAATAATAGACAATCAGAACAATGAGGTTAAGGAACCAGTGAGATGTAGGAGTGGGTGGGGCTAACCAGTGCAAAGCTAAAGAAACCTTGAACTTTGAACTTAATTTAAATTGTGTCTGGGAAACTGGCCAGTCCAGTTGAGTCCGTTTCTTATAAGATGCTGAATTCTAGACTCTGTCTTATTTTGAAACCAGCTACATAAAATAAATCTGTCAGTGACAAAATTGAATCAGTGTTTGGACATTTGTTATGGAATGTTTCTAATACCAGCGTTGAGACAGAATCCTTGTAATTTAAGTTCAACCATCTGAGCTATTTTTACAGTATATGACCACTTACAATAAGACTAGAACAAATTACCCTGTACGAGTAGACACGCAAAAATGGCACTAGACAGTCTGGTGAAGACTGGATGTGTGGCGTAAGAACATACTGTGCTGTGGGGGCTGAAATGTAAAGAAGATTGACAGAAATACTATTGGCTGTGCAGTTTGGGGGTGGGGATGAAGACGGGGTTGATATTTCAATAGTTTGACTGAGATCCGCACTTTACCTCCGTCTCCTCTCCAGATAATTTCATTTTTAATAAGAAAGCAAAGCAGCCAGTAAAGATGACCATATTTAAGGGCAGCTGTGTGAAAAGAGGTACCACCAAACTTTTAATATATTTAAGTATTGAAAAGAGAAAGAATTCACAAACTACACTCGCATTTTCCAACATGCAAAATGTGCAATAAAAAGTCTTAATTATACCACTTATTCTAACAATTTTCTCATGAATCTACTGCGTCTGTTCCTCTTTATGGAATCTTCTACCTATAAAAGAAAAAAGGGTCTCCTAAATAAAACATTGTCTCCCAATGAAAGATCAACCGTATTACATTTTCCATGCTCAAATCGTGTACTGTACATGTCATTTGTATTGATAATAACCACTAAATGTGAAAGGATGTGATTACAGTACATCACACGTTTTGAACACAGAGATCTCGGTCTAATGAGGGTAAAGAATTGCAATGACCAGCTTCATCAAAACCTCTTTTTCATAATTATGATTAATACTATAGCATATTTTACCGACTTCGTCATCCAAAATGCAAAATGTCATATCATTAGGTGGCAAACCATCTATTATATTAATGAACGTTTCTCTCAGATTGGTCCCTCCGCATCAGACCTAATTTCAGTGTACATTCTTTACAGACTACGCGTGCCTTCACAGCAGGAACAGCAGGCGTGACTTTCTAGAGTATTGTGCTTCAGGCTACAAAGTGCAGAAAACCTAACTTCAGTCCCATCACGACATTTCACACAAAGACATCTGCTCTCCACATGTACTTTGAACGTGAGGTTTCAGTTTTTTCTTTCTTTTTTACTGGAGGAAATGACCAGGATGAACGGTAACTAAATAAGTGTTGTCATGGACAGAGCGGTATCATGGAATTCTCATCTCTTGACAGGATGAATCATGGTAACCGCAGATGTTTTGATATAGGATTAGAAAACAGTGGGGGTGTATGAATCTGTCACTCACTTGTTTTTTTTTACGCTGGGTTTTTCTGTAGACTATTGTCTAATTTACGTAAATCACATCATGATTACAATGCATTAAAAAAATGCACTGTTATTTTCATATTTATACACACATCTTCCTACAGTTTGTATACATTATTTGGGTAGTCAAGAAATGAAAAGGTTGTCCTATGGTTTGAGAGGCAAAAATAACAGTAAAGAAACAGAAAAAACAGTGAAGATAGATCTCTCTTATGCTAGTTTATTTGAATGTGATTTTTGTGACAGTTTTCATGTGTCTTGTCAGTCTTTCACATTGCTGTTGGATAACTTTCTCACTCCTGAGGTTTTGTTTTGTTGGAATTCAACAGACCCTGGACTAGAATGATCACAAGACATCTAGAAATGCTGAATGAATGAAAATGTGGTCTCTTAATATTTTCGGCAGCTACAGTATTATAGTATTAAATCAATTTGTCAACTACCCAAATACCTGTATATATATTTATGTTAATAATATATATATATACACACACACACACACATTAAATGTATGAAGAGTTTGGTTCCAAAGCGAGATAACTACATATTTATTTTGCTATGTTTTTGTTGTGTTTTATTGTGTTAGTAAGCTGTATTTTGTTAGTTATTATGGCTTAAATCAAAACAAACCAACTGCAGTTCGATTGATATTAATTGGACTACACAATAAAAAAACATGATTTTTGGGACATTTTGGGACCAAACTCTTCATATGTATTGTCACTGGCAACCGATTTCCTACATAGCTGTGTTAGTTTTACATCCCTTGCTTCACCCTGTGGTTTCTTGCCTCTCACAAAAAATAAATAACTTAAACTCACATCAATATTTCATGCCCGTTTGTTTATATATGTGGTTATCATCCATGTAATGAGCAAAATAATGTACAGTTAGCCGGTCATTATGACAAAATAAACCCCTCGGGGGGCCTATCTGCTTTGTATATATTAACAACCAGTATATTATCTTTAAGAAATTATATTATCTTAGCTAACAAGACTTATCTGTCATGTTCACATGTTTCATTGACATAAAAAAAACAAGGTTCGGACATTTTTTACTAGCTAACAATAAAAATATTCCCTGCAATCAGTAAACCTCAATGGAGCGACTGTGCTTAATGCTTTTTTAAAATAATGAGTAAATACCTAATGCACAAGTCGTGACACAATACCGCGATAACAAATGGGCCCAGACAGTGATGTTTAGCTCAATTACAATTACTTCACAAAAGCCACTGGCTGCACATTAGTGTGTGAAGACCTCTTGTCATTTATATGATTTTAAAAGTCCCTTGGCTCCACACACAGTCACTGTTTATCTGTGTATCTCTCTTACGACCTTCTGTCAAGTCCCAGCATCTAATACTGCCCAGTAGTTGACCTTGGGTGGTGCCAGAGTGGGTGGAATATATTAAAAGCCTATATCGCATCTGTCAAGAACACTAATGAGACGCCAACAGACGGACAGGCAGACAGAGCGCGTGCGCACTCACTCACACACACACACCTGTGAGTAATGAGGCATTAATGCAAAACGCAATCACTTCCAAGTGTCTGTCATGAAAAAAGAAGGCACGGTCTGGCAGGGAAGATGTGCTCTGTTTCTACACAAGAGAGGAGACTGCATTATTGAGCTGCATTATCTAACTGGCACAGACTGTCTGAAAAATCACAGTCTTCCTATAATGTACATTTTTATATTTGCGACTGTGGGCACAGATGTTAACCAAATGTCTTCTTTGGAAGGAATAAAGCAGTATAACATGGTGGGTTCTTTTTAACCCATGGTTGGGTCAAAATAGGGAGAAACACAATCGTTGGCTTTGTTTGACTTATCAATTCCGATTTTGCTTATCTTCTGAATCTGATTCTTTTTTATTCCCAGTTTTGATTCCAAAGATATCAACTTGTATGGTAATGTACAGTAGCCTGCTTGTTGTCTTGTTTGCAAAAAATGCATATATTTATGAGCACATTTTCCGTAAAGTATGTACAGATATGATACATTTTCATGAGAGCTTTTATTGAAATATCAGCAGTGCATTAGTTACGTTTCCGAAAATGTGCTCACAGGAATTTTTATTTGATATCATTTACCCGATTCTTCTTTCGATTCAAGAATTGGAAACAATTTTCGGTTCCCAGCCCTACATTTGGTTTCAATTAACCCAGTAAATGTTCATATTTGCCATTTGTTGGGGGAGTGTAGATTTTTAAGTTTAAAAAAATATCCAAGTGATGCTTGCCTATGCAAAACTAGTCCACATTATCCTAGAGAGCATGTGATTGGTTGCCAGGATGTTGCTAAGCGGTTGCTAAAGAGTTCCGGGCATTCTATAGCAAGTTGCTAAATGGGCAATTCTGTAAAAAAGTTAAACTTACCATACAATATAACGTTTTTACTATACTGACAGCATGAACATTTGGTGGTTCAAATACCAATGTGAGGTCTCTTTTAAATTCTTTAAAGCATTTGTTTGGTGAATAAGGGCATTAGTGTTTCATGAAAATGTTTGTGCATGTGCATGGATAAGTTAAATTGAATTGAATGTGCATGGATATGTATAGCTCACCATTTTACTACAATGTCAATGGCTTAAACATGACACTGTAACTCCGTTAAAGGATACTTAAGAGCATTTCAGTATTTCTATACATTGCAATATTTACTTTCACATGCTTCAGTACGCTATTCTGATAACAGTATAGACCTTGCTGGTAACCTACATCGCTCCTTACACAGAAATGGAAGTCAAGCATATTCCGACATTGGGAAAGATGATAACGGTAATTAGTACCCTCAGCGACGTTCATGTGAAACAATGACAGTTGACACATAAATTGCCATGAAGTGCAGAGCAATTTCTGGCGCCGATGTCAGAACACACTTATTCATGCAGATTACAGCTGATAGGATTCATACTCAAACAGCGCAGGCATTAAGGTCTGTTTTTGGCGAGAACATGGCAGAATTCATGTTGAAATAGGTGTGACTAGACTGCGCAGCAAACATTTGTTATAAATCGGAAAGTCATTAGCGATTTTAATTTGCCAGTAATACAAAATAAACTGCTTTCTTTAAGTAACATTAAACAGATTTAATTCAATAAAGGCTGTTTTCTGACGAATCTTCCATGAACTCACACCATTTTTATTGGTTTGACAATCAGATAGTCGCTCCTTTCCCAAACTCACACCATTTTGGGCAAGTTTGTCCTAACAATGGAAGTACTATAAAGTCAGTAAAAACCTTGTGTAACCCTGGGTTAATTTCTATATTATTACTCATTATTATTATTATTATCTGTATTTTATTTATTTGTTTATGTTAAATGGGAATATACAGAAATGTGCTGTTTGGTTTTGAGTTTATTACTGAAACAAAGTTTACCTGTTCAGAAATGTTCATGTCAGTAAGTTGTGTTTGGTTTAACGTTATTGACTAAAGAAACAACTTGATCCCGTCTCATATCTGTTATGGCAACTGTGATTGGCCGGGGCGGGGGTCAGTCAAAAAAGAAAGAGGAAAAAGGAGGAAGCGAGAGTTGTCGGCATGATAACAATGTGCGCTGTTTTTATTTGTGTGAAATATAGTCAGAACTGCAGTATTTAGGTGTTAAACATAATAATATTCTGTTGTGAAGTCAACACGACGCGGATTCAGAAGAACTGTTATAGTTTAATCTTTGATCGTTATTGCAGTGAACTGTACTATCAGTGTTACCGGTGAGAAACTTTACTCAAGTTTATCCCTTACACCGGCGGATGTGCAAATATACACGGTGATCTAAGCGATTTCTAAGAGTTGTTGGTGCATCGATCGAGGGTGACAGAGCCGCTGAGGAGAGTCGAGATAGCGCTCCAAGCGCGGACATTACGGAGTTGCCTAACGGATGACGTTTTCGCGTGGATGGATCTGACGGGAGACGGAAATCGTTAAACCTTGCCATCTACACCCAGGTACACTTTGTTTATTTGTTGGTGCTCTTATAGAGTGAAGCGGCCATTTTACGTTTTATTCGGCCTCGACGCACACAAGCAACGTATCAGGCCTGCAACGGGGGTTTGTGTGTGTGTGCGTGCGTGTGCGTGTGTGGTGGGCCCACAATAAGTTGTTTATTTTGAATTGGTGACTTATATGTTGTTTCAATACTTTGTGATTTATTGAGTATATTCATCCAGGTTTACAGTTTGTATTTCTGATTGAAACCGAAGTTTGTTTACATATTTTATTTCTGTACTGAGTTTGCACAGGTGCCAGAATCACATTGGTATATTGGTTTCACTATGTGAAGACAAATTTGTACTTTGTGTATATTTTGAGTTAATTTAAAGAGTGATTCATTAGCCTTATTTTGATTGAACTTTAAGTGCTGTGTTGCATAAGACTCAATCAGATACTGTATTTGAATACACAAGTTTATTCTGAAGTTGGTGGAGCAGACTTTATTCATGTTGAATTGAATTTTGGTTCTTTAATAATTTTTGTTTATTTCATCTTTTAAATAAATTCATTGCATATTTGAGTTACATAGTGTATTGTTCCCTTCAATAGAACCGATAAGTAGCTGTAACAGTGGGTTTATATGGGTCTAAGTTGCACTTTGTAAGAAGTAGTGTATAACCAAGGGTCACATATTGATTATAGGATCACGTCGAGAGACAAGATAAATGAATCTGGGTTTAAGCGTCCAATATTCCAAAGGTTAGATACACCTAGGACAGGAGGGGGCGCTACATAAAGTGGGGGCTCGTCCGGGATGATCCTTGCTCATTACACTGCTTGAAAATCAGTAGGGTGCTACGAGAATAGGCCTACTGTTTGCAGAAAAAACAATTATGGATGCTGACTATTCTCTCCTACAAGCTGAACTTGACAATTGGCGTCAGAAAGCAATTATTGACCAGAAACATGCTGTGTTACTGTCGGGAGTTCCTGCCGATGTGGAAGTGGCACGCATTGAGGAAACTATCCAAATAGTCAAAGCTTTGGGAAGAGTGAGAGTCAGGGATTATAAAGAAGGGCCAACTCCGGGGTTTCTGCTGGTGCTATGTGAGTGCAAAGAAGTGATTGATCCTTCTCGTGTGCCTAAAGAAGTGATACCTGAAGGGGGTGGGACGCCTTGGAAGATGATTGTAGCGGAAAGTGCTGAGTCGCCGTCTGCTGGGTTTGCTGAGAAACTGTCAAAGCTGTTAACACAGGAAGGAAAGTCTCTCACTGATCTTCAAGCTATGTTTTCTACACCCAGCTCCAATGCAGGTTCTCCAGAAGCAATAATCCGTGCGGTGGGTGAACTGCTGGAAAAGACCTCAAAACCTGTCAGTGATGGAGGCGCATACAGACGTTTGAGGATTTTTTCAGGCACTGTCCCTACTCCAACAGGGGAAGAGGGGCTGGAGAGCTGGATGGATCAAGCTAGAATGATGATCATGGAGTGTGAATGCTCAGAGAAAGAGAAGCGGCGACGTCTCATTGAAAGCTTAAAGGGTTCAGCCCTGGACGTTGTGAAGGCTGTCAGATTTTCTAGCCCAGATGCAACTTCTCTTCAGTATCTCGAGGTTTTGGAGGGAGCTTTTGGAACTCCTGAATCAGGAGAAGATTTATATTTTGCTTTCAGATTACTAAGGCAGAATCCTGGTGAAGCTCTTTCTGATTTCTTGAAGAGAATGGAGAAATCTCTGACCAAAGTAGCACAAAAAGGTGGGTTATGCTGGAAGAATTTGGACCAAACAAGAGTCGAGCAGCTAATTCGGGGAGCTGTTGAATCTGACATGCTGTTGCTCCAGCTGAGATTAAGAGAGAGACGAGGAAATCCCCCTACTTTTCTAACTCTCCTGAATGAGATAAGAGAGGCTGAAGAAAGTGAAGCTGCCAGACATAATCTGAGTTTCATGGTGAAGCCGGTTTCCCGACCAAGAGAGAGACAGAGTAATTCGGCTGTAGTGAGAGAATTGAAAGCTGAGATTGAAGAGCTGCGGACAAAAGGGAAAGAAGGACCTTCTAACGTAGCTGTGTCAGAGGTGATGATGGAATCAAAGCCCATACCAAGTAGAAGAGGGGGTGACGACACATCAAGAGATTCAGAAGTGCACTCCCTAAAGAAGCAGGTGCAAAGACTAGAAGAGCAGTTGGCTTCGCTGAGTATTAGGCAGTTGCAGCAGACGACAAGAGACCCACGACTGCTGGAGCAGGCTGATGCGTCTGCGAAACCCAGGTTTGAAAAGACTAAAGAAGATTACTTCTGTTACAAATGTGGGGAAGATGGCCACATTGCTCCGAAATGCAAAGCACCTGAGAATTACTGTCTGGTGATACAGAAGCTTGTGCGATCATTACGGAAGGCTAAGAATGAAAGAATGGAGCAGAGTAGCAGTAAACAAGCCAATGATAAAGCCAGCTTTTCCTGCAAAGGCCAGACAATTGTGGTTGAGAAGAGTAGTCTTCCTGTAGGGTTGGTGGGTCCGGCTCTCACAATCAAGATGAAGATCAATGGTCAGCCCTGTGAATCCTTACTGGATAGTGGATCTCAGGTCACTATCATCTTTGAGCCATGGTACTCTGAAAACCTGTCAACAGTACCCATCCAGCCTCTCTCTGGTCTGTCTATTTGGGGCCTTAGCACAGCCAGTTACCCCTACAAGGGATATGTCTTGGTTGATGTTTCTTTTCCTGCTGCTGTCCTGGGTGTGGAAGAGACCGTTTCCATCCTTGCATTGGTTTGTCCAGAACCTGAAGGTCCTAAACAAGTGCCTGTGATAATTGGGACAAATGCAAGTTTTTTCCAACGTTTGATTGGACTTGGCACAGCTGGTGATGAGACAGATGAGGCACACACATTAAGAATTCAGCTTCAGAACTCAGAACAAGAATCACCTACCAGAGTTGACATACCTGCTGGAGAAGTAAAGTGGGCAGGTCCAGGTGCTTGTGTCATACCATCAAGAGGAGAAATGTGTGCTGTTTGTACAGTTGAGTCACAAAAACCGCTGGAGAAGGAAATTTTCATGGTAGAAACCCCTTCAGATGATATGCTGCCTGCAGGACTGTTCATTCTTCCAGTGGTACTGCCCTCTTCTGCTGTGGAAGAGAACAAATTCAAAGTGTTGATTAGAAACGAGACGTACAAAGAGGTAACCATACCATCCGGAACAGTCGTAGCACATGTGTTTCCTACAGATACAGTGACTGTGGCACCTGTTACCCAGACGAAATCCGAGACAATTGATCAAAAGGTGTTTAATTTCACCAAGTCCCCCATTCCAAAAGAGTGGGAAGATCGACTTCGTCAGAAGCTGTCTGAGAGAGGAAATGTCTTTTCCCAGGAGGAATGGGATGTAGGACTGGCAAAGGACGTTAAGCATGGCATTCATTTGAGTGACTCTAGGCCATTTAGAGAGAGATCTCGACGAATAGCTCCAGCTGACATCGATGATGTCCGTCGACATCTCAAAGACCTGTTAGCTGCGGGGATTATTAAAGAATCCAGAAGTCCTTATGCTTCACCAATTGTGATTGTACGCAAAAAGAGTGGTGCAATACGCATGTGTATCGATTACCGGACCTTGAATAGCAGAACTCTTCCTGATCAGTACACGACCCCACGCATAGATGATGCGTTGGACTGTCTTGCAGGAAGCAAGTGGTTTTCAGTCTTAGACCTGCGGAGCGGATACTATCAAATAGCCATGGCCGATGAGGACAAGGAGAAGACTGCCTTCATATGTCCTTTAGGGTTCTATGAGTTTGAAAGGATGCCACAAGGAGTTAGTGGAGCGCCTGCGACTTTCCAAAGACTCATGGAGCGTGCAGTTGGGGACATGCATCTTCTAGAAGTAATAGTGTACCTTGACGATATTATTGTCTTTGGGTCCACTTTGGAAGAACACGAGCAGAGGCTTCTGAAAGTCTTGGACCGGTTGGAGGAGTATGGTTTAAAAATCTCACTGGATAAGTGCCAACTCTGCATGACGCAGGTCAAATATGTGGGCCATATTGTCTCTGCACATGGTGTTGCTCCTGACCCGGAAAAAATCGAAGCAGTCGCCAAGTGGAAGGTGCCCACGGATGTAAAAACCTTAAGGTCATTCCTAGGATTTTGTGGGTTTTACCGACGGTTTGTTAAAAACTACTCCGCGATTGTGCGACCCTTGACGGAACTCACCAAAGGGTATCCTCCAGCCAAAGGGGGTGGAAAGGTCATCACAGAGAGAAAGTACTTCAAAGAGTCAGAACCATTTGGGGAACGGTGGAGCGAAGATTGCGATGAGGCCTTTAAAACCATTATCTACTGTCTTACTCATGCCCCTGTCCTGGCATTCGCTGACCCTTCAAAAGCTTATGTCCTACATGTGGATGCAAGTGGGAACGGCTTAGGTGCAGTGCTGAACCAAGAGTATCCGGAAGGACTTAGGCCAGTCGCATACGCCAGTAGGAAGCTGAGTGCAACAGAACAAAGATATCATACTCACCAACTGGAGTTCTTGGCACTGAAGTGGGCTATAGTGGATAAATTTCACGACTACCTTTATGGGGTGAAATTTGTAGTTCGAACTGACAATAATCCGCTCACTTATGTCCTTACTACTGCAAAGTTGAATGCCACAGGACATCGCTGGCTGGCGGCATTGGCCACATATGATTTCAGTCTTCGATATAAGCCAGGACGTTATAACATCGATGCCGATGCGTTGTCTCGTTATCCTGTGGAAGATGGGTCCTCTGATGGTTGGACGGAAATATCCCAGCCAGGAGTGAAAGCAATCTGTCAGACGGTGACAAGTGACAAAAATGAGGGATCTTCCACCAGACTGGTAGATCAGTTGGGAGCCGATTCAAGCATTGTTCCACCTGTTTATGCATGTTTTACACAGCTGGAGCTGGGAACCCTGAAACAGTTGACACATGCTGACCTGGAGTTGGCTCAAGACAAAGATCCAGTCATTGGACCGGTGAAGACAGCTGTGGAGCGAGGAAAGGTACTTACAACTGGTGCCAGTGCTAACCCGCGAATGACACTATTGCAGAGACAAGGTCCTAAACTGATCATCCAGAATAAGCTGCTGTACAGAGTGTTCATCAGTCCCTGTGGTAAGGAGAAAAGACAGCTTGTTTTACCTGAACAGTTTCATCCACAAGTTATGCATTCATTACATGATGATGCGGGACATCTGGGAATTGAGCGGACTACAGAGCTTCTGAAGGACAGATTCTACTGGCCACAAATGACTTCTGAGATTGAAAAGTATGTAAAAACATGTGGAAGATGCATAGCCAGAAAGACATTGCCTCAGAAACGTGCTCCTCTGAGTAACATCATTAGTAATGGACCAATGGAGCTTGTATGTATCGACTTCCTGTCAATAGAGCCAGATTCGAAAGGTGTTGCTAATGTCCTGGTCGTCACTGACCATTTTACACGCTATGCCCAAGCCTACCCGGCTAGGGACCAGAAAGCAGTGACAGTCGCAAAGATTCTCTGGGAGAAGTTCTTTATGTATTACGGACTTCCAGCACGTATACATTCGGATCAAGGAAGAGACTTTGAGAGTCGCCTTATAAAAGAACTTCTGGGAATGCTGGGGATTAAGAAATCAAGGACAACCCCTTACCACCCTCAGGGAGATCCACAACCCGAACGATTCAATAGGACACTACTCTCCATGTTGGGAACTTTGGATGCTGCAGAAAAACAAAAATGGAGCCAGCATATCAGCAAATTAGTACATGCATACAATTGTACTAAGAATGACACTACAGGGTATTCACCTTACTTTCTTTTGTTTGGACGAGAAGCCCGCTTGCCAATTGATGTGTGTTTTGGTACTTCTTCAGAAGGAGGGGAAGGACAGACATACCAGAGGTATGTCGAAGACCTGAAGGCAGATCTTCAGAAAGCCTATCGACTAGCTTCTGAATCTGCTCTAAAGAATCATCAGAGAAACAAACGCCTCTATGATCAAAAGGTGAAGTATCAAAGCATAAGGCCTGGAGACCGTGTGCTTATTCGTAATCTCAGTTTCACAGGAAAGCACAAACTGGAGGATAAGTGGAATTCTGACCCGTACGTTGTTCTTGAAAAGCTCGACAATTTGCCTGTGTATAAACTCAGATCAGAGAAAGACACTGGAAGAGTTAAGACAATGCACAGAGATCATCTCTTACCTATTGGAGAATCGGTGAGAATGCCCAATCCTGATAGGAGACAAGAAGTTCCTAAAAAAACAGTGCCTAGGTCTAGAGTCACAAAAGAACACAAAGAAACATTGAGGGAGGAAAGACTATTGAAAACTCCTGTAACCGCTGATAATTCCTCAGGAAGTGAAGATGAAAGCTATGGGTACTATTTTCCAGACAGGTCTAGACAATGGACCCGGTTAATTCCTGATCTTCAGCACGAGCTTGAAGTGAGAGAGGAAGAAGTAACTGCCCGCACAGACAGTGAATCTGAATATTCTGGAGAGGAGGAAATGATGGAGGAAACCTGTGAAAAGGATTCCAGAGAGAATATGCACCTGATTATAGACTCAGCGCAAGAAGATTCTTCAGAAGGGGGAGTAGATGACTCTGAAAATGCATCAGACCTGGGGGCCGAACACATGGAGCATCGTCCTAAAAGGAAGCTGAAACCTGTGTCTAAATTGAGCTACGATGAACTAGGCCAACCTAGTGAGAGACCCGTAACCGTTGTGCACAGAGGAATAGTTATTCATCTGACGGATTCCTCAAAGATTGAACTTTGCCCTTCCGAAAAGTATCAACCACCACCTAAATGGGCCAGGGGTACTAGAATATGTGCTAGCTCTGGGAATAGACTTGTTATTCATATTTAAAGTCAGTATACTCATGGGGGCATGAGAATTTCAGAGGGGGGAGGATGTAACCCTGGGTTAATTTCTATATTATTACTCATTATTATTATTATTATCTGTATTTTATTTATTTGTTTATGTTAAATGGGAATATACAGAAATGTGCTGTTTGGTTTTGAGTTTATTACTGAAACAAAGTTTACCTGTTCAGAAATGTTCATGTCAGTAAGTTGTGTTTGGTTTAACGTTATTGACTAAAGAAACAACTTGATCCCGTCTCATATCTGTTATGGCAACTGTGATTGGCCGGGGCGGGGGTCAGTCAAAAAAGAAAGAGGAAAAAGGAGGAAGCGAGAGTTGTCGGCATGATAACAATGTGCGCTGTTTTTATTTGTGTGAAATATAGTCAGAACTGCAGTATTTAGGTGTTAAACATAATAATATTCTGTTGTGAAGTCAACACGACGCGGATTCAGAAGAACTGTTATAGTTTAATCTTTGATCGTTATTGCAGTGAACTGTACTATCAGTGTTACCGGTGAGAAACTTTACTCAAGTTTATCCCTTACACCGGCGGATGTGCAAATATACACGGTGATCTAAGCGATTTCTAAGAGTTGTTGGTGCATCGATCGAGGGTGACAGAGCCGCTGAGGAGAGTCGAGATAGCGCTCCAAGCGCGGACATTACGGAGTTGCCTAACGGATGACGTTTTCGCGTGGATGGATCTGACGGGAGACGGAAATCGTTAAACCTTGCCATCTACACCCAGGTACACTTTGTTTATTTGTTGGTGCTCTTATAGAGTGAAGCGGCCATTTTACGTTTTATTCGGCCTCGACGCACACAAGCAACGTATCAGGCCTGCAACGGGGGTTTGTGTGTGTGTGCGTGCGTGTGCGTGTGTGGTGGGCCCACAATAAGTTGTTTATTTTGAATTGGTGACTTATATGTTGTTTCAATACTTTGTGATTTATTGAGTATATTCATCCAGGTTTACAGTTTGTATTTCTGATTGAAACCGAAGTTTGTTTACATATTTTATTTCTGTACTGAGTTTGCACAGGTGCCAGAATCACATTGGTATATTGGTTTCACTATGTGAAGACAAATTTGTACTTTGTGTATATTTTGAGTTAATTTAAAGAGTGATTCATTAGCCTTATTTTGATTGAACTTTAAGTGCTGTGTTGCATAAGACTCAATCAGATACTGTATTTGAATACACAAGTTTATTCTGAAGTTGGTGGAGCAGACTTTATTCATGTTGAATTGAATTTTGGTTCTTTAATAATTTTTGTTTATTTCATCTTTTAAATAAATTCATTGCATATTTGAGTTACATAGTGTATTGTTCCCTTCAATAGAACCGATAAGTAGCTGTAACAGTGGGTTTATATGGGTCTAAGTTGCACTTTGTAAGAAGTAGTGTATAACCAAGGGTCACATATTGATTATAGGATCACGTCGAGAGACAAGATAAATGAATCTGGGTTTAAGCGTCCAATATTCCAAAGGTTAGATACACCTAGGACAGGAGGGGGCGCTACACTTGCATAAGATGATGATGTCCATTATGTCTAAAAAAACGTCTGCCCACAGTTTCGTGCTGTCACTGCTAATGCCAGATCAGCTTTCTCTGGGAGATTTATACTGGGGCAGCTGGGCAGTCTCAAAACCTGTGATCAGAAAAGCTATAGGTGAGAAACAGTTGTGTAACAAAATCCAAACACCCAAATCAATCTATCAGGCTTAGAAAATCGCATATAATTATCCATGAACACGACCGGGGGGAGGCGAGGGAAGGTTTATCCGAAGCACAAACAATCCAGAGCAAACCTGATACAGGATACTTCAATTCCCGTCATCCCGAGCTGAGCTTCTGTTTTCTCCATATAGCTCAGAGTTTATTTGGATTTCCATGTTGGCGCTTGCAGCTAGTTCCCAAATACTAAGTCAATATACTATAAAGGATGGAGTTAATTCTCTTTTATTTGAATGATTAACCAATAGTTCTGTCATTCAGTTTAATGGCATAATTGAGTTCTGTTCAAATCTAAAGACAAAAATGTTTGTGCTTGTTTTTGTTCTGCCAAAAATAATAGATGCAAGTCGAAAGACTTTATCGCAAGGTCAAAGCATGTAGTTTGGGAAATCGACATGCAATATGGTGTGAAGATTAACCCTAAAGCCACTTTTAATACCCCAGCATCAATTACATGTCGGACCACAGGCACCACACTTGACACACAGAACAGATCTACAGCGTGAAACGCAAAAATGTGGCACTGCGTACGGGTGGCCTCCAGAGGCCACTTTCTCCCTGTTTGACGACAATGCCCAGTTCAGGTTTCCAGAACTCACTGGGAGGTCAGGACCCAAGCAGGAAAAGTGGGGTCATTACCCTCTTTTGACCCCGCCAACACCTCCCTTCCCTGATCCATCACGATCGTGACACTCACGTTGCCATTCCCACAGTCCAGAACACACACACGTACGTTAACAGAGAGGAAGAGTTTGACCTCACGTCCCATTTATTGTCTTGTGCACAGATCCAGGTGAGGTTTAGCGGCTCTTGCGATTCAATGCAACACATCAAAACAACAGAGGCGTTCACATTGAAAAAACTTTATTTTTAATGCTAGGGCACTGGTGGATCAATAAGGCCAATGCTACTAGCATTATTATGCAAATATAAAAATCATACAATAAGACAGCAAAGATACAAAAATAATTCAAATCAAATGCTTACTTAAGAAGATGCTTGCAAGGGAATATAAAACAAAATGATTTTAGATTTTAGTCCAAAACTAAATAAAAAATCTAACTAAACACTTTAGAAACTAGATTTATTAACTTGAAAATCTAATTCGCAGCTTATCAGGCCCCTTGGCTCACTGTGTGTGTCATTTAAAAACTTTACCGTACAAACCAAAAACAGACTGGTGGTCTCTGACTCAATTAAAGACCTCTATAATAAAATAACAAAAATAACATCTTTCGGGTGTTGGACTTTTGAGTACACAAACACTCATCAAACATAATTAGGAAAGAGGAAACGAAATATTTACTGTTCGTCAAGGCTTGGTGTCATTATATAAACAGATCTAATGTGAGAAACGTCATTCTTTAACACGTGTTAACCTTTTGAGAGATGTCAGCAATACAACTAAATCCTCAAATGAATTATTCATGAATCAGAACTTTTTCATGTTCAATCATGTTTTTTGTGCATTACAATTAATATGAATATTCTAATTAATTTAAAAAACAAACTGCAGTTTGCTTGTTTTGATCAAGTAATAGTAGCTCGGACAAATTCAGCTAACACAATAAAAACATGTTTTGAACCTGAGTTTTTGCTCGAACGCTTCATTCCTTTCTATACAGTACAAAACGAACACAGTCCATATGTATCCCCTGAAAGCATATATCATTTTGAAACGGAAAGGGGAAACATGCCAATCTCACCAGCTTACCGTTGTCCATATGTTACTATAGCGACAATACACAGGAAATACACAGATGAACAATTCACAGAAAAAAAATTCTTCCATTCACCGCAAGAGAGCTTTTCTGTGTTCAAAAGAAAGTAAAAGGCATCCGTTTATGATAGTGAATAGGAATGCCTATTCTCTATTCTTTCCTAAAGCCTTGGGCTGTTGTTTCAGCAGACATCCAGTGCAATTCCTTTCAGGTGAAATAATTCACTCCAATCAAATGCTGTATTATGGTCTTATTTTGATCTTACGGTGTTCAGTATGTCCTTTCAGAGAGGCTTTGTGAAGTTGGCACGGATTACAAAAAAAGGCATACAAAAAAACTTGCCTATAGAAAATCTTAGAGAGGGTGTTGTCTCGTGTGCCTTTAATTGCTGCTATCATGCCCCATTTGCAATGATTAATAATGTGATTTTCGAAATAACTGCTTGTTTTTTTTACGTTTTAAGGGGATGACAGAAGTAAATCACAGATGGATTATGGCACAAAATATAAAGTGCACGGAGAGGGAACAACAACACAATATCATCGGAATTCATAACTATTTAAGAAAAATACGATCTCATTTGTACGTTAATTTGTATTTGCTTTAGTGATGTTATGTTTAGGGGTGGGGCTTCAGTACTGCTTTTTTCTCATAATCATACTTTGCTGAATTTATATGAATTAGCCACCACCTCATAAAATAGTTATGAATTCATGTGAAATCAGGTTGGAAGGAACATGCTCATAAAAAATTAAAAATACCCGCAAAATAAATGTGTAGCAAATAAAATTGTTTTATATATCAAGTCACATATTTGAATAACCATTTCTAAGGAATAAAGGCTTAAATATAAAATCTTACATGAACTACAAATAAACAATTGCATGTTACTCAACCAGTACAATGCTGCAGACATTTGAACAGAGACTCAGCCACATCACCTTCTTCGAACAAAGCATCCAAAAAGATTCACTTAAATGAATCAGACTTCCCAGAGTTTAATAATATACAGAAAGTGGTCAGTGAAGGATATTTGTTGTTTGACTATTACATCGATTTGCTGTAAAGTGTAGATGTTAACGTAACATGTAACCCCAAACACGTACTAAATTCCAAATCTAAAATACAATCTAAATACAACTATCTGTCTAGACGCTTCAGAATTTCCTCATTCATGGGCAAGAGAACCCATTGACCTCCTTTGAACTGTGGGACACCGACCTAATGCATGAGTGGCAAGCAATGCATTCTTCTTTAGCACTATGGACAGCCGAAAACTAATACTCAAGACGGTAAATTTGCACACTGGGTAAGTGTGTTTGCTAGTTGCCACGAGTGACAGAAAAAGTTTACACAAAAACTAAACGTTCTACTCTTAACTATACTAAAGTTTCATTTCATAAAACAAAACAGTTAAAGCTTCATCCACTCTCGTCACTTCTCTTAATGACATCCAAATAGCATTTATCAAGCCATAACACTGTAACATCAGGGTACCCCTTTCCGTCGGTCCACAATCCCTCCGAGAGAGCAACCTGACACCAAACTTTACATAAACAATTGCCTGCAAGTTAAATGTGTTTAAGTGTCCATTAAGAGAAAGGTAAAGCATATCCTGCAGGGGTAAGGGAGCTCAAGTACAGGACCCTAAAGGAAAGGAATCATACGCTATTAAGATATAAGGTGACCAAAATAACATAGATTATCTCCTACCAAGAAAAGCTGGTAGTTAGAGTGTCCTTGTCTACTGGAGATCACTTACACAGGTTCCTCATAATTCAAATGTTTAGCCCTCGGCTAATATTAAATATATAAGCAATAGCGGTTACAAAGTCTTACAATGGTAAACATGGTAATCTTTATTCACTGCTGTCGTCTAAATGGAGGGTGATAGTTACTGTGCATCACACTAATGGCATGCGTAAGGGTCTGCATTCTCATGCTAAAATTGCACGCCGGCCTTTCGACCCCAAGAGAGAAGCAGAGAAACTATAATAGGCTTTTAATGGCTTCTCACTATGACAACAATTAAGAAAATAGGTAATACAAGAAGAGTGAACATATAGGCTAATTTTAACTGTGTATGTCTTCAGGTAGTAACTAAAGGTTTTAAAACATTGATCGCTCAGACGTGTGTTGCAATTGGCAATTTATTTATGATATGACACAAAATATAAACAGTAGTGTTATTTCTTTGAACTATTTAACGCATAGCTACCTAATGCCGTTCTCTCGCCACAAAATACTATTTGAGAATCTGGGAGGCCTGAAGAACTTAAATATTTCATTGCGAAGTCAGAAAAATCAAACTGACCTTTGAACCCTTAATCTCAAAAACATTTCAGACTCAAGGACAAATTTCCTTGGATCTTCAGGGAGATTTAGGAAATCTACTAATCTTACTAACGCATTCGTAACATGAAACAAAAATTTAAGGGACAGGAGGAGTAAAGTTACATTTGTTAATGTTATGTGCAATAAAAATGTATGTTACGAGTAATACAAATATATACTTTGAACTCTAGAGAAAAAATACCCACACACCAAAGGACACTTGCATAAAATAAGCAGTTGAGATCAAATTGCCAATCTAAAGACTCTGCGTATATTTGAAGGGTACGATACTGTTCTGTAAATACTCAAGATTAACATGAGACATGCAGAAACTGTGTGAGATATGGTCGCTTTAAGAAAGTACTGCTAAGTCAGCTTGTTATGTATATAGAAGATGCCTGCCAACAGAATCTGTATCTTCCATTATCAACCTCTCCACCACCCTGGTCAAGACCAAATAGGTTTCAAAGGATGTCAGGGACCAGATTGTAGACCTGCACAAACCTTGAATAGGCTACAGACAGAAGTTTGGTGAGACGGAAACAACTGTTGGAGTGATTATTTGAAAATAGAAGAAATACAAAGTAACTATCGATTGATGACGGACAGGCCCGTGTACCGTAGTATCTTGGACGAGAACATCCTCCCCTTAACTAGATCACTGAAGATGTGCCGTGGATGTGCCTTTAACATGACAAAGACCCAAAACATATTGCCAAGACAACCAAAGAGTGGCTTAAGTAGAACCACATTAAATGTCTCAGTCTCTAGACCCTAGTCCTATAGAAAATCTGTGAAGGAGGCTAAAACTCAATTTTGCTGAGCGACAGCCAAGAAACCATAAAGATTTAGAGGAGTGGACTAAAATATATCCTGACACATCTGCAAACCTGGTGACCAACTATCCGAAATGTCTGCCCTCTGTGCTTGCCAACAAGGGTTTCTCCACCAAGTACAAAGTTATGTTTTGCTGGAGGATCAAATATGTATTTCACTGACTGAAATGCAAATAATTTTTTAACCTTTACATAAAATTTTTATACTGTAATTTTTAATACTACGTTTTACAAGTCAGAATATGTTACATAAAGTTTATGGCCAGGGAGATGGGCATGTTTTGAATCATGCCAGAGAACTGTTTTGAGTGTAAACCTATTACAGGTGATTGCTTGCTATTCATTACTAGAAAGAGAACGTTTTCCCAGAGCAATATGCATTTTTTATGAGAATTTGCAAAAATAACCAAGAGGAATAAAAGTGTTCGGTGTGAAAGGTTAGAATAACTATATCACGCCCGAACCAGCAGAAACATAATCATCGCTGTAATATAATAAAACAGAACGATCATAATATTAAAAACCTAAAATCACACCCTTGTCCTCTTCCAGGGAAAATTACAAATGGCCACAAGGCGAAAAATATAATGATCAACCCCTCTCTTTTTGTGGAATATTAAAAAGTCTGAGCAAAACTAAAACCAAACTTAATTTAAAACCAGTAAAAGCCAGTACAATATATTCCATTTCTGAACACATTTGCTCAAAACCCGTTAACCCCAGAGATCGGGATCTACACTTAACCAAAATACCTGATAATGTACCACCAGGTAGGTTCGGGCAATGTAAAACGCTTCCTTTAATACATGCCACAAGGGAGCAAATGTTTAACCATTCCATGCAAGTATACTGTGGTCAAATTTCTTATGTGTAAAGTTTAGGCAATGGTCTGAAGCTAATTACGAGAAGTTGCCTAAGTTTAGTGGGCGAGTGTTGTAAGCCCTTTTCAACACTTCCTTGATTCACTGCACATTTAGGGGCCTACTGTGGTTAGGCATTACCTTTTAATGCAACAGTGGGGCCCCCGTGTCTCAGTCATCATTCAGTCGCACACATACACACACACTGATGGGGCTTTGCCATTAGTCAGTCGTCACACCACAGTATTGCAAAACGATTGAGCAGCTGTTTGGGACTGTGGAAGAAATGCTACCATCTGGGGTTAACCTCCAGAGCATTACCACTTCCAGAATACATACAAACCGATAGACATAAGCTAATGTACATGACGCGGCTTCCACCTAACATCTCTTAATGTAACAAGACTTTAAAATTTCCTGAAGGAAATGTACACCGTGCAAAGGGTTGCTACTTGCTAGGGTGTTGCTTACTGGCCCAAGTGAAAAGAATCCATCCAAGTGTCTACAATATTCTAGTTCCCTTCGTATAGACCATTTGGCAAGAAGTAAGCGCTGGTCCGGAGGCACTTACGGTTTGTTTATTTTATAAAATAAATGTACATACATAATAAAATCTTAAACATTTTGATTAGGCTATAACTGTCCTGTTGGTTATATCTTGTTCAAACGTTTGTGTAGCGTTAAAAAACTGAAACAGGAAGTTCTTCTGATCCAGCGTTGCATGCAGTCAAAAAGTGTAAATCTCTAGAAAATATGTAGTGCAATTTGGTGTATCATTTCATTGCACACAAAGTTTACAATTCAAAGTACCATGTAGGCTATAAACAATAGTAGTGATACATCTAGACGGGTTTTGGTGGAGAAAATGTAGTCATGCCATATAACAGAACCAAAAATCCAATTTACATAAGTACAATGTTTTTCAGCTAAATAAATTGAAGATGAACTTGACAGCTAGGAGGATGTAACATTAGTAATGTAAAATTATTTATTTTAAAAGTTTAACGTTGACTCTTTCTGTCTCTTACCAATACCATTTGGTTTCCTTGACAAAGTCAAGGTTTTCGTTTGCTTACTTTGCCTGGGGATTAAAAAAGGTGACACAAATTTGTAAACTGTTAACATTGAAACACCACATATTTGATTGAAGGTTTTGCAATTTATTCACATAACAGACGTTGGACGACACAAAGAATTGTGGGTTATCTTTAGCAACGAAGGATACACCTCACGTGTCCTCCGAATTCTAGTGAAAGTAGGTCGCTTTAGAAGGGTGCATACGGAGTGTCCTACCTGCTTTTCTGAAACGTGACAGCCTGGATGACGTAGCAGGCTTCAAATGAGACCTCCGGAGTACGCAGCCTTCCGAAACGAGACACAGCTAACATTTGTCAGGTCCACGACCTTGTAAGGACATTTTAACTAGTCAGTTGGTGCGAGATTAATTCGCAAGATGGCGCCGATCAGCTGGGGGGTGAAGGGAACAATAAAAAAAGACAGAGGAGAGGTACGATTGTCATGAAGTTTTTTATGAAATATATTTTCCATAAAAGCAACAGATCTGCGTTTGAATATTTGAAGGGTCCTGAAAGTAGCACCCGTACCTTGCCATGGTTAACTTTCAAACGCAGTGTGTGCCAATTGACCAATCACCACGAAGTGTTCCAGGAAGCATAAACATTGTTGTAGAATGGTTTACATATTTTTCTATAATTCTTGCATTTAACCCTAATATTAACCATGGTTTTTTTCAGATCAATTAGGCCTACAACATTTTTGCAACAAAATTTAGTATACCTAAAAATGAAATGACTAAATGCTGTAACCGTAGTAAGACCATGTTGGTTCTCGTAAAGGAATTCTTAAGGGAAGTGTTATTAATTAAAACAAGCCTATATAATGTTAATATTAGAAGTGTTAAATTGAGAACATTTGAGAAATAATCGAAATTAAATGACCAAGGTCCTGAGCTGCAGAAACGTTCAATTTTCCCAATTGTATCTCTGTATGCCAGTGGGTCAGACATCTCTACCCCAGTAAATGACAGTATGACAGATTACCTAGAGCAAACACATAGGATGAACTGAAGAACGAAAAATCCATACGTTTCCCGTGTGTTTTTGCGAAGCCCTTTCACCCAAACTCATCCCAGTTTGGCACAATGACAGACTGCAGACCTTCCTCCTCCCCTTCATTTTCCCCTCTCTCTCCTCCCCAATGGCACTTGTAAAAACTAGAGGAATGGTGCCATTAATCTCCTGTCAGAGAAGATTACTCTTGATTCCAAAAGGCTAAACAAGGTTAAAGCACGCTTCACTTGCTGAAAGCCTCATGTTAACAGTCAGAACTCAGAAAAGTTACTTATGTTAGCATTTATCAATTTTGAACTGAGGGATGACACTAAACTTGTCTGATGAGACAAATGTGAATGTTGACAGTGGCTGTCTTTAATGACAAAGAGCTCTAGAATGAATATTGAAACAAAGGCTGTATGTGGTTGGAAAAAGGAAAGATGTGTCAACGGTCTAAATGATTTGTGTGGCTTGACAAACAAATTACTGAGCCATCACTGTCTGTTTTATGCACCTAGGCTGACAGTGATTTATATATATGTAGCCTAGTGAAAATGTTAGGATGATACAAATCTAAAGTGCAATCTGAAGTGAAAATATGAGAAATATGCATTCCCTACATTATGGGATGTCTGAATGAGAAAGGCAAGCAGTTGTGGAAAATGGACTAAGAACAAAGTGCATATTCTGATTTATGGGGAAGTCAGAAAGTATTACAATCCTCCTGATGGATGCAATAAGGCCAAATGATGACAACTGAAAAAGACAACAAATATGTTCAAAAGAAGTAAGAGATAAATTATAAAGAGCCTGTGGAGAACACTGCTTGCCAGCCGGTCAAAGACTTGATAAATTGCTTTACCAAAAGAAGGGATCCAAAGGCTTTAAAGCCTTTCCAACTGTACACATAAACTGTCTCATGATAAGTTTTGATTTACAAGCCCCCATAAAATCAAAGGTTAGAAAAGAGATGTGATATTTGTCTGAAAATAACATTTTCATATTATGCTGAAATTGAGGACAAAATGATAAGCAACAGCAAAATGTTTACTGGATACTACTGGGCATATATGTAAATGTTTCTTTGTTTTCAAGATGTTTTACTCTATACTAAAACTGTACAGTATGTCTTTGGCTGGTATCACACAGTTATATAAAAACTGCTTTAAAACAATCACCAAGGTTTTGTTTTAGTTATCCAAAACCAATAACAATTCTTGCAAGTAGCAGTTGCAACATCTCAACTTTAAGGGCTTCGGTGGTTTAGTCAGATTTTGCTGATATAATTACGACTGCATGCTTCCTCGGATCATTTTAAGCCAAGATACCCGCAGCTGCCCGTAATTCACAAGTCACTGTACGCTTTTACACAGTAGGCTGCTTATTAAAAAGAGTTTTTGTGGGGTTTTTGTTCGAGGTTTTTGAATGTATGAGCTGATGGTTTGAGGAAGAGAGGAAACGGTCCATTCAGTTTTGTGGACAGCTTTAGACAATGCAGTAAAAAGTCAAATTGTTTTTATTCTGTACAAAGTCTTGGCGAAATAAAATGTTATAAACCAAGGAGAACAATTTGTTCAAACAGTCTCAGACTGCGAGAATGCAAAATTAGAAACCATATTGTGAAATTGTCTCAAACTTAAAAGCATACATAAACAACAAAGCACAGACGTGCCAAAACAGCTACAGAAATCAAATCCCAATTCTAAACAAAATAATTTATGGCTTCAATTAAAAGTAAAAAATAATTGGCTTCTTTTTAAGCCAATTTGAACGGTTCGGCTGTGCCCTCTGACTGCGTGTTGTTGTTTTTTGAGAGCCATGACAAAGACCGGTCAGGGGCCCCGTGAATCTGTGGAAGAGATAATGAGGCCCCCTGCACGTTTTCCACGGTCGGCCCGCCTGCCTCTGAGAGCTCCACCAGCACGTGCGGCGGGTACAAACCCCAGACGCCCACTTTCATCCTCTCTGGCCCGTCTGTATCTCAAACCTAATGGTCTGGACTCATCTGAAGGCCAAAGGTAATTTGATTCGCTCTGCAGTAATATAATGAGCGTGGTGTTGCTGACATCTGGCCCACTAAGGTGCAAGTAGACAACAGAGAATACAATGATGAATTATAAAAATACCGGGGACTGCAAAGCCATAGACACATAAAAGAATCTTGCTTTGCGAGCGCAGAAAATATGGCAGGACTGGAACTCCCTTAAGCCTTTGCAGACCGCCTGCAAATGCGGGGGAAAGAAGGTCAAACCATGTAAACTATAAATTGTCATTACTTTGCTGACCAAACAGAAACATTTGGAAGATTTCTGTGTGTATGTCTGGAGGGTCCAAAGTGACCTACATGGAAAAATAAAGCATTCAGGGTGGAAGAAACAGTCAGCCTTTTAAAATGTGTTGAAGCAAATGGTTGAATTACATCCGTTTTGTCCATAATATTATTCTATAATGAAACGTTATTTTAGCGCCAACTGTGAAGTGAAGCAAACTAAAGTAAACTAAAATCCTATAATGTCTCACACTGGGACATTTAACTTGCAAGAATGCAAGACGTATGTGTGGGAACTCTGAGAAAACCCGACATGACAAAAGTCCTTCTTTTGACAACAGACTGGAACGGACATTTGCGATTATTGTCCGTTCCGTTATTTAAGAAGCAATTACAGATGACAACAACCATGAGGAGGAAGGAGAGCATGCCGACCTTTGACATGCTCTACATTATACCATGACTACAGGCAACATCTATTCACATAACAAAGCAGAATGAAATAAAACACAGAACACTATATTTGCGCCATATATTATGCTAACACAAGTATTTAAAGCTTTTATCTGTGACTGCAAAAGGGTTGTGGAAGGAGTTTTGTTATAGGGTGCACGCTATTCCTTTTTCATAAAATCGTCTATTTGAACCAGAATGGTGGAGTAAGTTGAATAGATGTTGGGATGATGTGGAGGAATATTCTAGGTTTTTTGTGCTATGTTTACCTTATTGTGTAAGAAATTGTGTTACTGGTGTGGTCAAAAACAATTATGAGCCTGGGTTGATAATGAAGTTGTACTGAATTGAATTGTATACCTGACCCGAAAAAAACGTGTCTTTCAGCAAGCTTTAACTAAATGGTGAGCGAAAAGATCAAACAGAGATTGAATAAAAGGATGCTCGTATTTTACGATACATACTACCATATAAATAGAAAATAACTATGTTGCACATTTCTAGAAATTGTGTCTTCCATAGAAATGTTAATGAAATTTAAGTTTGGGCTACTTTATATTAAGTTCATAGTTGGGTATACCACTATATAAATACCAAATTAAACGATTTAAGGAGAATAAAGAAAAGCTTAAGAAATTATTGCCAGCATTTGTGTGGGTCAATTTTTTATTGTTAAGAGTTCTGAGGTGTGGCTTAAAAATTGAAATAGCAAGGTTGGCCATAGTTATGCACTGCCACCTAGAGGAGAACGTTAAAAAAAACTACATACTGTGATTCCTGACACTTCAGAGAAAATATATATGTCTATCTAATAATTTAGGCGAGAGGTTAAAGAGCATCAGACTCTGGAAATGACAGATGTGATAAAATACCAACGTGTTAGTTGTGTTGTTCCAATAGCAGTAAAACAGTAGTACATTTTTATAGGACTTGGACCACCGACTTCTAACGTTTATCAACACAAACATATATCTGACTGTCCTAATTTATATTACAAATGATAAGAAATATACAAATATATAGAAAAGGCAAATGTGATAGAAAAAGGGCGTTACAGGGGGAACCTCAAAAAGCAATTAAACTTCACTTAATTTGCAAAAATATGACAAAACAAGATAAAAAAAGGATAAAAAAATCAGGCAAGACTACAAACTACTTTGACAGCCACATTGAGACGTTTATTGACTGACAACAGTAATGTTTTTGTATTTAAGGTCCTCAAGTCATTGGACAAATGAAATATTACAAACTCTACATTAAAAAAAACATTGTCAAATTAGGAAATAGTTTAAAAGCCCTGAAGAATAGAGCTACAAAATTACACATAAGAGAAAAGTATGTTTGGCTGCTTGGAAAACGTAAATAATTTTTACACAGGCACACGTCACCAAATCCACAAAATAAAATTGCAGGAATCTACATCGGTTCACGGAGTAAAGCCTGGAATAAGCTGCCAACAGTTTTCCCACTGTGTGTGTGTATATTCACAAATTCATTTGTTCACAATTTCACAGTCAGTCCAGCTCATTGAAACGTGCAAACATGGCCTTCCGAACCGCCTGCTTGTATGTAGCGTGATTCCAGACGACAGGTTCTTTTTTCTTCCGCTTTGGAAAAATGGAGTGAAAAAAAGGTGAGAGGTTTTCCACAAAGACAAGTGTCATGCTTTAATACATTAACTAGAATGTTTCTTAAAGCGAAGGAAACTCACCTCAGTAGTTTCAAGACCTAAACCGGGTCTTTCACTGCCTTTATGTGTGTCCCTGGAAAACCAGTAGGTCATGTTTAATTTACAGGTAAAGCTTACATAAATGGTGTTTTTAAACGATTTTCTCAGGGCAAAACTAAACAAACTGAAATGAATAGTCAGACTGAGAATTCACATACCTTGAACTGCCGGCCCATGTGTGTGATTGCTTTTTTCTCTTCGTTTCAGGTGGACTGTTTGTCTCCTTTGTCTTCAACTAAAGGACAGAAGGGTTCAAAAGTGAGACCCCCTTAAGCAAATGATTTGATTCTAATGCAAAAAACTATGATTATATAAAATATAAAAGGACAAAGGGTGACCAACTACACAAGCATTTAAATTATAGTTAATGCTAAAAGTTACTCAAATGATGTATAATATAGGAGAAAATTATCTACCTCTTTTTCCTGGTTTTCTAAAGCCTCAAGCTCCCTCTTTGACCTTTTGATTTTAAGGTGAATCTCCATATTTTGCTGAAATAAAGAGGAATGTTAAAAACAGATTCTGATATGCAAAAACAAGAAATTTCAATTAAGGAAATGTGGCACCTTGTGCAGGTCTGAGAGCTGTTGGTGGCGAATCAGAGAGTCTTTATTAGGGAACTGCCTCCTGCACAGAAGACATGCCATCTTCTTCCAGTCCGTCAACCTGTCCTCCTCCTTCTCCGGCTGGCTCTTGGAGGGCCGCGGGGCATCCTGCTTCTCGTGTTTCTCGTCTTCCTCATCGTCACTGCCTGCTGCGTAGTCAGCCGCCAACATTCCCAGAGAGCCCATGGGCCGCTGCCAATACAAGAGGGGGTTATTGCTTTGATCTAGAATGACACTCACTGTAAATCTAGTTTAGTGTTGGTTATTAAATAGCCTACATCAATCAGGGTTAAGGCGATGTGTGTGTGCCCTTTCAGCTGCGTGTGAAAACTGAGCCTGAAGTGAGCGTGTATCTCAAAAGGAAGGCGGTAAACTCTCACCTTTGACGACTTTTCGTCTTTCTTTGTAGGGGTGAGAGGTTTCTTGAACAAGTCATCTCCACCGGTGACCTACATGAATGGGGGAATAAGTATGTAAAGAAAAGAAAAACATAAGAGACTCACGAAAAAAGGTTTTAAGATGGTCGGGATATTTAAAATTAAAAAAAAAACACACAGATGTCCGACCTTCCTTTCAAAGATGGCAAATGCTGCATCAGCCGCCTTGGAGGGCCTATGGTCGTCTCCAGCCTTGAGAACAGGTGAAGGAGATCGGACACTCTCCTTCTTACTGTTCTGAATCTTCGCCCAGCGTTCCATGTCCTTCATTATCTGTTAAACAGATCCATGATTACCACAAAGATCTAACATCAGTGTTTGCTTGTATCATTTCTCATGAGGAACACAGCAGTGCCCTGAATCCATGTGCCGCCATCGTGATGTCAGCACACCTTAAAAGCTGCTAAACTTTTGGGTTTCTCCTCTTTTTCCTTCTCTTTCTTTTCTGTGCGTGGAGCAGTGTCTTCCTCTGCCCGCTCTGACATTGTCCCTGTAGCGGTCTTTATTTCCTCTTCGGTGATGGGCGTGGCTATCACCTCACCAAAAGCTGCCATGGGAACGGCAGCATTAGGGGCCGGTTCATCAGAGCTCTCGACTGGGACGTAAATCTTAGAGGTAGTGTCCCAGTACAAATACTGCTGATTCTGAGCATTGTAGAAATACTACAAAAACACATAAAAATGACAAATTAATTCTGACACTGTACTTAATTTGTGAGGTTAAGTAAAGGGCAACGTCTCTACTCACCCTTGAATTGGGATCATAGTACAAGGTAGTCTGAGGGTCATAGTAGAAGCCAGACGTAGCATCATAAAGAAAGGCGGACAAATCTGGATCCTCTGTTCCTGTTACAAAATGTTAACAAACAAACCCCATAGATGAGACATTGGTAATAAAAATTGTATGTTTCAAATGCTTTAAAATCATAAACTATAAATATTTCAAAGCACAATATTGCAAAAAAAACCAATACAAATATAAATATATAATTATTTACCAAATATTAAAAAGTCTCCATTAACATAGAACATATATATACACCCCACGGATATAATTGAACAGCTCATACCATAGCTGTACGTATCAGCGGATTCTGCAGCTCCGGAGAGAGTGAGGTCAGGTAAAGCTGTGGTCTGGTGCTCTGCTGTCTGGACGATCTGTGCTATGGCTGGTGTCTCGGAATACATCATACCCTGCACACAGCGACAGTCCAAAAACATCATCATCCTGCCTCAAACTAGCATCATGTCGTAGTTCTTTAGTGATTGTTAAAAAATTATTTACCCGTGTTATGCTTGAGCTCTGCATTGCAGCTGAAGATGAGCCGATGTCCACTCCCATTGGGCCACCTGCATTCCCAGACAACATATGAGAATATAAGGCTTTGACTAACATAAGATGTAACAAACACGCAAGCAGAGTTGAAGAATGTATACCTTGCATGGCAGGTGCAACACCCGCTGTATTGGGTGGCTGAAGGAAATATTGTTGCTGTTGAAATAATACAAATATTACAACAGATTTAAAACCAGGACACCTGATGGCTTCATGACTTGACAAATATGACCTGACCTACCATCATAACATCTGGAGGGAAACCCAGCAGAGACGTTTTTGGTTTATCATTCTCCCTTTTGTAGCTGTAAAATGAAATACAAATATATTAGAATGAGAGCTTAAACCATGTTCATACCAAGGCAGCCAACATCTGATATTTCCCCTGTTATTTATACTAAACGTCATCCTGCAAAGCCACACAATGTTGAACAGCTAACCATACGGAAATGAATAACTGAGACTTACTTCTGGTTCTTCAAAGGCTTGGCCACCTCAGCATATACTCTGACGCCGTCGATCATGATAGGCCGGGGATTCGTGAGCAGCTCGACCAATCGCGTAACGTGCTGTGTGGGGTAAAATGATGATCATGAAGTAATTAACTGATGTAATTTGTGATTAGGGAAGTGAACAGACTGTAGATTCATCAAACACAAACCTCAGCAATTCTGCAAACTAATTTTGAACAATCAAAACAAATGCCTTTGGATCAAAAGGATTTCAAGACCATAAAACAAAGACTTTTAAACATATATATATACATCATTTACTGTTGCAGACATTTCTATTATGTGAATTTGATAATGTGGAGCTCTTGATTAATCGATTGATAATATTCTTGAAAATGTGGATGTCCCTTCCTTGGATAGACTTAAGTGAACAAAACTTTAGTATCAAAGGCGCATTACCAAAACACAAAGCTATTCTAAAAGATGTGATTATGCTACTTTTAAGGTATAATCATGTCTTATAGAGCGACAGGATGCAAGCAGCAAATCTCTATGTTTTAGAACAGACACACATAGGACACCATACCTCGTGAGAGTCCATATCGACAAAGCAGAAGCATTTGGATCCAGGCAATTTCCCTTTAACCAGACGGACATTACGCTCATCCAGGTAAGCATACTGATCCAGTGCTTTCAGAATGGTCTCCACAGTTGTGGTAGGCAGTATGTTCTTAATGATCATTGCTAGAAATAGATATTTTAAGACATTATATACTGTTTTCTGGGTGCACTGTTAACTTTTAATATAACTTCCTGCTTATCATCCATAGTTATTCCACACTTACTCTTGCTCTCCTTGAAGACTAAAGAGTTTGGATGTGCTGATCTCTGATTTGCCCGGTCTTCAGCTTGTTGCTCCGCCTCCTGCTTTTGTATTTGTTGGTCCACTTGCTGTTGCCATGCTTCAGGAGTCAGATTAGAGTTTCTCTGCCATGCGTTGTGCAAAACGGGGTCCTGATCAGAAATGGCAGGGGTGTCCTCCTCCACCTTCAGTGGCACTGATGGGACCGGATTCGGTAACAAACCTCCCTCGCTGACTGGGGCAACTTTAGCTATTGGTTCATGGTGCTACATTTAAGGATTGAAATTATCATTATTGAATTGAACTAAAGCATTTCACACTAGCAACATAAAAGCATGTCCTTCCAAGATACAAACTCACCTGTTCTTTTGCGTTTTTATCAGGCTGGATATATTTGAGCAAAGCAGTCTTGTCACCGACCTTGACAGATCCCTGGAAAAAAAAAAGAGAGTAAGTGTTTCAATGCTCATTGGAGTACCCCCAAAACCAACCAACCAAAATATTGAAATGATCCTTTCCAGAACGCCCAATAGACATATATGCACCCGTCTAAGGCCATACTGACAGCAGTGTCTGATGCAGGCTATTGTTATCCCCAGCTACTGTTTGTTTTATAGGTTTTTTCGACTCTACGTATTTAAACACATATGATTGTCTGAAAAACAGATTCAGCGGTTCAAGAAATTGGCCATTTTGAGTTTAACAAAAATCTCATCATGGTAAAATCTTTAGAATCACCTAGATAACATGAATACGTAGCACATAAATAAATACAACCAAAAGAGTGTAGGGCATTAATAACTGTCAGCGTGTTTACAGGAAGCAGATCTAATGCATAGACACAATTGCAATCCTCTCTTGTACCATCTGTCATTTAACAACTCATCCTCAAAAGTTGCTGTATTCGGATGAATAGGGTAAAATACAATCTCCTTAACCTCAAGTAGAAAGAAAGTTGTATGTAATCCAATGTGATCTGCCTTGTGTTTTACCCACCATCATGCAGATTTTCTCAGTAATCCACATCTTCTCGCATGCTCTGGCTGTATTTATTTGTTTTCTATATTTTGTGGGTTTTTTTCTCTCAAAGCATCACCAAGTAGAAAATATGTGAAGCTTTCTATAAAGGGAAATTATACAGAACGTGGTTTCAAGAAGAAACAAGCATGAAAAAGATGGCTACATCACTCCGCGCACAATCTTTGTTTTTATAGAAGTGGGTTGGGTGATTGAAAACAATTGTGCTGATATAACCAGTACAACCACAGGATAATCAAGTATCAGCACTCGTCAAATACCACAAGAAATAAACCTGAAGCAAACCTCAACTTCTTACATTTACCTTATTTGTTTTAGAGCTGTGCCACAATTACAAACCAAGCTTTCATTAGAAAAGACAAATGAATACGAAAAAAAGCTCAGGCAGCCATCTTACTGTCACACTGAAATTCCCCACAAACCAACAAGTACCGGCATGAATTCTTCTAAAAATGGAGAAGAAACAACGATGAAGTCGGTCAAGCTGAAGTAAGCAGGAACATAGTTTTCACCAGGATGCATTTCTGGAAACGATGGTGGCAGAGATAAGATTCTCAAGATGAAGAACTCAACAGAACCCATGGAAATATGAATCAAAGCTTTTGGGTTAGGGTGGAACAGGGATGCTGAACTCAAGAGCACGGTTCCAACAAGAACACATGAAGGAGTAGTGGTGGTGAAAGTGCAACACTAACCCTGTTGCAAGAAACTCTCTACCAACAAATCACAATTTTGCTAGAACAAGCGGTCCACTAAGATGGCAAAACACCCCTTTAATGCAAGCAAATATGACAAACTATGAAAAGATGCTACGTTTAAAGGTAAATCTGAAATCTGTAACATCCAATGTTGAACAGCCGAAGAAAATTTGCACAGCAAGGGAAGAAGTTTATGTTTCACTTGATACAAACATATCAAAGAAGAATAAGGCAGTGGAAGAACATAAGAACGCAACATCAGGAGAAAGTAAGCTAAAGAAAACAAAATATTTAACTGGTTTTGATGAAAAAACTTAAACAGCCTGGTTCACTGCCTTCCGAGAAGAAAATGTTTCAATCCAGTCTTTAAAATACTGTACTTGCAAATATGAAGGGAAAAAGGCTTTTGGACATCATCAACAGCTACACCATCTTACTATTCAGTTATGCTAAAACGAAAAATTACCAGAAATACAAAAAAAAATGGAAATGGGTTTAAAGCGCTGTGGTTGTACACAATCACTACAAATCTGCCCTGACATTCTTCGCAGCAGATTCAACACCACAAAGCGAAAACTGAATTTCTATGGGGCTTGTTTTAAATCAGTCATACTTAATATGTGGGACATTGGTTGCTTGCTAATTGTCTGCCATTTCCTTGAGTGACTATTTTTCGTTTGCAATCTAAACCACCCCTCCCCGCCCCAAGCCTTCTTCCTGTCAGGTGACAGAGTCGTTGTAGTGCGATGAGGATGGGCCACCTGGTTGGACTCCATGAAGTGGACAGCATCCTCGAGGTTTAAAAACTCCACATAGGCCGTATCGAAGCTGTAACCTGGGAACAGCATTTGAAATACAGATGGGTTTGTGTTAGTTAATGCAAATAAGATAACTTTCAAGAGAAATAAAGGCAATGGTTCGTATCACGAGACATACGCACAATGTCGAGTTGATAAGCAAGTTGATGCACAATGTGTTTTGCTTGCTAAATTGATAATTTTCTAGCATCATGTCCATCATAGGCACTATCTGAAATTTGAACAGGTCACTGCAGAGCCATTTCTTTTTAGGTACAAATATAGCGAACTAAAAAAGAAAATGAAGTCTAAACGTAGTATCAGAACCAAGTAAAAAAATGCAACAAGTTAAAAGGCGAATTTCAAGAATTAAAGTAAGAGACATTTTACATGTCTGTTGTACATTTGTTAGGAATTAATTGAACATTTGCAAAAAATGTATATCTCTATTGAACATAGCAGATTACATAGCTCAGACAACACAATAATCTTAAATTCTGGTAAATTCCAGACATAAATTCAGTTGGGTTACAAAATCATATTCCTATATTAACAAAGCAAACAAATGCATTATTTCTAATTTAAAAGAGCACCCGTTCAATGTCATATACCCAAAACTTGTCATAAACTGGCATATCCTCAAAAAACCCTTGAAATGAAGAAGGCACTTTAAGACTTGGACTTAAGAAGCACACAATAAACAACACTCATGAGATCAAAGACAGGAACCGTTTGCTGCAACAGTTAACTGTTGGTATGGGCATCTGACTTTTTTATAAAGGGCAAAATATTGAGAAATTCCAAATGTAAAGATGGAAAAATTCAACGTGCCACACAAGAACATTTGAAAAGGGGACAGGGGACAACAAGAGACCCCGTAGCATGTTCGAAAAATTGACGAGCAGTTTTCTTTATAAAGCGAAAGCGATTGAGATGCAGAAAGTACAATCATTGAGAGACAGTGAGCGTAAGGTTCTGGGAGCGAATGGCGAAATATCAGTTGCGAATCGATCAGCGAATGCTCGAGAAAAACTAAATCTCACCTGGCACAACGTTCCTTATTTTCATGCCCTGCATTGGCACTCCATCGCGGACTGCAAAAGCATTCAGAATCTATAAAAGAAAATGTGATGTTCAGCTTCAGAGCGAAACGTCAGGTACCTTGACTCCACAAAGGTCACTCAGCAACACAAAACAAACTATTATAATTACCCAATACTGACTGGCAGTTTTGGGAATATCAGTTTAAACGTTTATTAGTTTAACAGTCACCTATACAACATTTATTAAAATAGGTCGATGCTTTGTGGAAATATCTAACGCTAATGTCAAAAAAGATGTCATAAACAAATGGCACCCCTTGAGAAATGTATATTAGGCCTACCTTTAATTTGATTATAATCAGCAATAATTCATTAACAGATCTCCATACACAGACACTAGATGGCGCATCAAAGTCATTCATACAGCGTTTGTCTGCATTATTCTGCAAGTTATAGTTCATTTAAACTAATTTAATAGACTTAATATAAGACAGTGACTAGAAAGTCGCTATATCGGACATTTGTATAGTTTCAAGCCCTTAAAAAAATAATAATAATAATAATAATAATTCGCAGAATGGTTTATTTTAGTCTCAGTATATAGATAATGTTAATGTATATTAAAAGACATCTCAACTTCCAGACTCTGGATTTTCTGTCAACACTGTTCAGTCCACACTTAATGAAAAATGTGACTGTGTATGTCATCCATTCTTCAGACTCTTTCTATACCTAAAAGTAACTTGCAAAATGATGTTCTGAATGAAGCGGTCACTCTGCATTTATGCATGACATAGAGCGTAGAAAGGATCCTCTTGGCCGGCTGTGTGAGAACTAGACGCATGTCCCCAAACCCTTCACAATTTCAAATTTATTGAATTTTAGCGAATTTACATGGGTGATCCCAGTGGTTAAAATATGGAAATACATATTTATCAGGAAAAATCACATCCCTGGTACCTTTTAATTTTTATGACCATTTTTAAAATAGCCCTGAAAAACCAAGTGGGAAAACCAAGCTCACCTGTTGCATTGTGGCAGTTTTGGGAATTCCAGAGATAGCAATGGTTTTTGAGACTTTATCCTGGACACCAGCACTCCTGTAATCCTGGTCCTTTGTTTTTAAATCCACAAGTGTTAATAAATAAAATAACCAGAACCATTATAAACCAATCTACTAATATCACCAAGTTTACATTTTCAATAAACATAAGCAACTAGGCCACATGCTGTTTAAAAATGTTATACAAAGCAGGTCTTTGAGGTACATTGAGCTACAGAGGTCAAATACTAAATTTAAGGAAAGAAAGTCATAAAAATTATATTTCTTATCAGAATATTGTAAAGTAAAAATGTAGTGAAATTGAAAATGGTAATTTGCAAAAACATTAATTTCCAACCTGTGAACCAGAGTCATCTTGTCTCTGAAGTGGGTCCAGTTTGGATTCCTTTTCAACTTTTTCAGGCATGTGCAGATCATCAAGATTGTACTCATATTTCCGCCCTGAACTGGTCCTGTAATCGATATCCCTATAATCCTGATCCTGTCGTTCCGCTCTGCCATTCTGAGATTCCTTTTGACCTGATATCAAACTTTCTCTCTGTGCTCCCTGATCTGAAGTCCCATCACCGGATCCCTTAAAGGTCCCGCGGTCGCTTCCAAAATTAGGCTTTTGATTGGGTGGGTTCTTGTCTTGGAAGAACGGAGGTTTTCCCCCTGAAGAAGGAAATCTGTCATGTTTTTCATCCCTGTCACTTGGCCAGAGTTTCTCACCTTCTCTTTTTTGGACATTTACAGCAGGATCCAATGGAAGAACGGGAGGTTTCTGACTGACATGAGTTGGAGCTTTGCCTGTGAAATCACCAGGAACATTTCTGTCCCAGTTTTGGGGTTTGGAGTCTCTTTCTGAGCGCGGAAAACTGCTGTTGTCTTTTTCCTGAAACCCACCAGACTGCCTGTCTCTGAACTGAGAACGTTCTCCATCTTGTCCATGACTAGGTAAAAATCTCTCCTGAACCTCTCTCGGGAAATGCGGTGGTGTTCTGCTCATTGATGGAAGAGAGTCTTGGTCTCTCATTCCGTGTCTGCGCCATTCTTCTGAATTGATTTCCCTCCCTCGAAAGCCCATGGGATCTCCCATTGGCTCTGGGAATGCTCGGTCTCTGAGGGTCAGCTCTTCGGGTCTAGTCATGGATTCTGGGCCCCCATGATCTAAGGGCATATTAGGTCTTCCCCTGACATCCATGGGCACGCCGTCATTGTCTCCATAAATCTGAGGTGGATGGTCTCTAAAATTGCCAGAGGATCCCATTCCGTTTCTCATATCCATATCCGATTCAAACCTTCCCCTTGGAAGGGAAGGACCAGTTCCCTGTCTCTCAAATTCCATCAATGGTCTATCTCTGGAAGGCATGTCCATGTTGAATCCATCGATGCCGCCCATCCGTGACCTCTCCCTCTCTCTGAAGTCCCCAAAATCGTCATTTCCACCCATAGCAGCCATGGCCAGCCTTCTCCGAATGTCCACTGGGGGGAACCCGGGGGCATCCATTTGAAACCTCTCCCTCATATTCATGAAGCCCTCATCCTGGCCCCTAATATTACCAGCGTGCATGTCTCTTCTGCCCATATCCATGGGTGACCTTGACTGCCCCACGAATCCTGGAGAGTTCTGGTGGTTGTTTCTCTGATCCATTTCAAAGCGTCTTCTGAAATTCATGTCCATTTCATCTCCAGGCCTGAAGAAGTCCCGGGGTTGCTCTCTTCCTCGATCTAGAAAACCCATGTCTCTTCCCCTCATGTCAGGTGGGCAGTCAAACTGTCTCATGTCCATGGGTGGTCTGTCCATGTTCATACCATCTCGACCTCTAAAGTCAGGTCTCGGGCCATCAAACATGCCTCCATGGGGTTCTCCACTGCAATAAAATTAAATGCATCAGCACAATTCAATTGGTCAGCATGTTTATTGTGTAATTTTTAACAAAATAAAATTATAATTATTTAAGATGACAACTAAAAAACATTTTTCATATCGTAATAAAAAGTATTTCAAGTATTCTTACTACATTGTTTGTTCTTACACACCGTACATAAAATATCAAAAACATATTGTAAACACTTAACTCTGGAAAGCCTGTTAAAGGGTTGTTTTTGTAATCCTTATCATTTAACCCACTCATAAAAGTATTATTTTATGAAATCTTACCGAAAGGGCATCCCTCCTCGTGGTCCAGATCTTGAACCATTCCACATGATGTTTCTCCTCTCCTGAAACTCTCCTCCAGCACGAGTTTCGAGTGCAGAATTTGCTTTTGCAGGAAAAAACAAGAATATGCTCTTTAACGGCCAATAAATATGTTATTAACTTCACGTTTTCTTACTAATCTTCCGTTGGTATATGTTACTTGACTCACGAACTGTACTATATTTGCAACCGCGTACGTTTTTTTCCTATGCAATAAAATGCATTGTTGTTATTTGCAATATAACTCGATAAAAAAAATATAAGGACGCTGAGATATAGTTCTGTCGATTACTAAACTTTCGGTGGTAACGTTACATGGTAAGTTACGTGAATGACGAACGGTATATTTGCTGTACCACATAAGGTTTTGCATTTGCAAGAAAATGCATTTTTGTTATTTGCTGAACAACTCGACAAATAAATCAAGTACGTTAGCTGCGATATAGCTTTGTCGATGAATTTATATCGAAAGATATGACGTTATCACAGCCTGCTAAACAATTCATACACTGAATAGCTAAAGACGAAAAAGTCAAACTACGGTTTAAATAACGTTACACAGTCGCGAGTAAGTCACATAAAGTCAAACTACGAGATTTCGTGTACTTATTATGGGAAAATGTAGGATGTTGGTTTATATAGCTACTGTGTAACAGTTAGCATGAATGGCCCTTATAAAAGAAAGCTAGCATGCTAACATTAACTGTATCTAACGTTACGCGTCAAGGAATTTTGAAATATATCAGTTACATACATGAGCAACGCCTTAAAAATCTTCTACAAAAATATAACTTTTATGTATGTACACCGATCTTTAAATTCTCACCTTATTTGCCACAATCCTCGCGTAGGATTTCTCTGATTTCACCGACAAAGCGCTAAACGGAAGTAGATGCGTTGCGCAGTTTCCGGTGGCTACATGCTTATGGGAGTTGAAGGCTGAATCCGAAATGGCATATTTCCTTACTATATAGTAGGCAAAAAGCAGTAGGCGAACGAATAGTATATCCGAATCGTCAGTATTCACAAAAGAGAAGGCGAGAAATTCCCGGATGGCTTACTGGTTACGCCTAGATTTATAAGTACTCAGCGATGGATACTTGAGATACATGTATCCCATGAGCCCACGGGACAAAATACCATACATTCTCCGCAAAACAGTCTCAGCCGAAGTTCATGTACAATTAAACATGTTGTTAATTATTGTTAAGCTAATGTTAAATTAACATTGACCTTGCTGTGTCCTTAAATTGACCGTGTTTTATATTGTGCATAGTTTTAATTCATAGAATTTGAAATCGAATCATTAATATTGAGATGATTCCAACCGTTTATTTACATCTGTGTTTTATATGTATATTTGCCCTTTATTATATTTTATATTGCTTAAATGTTTTTTTAACTCACAGATATAACAAACGACATGATAATTATTCACAAGATCACGTTGGCACAATTCAACTTTCTAATCACCTTTAATAAACGAATAACTTAAAAACACAAAATAAGCCCTTAACCAATTCATTTACAAAAATTAAATTACTTATTAAAATGTAAGACGTTAAAATAAGTTAAAAAATGTTGTAGTTTTATGGACAAAGAAAGTTAAACGAGAGCGTGGTCGGATAACGTTGTCTCTTAGCGTGCGACAAAGACTCTAAAGGTACACCTTAACTCAAGTTATACCTTTCTAGGAGTGTTCCCCGAACTATACCTTTTGAAGTTACTCTAGGTAAACCTTCTTAAGTGCGATGTTACGTTGATATCGATGGCCTGAGAATCGATTGTTCGCTCTACCTTTAGGCAAAACACGCGGAACTGTAATGATCCATGAACCATGCCAGTACCCCCTGCTTAAAAGTACGCCCCCTGGTGTGCTCTAAGGGAACACCACTAACAAGACACTGGCTGGACCGGACGCCGGCTGGGACGCAGGTTGGGATGCCGGCTCCAGAGGAGAGGCCTGCCGGACCGGACTGGATGCCAGCGCGGACAGCGTCCCCTTCTTCTGCTTCTTCTTGCTGTGGCCCCCAGAGCTAGTGGCAGGCTGCAGGTATGCGGTGGGGGGGGTGGCTAGCTCCGAGGTGGAGGAGTCCGAGACCGTCCCCAGGACTCCCTACGACCCCTTTTGCACCAGAGCTCCTGGGATGCACGGCACGGGGTTCACCAGCTAACTGAATAAACTAACTGAAAATGGACTAAGCTAAAACAATACAATTTACTAAGACTTGACTTGACCGGCTTATCCACAGAGCAAGACACAACGAAACGTCATTCACAAGGTACAGGCAAACCGAACGAGCACGGGACAGAAAACACATGGGCATTAAATAAGGAACTGAATCAAGCAGGGAACAGGTGAGGGGCATGAAACCATAGCAAGATAATTAAGGTAACGAGAGGGCGGGGACAAAGACGAGACCGGAGAGAAAGCACATTATTGTTGTGACAGACAATAATGTGTTTCTCTCCACACAAAACACGTGGTACTGTCTTGATCCTGCCCCAAGACTAAAAAAACCCGACAAGACCTGGCAGAACCATGACATGAGGGGGTAGCTCCGTCGAGTTTGTCTCAACAAAGTTGGACCAACAAGATGCAAGAGCAGAATTTGCTCCCATGGCAGGCTAAATTTGTGTAGAATTTTCTCTTCTGACATGGTTGCCAGGGGACTAACATGTTCTCTAATGAAATTGTGCAAATATACTAATAAACTGGCTCCGCGGATGGCGCCGTCTTTGATTTAAGACAACTATTTGTTGTCTCGCTGCCATAGTTAGACCAAACTCCCCCTAACATTCATTCGCTTTAAATAAACTAGCTAAGAGCATTCCAGATCAACGTTACGAAAGTATGACTTACAAAAGGTATACTTAACTAAGGTGTCGGGAAACATGTATTAAAGATAAGGTACAGCTTAAGTTATAACTGAAGAACAACATAGCGTTAGGAAGGTTTCGGCGAAAACCCATGTTTTTGCAACCAGGCACTCATAACTTTAGTGGTTTTGCATGTCATTAGATCACATGGCTAATCTCTCGCCCACATTCCAGTACAGTAGTTGGAGGATATGCACCTCAAATGTAAATTGCCACCCGCCATTGAAAAGGAACAGAAGAAGAATTACGTCAAATGATCACGTCAATATGCCGTACGACGGCCGGATCGCATTCATTCTACACACATTCAGGGAAAACAGTACGTACCCATTTAGCCCCGTTGGGTACGTACTTACTGAAATTAAGTCCCTACTCTTTAAGTATTGGATTTCAGATTCAGCCGAAGTCTTCAATTCAATAAATTCAAGAATTCAATAAAGAAATATATTGAAGATTTACTGTATGACATACCAAAAGTAAAAAGAGGCATTATATTCACCAGGCTATACCAGAATACACAATAAAGAAATGAGATTGAATTTAGTGATATATTTACTGACTATAAATCTTGCAGAGGCTGCATAAGAGTACCAACGTGAAAGCTAAGGTTAATGTTTAAATTTTAATTTGAGTATTTATTTCGTATCTTAACTGCAACTAAACACAACTAAAATGACCATTATGGAAACGTGCACTGTTCAAAACATTTATTCTGCACATCAAGTAACAAAATACAGAAGCCACAAACAAAGATTGACACATTAGGCTGAGCTCATACAGGAAAATGAACCTTGTTTTTCGTCCAGCGCCCTTAATCACCCTTGCTTGATTCTTAAACTTCTTCTCTGTCTTCTTTATGAAACTTTTTCTCAGAAAATATATTTCAGTGTTTACAGAGCCTGTCATTGCATCCTAAGGAGAACAACTTAGACAGGAGAAAATAATGAAATGAGGATTTAAATATATGTTGAGTGCACATAGGGGTAAAACTAAAATGTCTTTCTTTAAAGTTTCTTTCGCAATACTGGGGTTATACACGTTAGAACTCAGTGCCGCTAAATACAATGACGATTTTATTCAACGTAATCACAAAGATTAAAACAAACAACAAATAAATAGGCCATTATTAACACTTGTCTTGTAGCTACAATGAGAATTACAGTCTAAACACATCTTAAAATATCTTTCTGCACATGGACAGGATAAACAAATTCAGAGTTTTGGCAGAATACAAAAACTTAACACAATGTACAGCTATGAGATCACGTTGAGAATGCAAACGACCATTAAGAGCAGATTGCTTGGCTGCCTGTATATGAATATGGCAGAAACATCTTATCACCTGTATGGCAGTTTCACAGTATTACAGCAATATTCATATTGCTTCCAGTTTGTACTGCAAATTAATAGAATCTTCTGGAAACCTTTAGGCGTCAAAGTATCAAACCAAATGAAACCAGTTATATTCCAAATAAAATGCAGTGTGCAGAATACAGACACAAGGGCAAACTCAATAAAAACAGCTACATTATTCGTGTTAGATAATAATAAAGGTGAGCAAAGGTTGATTGAACAGTATATAAAAACAGCAAATAAGAAAATGGTGACGTGATTATTTTGATCATAATAAATGGATTTGAATGAAGTGGCAGTATTACAATATATTAATATAAAAATAATCAGCTACTTAGTAATTATAAGATTGACCAAAAATGTATTTGATTAAATATTTTAATAAAGACGGTTTCAGTAGACACACGTGCCTTAACTTCCGGTCTATGTTTGGATATAATATAACCATTTGTTTTATATTTATTTAATATGAATATTTAATTGTATCTCAATTGTATTGAATTTAATCAAAACTACTCGTAATTGATACTTTCTAACGGAAGTTAAGTTTGGGCCACATAACGTTTGTTTATGCTGCTGCCACTGATACCATCTATAATAAATAATACAATATTTTATATTATAACAAATTTTAATGTCAGCCCATCACAATATTTTAAAAGCAAAGTTTAAGCATCTACTTAGATAAAAGTACAACATACACATTCAGCTGCTTAAATTTTCTTTTCTCACTGGCAGGTTTCTGGTCTGTAACAAATAATGGTTTAAATGCAAAAGAAATGCTGGAAACAGAATGTTATGATAACCGTTGAAGATAAAGTATAATAAATTGTATCCAGTAACAGGGACATGTTATGTATGACACCCTTTAAAAGATTACATCAAAGGTTTTGAGAAGGAATGATTTGAATCAACTTTTAACAATATTCAATTTTGGAAAATTATTAAATTACAGTTGCTGGGCTGGGACTCCTTAAAGTTTTCCTAGATTAAATAATTTCTCCACAAATAGTGGTGTTTACGGTTCTAAGCACAAATGAACTTTGCTCCACCTTTAGTTTTATTATGAATTTATGTATGCTAGTCTATGTGTCACTATATTTCTTAGAATCGGCATTCTATTACTCCCTGCTCTCCCCAACAGGCTGCTGGGATGTTAATATCTCTCCATTGCACCGTGTGGGAGCCGAAACATCCTCTCCGTGGGTTTCTGGGTGATCCTGGCTGACTGGTGTACTACGGGGAGGTACTGGTGTGGCAGCGAGGGGTACTGGGGTGGTGCTGGGGGTGACAGGACCTCCTGATGCTCCTAGTGCTGGACTAGAGGCCCCAGAATCGCTCTGATCAGGAGCTCTGAGCCTTTTCATCATGGTGGTCACACGAACAGCTTTCTGAATATCATAATATATAATATTATCAGATTATGAATGCATGTAAGATCATTCTCTTTTTGGGATGAATGCTAGAAAGAACAAGGTCATCTCACCTTCCATTTAGCTTTAGCAAAGTTTTTCTCAATCTGAGCACACACGCCATCTTTGATATTCTTGTCTGAGGCAGCGTTTCCGGATATCCTAAACAACAAACCAGACGATTTAAAAAATATTTTAAACAGAATAACTATTGAGACACAAATTGTGTTATAGACGGTTTCATCTTAACAACACAAAAAAACGTTATTTCGCATGCATACTTTTGTGATCCCTACTGAACTTCCCATACACATTCACAAACAAAAGAGTGCCTGTTGTTTATTTCTGATAACAGTCAAAAGAAACTGAGAAGAACGGTAGATGTTTTTATATAATTTGTTAATATAATATATATACATTGTTTTTATATAAATATAATATATATGTTATATTATTAGACACTAGCCAAATACAAATCGGAGTTGAACTGGGGGTCAGGAACGCACGCATCCGAGAAAATTGATTATATTTGAAGAGGATATTTACCATTCGTGGTTGATGGCTTCCTGTGCAGTCAGTCTTTGGTCTTGATCCACCTCCATCAAACATGAAACTAGACTTTTTGCTGCAATGCAGATGGTTGAAGTGTTACAGGATTTAAATGAAAAATCAATGTCACGTTTTACATTGAACAAATAAAATGTATCTATAAAAGGGTGTTATGAATATATTATTTTCTTAATAGTCTTAGAATCCTAAAACTGTCTATTGTTTAAGAAATACTGTATCACAAATCTGTGCATCCCACCTGAATCTGAGATGTCGTCCCAATAGGGTGAGTCAAACTCGTAATCCCCAGACAGAATTTTCCGGAACAGATTCTTATCATGATTGTCAAAGTCGTCATCATCTGTCTCATCATAAAATGGTGGATTTCCTGACAATCTGTTGGAGATATTCAATCATTCTCTTCAGTATTCACATGTTCAAGGGGGATGAAAGCAAATACAAATATAACATCATATATGACCAACAGCTACTTATTTAGGAGGTACTTGTGGGAAAATTTCATGCAATACTTCACACTTACGCAGTGGCAATGATGATCGTACACAATATGCCTACAGAAAATGGATTGTGAATGAATTCACGAATGACTCCAAGCACGCATCAGACACGTGACCCCCAACTCTCAAGTTCTACCAAGTGTGCAGATGGAAATATTTGCAAACAAAAGCCACATCACCACATAAAATAAAGATGAAACATGAAACAAATGTGAATGTAACACAGTGAGTTCAATGTGATGAACTCACAGGATGTACATTATCACCCCGATGGCCCAGCAGTCAACTGGTCGACCATATCTCTGTCTGCCAACCACCTCTGGAGCTGGATACACAGAAAAAAGAAATTATGAGAATATATGCCACTAAAAAGTTTAGTTTTGAAATAACTGAGACATTTTTACCAAGGTATTCTGGTGTGCCACACGGTTCTTTAATGAGACCGTTTTCCAGTTTGGCCAAGTGAAAGTCGCTGATTACAATTTTTGAGTTCTTCAGGCGGTTGTAATAGACAAGATTTTCAAGCTGTCGGAGTGACAAGACAGTTGTACGTGTGAGACCATCAGATTTTATAGACTCACTGCTGAGAGACTTTATTAAAGTATGACAATTTCATATGAATGAAAATGTAAAGATGCCAGAAGGGTTACAGAGTAATTCCATTTGGTAACCATTAGATGGAAGTAAAAATCACCTTTAGGTTTCTGTGAACGATGTGAAGAGAGTGGAGATAAGCCGCAGCCTCCAGCACCTGCCGCATCACATTGCTGGTGTCGCGTTCTGAGTAGTAGCCCTGGTCTAAAATCCAGTCAAACACTTCCCTGCCAGTGGCCCTTAAATAAAACAAATAAAACATTCATGAGAGAATCAAAACTGTCCATGCAGTAACAATTCAAAAAGCGCACAACGACTGAGACATTCATTTTTGTTACACTATAAAATGACTCAGGCTTCAAAAAGCGGATGTCTTACTAAATGTATGAATGTGCATGTATCCATTCACACTTATATTTTCTCTTTTTACTAAAGAAACAAAAATCCCGAGGCACTTACAGTTCCAGAAAGAGGAAGTACTCTTTTCTCGTCTCAAACACATCGACCAGCTGGAGGATGTTGTGATGCTTCACCCTGCGGCGAGAGAGAGGAGTGAGCGAAACTGTCAATGAATGCAAAGTTGAAAGCAGAAAAAGACCAAAAATAAAATAATTTGCATTATAAAGCGTTGCATCATTAATGTGACACTAGGCACCATGTGCGAGTAATAGCTGGTGTAAATAAACTGCACAGGAATCGTACATTTTCAAAATGAGGATCTCATTTTTGGCAGCTTTCCGGACTTTTCTCCCATCCTTCTTCAGGAACTTTTTACAGGTGTACATTTTCAGCGTGTTTTTGTCCTTCGCTCTGAATATTTCAGAAAACTCCTCACTGTTCACAAAGACGAGAAAAACTCATCAAACATTCTCATAAATATCATCTACAATACACTAGAGGACCAAAGTATATGTGACAAACAAACATCATATGCGCTAGTTGAATTTTGAGTTTATTTCAGTAAAGTATATTGTTTTATTTAATATGCTGGCAAGGAGTTTGTCCTCATACAACACGACCATTAGTAAGGTTATAACCAAGTTGTTCAATGGGGTTCAGTTCGGAGCTTTGTGCAGGCCAGTCAATCATTTCCCTTGGGACTCTGTAACACTCGGTAAATATTTTCTTATAGACCTCACTTTGTGCACAGGGGCTTTGTTATGCTGGAGGAGAATGATCCCCTCTCAAACCGCTGCTATAACTCGAAGCACACAATTTTGCTGAATGCATTGTAAGTCGTAGCATTGAGAATAGAGTGTGATGAAATTCTGGGTTTTGAAATTAGAAATGGCGTGTCCACATACATCTGGCCAAAATGAATTGCAATATAACAATAAACATAAATAGCAGAGGAAATTAGATTTATACTCACGATTTTACTACCTGTCCCAGGTCATATTTATCAGTGACCTCTGAAGGACTGTTATAATCCTTCTTCTCTCCCAACGTCAAACAGCCAAATGGCATGGCTGCTTCTGCAAGCAAATCCAACAAGAGATATTTAATATTAAAAATGTTGGTATTATGAATATTTAAATAGTTTACGCAGTGTTCCTGTAATTAAATTGATAAAGCATTCATACCCATATTCTTGCTATAAATGTAAAATCAAAACTGTATCAGTCTAATTACAATAAACACCATTATGTTCACTATTACCACGCAAATAACCATCCTTTTTATATTGAATACAGCGGATAACTAGAGAATGTGCGTTCGCCGATGTGTCGAGGATGGTATTAAATATTTACTGTAATTATACATTTCGCCTTGAGATGCCCCTCCACATTGACAATTAAAACGCACACGTTTTTATTTTTCTTCCATTGAGTTGCGAGACATAACCGCGACCCTGACTGTCTTCTCCCATTCTGAGCCAAACTCAAAGAGGAAGGAATAAATTCTCATTTAGCCGAGAGAAAAAGAAAGTGAGCGAGAGAGGGGGAGAGATTTGGCAGACAGCGCACTCATAAGCAGAGATGAGTAATGCCTGCAATTTTTTCCGAAAGTGACAATTTTCACTTGTGGCAGGAAGCAGCTCTGTTCTCCGAACATGCAGTACTCATGCTTTTTATGACAGCTCTGTAAGAACACAGAAGTACTACAGGACCACAGAGATGACACTCATTTAACAGACTAAAGTTGTTTTATTTATATCAGATATTGTTAGGATTATGTTGAATTCTGAATTCAATATGAAACAATATGAACACAACGCATTCTACTGTCATAATGCGAGTTATTTATGCACACAACTGCTCGTACAAAACGTTAAATGTGATTTTTTTAATGTTACTAAACACTTTTAGTCGCGGTTTCACAGACAAGGCTTAGCTTCAACACTATGCCTTTGTTTAATAAGAATCTTTAAGTCATGAAAAACATTACTGGTGTGCATCTTGAGACAAAACAATGGCACTGGTATAATTTATGATATGTCAGGGCACCTTATTTTCAGTTAAGACAGCTCTAACATTTATTTAGTCTGGGATTTGTGGAACAATTCAACCAAAACGTCCAATTCTGTCTTCATTTACTCACCCTCAAGTTGTTCCAAGTCTCTATACTGTACATTTCTTTGTTCTGAACACATAGATAAATGGAATAATGTCATTTAATGATCACATTGCAAAGACAACGCGGTCCTGTCAATATGCCTTATTCAACATTCGTTAGCTTAGACCCTATCTCACGGAACATGCGGCACAACTCCTTGTCCAGGCCCTGGTAATCTCAAGGTTGGACTACTGCAATGCTCTCCTTGCTGGTCTTCCTGCAAAGGCTATCAAACCACTTCAGCTGGTTCAAAAAGCAGCAGCACGCCTCGTCTAGCACAGCCCAAAAGGGCTCATGTGACACCTTTTTTCATCTCTCTCCACTGGTTACCGGTTGAAGCCCGGATCAGATTCAAGTCACTGATGCTTGCCTACAGGACTATAAGTGGATCTGCACCGGCATACTTTCACACCCTCCTACACTCCTACACCCCACCAAGAACACTGCGTTCAGCAAACCAGCCTTGAAATGCCTTCTCCTAAGGACATTAAATCACTTTCCCGTTCATTCTCCTTCACAACTCCTTCCTGGTGGAACATTCTTCCTACCACATCTCTCACAACCTTCAAAAAACAACTTGCCAAAGTCATTGGTACGAAACCACGGATTGCACAACAAATGTATAGTATAATGCAAAGTAAATCATTTTTGATAAAAACGTCTGCCAAATGTATAAATGTACTGTAAATTTAACTAAATCCAAACAATATTTCCAGGTTTGAGGTGGTAAATATCCTAAAGTCAAGTTGTTTGAATCGCAGAAATAGTCAGACACAAAATAGCATCTCCACTTTGGACAGCCTTTTGTGGAAAAAAGATGCGTTTTTCTTTCGTCAATAACCCAAATAGCATTTTACATTAATCTAACCTATTGAAACGTCCAGAAGAATAACACACAAGCGCTCAAATATAAATGAACCACATGTGGTACACCAAATCCTACAGACCTCACTAGTGTTCAAACTTTAGGCTGCATATACAAGGCCCTGTTCAGACGAACACGTGTATTCTGAAAACCGCAGCATTTTCTATGTGGTTTGGCCGCTTATTCACACGCAAACACAGTTTCAGGTCACTGAAACTCAACATTTTTAAAATTCCTGCCAGGGTGAAGGGTATGCAAAGGGTAAACAAAAACATTAAGCTCCTCTCCCCCTCTTAACAACAACTCTTCACCACATGACGTAAGCAACAAAAAATATGTAGGACTACTGACCTGACTTAAAACAGACCAATCAAAAGTGGAATTGCAAAATAAAGCCCCGCCCTACACTTTTTCAAATTTCAGAAGGTGTTTCACTCGTATATATGTCCCAGTACGGAAAGGAAGTCAATGGCAAGCAACTTCCGTTTCATGGTGACTTTAAAATCCGAATAAAGTGACATTAAAATATGTGTTCTGAGTTGTGAAAAGTGGGTTATTAACCACCCGGCCAAATTTGAAAGGAGAATAAAAACATTCGAGTTGATAAAATAAGTTATCAAAATCTTGGAAAAATAGGCAGGACTCTCTGCTCTCAAATGCCGGGGGTGTGTCTGCTGTCGCCACTGAAACCACGCCCACTCGCGGGAAAGCGGCCATTGTAATGGCACCATTTATCAACTGTCAAATACCGCCAAGGGCGGGGTCATGCATGCTCGGACGCCCGTTTCATCATCAAGTAACCGTTCTAGGCACGCCCAGAAAATCCTAAACGCAGAATCTGTGAACGTGTTAAACGTTTAACTCCACAAATCAGTACTATTTACTTCTGAGTCTTTAAAGCACAGAGACAGTGCTTTAAATCTTCACATGCTATAAACATTTTAATACAAGCAACTAAACTATAACAAGCTTTGACAATGTTTTATATATTAGGGCATTGAGCTTTTACAACATTCATCCATAAAGACCCGAGACAAAACCCAGCACAACAGTTCAGATGAACCTCCCGCCTGTGAGTTCTGCCGGGTTTGGTTTTCCACTGCAACTCTTTTCTTTGATGTCACAGTACAGAAAGCATCCTATTTTCTCTCCTCCACTCTCCCAGAATAGTCTTAAAAAACAGGAGAGCATACTGAAGCATCATTACCACCGAGCACCATTGACCGAAAAAAGTCCGTTCCTGAAATCCACAGTAAAGGAGGCATTACACAAATTACAGGCTGAGAGAGAGGCTGTTTGCTTTAGCTGTCATAGGAGCACAGAGGTCTCTAATTAATCTCCCCTTGGCCTCTGTGATTCCAGCAGACACCGCCTCATGAAGGGCAATGCATGGTAATGTGATGAGAGAAGCAGTTTAAAGTCTAAAGAGAAAATGCTTAAAACCACACATCGAGAGATCAAATTGGCACCGGTGTATTTTGTGCGAGCAGTTGTGTTTAACTGCATGTTCCTCGCTCAACTTGTGTAGTGTGTTATATAAAGTTTTTGTCATTTCTGGGTCTTTTACTGGGCGGATTTTTGTTGCCGGCAGCCAGCATCAGAAGTCAGGACTAAGAACAGTTCAAGGTCATCAGAAATAGAGTTCCATCCAGATGTAAATCCCCTATACTTACCGAGCACCTGCGACCCCAAGTGAGGTGTATAGCTTTATCTCTTCAAAGCACAGTTATGATGTCTCCCAGATTATTTTAAATGGAAGAGTTACTCCATCTTTCATCACCAAAGAGATATCAGATAATCGTCGTAATCATAGGGGTCACCTGTTAATGCTGTATATATGCCGTAGTCTAGAAATTAATTGACTCGGTTTAACCCTTTGTTTGTTATAAATAATGCAATCCTGCTTAAGTACGTGTGTGTGGTAGCTGTCTGCGCTCCGCAAAGCTGAACATTGGGTTTGAAGCCTTGGGCATTGTTTGTCTCTCTCTCTGCTGAGCTGCCATGTACATGTGCTGTCACTCATCCTTTTCTTTAAGACGTGCTGTACAGCCTACTGTAAGTGTTCCGAACTGAACCCGCCTATTGAGTTTAACATCACGATTTTGGCACTGCTTAACTACTAGTGAAATTCAGATATCGATGTTTACTCATTGCTTTAATATCTCAATTGTTTTCATTAAACAGCATAAAGACGTTTTTGACTATCACACGGATATATGTATAGTTTTTGGCTTCTAAGATGTTTGGCTTGACTAAAGACCCTGGATATCTAGATCTCAACAAAATGTGGTGAGATTTGCCAGATACTGCGATCAAAAGTGAGAGATTAAAAATATAATAAAATTCCCAAGAGAAATATCGCTGTAATTGACATATGCCATTATTTTTATCAGGTAATGTTTGTAATAAATAAATATAATAAAACATGTAGCCAAACAAATAAAGAGACTATTTTCAGTTTTTCTGAATTTACTATTTGTTTAGGTAAAATGATAATCTTTGTTTAATCCTGTGAACTACTAAAAATATTGCTCCCAAATTTCAAACGTTTCTGTTTGCATTTATTTTGTGAAAATGAAAACTGGAGAAACAGGTCAAAACATCAGAAAATATGCTTTGTATTTTTTCAGACCTCAAATCCTGCAAAGAAAACAAGCTCACATTCACTTGAAGCAATGCAATAGTAATATTTGTGCATGTATTTAGGAAAAGTAAAAAAATTTTTATGTGATAACCTCGTTACCTCGTTACCTCGTTAAATCACAGTTCTGGTCATGATGTCATTCTTTCACATTGCTGTTGGATGACACTCCTGAGGTTTGATTTTATTAAAATTCAACAGACACTGGACTGGAGTAGACACAATACATCTAATAAAAACTGATTTGAAATGAAATGTTGGAATGGTCTCTTAATCTTTCTGCGGCTTTATAATCTACATGAATGATAATATATCAATAAATAATATCATTGAAATGATAAAATAAGCAATTAAATCATCTTTTGCCTTGTTTCGTTCTCAGAAGTCCAAATCCTGAAACATGTATTTAGTTAACATTCACATAAAGTCAAAACATGAAAAAGCAGAAAGAAATGCATTGATTATCATTTTCGCCACAGCAAAAAAAAGTGTTATTTATTCTTCACAATGACCCAGTAAGAATGCAAAATAAAATACATTGGGATTCATAATATGCAGAGGAAATAACTCTGTCCATTCATAATATGCCTCAACGGAGGAAGAGCACACTTGCATTTGAGTTTAATTTTTTACTGATTATGAACATTCTTTTTTTAGATTTCTGAATAATAATCTTCTGTATCTTTTGCCTGTTTATTCTAGACAGCTACAACTATATCTTTTCAGAATTATTTCTTTCAATTTGAGAGCGTTATATATACACTGTGAGTGTTAATTTGGCAATTTTTAACTGTTCAACATTTTTACTGTTTTAAAACAAAGTAAGAAAGGGAAAGCTGAGGGATTCTTCTTACCAATACATGAAGCATGAATGGTACATGCTTAGGTGATTGTTCTCAAACTGTCATTCCTCTACAGTTACTTATAAGTCGAAAATGTTGAAGAAAATTTGTTTTTGTACTTTGCTACTGGTTTATTTATAAAGTCTAGTGGTGCGTTTTATAATGCCCTCGCAAGGAGAGCCGGGTTCAAATCCTGACGTACTGTAATATACCTTTTTTAATATACAAAGCATATTAAACCAACGATGGACATGCATTGCATTGATATAAAAAAGCAGCTTTAATGTTTTTTCATAATAAAATGTTTCATGGGAAAAAGTGCCAAAACCATGTTGCATCGTATATTTCACCATATTGAATAATGCACAATGTTTGCAATACATCCACGCATCAACTCCAATCTTTTCCAGCAGAGGTGTGTAGATGGCCACCACAGGCCTGGCAGACAGCAGGAACCTTAGGTCTCTTCAAAGGGTGAATCTTATCAAGCTGTGCCGAAACAGTACATGCCAGATGGCTTAGCACCGCACCAAGACACGAAACAACTCCCTCTGATGTGAAACCAAGGAGAATTCTGCTACGCACGATAACACTGGACCTCACTACATCTCATTATACAATAAACACATCTTTATGCTTAACTACAACACACATCCGGACATCTTTAGTGTCATGGTTAATGGTCACACTAAGTGCCAAAAACGCTCCTTACACTTCAAAGAGCACAATACGACCTTTAAGGATGGAATGAAGCTTACCTGACCAGAACCTCCACAATACAGCAAGCTGGATTGAACCTACACCAAAAAGCCTGCCGTGTTCTCTGAGTAATGACAAATTGGAAATATTATGTGTTTATTACGAACCGCTTCACACCCAGTCGGCTAATCTGTCCATTTTGTTCCTTATGTTGTTTGTTGCCTTGGTTACTGTCATACATGTAGCAAATGCAGTGGTACAGTGCCGTCGCTTTACAACACAGACAGGTGGGTTCAAAAGGAGTGCAATTGTTTATTATGCGGCACAGAGCAAGTACACTATTAGAAAAATTTGAAAACTCACACCTGTAACCCCCTTTGGGCTCTTTGGGAGATGACCAAAAACCCTACATTTGTATCTGTGACCATGGAACACATTTGAAGGATGTGTCTTTTTCACAATTGGAATATAATGCTAGAACTACTTATTGAGAAATAAAGTGGGAAAGATCAAGGGAAGGTGTCAGCCCATTGGAAAGTTATTTCAGATGTAGAGCGTTTTAAAGAAACACAATGAACACAGGGCTTGTCTGTGTGTTTTTAAGTTTTGGGCATCCCATGATGTCAAATTCCCTCTACGGACTATGAGCGATGAGATTTGGAACTGCATCACACCGAGTGCTGCTCAATTAACTTCATTTCCCGGCTGTTCTGGGCATGATTCCACTGAAAAACATTGAGGGTGGATCACTTAACAACAAGCACCCGCCTCATGATAACACCGTTTCCCAGGCAACAAAAAAGGAGGGAAAAGCAATAGCTTCTGGATTTCAACAGACTATAAAGGCAAAGATGTTGCTCTATTTTATTCCATGGCCTCTTTTCAAGTATTCGCTTTCGCTGCTTACAGTCGCAGCTCCATAACAACGCTTCTCAAGAGAAGTTTCACATTCTCTTACACCAGTTTCATTATATTTTAGTACTGGTATTGGGAATCTGTGTACGGTGTTATTGGCAAGCACTTTAATCTCAATAGTATAGGGAATAAAGCAAAACCCTCCAGGCGCACCATATTGCTAACCTTATTCTACGTTTTTTTTATCAGATCTGAAACTAAAATCTTTTTTATTTATCCTAAAATCCAAATTAAAGAGCAAAATTCTGTTTTATTCCTGAACCACATAGACTGATATCCAAAAACTTACATTCTCCTTTAAATCGAACAGCCAGCCAATCAAATCACTATCAGTCTCTGAGACCTGAAGCAAGCACTATATTATTTACAGAAGTTATTCAGCAAGACCGAGAAAGTTAATCAGCGTTGCCAGATCCCACTGGAAAAAACGAGCCAAAAAGCCCAAAATGAGCAACCGCCGCTTCAAAAAGGCATTTCACAATACACGTGACCGGCTTTCTTAAAAATATTTTTTAAAGTTGTTCAGTTGTGTACATGCACATTTACACGTTATTGGTATGGGCTATACCGTGATTTATGACATCATATGATGCGACTGTTGCTTACATCACATATTCATTACAATGAAGCCAAGGGACGGAACAGGTTGAGACACTCCTGGGGACCCTGTGTGTAGGTCACAGGGCCAAGTGTTTCTGAGACAAAAACTGTACATGGTATTCAGCATTGTATGATGTCTGTGCGCTCTCTTTCCCTCATCCACAAACAGACACACTCAGTCTTATCCACTTATTTCATATGCTTCGATCCAGCTCCAGGGAATTTAGTGTCAACCGGAGGTTTTCATTTAGACGGAAATGACAAGATCTCACAATCTCAAACATATGCGAGGGGCATTGCAGACATTGACTGACATTTTGGTCCTGTGCGAAAGCTGTCTCCTCGCTATTGCAGTAGTAACACTGTATAAAGCTCTTGTCTCATATTATGTGCGGTGTAAAGGTAAAACATGAAGGCTTAATCGGGTGAAATGTTGAATAAATGCAGAGACGTATGTTCCAGTCATTCGAGATTATTGGAATTTGGAAAAGGTTGTTTTTAGAGATTCCCCTCACAAATAGTGATAGGCCATAGTGTGATATTTTAACAATTAAAACCATGACAATTTTTTATTTTGTTTTATAATAATTTTGTATGTTTCCCAGAAAACATTCTCTGAAAAATTGCCAAGCTTTCCAAGACCCTACAAAAAGGTTTCAATTTAGCAATCAAAGTACATTTTCAGCTTTATTTTAATTTGAAAAGGTGTTTTATAACATCACGAGATAACATTGAACAAACTTTTAGAGCGTTTAAACATAGTAACTAACATTAATGCATCTGCTAACATGAAAACTGTTGAATATTTATAAATAAACACTAACCAAGTAACATACTATACTGTAAAGTATTGACTGACTGTTTATGCCATTTTGTAACATTTCTTTAACAGGCACTTGAAAAAGAATTGCATTTGCCTCTCAGGGTCCGTTATATTTTTGGCAACTACCGTCAGAAACAGTTTGTTGCTGGGTTTGTTGCAGGCCACTGCAGGTAAGTGGAGACCGGCAGGTGTATTGCTTGGTGTAGGGTGGAAGAACTTCATTGGGGGGGTCTTATCACCTCTGGAATAGTGCGGGTGTCATCCGGGGGTGGAGGTGTGCCAGCTGTTATGTTATATAAAGAGATGACGGCCCTGCTAAGAGCTCTGGAGAACAGGATGGTGTTTTTGAACACAGGTGGTGGGTGGTGTTTTTAGCCCGTGGGTTGCATTCACACACACATACAGACACAAACAGTGTCCGGGTTCTTTGTGCTCATCTTTTTATAAGAGCCACAGAGAGCCCGGCCAGTTCTGCTCCCATTGTGGCCCAAACATAATCAACTCCATCAAATGCAAAAGTGCTTGTTTTTTCTTTGCATTGGCTCCTTACAACATATGGTGCAAATGACCCATGTCAGACAACGTAAAGAAACAAGCTTCTTACAAATTTTCCTTTTCTTTCATAAGTAATAATCCATTGAATCTAAAGCAAATAACTTAATGAGTATAATGCATTGTGATGAACTAGCTCTATGGGAAACACTGTCACTGGCTGTTATGTTAGAAATAATGGCCCCTTAAACATTAATGTAACTACCAAATTACAGGCTGAGAGCATTACAATAATTTTACAGGTTACATAATAAAGCTTTTGCATTCTGTAAATGATCTCTTATCAAACAGCTGTTACAAACATTATTGTTTATAGTTGCGGCTGCCTTCTTTAATCAAAAAGTAAATGTTGAAATTGTTATTTGTGGAAATCAACAATTTGTAACTAAATTAGCCTGTATTGAACTTTACTTTCTTTATATACAATTTAATTACATATGTCAAAATCACAAAAGATCTGATACTGGTGTATACAATATATATTGAGAAAAATGTATATTGTTAAATTATATAAGATGTAAATGTTGTTTCAGTATTTGTTTCATTTTGCCTGAATATGACTGCTTTTAGATTATCTTCTGACAGTCTGTTAAACGCAAACAAATGAATGAGTCATACCAGCTTGTTGGGTGGAATTAAGTAAATCCTATAATGTGCCAGCATTAGGATACAGGTGGCAGACAATATTGTTACATCACAAAATAAAAAACTCACACAAAAAAGTATGCATTTGTGTCTATCACTCCTCTGGGAATAAAGAGAATCAAGTGTTTAACAAATGACAGATGGTCAGAATGTTGCCCATTTATACACATCACAAAGCCAAAACTACACTACAGCTAAAACTGCACCACTGTCATTAACACCAATAACATTTAATGAAGTGTTTAACTTCATTGCGTTTGAAAGCGATGGGATCGATGTTTTCATAAAGCTACGCAGAAGCAAATCACAACACGTCCAGTTTAAACGAATTTATTTTCCTGACCAAAGTTGACGCACCTGCGAATATTGATATACCGGTGTCAATAACTGGAGCGAAACTACTGAAAGTTACCAGCTAGCTTTTGCAATGCGCCAAGCCACAGGTGCGTTTCTGTCAGAGAAATGCGCGTAGTCTTTCAAGCAGCACAAAATAACTGTACAATCAAAGTGTATACCGACCGGGAGACCGCAGTTGCCACGAATGAATGTAACCAATGAGACTTACCGGATTATTTGCGTGCTTCCAAGAAAACTCTTATTTAACGGGGTGTTTTGAACCGTTGAAGTCTCTCTTGAGGGTCTGCCGATGTTTGAGCTCGTGGATAATTTGGGGCAATATTCCGCGTGCCCGCCACGCTTTGACCGCGCTCTTCTACCCAACCCAGAAACCAGCGCTCCGAACGCGCGCTCTCTCTCTCTCTTGCTGTCTCTCCGTGTCTCTCTACCCCAGGTAGACGTGGTGCCGCAGCTGAAAACGCACTGTACTGTATACTCAGGTTTAACAAGCAGAGTATATCCAAAACGTGCATTTTTATTAAAACGAAAACTCTCAGTAAAGGCGTTGACTACAATTGTAAAGGTTATTCATAATACACACGCTTGTATTAAATAAGCTTCGCGCGTACTGTGACCTGCGTAATTTTTGCCAAGGAAAATATGTGTCCTTCAATCTTGTTGAATAGTGTATTTTAATAAGGCGTAATTATTTGTATGAGTTACACTTATATGCTGGAAACGGCGGGGGTTCAAGAATAAAAGTAAATGGTACACATTAAGTGCACAAAGAAGCAGCTGCAAAATGCTGCGTTTTTTGACAACGTCTCCTTTAATTACAGCTGCGGTGTCTATTGCTACAGCACACGAGGGCATGTACCGTCTAAAATAACGCTCAGAAAAAATACTGTATGGGTGTAATTGTGGAGTGTGTGACATCTGTTTTTTACCCTTTTAGATGAGTAAAACTGCAGGTAGTTTTGACTATTAAAACCTTGGTGTTGATCTCAATAATTGAATATTCTCACACCAGTGGGTTGTTCAGTGAATGGGTTGTTTTTCTGCAGTGCATACATAATACTTTCAATCTGACTTAGTTAATTACTTTCTTATTTGTGTTGATTTTCATCAAATGCAGCAAACAATCCTGTCAGTCACTTAACACGCAAGTCTGGAGAGAGACCACCAATAGTAACTGCAGTATAACTCCACAAACAATAACTGCAGTATAAATATAGGCAGTCTGAACAATTACAAAGGGTGCAATATAAATGTAACGGTCAAATTGCATCCTCTTACCTGGATCATTACCATCATCTTTTATGTTTTCATTTTTAGATCAAAATTATGTATATAATCATTTTAAATTGTGGTGACGATAAAGATCAGATATATTTACGTAGTATATTCACATACATGGTTAGTGAAATCGGCATACTGCACATTTTGTACCCGAGTGTGTTATGTGTTATATATATATATTTTTTGCATTATAATCTTTTTACTTTTATTACTTCCTAGCTGCTATTCATCTGATCCCTATTATTTCTTTTCTATGGTGCTGATTATATTCAGACAGCACTTTAGATATCAAAAATGTTATTCTTACGTACACAAGCAACCTCACCATCAAAATCTGCCCTTTTGGGTGCCACAGTATGTTCAAAGGAGCATTGTGTTTCTTTGAAATTATTCTCAATGGTGTTATTTCTTGGTGTACCCTGCTTTCATTAGAGGAGAGAAAACACTGATAAGAACAAAGGTCTGGATGATTGGCCTATTTTGGAGTGCGTTGTCATTTCAATGGGTCAAAATGCATCTCACAAATTATTATCTAACACTGACATTTCCGTCTTGGTCATAAAGCGCCAGCAGCAAACAAAAGGGTTGTAAAAGAAAGTTGGAGAAAAGTTCAAATAAAAAAAAAACTGTCAATTATATAAATATTGTTCTATTGTTTGTCTTAAAAAATTAAAGCAGACATTTATGCATTTTGCCGAATGATTGTATTCAAAGCAACTAAGAGTATGTTCTTTTTCAGGGATTCAAACTCATGGCCTTGGTCTTGCTGAAAAAAGTTTTTTTCTATGAACAACATTCTTCTATAAAAACACTGTTTAGGTCTGTGACGACTGAAAACTGAATCTACTAATACTATCGCTAAATATTTATAACTCTTCACCCTAGGGAATAATTTATTATGCTAGATATGCAGAGCCAGTGAGAAAGTGTTTGTGACTCAGCGGGTTGGTGAAGTCTGTTGGGGGCTGGCCACCTGCGCCATATACGAACAACGTGGGTGGACTCTGATGTGGCGTACCAAAGTTGTTTCATTAGTGACGTGATCAACACAGACGGCCATGTGTTGGTGTGTGTGCGAATAAGAGAGACGGACACAGGGAGGAACGGTTGTTAAACTTAGAAAAATGTAGTTTAACACATGAACATAATCTTGCACACCAAGTTCAGCAAGCTTCCAAATCGGTAGAAAAACTTGATTGTGAAAAATATTGTGAAGTAAAAGTAGGTTTACTACTAATGACTGTTGTTTTTGCCCTGAAACTCTCTCTCTCTCTCTCTGTTAATTATGACATTTGTTTAATTTAATTAGCTGGACTGTCACTTAGCATAGCGACAGCCTAAAAAGCGGACCTCATCCTGCAGAAACTATTAATGAGTGACAATTCATTTCCTTATGCAACACTTTCCATTAACACCCACATTAGTAATGAATAGCAAGCACCCCAGAACACCATCAAACCTCATTAGTGTTTAAATTGCAATATATGCAGAACATTAAATATCATAATTACTTCTAAATAACTATCTATCTTTATTATGCATGGTTGAAATAAGATTGTTCATGAAATGGCCATCAATCCAGACTATGCCGACTCAGGACAGCGAGATCCGTCAAAGAGCAAGCAGATTTGAAGAATAGATGGATGATTTTTTTGTATAAGCTCTCATTTTAGAAACTTTTACAGTACCGCACAAATAATTCATTTCAATCCAATTTACTTGAAAAAGCATTTTTGGTACACCACATTCTTACCTAAATATTTTGTAAAAAGGTTCTCAGCTTAGACATCATTGACCTTAGTCAGTGTTTCAAATGTTATTTGCATCATGAGTTCTTTAAAGATGATTGGTTACCTTGACAACGATTGTCTAGTCTAATTTCTACAGGCATCATGATGGTGTGCAGAGGGGAGCGTGAAACGTAACAACCAACAAGTCTCGGCTTGCTGGAAACGAACTGCTTCACAGTTTTGGAAATAGGAGTTTTGGAAGGTGGAAGCGTTTTCAAAGCAGGCAGCAGAGATTTAGAGGCCCAACAGAAAAACATTTGCCTTTCAGTTGAGTTTGTGAAAAGAACCAGAAGTCTGTTTGATGAAATAATGTATTGGGAAAGTTCACCTGATATTACATAATACCATTATGCTAGATTTATCCTAGATTATAAAATAAAACGTATATTTTGCCTATGGATACACAATCAAATAAATAAGTGGGCGTGTGCATTCAAATGCTTATAACAATAACAGATTAAAAAATCAATGGCCTTGCTCAAGGGCACAAAGCTAATTGCATGCAATGGGGGTTCAAATATACAATCTCTCAAAAAGCAGAACAGATTTTGAACCACATCATCACATCCTATTCCGGCGTTTTCAGAGAACCAGACTAATGTCACAAATACAGTATGTTTTCTGGTTTACTATTAAACCTGAGCTAAAACCAGAATCGTAGTATGTTGCATGTGCACATATGTGTGTTTGTGTGGGTGGTGTGTGTGGTAGAGACTCAGCATCATCAGTTCAATCCCCTTAGAGCTTCGCCACTGTAGATGACAAACTCACAGATTGTCATGGTTACCACAACACAGATGCCCCAGTTACGTCCAGTGCCATGAAGAGTGGCACATTCTCCATCACAGTGAGATCGCACAGACACAAAGCTGCATGGTAAATGTTGGAAGCCATGTGTAGATATTTTGATTGACAGGCTTTATGCGTTTGGGCTGGGGTGAGATACTGCTGCCTTCACGTGCTCTCGGAAATCCGATTATTCCCACATCAATCCAGAAATAGTTTATGGAACACTGCTCTTTTGATATTAGCAGATGTTTTAATGCTCCTAAATCATAACATTAATGTTTAAATGTTACTAAATACTTTTAATGTTACTTAATGCAGACGTTACTTACGGGTTGAAGTGGGAATTATCAAATTTCCGAGAGCACATGAAGGCAGCATTAGTTACAGTTACACTAGATGAACTCACAATGATGTTTCATGCTACTTTTTGGACGAATGTACAAATTGTGAAATCAAATAAGAAACGTTTATTTTCAAAATGTCTTCTCAGACATATCTCATGGTGTGTTTGTTATCATAATGAAGGGCCAATCGAACAGGCTTGTCGAATGCACATGTGTTGCGTCAGTAACACGTAATGAATGAGGGACTTTTTAAATGAAAGATGCAAACAGAAAGAAAGCAACACATATTGTGTTTGAGGGAGGCATTGTGCTTACGTCCATGCATGTCGACTCATTGAATTTTCACTTTCAAGTTTTCTGCAATATCTGTAAAATATAGCTGGTCTCTCTGCAGACTGTAAATGTTTAATAATGTTATTTCCTACAGCGCCACCTTAGCAGATCACTTCACTAGACCGCTCTCTGAAATTCAGCATATCTCCTGTGAAAACCAGCGAGGAGCACTTCTACTTGGTGCTTTTGCTTTTAATATGCAGCAATGTAATATAACATACTTTGGATACTCCATAAGGATCCTTGCATTGCTGACTTGTCGTTCATTCTGGGGAGACAGTTCACCAGTGCTCTTTAGCACAAACTCACAATGCAGTAAAGATGTTTTCTGCACTAATTTGAAATCAATTCGTACAGCACCGTGATTTTCTAAAGAATTCTGTTGGCCATCTAACATATTCAGCGTCAAAGCTAGGTTGCCATGGTGATAAGCTCAGAAACCAAATCAGGGTCCTTGGGAGATGAGTGTTTTGTGTGTGCGTAAATCTTTGAAAACACAGACAAGCAATATAAGTAATAGAATTAACCATTAATACTATACATGTATAGATCAGAGTTCTTATGAGTACCTCCAGTCAGTGTGTACGAAAAAATCCTTGTCCATGGTGTACTTGTCCTTGTACTACTGTATGCTAGAAGATTAAAGAGATACTACAGCATGTTTTATTGCAATGGCAATATTCAACTAATGAGAGTTTATGAGAAAGGGAATGAAAATGTAGAAAAAAAACATTTTATTTCTCTGTCAAAACTTGACCATTTTGCTTAGAGCCCTACCTCTGTTAAATAAAGTTTTTCCAATACTGAAACATCTGCCAGCTATTGCTAAATGATGCACTATAGCAAAATTCAATTACAACTGACCAATTTATAACATGCCGAGTCTTGCTGTGTGGTTTTTGTTTCTACTCTAGCCTTAAATGGAAAAACTTCTCTACAGAGCACGTTTCGTAAATATATTATCTCCTTCTGCAAAAATACACCAGAAACGAGACGACATCTTAGTGTCAGCCGCCGAAGTGCTTCAAAAGGGAAGGGGGTGGAGTGAACTGCTGGTTGCAATTCACAACCTCACTGCTAGATGCCGCTAAATTCAATACACTGGACCTTTAAAGTACAAAACATTTAACTTTCAGAGCAATTTTTTCAGGCAGATTGACCTTTTGTAAGATGGCAACTCCAAAATATCTCTGGATAATTGTACTTTTAGGTTTACACTTGACCTTTGCCTGGAAAGATCATATTTCATCTTTTTCTCTCTTTCCTTCCCTCTTAACTCACACAAAAACATTTAAGCATTTTGAGTGAAATATTATTTACTTTATTGATTTTTAAAGATAAGTCTGTCCATTGATTGGCTTTAACAAGTCCACATGGGATAATTTTTTATTCAAAAATGGAAAAAAAATGAATATTACAAGACCTAAACAAAAAATAATTTAAGGATGCTCTCAAATATTATCGATTCATGGTTGTCCTTAGGGACCTGATCAAAAAAAAATTCCAACACAACTCATGGCAAAAACGAATTTGTGGGGTGGCTAATCTAAAGTACGATCTCATTCATCATGATTTTCTGTCGCACTGGTGACGTTAGGTTTAGGGGTGGGGCTTCCATGTGCTTTTTTCTAATAATTGTATGCTTTTTGTACAACGTAAGAATGATTTAGCCGTCTAATAAAGTTGTTACAAATTCCCGTGAGATCAGGCTGAAAATTCACGAATCATGCACATTTTCAGAAATTCAACTTTAGACTCAAATAGTTTTGCTTATGTTACAATTTGTAATTATGGTGCACAAATACCGCCCCAAACAAGAGGTGCAGTAAAATGGATAGTAATTTACTTTTTCTGTACCACAGAGCACCATAAAGCGGTGCAGAATGAGCTCAGCACAATTTTGCAGCATGCTGGGAAAGACTTTAAGCCCGCTCATTACACTCCAGATAATAAACAATAAACGAAACACACTAAAAGTATAGTTTAAAGGAAAGCTGCTTATGGTACATGAAGGCACAATAAAATGAAGGTTTGCATAGAATGTTTGCAGCTTCTAGTATGCAGCCCTCCAATGTAAAAGGTTTCTATGACTACCTCTGTCAAGAAGACATAAAAACTGCTGCTGTCTCATATGCTTATCTCAGGTGTATTGCATAGAACTCTGCAATATACCAGCTTTGAGCAAAAAATGAGAAGAGCCTGGGGCACAAGAACTCTACCGAGGAGATCTTCTAAAAGAAAAAAAACAAGAAGAAAAGGAAAAAGTCTGTCAAAGTCACTTTTGTATTGCTGTTTAATTCGTTTGACAATATAAAAAGAAAACAAGAATAAAGTGGAATAAAACATTGTCATAATGGAAACAACAACAGCGTCACATTGTAAACATATGACATGAGATTAAAATGTCACACACATAATGTAAAAAATAACAACCTATGCAACTTACTTTGAAAAAAAGCATAAAATAAGGATGAGAAAACAATGACGTGTAAGGCATTTGTAGTGAATTAATCCTAAAATGTCCTATTCCAATTGCTGGGACATGTGCCATGTTTAGTGACTGCTTCACATTCAATGAGAACTAAGTTGTTCTCATAGTGTTTTTGAAACATAGTTATATCACAGTCCCTTGCAGATTGTGAGTTCGGTGTAGAGGAATGAAACTGCGAAATGAGCAGCGAGACTTCCAAGTACACAGGGACAGCAACTGTTGTATAATCAATTTGTGAGACAAATTCAGTTCATCAAAGCCTTTGATAAAAAAACGTCAGTTGTATTATTTGCTTGTAGATCATTAGTCTACGGTTTGCATTCATAAGTACGTACATTAAAAGCACACATTGACCAACAGTGTTTGTGAGTAGTCTGTTCCTCATATTTTATAGATAAGTTTGCATGTACGTGATCCTGCTTGTTAATGTATAGAGGCAGAAGACTAACCCGAAAACTGCATAGCACACCATGATGTAAAAGAAGAGGTTTAATGCATATTTCATAGCCAGGCATATTAATAGACCTTTACATGTATGAGCAAAGCGACACGTTGCTTGTGTCACCAAACCAGGGAACCAATTTCCGAGGTCAGCAGAAGACATTTCAATTTGAAAAGTGCTTTTTACAATAAATATGGTCACAAAGGGCTTTGCAGAACAGAACGATCAGTGAGCAAAACAAAGGGGCCTGCATGCAGCACAAGAAGAAATAAGATATATTAAGATTAAAACTAGACCCAGACTCACCTAGGGGAACCCATGCTGCTCTGATATTACAATAAAAAAAACATATGGCAAATAATATCTAGCTGCATTAGAATACATTTAGGATGAACCATAAATACCCTTTGAATTAGGTTGGGAGAATAAATAACACATTACAAACAATAAAAAACAGTATCGGAAAATAAAACTATGAGAGATGAAAATAATTTAAGGAGACTAGTTTAAATTTAGAAGCATCTAGTGAGGTTAAGAGCGGCTCACATACGTAAGCTGACCCACAAAAAGATCTTGTCTTGTTTGCACTTATTTGCCAAAGGAGATAAAGTATTTACGAAACACGCTCTGTAGAGCAGTTTGTCCATTTAGGGCTACCGTAGAAACAACATGGGGAATTCCATGCAAGGGGACCCGCGTGTATGTAGATAGAAATAGCTCATTCTTATGTAACAAACACATAACGCTTCATTAAAGTCTTTATAGACTTCTGAGGACATAATTATGTATATTATATTGCACTTTTGTCAATAGATCCTCCCAAAGAATTACACATTGGACTTTTAAATTAAAAAGTCCAATCAGTCTTCCAAACATCAATAGGGCAACTTCTAAGCGTTACATTTACCTTGGAAACACTTGAAAAAGCATGCAAAATGATGATTAAGAATCATTTGCCCCAACAGACCTTATTTATTTTGTAACTGAACATTCCGTCACTCTCGATTTGATTTGCAGAGATCCAAATTGTTTACCTTAACAATCACTCTATTCCCACCTGTGGCCTTGAGTCTGTAAAAAGTGCTTCTTGTGGCTTGGCAACCATTTTTTTATTAATTCCCATCTGCAGACATATTCAACCCAACAGCATTCGTGTGAATAGCAATCTCTAGCCTTGTGACCTCTGAGAGATTTTACATAATCTCTCTAGGTGTTTTGCGACAATACAGAGGAGCAGTGGAGAATGTTCTGCAGTGCTGCTCGATGGAAACTCGCAGACTCAAGGTTAACTTCAAACTGAATACAGAGAGCAAGATGTCGGTGGCAAGAAGAACTCAAACCATGAAGCCAAATTCTAAATCGTGACTTTTGGAATAATGCAGTGGGATTTCCGAGACACATACTGTACCACAAGGTTTATCAAATAGAACGTGTATATCTATGGATGTGATCGATGCGATAAATTCATAATATTTATGTAGTACATCAAATTACAGACTTTGGTATTTTACATTCATGGATCATACAAGATTAAGTCATGCTCCCCCCAAAAAAGAAGCCAACATTTAACATAAACCATCATTTCCTACAACAGCTCTGAACAAATGCAGTCTTTTTTGATACTTCACGCGTGTACATTTCGGCAATGTGCACACACACGCACACGCACACACACATATACATTACAGATAAGCTTCAAAGCTGGCGAGGAGGAACACGGAGTCCACAAGATGACAGGTACCTGCTGAGGTTTTGACGTCAGAAACGTTCTCAATATCCTGAGTTTCCTAAAAACACCAGCACTCTCAGAGACAAATCCAGCACACCTGTGGACAAGGGGGTTTATATAGCTCACTCACTTCATGCTGGTTTTTATTAGTCTTATCGTATCTTCCACTCTTGCTAAGCAATAATCAAACATTTCCATCATTTCTGCATAAGTTTAGGAGAAATAAATAATCAGCTGTTGTAGGCATGATGGTGATTGATAATAAGACAGGCACACGCTTTTCAACAAAATGGGCATATCACAAGTAATGACATTAGTTGAATTTGTCACAAGGCAGGCAACAACAACAAAAAACATTTTGGGTTAAACTATTAATTTACATTTATCAGACACTTTTATCCAAACCGACTTACAAATTAGGTTAATAGAAGTAATCGGAAGTGGAACAACATAAGGACAACAAAAAGCATAAGTGCGGTAAAACTGGTCTCATAGAGCCCTCCACAGTATACAAAGCTATTTTTTAAGGATAAAAGAGTAGAAGAGAAATAGAAGTCAGCACTAATCGGTGTGGAGTTCACGGAAGGGACGTGTTCAGCAGATTCTTAAAGATGGCTACAGAATCCGCTGGTCTTGTAGCCGCGGGCAGATCCAAATAACACGAATGTGGAACAGATCCAGAGAAGGTACGAGAGAGTGATTTTTTCCCTTTTTGGGGTGGCACTACAAGACGGCTAGATGGGGATCTGACAGGTACATCTACAGTAAAGATCGTGGGATGTTTTTACAAATATTTAATTTTATGTCTCATGCAGTAGGCCTATGTCTCTTTAGATATAAACGATGTGAATTGAATTAACATTACAAGTAGCACTATGACAGTTTTCACAATCCATCCACTTTCAAACTCACTGAACAACATTAGCGCGCCTCGATCAGACTCTATAGCCCTTCAGCTCTGTTTGCTACTGCACGTCTCTAAACAAACAGGCTCCTGTGGAAACAGAAACGGAAGTCAATCGCACTGCATGTTTTCAAGGCGAGTTGGGGGTCAAGATGCAATGCTATGGTTTCTAAGCAGTATATTCTTCAAATATTTTAATAGGCTATGTTTCTATATAACCCCACGTTACATTGTTTTACCAGATTAGCATTTTAATTACATTTTGAATGTCTATAACGTGGATTCTTAAACAAGTGGACCAGGAACGTGTTTTATGAATTACCATTATATTCCCCTATAAAATCTTATTAGATCATCACAGTCCGTCGTACGAACCCAAACGACATTAAGTGACTCAGCACTTCAATACACTGACATTTAAAAGTGTTGCTTTTCTTCCCATGTGTTTACTCTGACTCACTGCAGTACTTCATGGCGAACCTGAATTAAACCTGCTATTACTAGATATGGTACTTAGAGAATGAACGCCAGCAGGTGTATACTGACCTCTAGTGACGGGTGACGGGATAACAGTGGAAAGTCAAGAGCGTCTCTTTAATGAAAGGCCCTATTCGATTCAAATGCGTTCAGGTATATTAACAGGACATTCATGAGAGTGAGATATCCAAGATAAAGCTATTATAGTACTGACTTTTAGGCATGCCCGTTTCTTTACGACAATACAAAAATAACATATTTGGAGAAATGTCTTGGTGGTTTTATGTCATACAATAGAATTAATGGTTACCATCATTCTCAGAACATCTTCTTCTGTGTTCTGCAAGAAATTTAAACAGGATTGAAGTGTCATGAGGATAGGTAAAATCATTTTCCGTTTTGGGGGAACTATCCTTTTAAAACGAAAAAAGTTTCTCAAAGTGACGGGCGGGGAATAGAGACATGACAGGTGGGGCTCGACAAACGGGCGGAAATTGGATCTATATTATTCATTCCTTTATTTATTGACCATACACTCAAAACAAAACAACGTCCTCTTTTTACAGCGCGAGCTTTGTTATACAGGCTAGTCTGATCTGTATAGTGCGAGGTTTTATGCCTCTTGGCCTTGTTCATATTTGTATACAACGCGCGGCCCGCAGCAGAGAGCAGCGAGAGTCATGTGACGAAAGTGAAACAGTTGTTGGAATCACAAAGCCAGCTCAACATCGTCATGTCTATCAGCCATGGGTGACCCTACAATGTATAAGTTTATGACATGGAATGAAAAGAAAACCGGAAATTCTGCACTAGCCACAAGCAGACAAATCCATTCAGACAATGGATAAAGTAAATAACCATTTTGTTGGGGCGATTGGGGACAGGTGGGGCTCTTAACCCTTCCCTACCTCCAAAGTTTGAGAAACACTGCTTTAGAACAAAAGTGGTGCCACAATGCTTAGTTTACGAGTTTCTGTTAAAAACTAATTTGGAATTTTGGATGTAGACATTTTTCAACATCAAAGCAAAGCAAATCTATTTATAATAGTTGGATGAAGTATATGAATTTGCACTGAATTGGGTTGTCCCTGTCACTTCTTAAAATGTCATGCCAAAAACATAATGCTTTTCAATCTATTTATTTAGTAAAAAGTAAAGTAAAATAAAAAATCAAACCATATTTCAAGTATCGTGTTATTGCATACTTAAACAATATCAAAATGTGAGCGATAACAGATGATGTTCAGTTTCCATGCGGTTTTAAACAAGTATAAAACAAAAACAACATTCAAGCCTTACATTCCCAACAAATTGCAGATGCCCAAAAATAGTTACCCAGCAGATAAAGGCAACTATTAGACACAGTTCATTCAAGAAATCTAGAGTCAGGACAGCTCTGATAGTGTAGGGGCGCATGGAGAGAGAGAGGGGTAGGGTCTCGGCTGGTCTAGATTGGCATAGGTGACCTGGAGGTTGATGTAGTGCTCCCCTTCTAGACTGGAGTGGATGTTTTGAATGGCTTTCACAAGTGTGGAGACGTCCGGTCTCTTCTCAGGCTCTGGATGCCAACACTGGAGCAGGATGGACCACCTATAATAAAAAAGTAAATCAAAATATATATTCTGTAATACTCTGTTGTTAATTTCCTTTTAGTATTTAGCTGATCAGAAAACTACAACGTTTTGGTATTTGTTATTGGGATGACTACAAATAATTACATTCGATGTCTAAATAATGATATTTTTACGAGGATCGTATCATTGTTTTAGCAATTAGGTTCTGAATGATCTTTCCACGCATTGACATTTTTCATGTCAGTAAGTCTCTTTGAAGTAAGAAGAACGCTTTTGTGTATATGCACGTTGTTAAATGAGCTCTTTTATCTTCAAAGATCTACAACAATGTAATTCCTCAAAATATGATCCATTTGCTATTAATGAAATAAGAAGATAAGTGAAATACATATAAAATCATACAGGGAATCTAAGCAGTATTGTGGCTGATGCAGTCGACGGCCCTGAATCAGATAGTGAGTGATGTCATAAGGGTCCACATCAGGATACGGGCTGGCCCCTCTAGTCATCAGCTCCCACATCAATACTCCAAAAGACCACTAGAGGGAGAAAAATATACAGCGTATAACAAACAATGTAACGTAAGGAAAGTAGCATTGTACGTACCAACTTGACATTTCTTTTTTATAAACTCTCTCCTGGAAATTATATCCGTTCATGTGTGTTTTGAAAAGCATTTAAAATAAATGTTTACTTACCACATCTGATTTGGTGGTGAATTTCTGAGTCTGCAGGCTTTCTATTGCCATCCATTTGACCGGCAGCTTTGCTTTTTTACTATCTTGAACGCTGTAGTATTCCTTATCGTAAATATCACGGGCCATGCCAAAGTCAGCCACCTTCACTGTGAATGACTCATCCAGCCTAGAAAAAGATTTGATCACATATGTTATGACTTCATACATGTTTAATTACTTTAAATGTATGCATATATATTTATATATATAGGCTTTCTGAATGAACAGATTGTTTGCCTACTAACATGCAGTTGCGTGCCGCAAGGTCTCTGTGAACAAACTTCTTGTTTGCGAGATACTCCATTCCTTTGGCAACCTGAAGCCCAAAGCCAATCAGATCCTTCACTGTGGGATTCTGAACATGACAAATAAAGAAGATATCACATATGAACAGAAATCCTTACAAGTTATCAGAGTACTGGTGTGTTGTGGAAGAGCTTTTTAACCTTACCATAGTAAGAAACAAAAAAAGCAAGATAAACAATATTAAATAGTCTATTTAGTCTAAATTATTATCTGTTCATATCCACCTGTACATTAATGTTCATAGTATATAGTCATCTGTATATATTGTTCATAGTATATACCTACTGTCATATTTTCATAGAACATACCTACTGCAAAATATTTTTATAGTCCATGCCCACTGTATTATATTCTCTCATATTGTATTCTGTATTTATTCTAACTGTATATCCTGCACTTGCTAACTGCACGTCTGGTTAGACCTAAACTACATTTCGTTACACTGTACTTGTATATGTGTAATGACAATAAAGTTTAATCTAATCTAAATTGTCAGTAATTAGAAATAACATCCATGTTGGTTTGTAAAAAACATTTCTGCCAACCAATCTTATTTTCAGGATAGGTTCTTCATTTTGCAAATAGGTACATTTTAATTTAATAATCTGACATTAAAAGAACATACTCTCTGCTCAGAGCGGATGAAATGTCTGAGGTCTCCATGTTTCATGTATGGCAGAACCACTACGGGAAGTCCATCACTGGGGAGCAGAATGCCCAGGAGAGACAGTACATGGGGATGGTGGAAGGCCTTCATTAAGATTCCTTCTCGTAAAAACTGCTCCACCTCCTCCATCTCAGTGATCCCTTATAAGAAATATTGAGACATGCATCTTTCATTTTGTCCTCTTAACCACAATGCTTGTGTATGAGTAACAATGCAATGGCTAAGTGCAGACAGTCAGCCTACGGGATTGACATGAAGCATATACTGAAGTATCATCCAAATTAAAGAATTAGTGTACCCAAAAATAAACATTCACCCTCTCGTTGTACAAAACCTTTAAATTATTTTCTTCTGTGGAACCTAAAAGAAGATATTTTAAAGGTCCAGTGTGTCATATTTTGGAGGATAGAGAAATTACATCATGAAGCGTTATGTTTTTATAACCTCAGAATGAGCTATTTCTATCTACATACACCGTTGATCCCCTTATATGGAATTCCCCATGTTGTTTCTAAGGTAGCCTTAAACAGACAAACTGCTCTACAGAACGCATTTCGTAAATTCGTTATCTCCCTCGGCAAAGAAATAAAAATGTCATGACATCTTACTCCTGTGTGTGCCAAAGTAGTGCCGCGAAAGGGAAGGGTTGAAGTGAGCTGTTGGTGGCAACTTGCGACCTCACCACTAGATTCCACTAAATTTCATACATTGGACATTTAAGATATTTTGTCCATGCAATGGAAGTCAATAGAGTCAAATGATGTTTGGATACCAACGCTCAATTAAATGTCTTATTTTGTGTTATGCAGAAGAAAGTAAGTCTTCCAGGTTTGGAATGATATATGGATGAGTAAATGATTAAAGAATTTTTATTTTAGGGTGAACTTTCCCTTCAAGTCTGAAAAATTCCTTCCTAACTAAAGTATGTATAAACAGAACTATATTTAGCACTCCCTACAGTACTGAAACTTTCTGTTTTCTGACCGATGTGTGACCGTAGCTCATGTTTTAAAATGAGTTTGTGTCTGTTGCAGTCGGATAATAAATAACACAATAAGAAAAAACATAACACAAATGAGAAAACTCTAAAAGAGTTTGGACTTACTGTTTAATGACTTGACAGCACAGTGAATCTCTTTGTCATTGTTATCAGTAAGATGGCCATGATACACCGTCCCAAAATGACCTGAGAAAGATTATGAGAAGATGTGAAACAAGAAAAGACAACGGCTGTGTCAGCTCTTTAAAGACGGGAAGATAATGATGGTAATGAATGGGTGATTGTCCAATGTACCTTTGCCGATAATATGGTCATGCTGAATTTTAAGCTTATTTGGTGGGATCAAAACATCCTTCACCTCCTCCAGCAGACATGGTCGGAGAGAGGACAAAGAGATCACCTGCGGCATCATAGGAGCTGCTGCAGAGTCCATGGACCCAGCGTATGGCAAACTAGAGAAGGTCGTCCGTGACTCACGGAAGGGTGATAGACCTATAGGACAAATATTTAATGCCCATTAAAGAATGGATAGGAATGGATGTTTTTTAAATGGAAAAATACACAAATAATGATTTCAGCAACCTCTTCTGTAGTCACCATCAGGTGATCTGTCATAATTTGCCACTATGCGAGATGAATGCAGGGACAGTCGAACTTCAGCGAGGGCAGCTGTCAATCAAAGTCAACACATCAGGGATAATATAATGAAAGCCTCACAGGCACACTTCTGATGTGACGGAATAGACTTGCCTTTCTTTCTTTTATTCTTCTGTGCCATCACTACATAAGCCAGAGCCGCCCCAAGGCCAAGTGCAGCTATAATGCCCAGCACAATACCCACAATGTAACCATTTTTGGTAAATACAACCATGCCAATGTCATATACCTCCCCATTCACAAACACCTGAAAAACAGAATTAAATGAGATTGGGAAGAACCAACATGAGTTTATTGAAGCTGAATTAAATGGATAACTGACCTTGACCTGGGCCCCCTGGCTGGGGATGGTCATATTTCTGGGGATCCTGCAAGTGATCTCATTGTCCAAAACTGTAGTCTTGCAATCTACTCCATTAATTGTCATGAAGATGTTCATGCAACCAGACACCAGTCCCAGTTTTTTTTGCTGAAATAAAAACGCCATATTATAAGAGTACAATATAATAACATGAGGAAGACTATTCTTTTGAAGATCAGATTAATAATGTAAAGACTATGATAACTCATAGCCTAGCATGTAGTCTTAAAGTCTGTGCAAGTTTTTACATAAATTAAGTTTGTATGTGTCATGCAGTTGCAATTTAGGGCTGTCAAATGATTAATTGCATCCAGAATAAAAGTTTGTGTTTACATAATATATGTCTGTGAACTGTGCATAATCATTTAGTATTTATGAAAAACATATACATGCATGCTAAATATATATGTGTTTATAAATACAAAATTAATATGCACAGTACACAGACATGTATTATGTAAACACAAACTTTTATTCTGGATGCGATTAATCATGTGACAGCCCTAAATTGCAAGAAAGAAATAGAATCTAATCCAGTAGCGAAACTTTCCATTAACAACAACAAATACTAAGCAATTGAAAAATACACACGTGCAATGAGACTTCGTCCTGCCCCGGGCTGAGCTCCAACACATGTCCTTCTGTTTCAAAAGGAATAGGCTCTGCATTCGGATGGCAGGTGAAAGATTGAGGCATGAGTTCCTTTGCTCCATCCAGATCCACAGTGAGGATTCCACTCGACTCCTCGCATGCAGGACTCATGCAGTCCATCTGTATGGGGTTCCCTTGCCCAATGCACACCTGTTGAGTTAGAATGTCCAATGTGACACATTCACTGTTATTAAACATGGCTGTATTTAATCTAAAGGGTTAAAGAAGAGTCTTACAGTTTGCACAGGTCTTGTGTTGTTGCCTCTGTAGTTTATGATGGCTTGGTATACAGAGTCCAGATTCTGGCCCGTGATAGTAAGTTTTGATCCTCTTCATTGCAGCAAGAGTAAAAAAATACAATCACCATATACATGTATTATTAATAAGTTGTCTAAAATATATATTTTTTTATATTCACTTTGCATTATTTCAGTGTTTCCCCTAGGTTTACGGCTTTGGGGGTGGGAAGCTCGGGTTTGGGTGTGGTATCTATATTTTCTTTATGGCGAGGGTCAGTGGTGTAAAGTGTTGGAGTAAATGTAATTAGTTACTTAACTTAAATACCTTAATGGCTACTTTTTAGTTGTACTGAGTATTAAAGATATTAGCAACTTTTACTCTCTACTTGACTGCACTTTTAATAAGTATACGTACTATTTACTCCACTTCATTTGTAACATTGTTCAGGTCGTTAAACATAAGTACTTTGAATTTGTCAGAGTGAATTCCTATGGAGAAAATCACTTGCTGTGATTGAAAACAACCTTTCAGTGAGCTATTTTTAGAGTGTTCATGCGATGCCTGCATTGACACAGACAGACTGCTCGGACCTACTTTTCCGTGGCGATGACGCCGTGCGGTTAAAAATCTTAACAAACAAATTTGAAAGTGGGGGGGACACGAACAGGATTTTTAAAAGTGGAGAGGACATGTCCCCCTTGTCCCCAGTGGAAATTAAGCCCCTGTCTGCAGGTCCCTATGAGCGCTTTTCCACCACCGCGCCGAACCGTTCTAAGCACAGTTTGAAACGGTTACAGTTATGTTTCCACGTGAACCTGGTTTGACACTGCACGATTACAAACTGTTCTCGGCTGGGAACGTGCTAATGAATACACGCAGAGGGGTTATAGCTCAGTCTTTTGTGTAACCAATGCAGAATGTGACGCATTTGTGTTTTCATTCCAAAATGTTTCTTTATCAGCCCTGCGGTAGAAACTGAAACCATTTACGTGCCTGCTGGCATGGATCGGCACGGAGTAGGACGATTAAGCAACGAGAACGATTCGGCGCGATGGTAGAATATTAGAAGATATCAGCAAAATATAATCAACATAAATGTCACTGACTGCGTGTGATGTGCACATCTTAGTTATATAGACGGCACACATTGCGCAGCTTATGCTGATGTTTTGTATGGTTCATTGTCTTTCGCGGTGCAGATGGAACGAGGCCAAGCTGGGTGAAAACCTGTCATCCGGTGGTGAGTGGACAGGACTGTTGTTGCTTGTCAGGGGCACTTAGAGAGCGATTGTTTAAGCTTTTAAAAACGCAAATATCTTTATCTTTATCCTTGCTTTTAAGGTGGTTGATGTGACATATTATCCGACACGCGAATTGAAAACATAGAGAAAGAAATGACATGCCCCCATAAGATAAATACCATCTAGTTCGAAGCTATTAAGTTTGTTTAATAAAAGAACAAGGTGTAGAAATGTTCTGTAGGAAAAGTAACCTTAAATGCTCTTATCTTCTCTTGTGATGTGGCACTATATAGAAAATATAATTAACTTGACCTTCAAGGGGGCTGGGGGTGCCGTTGGAGGGGCGGGGCGCCCCTAATGTAACAGTAGGGGAAATTTTATTTATATAATATATTTCTCTATGTTTATTTTATATTTATCTGTCATTTCTTGTCCTCCATATAAAACACAACACTAAAACTATCAACACAAAATGTTAAATAACTGTTGAAAAGAAAAGTTTTACTTACCTTCTAAAACCACAACTGGGTTTAAACCCCAACACCACAGGATTTATCCTGTAGCTGAACATTTTGGGGGCTGAAATAGTCGATTCATCAATAACAACCTTCACATCTACTTCAATAATCTCCTCTACTCCTTCAGACAGGCAAACTATAGACGTGCCATTGCTGGAGACGCTGTGGAGACATTAAAGGAGAGATTCTGAAAGCATGAAAATGTGCACAAATGATGTTTTTTATTCAGACCTTTCTTCTTTAGGTGGTGTCCACAAACTTTTAACCATTTCCAGACTGCGATTTATAACTGATAAACATTGAATTTAATAACCTGGCACAATAACCTTTCAACAGGGCAGATTCTGTCCCCAAGTCGGATTGTTCTGTCCACACCAGCATCCAGATGCTTTCCTGTTAGGGTGACCAAGGTTCCCCCAATCTTGGGTCCATAGTGCGGACGGATATCTGTGATTTCTGGGGTCTGATGGGAAATTTGAGGTATAAACATTATTTGGTCTCTTGCTTATTTGCAAGACAGAATTTCTTTAATTTCTGCTTATCAGACAGCATAATGTAGCCAAAAAAATAATAAAGAGAGAGAATGTACTGGTCCTTACCACAAAACTCAAGCCATGTGTGTTTGCCTCTCCAGAGATGGAGTATCCACTTTCCACTTTCGTCTTTTCATTCACCTCTATTGTTATATTTAAACTCTGGTTCAGTTCAGAGCCATCACTGTCAATCCGACATACAAGCCTGAGAAATGATAAAAAAAATAGTTTTTTTGTCTACATTCAGTATGTGTACATGTTACAATTCTCTACGGGTTTGGACTGTAGTCGTGCTTGAAAAGCAAGCATTAGAAAAATCGAAATTTATATTTTGTGACTATTATTTTAGATATGTAGTAGAACAATTCTACTTTTTTAGGAAAATTGATCAAAATATAAACGACTCATCTTGTACACAGAGGTGTTTACAAGTCTTTGTCAAATAAACGCTCTCTAAAATGCGAATCTCCCCTGACTAGCAAGAGCAAGCAAATCATGTTTTTTTAAGGTTTATAGTAATAGGTTCTTTTAGACTGATTGAAAACTAGACGTGCAGCTGCATTCTGTATTATTTGCAACTAAATGTTTATGTTTATGTTTTTTAAAGAGCACTGACTAAATAATATCATTTATATCTTTCACCCCAACTTCCTGTTTCAATTTTGGAGATATTGGAGCTATTCAGAGATTCAGAAAAATGATATTACTTACTGGGAGCTACTGCTCTTCTTTGATAGGACTGTACAGCTTCTATTTTCCACTTTAACCCGGTGTGAGGTCTGAGTGATGGCAGGCCTGGAGGCCGACTGGAAATCCCATCCACACAGAGTGAGCTCACTTTTACCGTTAGAGGGCAGTGTGCTGGGGAAAAACTGACAAGGAACACGCACAAAATTGCTTTACAGGGTTGTGTAACTAGTGATAGTTCAGAGATTTGTTTCCCTGACCTTGAAACGTTTAAATAAATCCTGTAAATTTGTGTTTATTGTTAATACATGTTAACTTTTTCCTAAATAATAAGTATTTCCATTCTAAATATTGCTGTAAAAGTATCTCAGGTGTTTACTATAAAGGCATAATTCCATTTGTTTCCATTTGTATCATTTTATAACTTTTATGTTTTTACTGTCCTGAAATAAGAAACCATGCACAATGAGCTGTGTCCAAACTTTTGTAATGTACCGTATTTTTCTAACTGAATGATAAGCTGGCATTCCATCTATGGGAGACGGGGTAAAAGTCCAACAGGTATGGTGCTTGTAAACACAGCCCTGCCCTTCGCTGATGTTATTAGTTCATAGTCATCATAATGATGAGATGAGACATGTAGATAGTTTATTGTGACTTGTATTGCCTATTTATCATTCCAGTCCACTGGCTATGTGTTTACCTTGGTGATAACAGGAGGGCAGGAGTTGTTACTCCACTTATTCTCACATTGTGACTCTTGAGAACAGACTCCACCGCACCAGCCACATCCCATAAACGTAGGTGCTCCCAAACACACTGAACAGTTGAGAAAGTGAGTACAGCCGGGGCCTCTGGAGGACACTTTCAGTAACTACATATAGAACAAATATGTATTTGAAGAGATCGTTGTTTTAGTAAACAGAAAAATGCAGATATATCCATTTCAGGCAACTATTGGAACATCACAAAATGTTTTGAAAAACGAAACCTTTTAACTTACAAAATAAATTTGTACAAACTGGTGAAATGTAAATTCTGGAGGCATACATACTTTGTTTCCAGCGACAAAAAGCAGATGCTCGGTTGAAAGAACGGCAGCTATTCGTGACACTCTCTGCTCATCTTCCACAAGAGAGTAGTTGGCGAATATTACAGGGTTTGACCTGCTCAGTATGACCTGATAACAGAAGAACAGAGCACTTTATCATCTTACAAAATTCTAAAAGGGACAGTTCACCAAAAAATTGAAATGACTTTTTTCTTCCATGGAACAAGAACAATTTAACTTTGAAGAATACATATCTAAAACTGTCACCTGCCAAACAGTATCTGTATTTTTTATTCATTCGTTTTTTTATGTGCTGGCTCATCAGCTTTTCAAAGCCTTATGGGATACAAAAGTGTGCATCTGAGAATGAGAAATCGCAGAAGACCATACACCATCAGGGTATCTCTCGCCTACTGTTTTTGGAAAGCTGAGATATTTGATGCGCATACAACTTTAGATTCAGAGTTATAACAGTGAATAACAGACTCATTTTACTTTCACTTTTATGATGCAGTCATTTATTTTTTTGGTTAACTATCCCTTTAAATATGACCAAATGACACATTTACCAACAGACCAAGACATAACTATTTAATTAACAATAACATCTGTCTTTTAAATGTAAAATTTACAGTGAGCATCCAATAAGCAACAGCCAAAAGTGTTTAATACCTGATAGAGCCTCCCATGATCAGTGCCGATGTGCGCCACAGTTTTATTTTCAAAGGTAGTGACCAGAATGGAAGTGAGTAGAACATCTTTCAGCTGCCCATTGAAGAAGTCCACTCGTTGGTAAGGTTTTGACACCATGGTGGGAAGAGCTTTGCATGTCGAACTATCTGGATTCTAGACAATACAGAACAAAATGTTTGTAAAATAAATAATGTACATTAACATTTACGCATTTATCTAAAGCGACTTACATTGCATTATACTATACATTTGTCTAAGTGTCTAAGTACTTGCAATCCTCTCGGATCAAACTCACGACCCTGGCATTGCTGTGCTGTGGTCTGCCAAGTGCAAAATGTTATTTAATGTAAATGTATAACCTGTGGTCATCGGGAGATTTGTGTTTGCACTACAGTGATATACAAAATAGGTGCAACCGGTAAAAAGGCAACTGCTTGTAAAATGAAGACAGCACACCCCATCTGGCAATAATAAATTACTTCCTGCTATTAAATCTCAGACCCTCTGTGACCAAATTAGGATGAGAGACACATTCTGTCAGTAAAGGAGCTATCTGGACACTTTACTGTCATAACAGAGACAACAGTATAAGGAACTAATGAACTGAGAGCAGATGTACGATACTGTCTTCATCCGTATTACTTACAGTACTTCATCCTTGTCCTTAGAATTAAATATATAGGTGAAACTTTTACTGTAATAGCAGTTAAATATTTGATCATAAATTATATATTAACATTTTCAACTTAGGAAAGTCATTTGGTACAAAGGAAAAAAAAGATAAACTCACATTAAAAAGTATTACACTTTTCTGTTAAAAGGATTAATCACCCAAATAACTTAAATTTGTTCACCATTTTCACCCTCGTGTCATTTTAAACCCAGTTTTCTTTTTTGTGCAGAACACAAAAGAAAATATTTTGAAGAATGTTACAAAAAATATTGGTCCAATTGTTGTATAGATAAAAAAACATCCTGTCCAAACATTTGTATTTCACAGGGAGTAAATCAATTTTGACCATTTTCGTTTTTGAAAGAATTGTCAATTTAAGAGCAAAGTATATAGAAATAATTGTTTATTTAAGATAAACATCTTAACACGAATGAAAAAAAAACTTGTAGAAGGCCTGGAAGACATTGTGGTCCCGTTTCTTCATATCTGATTCTACGGGTAAAAAACAAACTGTTGACGTCACGTTTGATTAATCATCTTTGGTTTGGCTAGTTGCCTGTTTAAGATCCCGCGAGGTAGAGCTGAACTTGGCACATACGTACTTCTAGACCCATGGAAACTCGGGCCTAACGTAATGACGTATTAATGTTCATGTTTAAACATGCTGTGGCTTGTATCTGCACAACAGAAACTAAGTTGATGAATTCAACCAGCAACACAACAAGGACCTCAAAGTCTGCAATCACAGTACATGACAAGGCATGGCTCCTTCTGAGTTTTCCCAGAACAAGTGCAGCTCCACATTTAAGTTAAACAAATATCAAACATTTGTATGAGTCATTTCCTGGACCTAGCTCCAGTTTTCACCATCGAAATTCTTTTATGGTTGTCTTCTTTTAATATACAACTTGTGCAACATTAAAACGGTACTGTACAAAAGCCGTCACTGGGACTGTACCCTTTGAAAAGGTCCTAATATGTAAAGATTTATCCATTTGGTACCATATTGTACCTTTCAGTTATAAATGTGTCCTCTATAGGTGCAAAAGTGTACTTTTTAAAGGGTACCACCCCAGTGACAGCTTTTGTACCTTTCTTCTGAGAGTCTGGAGAAAGAGTCAGACTGATTAAGAAAAACATGCAAGGAGAAGCATGCAAGCAATTCAGGGAGGACAAAATAAGAATTCATATTTATCGAAAATATCTAAAGGGATAGTTCACCAAAAATAATTTAAAGGAATGTTAACCCCAAAATGAGAATTCTGTCACAATTTACTAATTCTTAAACCTTTCTTCCTCAGAATGCAAAAGCAAATGTTTTGGAAAACACACAAAAAATGTGGTATGGACACAAAACCATCGATACTCAATGGGTACCATTGCTGTTCGGTTACCAAGATTCTTCTAAATATCTTCTTTTGTGTTCAAGTTAAAAACATTATAAAATTATACATTTTATGAAGCCACATGAAGTTCGTTTGAGGACTAAATTTAAATTGCTACGAAAACCCTTTGGTCACCATTCACTGTTGTATGAATATGTGCAGTTTGTACATCAGGCTATTAATAACGCCTTCTGTGTTCTCGAGAAGAAATTAAGACATACCGGTTTTGATAAGAAATTCCAGATTTTTTTTTAGGAAACTGGCTGAATCACACAAACAGACATGTAAAGCCGCGGGTATACTTGACTTTCCACATCCTTGTCCGTCTTGCGCACAAACGCGCATGCCCAGCTTCTTGAGCATACTTGTCACGGATTAAGCGCGGACGTCCGAATTCGGCACATGCAAAATACAAATGAGTATGTGTGATCTACCAGCCCGTCATAGGGCAGCGCTGAGTCGCGTCATTCACAGACCCACTGCAAATGAATGATATAGGAAATCATTCGCCATTGCTAACTATCTGAGCGAACAACAAGACAACAACCAAACAGTATGGAGGAGGATATGCTTCTTAGCTTACTGTTCTTGGTTTCAGCGTGTTGGTTTTGTATCATTCTTCTTTGACAACGGCGCACTTTCATTCTGTGTGTTTATCCTAGTGGACTAGTGCACTCTTCTCGCACATGTGCTGTTGTACACATCACATAGAAATTCACGCCATGTGTGCGGTGCATGGACGCGGACGGCTGGACGATACTTGCCACTTTAGTGTTTGAAAACTTGGGAGTTTTAGATTTGTACAGGAGCCCTAAAAATGGAGGTTCTTGGAGGCCTCATGAGCTTCACTCAGAAACACCAAAGTTAAGAAATACTTTTCTAGAAGCTTTAGTGATGAATGCAAACTCACCTCCTCATGAGGACACATTTCAAATGGCTGAAAATGTCTCAGTCCACGTGAAAGACGCTCTGGCCCGTTGGAACAGCAGGCGTCAACCCCCTTTTCAATCTCAATGTTCACATCATCTATTGGATACGCACACAAGGCCGACTGTCTGGTTGGATTTCCCCCATTATCAGTTACAGCGAACACTCCATACAGAATCGGGCTTTCCATCTTCAATCCCATTTCTTTGGCCAGCTCGTTTCCTGATGTACCAAAGTGGGCCGCTTGAACTGCGTTGTACAGTGTATCCTGGAAACTCCTTCTCCTTCTTTTGGGCTCAAAGCGGCATTCCAGAATTATCTCCCTATACATCCAAGGCTCGCTGTCCTTGAACGGCAGGCGCCCAAGATGGGTCTGCAACCTGCTGTATGGTTTCAGTGGGCTCTCCCGTTGTACAGATAGGATATACACATAGTCTGGTGTGGAGAAGGTATAGATGTAATCGATTTTGAAGGTGTCCTGGAATTGAGGAAGAACAGTCAAACCCTTCACTTGACTGTCAAATCCGTCTTCTGTGGCCAGCAGGCGGCGAATGGAAAGGGATCGCTTGTGAAAAGATCCACCTATGGTGTTATTGATGGTAGCTGCTGTGAAAAAGTATGATGAATGCCCATCTGTTACCACGCTGACTTTTGTACCCAGAGGGCTAGCGAGACAGTCGGTACAATCAGAGTTCAAGTTGGAATTTTTGTGGAACAAACATTTAGGGTCACTGAGTCTTATGCCTTCTGTAAGTTCAAGTAAGGTACAGACTCCATACTGGGTGCTCCCACATATGTACAAATAGTCCAAATGTTCAAAAGGCTCCAAAACAAGAACCTGGTTATCAGTGTTCAGTGATGTTCCTGGCTCATTCTCAATGTCACAATGACAGGTCTGACAATCTGGACTTCCAAATGGCCCGGTTCTCAATTCCCATTCTTTGGTGAGCCGACTGTCCAAAGCTTCAATTACGTTTTGTGATGCCACGTAAACCTCTTTGAAATTCTCGTGAACTACTATGTTCTGTATGTCCTTCGACGTTTGGAAAAAGGAAACTGGGTAGGTGACAGAAAAGTTCAAAGAGGTTTGCAAGATTGGAGGGCATGTTTTTAGGGCACAGGTCAGATGTATCTGGAACCAGACACATTTTAACAAGGTGCTAGGGCTGATGAACATCTCCACGGTCCTGCGTGGCCTGAGGGAAGGGTTAGTTATACCGCTCCTCAACACATGTTGACAAAACCAAGACCTCTGAAGGGAGCGAAACAAAACAGATGGAGAAGTTAACATGCGTGAAAATGTTGTCAGAATTACGAACGAGCAATCGCTGTCTACTGCGACGTACAGTAAGTAGCCATGTATTCTACACCAAAGTTGGTAATTCTGTTGTATTCTGATATTTTTATCATCGTTCAAAATGTGTGGCAAAGTGAAATGGACTTCTTCCCCTAAAAATTAAATGAAATAAAACAACATTTTCAAAATAAAACTAGAAAGCACCATAAATTCTAATGTGATAATGGTCGGGAACCGTACTGACTATTTTGGCGAAAAATATAGCCTCGATGCATACAAAATAAAAATGAAATGACGAAATATTGTAATTTGGCAAAAACACCCTTACAGTAACTATCTTCTGTAACCTGTAATTTTTACGAAAGCCTAAACTTCCTGTAACCAAACGAACGTCAATTGAAAACCAACTTTTCGTTGGATAGGCTACAATTTAAACGCGTGCTTGCGCTGATTCACGCAAATATCAAAGCACCATAACCTGCATTCCAGTTAACTGAAACGTGACCTGTGTTGTTAGCATGTAACAGAAAGTCTAGACATAAACATGATAAAAGTTCATATATATTTATCTGGTATTAAAAAACTTACCTGAGGCTCACCTGATTTCTCAGAAGTCCAGTGCTCTGAAGTGAAAGAGAACGTGGGTGCAGTCAAATACGTGAGATTACACTCACATGTCAACTTCCATTAAAAAAACTGTACAGTTGACATTAGTTGATAAATTGTAAATGAAAAACGCAAACTCACAGAATGAAGTAGCCAATTGACTGGTTCTTCGTACGGGACAGTTTCGACTTGTATCTGCAGGAGTAGGGCAATCCAGCATTCACGGTACACGCCTATACACCTCATGAGGAAGTAATGTTGCACAATCGCGTCCCGACCCAAGTATCCCTCACGGGATTTAATGCATTTGCCCTTTGCTTGAGTTCACAGCATTTACAAACATAAAACATGTATGTGCCTTGCTTTTAACATCTTCACTTCACTTTTGCCCCGTGGCTTTTACAGATATCCTTCTCCGTAAGCTTTTCATTGATGGAATGCAGGGAATTTACTTCCCAGGCCGTCCTGACGAGAAGAAAGCTCTTCAGTAAAATCACACGTTCATAAACAAGGAAGTCCATTCACACTGGCAATAAATGTGGTTATGGATTAAAAACAACCTATCATTTACAGGTCTTCAGGGTAATAAGGGAGGGAAGCAAATGAGTGATTTGCTTTTAGTGACTGTTAGACTGTGTCATGTTTTTATGTACTTGCAGAGTGAATTACACTAAGAAGTATTGCCATTATAATGAATCATTCTCGATGAATTTTATTATTGCACACATATTTTTGCACACCAGAAAACACTTTTTTTTACACACTTTAAAATTTGTTAAAACCGCTTCAATATAATTGAAAAAGTAAAACAAAACTTAGTTAATTGTACAAGGAATTGGACAGCTAAAGCTATATATAGTGCAATGCAATAGCCTACGATACAATCGTTTTTTTCTCAGGAATCTATTAAGAAGCTTAAAATTGTCTTTATCCCTAATTTGTGTAATTGTCATTTATGGCAAAAAAATCTGCCTGAAGTGTTTGGATATATTTTAAAGGAGAACATTGTCCACATGATGGCACTACAACACCTAGATTTAAAAAAGGTTTTATAAATTAAGAATGCTTTGTAGCGGTCAAATATGTAAACGCTGTGGTTCTTTTATTTACTTTTTGGTCATTTGTTGTTGCCTTGCATTTAAATGAACATGATTGATATTGATATTCTTGTTAATATAATTATTGTTGTCATTTATTTTTATCATTCTAGGCTATTATGTGTAGATTTCCTATTACTGAAACTAGAGGGAAGAAAATTGCAGGCTACATTTAAATGTATCCATTTAGCAGACACTTTTATTTAAAGTAAAAAAGAGAGCATTTAAAATCTAGCATTTACATCAAACAATAAGCACCGTATATATATTGTTCACCGATTGACTATAACTTTATTGTAATTCAGGAAAAACGATGGAACGTTGTAGTTTGCCTGGTCAGAGCTTTTAAAAACAGCTTGTTTTTAAACTGGCCATCTTGGACGGCAACATGACAAAGGTCATCCAGACTTCCTTTTGGCTGTTAAGACTCTGTTTGTGGTCTGTTTAGACCTCTTTAGTTTGTGTCTGTTTGCCAGAATGTCATGTAATAGAGTTGCTGTTGAGCTGAGGTCCCAGTAAACCTTACTGGTCCTCAATTTGCGTCATACCTATTCACACTGGAGTGAATGCTATTCTCCTGCTCTCTGTCTCTTCTTGTCCAAAGGTACAACTCGGGCTTCTGAGAAAACGGGTGATGATATAAGTCCATCCAAAAAAAGTTTGTTGTTTGTTGAATAAATAAAAAATAGAATTTTGAATTAGACTTTGACTTGCAGTCCATGTCCGTTAGTTTTGAGGCCTTTTATATGCTAATGTTCTCACTAAGGTGATATAAGGATGTGAGATTTACAGCCTTTTTCTAATGAGAAATTTCATAAGCTCATCTTGCACTCATAATTATGTCTATTAAAACACTCAACAGCAATACAAATATCTTCACTAAAAATGTAATCTTTATATATGTAAATTTTATATGTAAATAAGTTCCTCTTAATTTGATTTAAAGAGCAGATTAATGTAGAAGTATAGATTTCACATCAAAACAGTGTGCACCCATGCATCAATTGTGCACTTAATGCTTTCAATCTCATTGACATGTCAATGCAACAGGTGTTTTTAATGGACTTTTCTACAGACAATATACTATTTAAATCTGCATGAGTTCAGTGAAGCATGGTGCTCTATTCCGTTTGGCTGGTTCACATTGAGCCAGTTATTTGTTTTGCTATACTCCCTCTGGTGTGTTGGATAAGTTTGACGTCGACCTTCTGGCTCGCATAACTTTGATTTGAACAACCACAGAAAATACATCCTTTCTTTTTCACGCTCTCTCACGGTTTTTAGCACTTAATACCATTGCCAAAGCAGTTGCTAGTTCGGCTCAAATGAAAGAAATTGAAGATAACTATTTCGATTATATTTCTGAAGAAAATGAGACTTGGTCTGCTCAGCAAGTATGAGCAATTTTTTATGACTATAGCAATACCTAATACCCGTTATGCTTTCCTTACAAATAAATCGCAATTAAAAGAGGAATGCACAATAGGAAAGCAAACAAATCATAATTTTATATCATTTTATATAAAGCACGTTGGCAAATGGTCACCTTTAAGATATGTGTTTCCAGTTATTGAACAACCTCTTATTTAGCTTGCAACAATTTCTTTTCGCAGCCCATGTAAGCACATTTTCTGTCTCTTTCAACCTCACAAGTTTTTTCTCTCTGCCTCGACGTCTTCCTCCACCCCATCTCTCTTTGCACTTGGCTTGGCCAATGTTCTTGGCAGTACATCCAGAAGACAAGCAAAAGGAAGGATAATGACAGCAGAAACAACAGAAAATTGATGATATTTTAAACAAAGAAATGAAATAGGTTACAAAACGTATGCCTCCTTGATCTTTCACTGTGAAATATGTCCGGTAGAGTGTGATACGATCGGGATTACCATAAGAAACCGCACAGACTCCGGTTGTTTTGACAGTTGTAGAATCCAGACTGTGTTGAAGTGCATCCGAGAAAAGCAAGAATAACCACAGTCATGATACATAGCTGCTTTTACTTGACTGCTATCCAGGCTCTTAGGGCTTCATATTTTGGTCTGAAACTTGAATTGGCTGTGGATTGTTTATATTCTGAGGATCCTCAGACAAAATATTATGATCCTACGGTGGTTTACACATATGCCATATGCAGCAACAGTTTCCATGCCTTTACCATAGTTCTGTTGAAATAATAGGCCTACAAATAATATCCTAATGTTTTTTTTAAAACAAATAATATTTAACTTTTACAAAATTCATTTATTTGAATGTGTTTTGGACGTGTTCCAGGAGGATTAAATAATGCTCTTTTGGTTCCTAATATTTAGTTCACTACTTTGTTGGCTTGTTGTGTGTTTTGTTAGTGAAAATATTCATTAAACGTTACAGCTGTGACATTTCATGTTTAAAATAAAAACAAAATGATTTTAATGAGTGCCATCAATCAGATCATTAAAATCCGTTTTAACTTGCAGTGTACTTAAAAGTTACTATATGAAAATATAAAGTGTCACTTTATTTAACATCAAAGTCTCTCTGACACCTCTCTGACACTATATTTATATGTATACATACATATAGTTTTCTTTTCCCTCAGTCGCTTGCTCATTTCTCAGATCAGAGAAACAATTCTCAAAAGTAGGCCTACTTATTACAGATTCCACAACATTTCTCAGCAGCGGAAGTCGTCTTCTACACAATGATACAGTTTTGCAACGTTTGTACTGATGTAATTACCCATTGACGTCAAAACATTATTTAGCACCTTAAGCGACTTTTTAACCACAGCCTTTAGCAGTTTTCCTTAGAAATTAGTTGGCAGCAGGGTTTGACAGTCATATAGTTTCGAGTCTCTTCTGTTAAATGGTGTCGAGTCACACCTGTAAGTAAACACAAGTGAATACCAAACACTTGTGCATCCGAAGCAATGGAATTTAGTTTATCATCCATGCTGAAAAAACAACATTGGTTGGATGAAATGGTTTCCATTGCAAATGTCATCATGATATATTAACGGGTTGGTGTTGTTTTGTTTCACTTTTACTGTCACATCTTTGCCACGTGTGTACAGTAGTGAAAATCTTGCATATCCATTTTCAGCACAGAATAAACACTACTTGGGTAGGACATTTTTAGATTTTTATAATAATAAATACTGTTTATTTATATGGCACATTGATCTCTTTAATTTCAAAAGATCAAGGAAAATGTGTTTATGATATGACACCTCAACGATAATTACTATAATAAAGATTATTCAGAGCATAATAGAAATCATTATTAAAGTTTGGCTTCTTAAATAAAGCATGTTGTAGATGAAAAGTCAAGAAATGATATAATAATGATAATGATATAAAGGCATAACACTAACAAAGGCATAAAAATAGCCCTTGCACACAGGTTTATAATGTAACACCACGTGTTCCTGCGCAGAAAACAGTTATAGCAACATGAGGTAGCTACGCCACTAGCCTAACATCACCATTTCCCCTTTTCGCTTCCCTGAACACCTGCTGTGGAGGTCTTGAAATCTAAAGTACACATGTGAAGTATAGTAACTCTGCTTTCCTGCTTTTGATGTGCGTTTTGTACATACAGTTCTGAAACAACAAGTATTTATTTTTCTGGTACGGTTAATACTTCTTTCTTTATTGTTTTTCGATTCATTACATTAATGAGAATCTTTACTATTTAGCTTACCAACTACATGCAGAAAAACTGTCATAATTCTAGAAGTGCACAAAACACACATCGATTATGACAAGCGCAGCTTAAATCCTTCTGTTACAACCCAATCCTAGATTACATTACTACTCTTTCCTTCTCAACCCAAATGCGTAGGACAAGCTAAGAGTTTGAGAACAGAATGTGAATGATCCTCCATTGTATTATGAGTAAAAGCCTTATTGTGTTTGCAAGACTCGGAGTGAAAAATAAACTACCCACACACACACTCTCTCTCAGACTCTCAGACTGTTCACGTCACAATTATTTGATATTCTTGTGAGACACATTTTGCTCACGCCTTGTTGCTTGACCTTGCGTTGCGTCATTGCTTTTTCTAAAAACACAAAATAACTGGACTGTGTGACGGGGCACCAGTACGGCCATTATGTTGGTTGAGTTAACCCACAGATTGGAAGCCCAACACGAATGTTTAGTTTCGCTTGAACCTGTACGTCACTCTGAACAAACATTTAATGCACCCACTGACTTTTTTATCATGAATAAATGTTTATTTTTAGTCACTGTACTGAATGACTGTCTGTACAGACTTTATCGAAACTGATTCGCCAAAACAGATTAAATATTTCGATATTGATCTGGTTTATTTGACTTTTTCTTTAGGATGTTAATGATTCACTTTAGGCGGGTGTATAACATGCACACCCAATTTCTTACTGGCTTGAGTTTTCAGGAGGTCATTGGGAGGAACCTGCCAATTCTCATCTAAAGCAGTTTAAATATGTAAACGGAGACGCTTTGTAGAAATAAATGACATCGCACATGTAGGCCAATTCAATTTGATAATACAAGTTATCCATACTGTTGCTACAACACTAGCCAGTTCAAATTATTCCTGAGATTCTTCCATTTTCCTTCAAGTTTCATTTCGCTGATGTCATGATTTGGTATATATACCATGTAACAAACAAGAACTAAATATGAAATTAAATGAACTATAAAGGAAGAATTTGTTTCCAAAAAGAGACAAATATTTTTATAAAATCATGTTTTTTTTATGTAAGTGAGCTGTATTTTTTGAGTTATTATGGCTTATTATGTGATTAGGCAATTTGAGTGATATTTATTGGAATGCACAATAAAAACATGATGAGTTGAACTAAACTCTTCAAGTGTTCTTACATCGCATGGCTTCCGCTAAAGTACTATTATTCTAATGATTGTTGCATAAAGTGGTGACAAAGATTGCAAGTTTAAAGTGATAGTTCACGCGAAAATGAAGTCTGTCATTATTTACTCACCATCATTTCAAACATTCTTCAAAATATCTTCTTTTGTGTTCTGCAAGTCACACCGGTTGAAATGACAATAGTAAATGCTTGAGAAAATGATGGCAGACGTTTTAGGTGAACTATCCCTTTAAGTAAGCTTGTGGCACATGTCATAAATAGGCCTATTAGGAGCACCTTATAGTAAACACCATTTTATTTTTGCAGGTAAAAACTAAAATGTAATTTGCCATGGCCAGACGGACAGTAGCAGTTTGTTGGATGATGTTAATGAAAAAATTGTCAGTGGTTTTAATGCATTATAAAACTGTGTGTTTGTACAGTATAGCAGTAGCCCTCGTGCTGTCTTCGGTTTCTGGAATCAACAATATGGAAACACAATGGCCATGACCCTAAGCCATTTAAAAACACACATTAACGTGACCGTCTCACAAACTTGTCTGTCTCTAGGTAAAAACGGTTGTGATGGAACACAACAAAAATGACCACATTTTGCCACAGTAAGTGAGATCCAGACATTAACAAAATATTTAGCTTCTTTCCAAAAGAAATAAAGACCTTCAAACCATTCAACATTTGTATTCCTTAACACAGCTACAAAACACCATACCGAGGCTCTCTGTTCCTCCATTATCCAGCCTCGTGTCACAGAACATCTGGTTTTGTCTTTTCGTCTGGTCTCTGCCTCACCAGGAACATTGAGAACACGTGCTGCTGCATGAATGTGGGCTTGTATGACTCTGTTATGCAAGTCTACTCCTCCTCTGTTAGCACTTCTGCGGCTGCTTCGCTGATGCACTTCACACTGATTCATGAATTTTTACCAATTGACATGATGCTATTGTTCATTGCACCCTGAGATCACGCTTGAAATGATGAAACCTGAAATTAATTCAGCTTTAGTGCAATGCATTCACAGGAAGCTTATTTCCTAGAATTAAAATACACCCTGTATGCAAGATGGATTCACGTGTGATGGATTGGATAGTAATAATAGGTAGTTTAATGCAATTAACATTGGTAATTGCAGCAATTGCTTACATTGTTCATTTTAGAGAAGGACTAGCTCTTACATAAGAAGAACCACACATGTTCTTTTAACATTGGTAGCTAAACTACACCGAACCCCATTGACTTCCATTGTGCGGATACAAAACCATTTCTAAGAATATGTAATTTTGTGTTCCACAGAAGAAAGAGTCATAGACAGGTTTTGAATGACATAATGGTGAATAAATGATGACTTTTGGGTGCACTGTCCCTGTAATCCTACACTTTAAATACAAAACAAAATAGTTTAGTTCTTCTTGATAAATAAGATTGATGTCATATACATTTACACAATGAAAAGCCCAATGGGCTCAAGCAGACACTAAGTAAACACAGATAGCTGTATTGATACTTGTTGCCTGCCTACCGTTTTAAATAATACTCAAACACATGTTTTAGGGATGCTTGCATACTGCTCACTGCATACTAAACAGCATACATTAAATACTGCCTATTTGTGATCCTGCCTGTGAAAACGTTTTTTCTGTTTTTTCGTAAAACCATCCTTCCATCCATGTAACGTGCAGAACATTCTGTGAAAATCTGATCTTGAAATCTTTAAAATCGACTGATTAAGACCATGTCAAAGATTGAAATGAATGGCTTAAATCAAACTTTGATGCTCATTATCTCAGATTTAGATTTATACATTTAGCCTTGTTTTCAGGTCGGGACACATTTTATTTCACTAAATGATACTGCCGTTTTATCAGGCATGTGTATCACAAGGGTGACTCGTGACTGTTTATCTTATCAGCCGATTTATATACAGTGCCAACTTGAACAAATGGGTTTGTAGGTGTGTGATTGTTTGACTTTCTTTGTGCCACTGTGTACCTGTCAGTGTGTGCGTAAGTGTATGCGAGTGTTAGTTTTCCCTTCCTGTGTTCCCTGGAGGTTTTGTATCACTGGGTTCTGGTTACAAAGCATGACCTTCTCTCTGTTCCATGCTAACATGTATAATTCAGAGCTAACCGGGCAGGGACCATTGACCCAGGTTTTATGAACTACACCTACTGTACAACCAAACTGCTATTGATTAGAAATGTTATGTATTGACAGAGCCCAATTAGGCTATTTTCAGGTCATAATAGTTTGAGTAACCTTTGGCACAGAACCTTTTTGGCATTAATACCATTGTGTTTGATATTTAGGATTGCAGTTCAAAATATTCATGTTTAAATTGAATTGTGTAGCCCACATTGTTTTTGCTGTGAATAATGCCTCAAATCATCAGTACATTTATAAGATTAATGTTACAAGCATTAGGGTGAGGGAGCAATTTCCCGAGAGGAAACCCGGGCACTGGTGGTATCTCCCTTCACATGCCCTCTCTTCTGGAGTCCAAACCCTGAGCAATGATGTCCAGCCCTTCCGAACGAATCCAATGAGTATTGGACTAAACTCAGATGACTTTCTCAAACTTGGGAGGTTGGTTATCACTTCTTAAATGACACCCAAGGGTTACACCCAGTTTAGAAATGGCCTAGGAACAAAGGCATTTCAGCATATGACAAAGAAATCCATGCTGTAGGTAAATTCAATTCAATTTTATTTATATAGGGCCACTTGCATGGTGTTAAGAGAACAAGCAAGATCATTCTCGTAAATAATATCTAATAAATGCAGTCTCCTGGTGAGCAAGGCAACACTGCCCTGTGGGAAGGAACCCAAACTCCAATGATAAATAAATGGAGAGAAAAAAACCTCGGAAGACACTAGTCTCAGCCGGGAGGGCCAATTCTCCTCTGACGTGTCACAGCTGCACTCAGTGACTTTGATTAGAAGTTACCCAGTAAATGTTTATGAAAAATAGGGAGAACTTATTTAGGAAGTTTAATTTGTTGAAACAGTTTAGGTCGAATTTGGTAAACTCTGCAGAAAGATATTCATTGGCTGTAACCGAATTAACCTCTCAGATTAGTGCTTTTAAAAAGGATCACAGTCTTTAACCCGTAGCCTCTCCACGTCATCAATTCGGATTCCTGAAAAGTTTGGAGCACACGATCCTGTTTTCTTCTCATACTGTATATGGGATGGGAGATTCACAGCAGCCACATAGGGAAGGTGATAAGAGCCCACAGTCTGTGCACAGTTCATGGAAAGAGGTTGTGTTGTAAAATTAGCCGACTTCTCTGAATAGCAAGAATAGCACTGAGATTCCGGTTGATCTTTCATATTGTCAATTCTCAATCCATAGAAACTTTCTCTGATCTGGAATTTAGTTCTGCATTCGTTTGTTAAAAGATAGTTTAGGTCAATGTTAGGTTTTAACCCACAAATCTTTGGTCAGCTATAGGCAACTTTAAAGCTGGTTTTACAAGTTTGTTCTATATTATACAAAATGTCAGTGGCAGTTGTTGGGGCTGGGTTTGAGTTGTCCATCAACCTCAAGAGAGTTACTCGCTGGCTTTATTTTTTGTTGCATCAGTCCGTTTTTTCATGTTATTGTATGTAATGATTTCTATATAGTCTAAGTCAGTATAGTCGCTAACACCTTATTGATTGAGCAGTAAATAAGTTGCTTACTATTGCATTTGCACACACATAAAGCCTTACATTGCATATCAGGAGATCTTTTATTAACACCTTCTGACATTCTGACAATCTTATTCACATGTACAGCCACACGGAGAGACCAATTTTCTCTTCATAGATACTGTGAGAGGATGAAAGGGGAGACTGAAGGATTATTCAATGAATGAGGAAGGGAACTTCAGGGGGATCCCACATCTGTTTTGATGCTTCCATTTTCTCTCTCTTTCGCTTGCTATTTAAAGTGTATGATATACTTGCACTTTCCCTTCCTTTATTAACCCATCCTTCCCTTAATCTCCTCTAACCAATGACCTTTTTAATTTAAACAAGTTTGTTACGAAATCATACTGCTGCTTACTTTTGAGTGATGTAACTGCATTTGTGTTTTATGGTTGTGCAGTTTTTACATTTCATTCAAATGTTTTAAATAAAGGAATACATTTATATTGATGTTTACTCACATGACATGAAAAAGCTGTCACATTGGCCTATTTTATTTAACCATGGAGCCTCATGGGGTACGGGGTTATAAATTAATGTGATCAGATCAATAATACTTATTTATCTCAATCCTTCCATAGTTATTGGATACCTTTTCTTGTGGAAGAAAGGAATCATCACCTTTGGGGCTTTGCAATACGCTTATTTAAAAATAACGGCTTTAATTTTCATTTTGAAAATATGTAAATATACGGGTTTACACGCCTGGCGTAATTTATTGCATATTTTATTAATATGTTGTACATATTAATTGTATTCAATTACATGAAAAAAACTTAAGTTATATTCTGTGCGGATGTTTATACCAGAATTTTAGTTTTGGCCACATAACGTTTATTTGTGTTGTTCTCACTGATCTATAAAGTCTCCTTATATAGTGTAATTCAAAGCTACCAACTGGAACATATATTGTTGAATATTTTCACACAAAGCAAACTTCTTTTTGTGAAATGTTTTGCTAGAGAAGTGTGCTATCTTTGCCACTTGGTTGGATATTTTGTCAGGTAACGCAATACTTGTGTTATATGGAAGCACCAGTTCATAATACCTTCGGGTTAACAGAGAAGAACAGACAGGTGCGCGGGGTGAAAGGTTGGGATTTTTGTCTGATGTTTATCTGTGGGTGGCTTTGGGTGAGTGATGCGTACGTGGGCTGTTAGGCTATGAAATCACAGTGTTTATTTCCATTGTGTGTGCATGCATCACCACATCGCTTCCAAATTGCTTTTTGTATTCTGGTGTGCCCTTTGATGGGGGTTCACCATGTTATATTTAAATGAAACACAGACCGACATGGTAAATGGTATCTTTGGCACGGAGCAGAAGATCCACTCCTCTGCCCTATTTGATCTTTTAGCTCTTTTTTCATTGGTCACCCAAAGAAACCAGTCCCTTGTCTGTTTTGAAATCTGAGAAGCAATGCATTGTTTCTCTGGTTTTGTCATCTGGTTTGAAATGATTAATTTGAAATGTTAATTGCTCGCAGCATTTGACCCCCATGGCTAGAATACTGCTTTCCAATGTGTGATGGCATGACAACAGACCTTGCTTTTGACTCCACAGACATAATGGAAAATAAATTGTTTTAAGTTACGTTATAAAGAAAGAAATTTCTGTCTATGTTCTTGCCTTTGTGTTTTGTAAAGAATTTTCAAATGCATAAAAAATGCAGTTTACAGGAACTATAATAAAATATTTTATCACTCAGTTTGTTAAACTGAGGCAAGACTGTGTTAGAAATAATGGACTAAACACGAAAGTACTGTAAGAGGAAAGCATTGCACAAGATTAAATGTTGACACTGTTTTCAAAGTATAGTAGCAGGAAGCATAATGTGTTAGAATAAGACTAGTGTGATACAATCGCGTACTAAACTTGTCTGTGAACGTTATATCCAAAGTGTCATCTTATCACTACCATGTTTAGATGGTAAACCCTGTAATTTTGTCATGATGAAAGCAAAAACACCATAGAACAAAAAAAACTTCAGCAGTTTCATACATTTCTACTTTGAACAGCAGGCGATATGGAAATGTTTACATTTTTGATACAAAAACAAAATATAAGCTGCACATTGTACACCATCAGAAAAGTCTTGACTTACAGGCTTCTCATGTATGCCAGAACCATTTGCTTTCATTTGCTTTTAAAAACTGAGCAATGAGAAACGATTCAGACAAAATGAAATAACAAATGTAAGATTTTTACATGAACTGATACATGTTGTTCATAATACATAAAGTATGTAGTTCATGTTGATTTTATAGCCCGATACTGTATGTTAGTAATTATCTCATTTGTGTCTTTCTCCTAAAAGTAATTCTTATATAATACAGTACATCTTGGACAAAGTTGATTTAACAAAACAGAGAACTCTCCAGAGCTACAAATCTCCTGGGCATTGCGGTCTGCAAAACCCATCAAAACATTTTAAATAGAACTATAGCGCATGTGTAATTTTGTGTTGCAGGAAATGCAAGTGATGCTTTGTGTATGCAGCGCACATGAAATTCTGTTGCTTTGCAGAAGTTTGCTGTGCATGTGTTTGTTTTGTGTGTGTGTACATGATGTACAGCAAATCAGCCTCTGTGGGATCAGCCACGGGTGATTCATGGCTGTAACTGTGGATAAACACGATGGGCGTCACTAAAAAATCACCTGTTCTGGTCATCTCTTAACACATGATATGTTAGTTGGGTTGGTTTGTTTGTGTGTATGCTTGTTCGTTTATTTTCTATGAAAATAATTCAGTCTGCCTGTTATGCCTTTCAGAAGGTGAACAGTCTTCTCTTTATAAAATCATCATCAATGTTTATCAGTATGTTTACTGTTTACCTTTATTTCTAATATTTCACAGTAAATCACTGATCATTGAAATGTGAATATATGAACACTCTTAGAAAAGGGGAATTAAAGGGGTGGTACCTTTCAAAAAAGTACACTTTTGCACCAGAGAGTGCATGTACAGGACTTTTTCGTATCGTCACAGTGACAGCTTTTGTACCTTTTTTCTGAGAGCTCGCCTTAAACACAAGTCTCGTAAATTCAGAATAACCTGAAACTTGTATCTCTCCCTACTTTGGCCCCACTTTGTTTATTTTGTTAGGTTTCGTTATAGGGGACATCCAGGACTGTTGTACAATGGACACAAGGACAGGTCAAGTATTTTTAGTATCAGACATGGTCATAAAGTGGGTTTATTTTTGGATGTCAATGCATTTTATAAATATTTAAACAGTGTGAACAATATGAAAATTAAATAAATTAAATGAGCATAATATAGCTTAATAATAACATTAGCAGAGTAATGCTTATTACTTTTGTCGCGACCGGAACTCTTGACATTTAAACCTGATTTCGGCTTATACAGTATACAAGAAAACTCTGACAAGGCAAACTTCAGGATGTGTTACAGTTTTTAGTAACCTGTAGATTGATCATTACTGTGACAGATGAACTGAAAAGAACAACTTGTAATTAGAAAAAATAGCATTGCTTCAGGAATTTAATATCTGTGTTTGAAAACATATTTTCTGGACCTAACAACGGGAAACAATGGCGAAATCACGTGATATTCGGCAACTCCATCAGGGTTGTGCTGAACATGCTGTCATAGCTTGGAATGCAAATGTGGTCAGGGCTCTGAGAAAATCTTGTTACTTTCTTCCCAGTTATCATAGGGCTTGATACGCCCTGCATTGCTGCTTACTTAGAGATAGTGGTTTGCTTTTAACATCTAATACTATTCAGCATGCGTTTCAATGAGGAGAGGTCTTCAAACTGAGTTAAATTTACTATTAGCTGATGATAAAATAGACCAAAAATGCACATAGACTAGCATTGATAGGCAACCACCCAAAACACAACTACAAACATTACAAAATACCTAAATAACACATGTGCAACCACAAAATATTATTTTAAAGCAATCAAATTTCCTTTTATTTGTCCGCTGTTGCATTGCGATAAATTACATGTAGTCCCATCAATGGAAAGGACAGCTGTAATGCCATACAATGGGTTTAAGGATTTTGTTTTGGTAGTGAAATTGCGGCTCATCCTTTCTAACCTGATTCTGTTTAGGCCTGTATTTCACTTGCTAATAATCCTGATAATTCTCTTTCAGGCATGCATATGAGAATGTAAATGACAATGCAAATGTGGGTTAGGGTGTGATTATAATAACCTGTGATACTGACAAAGGCCTTATTGCGTTGAAGTGCACATGCATTTTCTACTTCAAAGGTGTTGGATGGATGAACATTGAGTGCATTTATTTGTGTTCTCTGTGGATTCTTTTGTGTGCGTCGTGACTCTGTACTTTTCCACTGTGCCAGCTGCAGCCCGCAGACTCTCAGCATTCTGTCTCAGGTGTGCCGCGCCAGCTGGAATCCATCCAATCAGAGCATCAGAACCCTTTCTCAAAACAACCAGCAGCCAATCAGAGCCTCAGCAGCCTCAGACAGCAACTTGGCTGCAGGACAAGCAAGCGTTATGTTACCTAAATGTTTTCAGTATCCATCACATCACTGATGCTTCTCTCAGATCTGCACAATCACAGGGAGAGAGTCGAGCATGTTTTAAAATAGTATACAAGAAAAAGAAAACTACATTCGATAGATTTGTGCAATTACCTGTATGTCACATTGTAAAATAAAAGTAGTTCTTAAAGGTATAGTCAGAATTTATACCCTCTCAAATCCTTCATTCAGTTTTCAGCTATTGGCAGTTGACATAGTAACATCTGAAGACACCACAAGAATTTTTTTTACAAAGAAATTTATTACAAAGAAATATGTTTTATATATTGTGATTATATCATAAACATAGTTATATATCCCGGTTGGAAACTACTGATGTTTCACATCTATTTCAACTTCTTGCTTCATGCAAGTTTGTGTTCTTTTGAACAGTTTACCTGTTTATCTTTTAATTATGCTTATTAGAATAGAGGCAAGATGCAGTGCAGATGTGGAGAGAGAGAGAGAGAGAGAGAGAGAGAGAGAGAGAGAGAGATGCGGGTTGTCTCCATTTGTATCTACGCACAAACACAGAAATCCCTCGATACGCTTGCACACAGACACACTGAACCACTTCCCACAAGGATGTTCTAGAACAACCTCCCTCAAAAGACATACTGTATAACACAGCTAAATCGCCAGGGTTAAAAAAGGCCAAATTAACTCTTGCAGTGCAAATAATCCACACTTTGAGAGTGTGCATTATATATACACTGTGAGTGTTAATTTTACCTTTTTTAACACTGGTGATTTGAATGTATACACATATCGAAGTCGTTACAAAGGTTGGCGCACCAGAGCTCCAAAATATATCAAAATACTTTTATTTATTTATTTAAAAGACTTCTGCATGGCGTGTGACGTTTCGAGCACACAAGCTCTTCATCAGACAGTGTATACACATACGCCTCTAAATATCACTCCCTTAATAACTTATGCAGTTATGGTATGGTACAGAGGGCACAATGCATTATATCACACTCAACACCGCACACACACACTGACACACATGCGCTTTATTTTCTTGTCAACACAAACAACAGAAAGCCACACATACCCGTATACACACCCTCCCACACTCTTGCAAAGCATTTTTTTGTTTGACCTGCTTGCAGAATACTGTTATGCTGGTTATGTGTGAAATTATATTTCAGCTTCTCTCACAAACAGGTACATGTGCATGCACATGTAAGGACATTAAAGTATATTACCTGAAAAATGACAGTGGATGAATGATTTGTGTAGCAATTTTAATATGATCAGGTTTCCGTGTAAAAGTTTAAAAGCAAATATAAGGTAACAGTTTGGCTGCTCTTAAACTCACACTGCCATATCTCTTTACGTCTGCACATGAGACTGTTCTGTAATTCACTCTGGACTCTGGGTTGACACTTTCACCTTTTCCCAAATTCTTGTTTACTTGGGATCAGCATCTGGCTCAAATGACGATGCAGGTTGTTGATTGGAAGTTTACAGTACTTTATTAAAGGCAGTTCATTACAAAAATGGAAATTCTGTCTCCCTTTACTCACCCGCAAGCTGTTCCAAATCTGTATAAATGTATTTGTGCTGATGAACACAGAGAAATATTTTGGGGAAGAATGCTTGCTTGTAACAAAACAGCACTCGGCCACCATTGTCTACCATAGGAAAAAATGCTTTATAAATCGCTTTTTCTGTTTGGAAAATATTTAGAAGAATGTAGGAAAGTAAACAGTCTGGGGCACCTTTGACTACCATTGTAATTTTCCCTACTAGTCAATAATGGCCAAGAACTGTTACGAGCATTCTTCCAAATATCTTTCTCTGTTCAGCAGAGCAAAGAAATGTATACAGATTTGGAACAAATACAGGGTGAGTGAAAGATAACAGATATTTTAATTTGGGTAAACTCTCCTTTAAAATATACAGAGGCTCAAGTACACAAAAGTCACATTAAAAATATTCATTTAATTTCTTCGCAGATTAGAAAATATGAAAAACCAATCAGGCAAACTTTTTGACACGAGTAAAGTTCACATTAGTCCTTATAAAATCAGCAGTTAACTCACATGTGATGTTCATTATATTAGGCTTTTTTTTAAACCGGAAATAATTTAGAATAATGTAAGTCAGTATTTGGTATCTATTATAACCTAAATGGTTATGGTGAGCATACCGTATGGTGTATTCCTGGACAGCAGTGGTAATAAGTTGAGTATGTTTACTCATGTGAGTGTTTGGGGTATCAGCACTTTGGAATGCCCCATTTCTCCATATAACTGTCACCAGTCATCGTTCTCTGTCTATCTGTATCTCTCACGTTCCGTGCTAAATTCTGCTTGAGGAAATGACACCAGGTGCCTGGTTATGATCAGTCTCTCCTCGTTGACATCCTTTGGATTGTGCAACACACATCCCATCATGCAGTTCCTTGAGTTGTATACATCTCTTCATTCAATGCCAGTCAAACATGCCAGAGAAATGAAGTGGGATTCCATGAAGATTCTATTTTCAGAGTCTGATCTGTGGAACTCAACTTCAAGCTGCATTTAAAGGAATAGTTCACAATAATGTAACAGATCTGTCATCATTTGTTCACCCTCATGTCGTTCAAAACCTTAATATCAATCTTTCTTCTTGAAACACAAAAGAAGATTTGAGAAATGTCTCAGTGGTTTTGTGTCCAAACAGTGGAAGTCTATGGGGTCAACATTCTTCAAAACATCTTCTTTTGTATTTCTCAGAAGATAGAAAGTCATATAGATTTGAAATGACATGAGAGTGAGTAAATGATCAAATAATTTCCATCTTGGGGTGAACTAACATCATAAGCGCATTGTAAATATCAATGTTGCATACGGTTGTTAGGGGCATAGGTGGTCTTTATGAGCGTAGGTGTATGAGTTTGCCTTCCTCTGCAAATAATCAAAAAATGGTTAAATGAACAGGGTCCTTGGGTTTGGAATCCACTGTGTTAGGTAAAACCCTTTAAAATATGGTCTCTCTCAGCAAATTCCAGAAACCCCTGCTTGTGCCTGCGAGGACAAAGCCATCTTTTATCTATATTTACATTTGCATTACATTTAGTCATTTAGCAGACACTTTTATCCAAAGCGACTAGGGAAAACAATAGAAGCAATTTGTGCAACAAAAGAACAATTATGCATAGGGGCAGTAAAACTGGTCTCAGTTAGCCTCCCACATATACAAAGCTAAGATTTTCTTTTGGGGAGAAGTAGAAGACTACTAATGTTGATGGAAGAGATATTTAAACAGTGAAAGCACTCTCTCTCTGTCAACCAGCTTCCACCGAGACCACTGGATGTTTTTTTGTGGTTGCACAGTTTGTTGAGGACAGTGTAATAGTCACGGGCCCCAAAAGTATTTGAAGTATTTAACACGTCACCTATATTTTTATAATATATTGGATTTTTGACCCGACGTACATGTTTTTAACCAATTTCTTCACTGTGTGAATTTTGTTTATTTCTGTTTGAACAATTATGGCCTCTTATGGAAACTTAAATGTGGAAACTTTGAAACTCCACTATGTCAAATTTTTGTGAAGTATTGATTCAGGGAAAGTAATGCAGGATTAATAAACGATGAAAAACGAAATTGTTCATCGTTAGCTAATGCATTTACTAAAGTTAACAAATAGCACCTTTTTGTAAGGTTTTACCAGAAGTTCACTTCTCAGAAAGAATATGATGTTCCATAAGGATGGGTGGAGATCACTCAGGAAGTTTCTGAGGAAGCCCAGGGCTTTGTCTAGGAGAGGATGTGTGTTAATTCAGAGTCCAAAGACCCTTAATAAAGACATCAGAAATAACTCTCACTGCATCCGACGTGGCTTATTATAAATCAGGTATTATGTATGTCAGATCTCACCGCTTCAGAAAGGGGTTCATGTATACACAGATGTAAGGGATATTCTTAGATGTGTTGACATTCAAGATGGATTATTTTAGCGGCCCGTGCGTGCGTTTATTACACGTGATGGATTGTTTTCATGGTGTGAATGCACAAAGCCGGGAGTGCCGACAGCCTTGAGGATGTCACCTTAGCAATCATGAACAACGTCAGTCAAGAAGTCTTCAAGACATGCTTAACATTATACTCACGTTTTACAAACGTTTCTTACTATAAGATGCAACCTAGTCATTATAACCTTGTGTAATCGGATTACACTGCTATTTAAAATAATAATAGGAAAAGATAAAGAGGTCATTCCAGTTTTGTCTTTAATCGGTATGAATGCATGTATTGAAGCAATTCCAGTCCAGTATCTGTTGAACAACTTCAGTCAAGAAGTCTTCAAGACATGCTTAACATTAAACTCATGTTTTACAAGCGTTTCTTACTATTAGATGCCACCGATTCATTATAACCTTGTGTTCCAGTCCAGTATCTGTTGAATTTCAACAGAAACAAACCTGACAAAAAGTCAAAATGCAAGCGCAGTGTGAAAGACTGACAGAATGCAAAGACCAGACTCATCTCACAGGAATTCGCAAATATTTCCACCAGTTTGTCCTGTTTTTAGTTGTGTGCCAAAATGCTAAAAACATTTAAATTTGGAATTTGGGAAAGATTTTGTCACTAGTTCACAAAATGACAAGAAATATAGTATTTTACTTAAACACAATGAAATGGTAAATTCAGAAAAACTAAAAATAATTTGGGTCTCCTATTTTTTCCAAATATTAACAGTATTTATGCTTTTTGGAATCTATTATAAGCTATTTTTTAAAGAACAAATGTTTCATTGCCTGATTTACAAGCCCATTTGGATTTCGTTTATGAGTGAAATAAGTTCCCTAACATGCATTAGAAGCATCATGCAAGGTTAATGAATTTATGGCACTGCAGTAATGTAAATACAATCATACACCCTTAAAACTATATAAAGTATATAAAATGTTTGCATGCCTCAGTCTCTAAATGTAGAAATCATTAGGGCAAGACACTAAAACTTACACACACGCAACGCTCGAGCAACATGGCATCCAGGCCAGGTCCCTTCAACAGCCTTAAGAATGTGTGGAAACAAGAGCGCTATTATTAGGTGTCAATGTGGGTGTGTGCGGGTATCATTCAGTGACCTGTTCAGATTAGCTTTGAGCTGTCTGGTAAATAGATTTACCTTAAGCTCAGCTATTTTCGCGCTGGGATTCCAGCGGCCTGTATTGTTGTTGGGTTTGGTTCATCAGTTAGATTTGCATTTGGAGTATCTCACTCTTGTTGATATGTTTTAGTATATAGCCCGAAAAAAAATATCTGTATATATATTTCTGTTTTTAGGAGCTCTTTATGGTGTTTTTATGTGAATGTGATTTTGTCAGGATGCAGAGTTCATGGTCCTCCATGCCAGATTTTAGAGTTAGGTCGCAATGTTCAGTACAGTCAAACTTTTGCAGTTCAGGTAAGTCAGTCATCACCAGCTTATTTACACCGGAATAATCCGTTCTTACTGCTCCTGCCACTGTCATCACGTAGACAAAATCAAGGTCATACAGTCCTCGCTCAGTTTCTGTCATATGCTCATACTTAAAAACAACATTGCAACATGATGACATTCTGAACGGGTCAAATTTTGGCATCCCCCACTAATGGCTAAAACACATGATGCAGAATGATACTCACAAAGATAGAAGTCAACATGAACCAACGTTCACAACCCATTTTATTTTGGGGATATCTTTTAGGGCTGTCAAACGATTAATCGCATCCAGAATAAAGGTTTGTGTTTACACAATGCGTGTCTGTGTTCTGTTTATATTATTTTGCATCTATACACATGCATATTAAGGAAATATTGTATATATTATTATTTACAAATAATCTAAATTATATATAAATGTTTATATTTTTATATTTTATATTTTTCTTAAATATATGCATGTTTATGTTTTTATAAATACAAAATTAATATGCACATTACACAGACATATGTAGACACAAACTTTTATTCTGAATCCGATTAATCACGATTCATAGTTTGACAGTCCAAATTTATATATTTTAAAAAGGACGATAAAGGGATAGTTAATATTTTCACTCTCATGTCATTTTTTTCTTACTTTCTTTGACAGAACAGAAATAGATTTCAGGAAATGTTTGTGACCAAACAATTTGGGACCACATTGACTTGATAGAGAATATATGATGACTCCATCTTGAATAAAAATAAGAAAATCCTAATTTTATCTATCAGGAATTAATTGAATTATGAAAAGGGCTTTTAGAAAAATTGGTGACAAAATGATTGATTTATCAGGAATGACTTGCACCAACTAATCATGCATAATACGGTTTGGAACACGTAAATAAGGTCAATTATTTATTTCAAGTTTACTTTTCAAAATAAGTAGTCAATACCAAAATGGTAATTATTGCATAACATACACTGGCGTTTTTTTAACCCATTGATAGCAACTGAGAGATTAGCCCAAATTTAATTGTATTAGAGTCTTACCATCTCCTTTCATGAACTGGTCTTGGCTTTTGTCTCAAACTCTTATCGGGTTACGGTGCAGGCCGTGCTCCTCCGGTCCCCTCTGTTCGTCACTGGATCGCAGTGTACTAAGTGAGATTGAATTAAGAGGAGTTGAGTACCGCCTTGGCATCAGCAAGAATTCCCTATAATGCCCCTGTTAGGACGCTGAAAGCACAGCTATCACTTATTTCAGGACCAATACTCTCGTTCTCAGATGGCCCAAGATCTGCACTGCCAAAGCTCACAATGTTTCATATCTCAGTGGGGATTTTTTTAACATTTTGTTCTGTCTCACATTACTAATTAGATGATGTTTCACGCTCTCTGCAGTTTAAAATCGCTTCTGTCCTCAGGGGTTCATGTACTCCATTTAAAGGCAATAGACAGAATGTTGTCTCACAGGATGTTCTACCTGAGATCAAAGTGTTGGGCTACTGTGTCACTAGACTTCAAATTTCAATGACCCGTGTACCACCACCCAAATTTGCATTTGTTCCATTAATGAATAAATGAATTGGGTGCTACTGGGACATTGAAAAGAAATTAGCATAGTTGAACTGTACCTTTTATCGCTACAGATATCGACAATATTTAAATACAACATAATATATATTAGAGATACACCGATATATCGGCCAATAATCGACATCAGCCGATTAAAGCAATTTTTTCACACAATCGGATATTGGCTGATGATCAGGGTCGATGTATCCTGTCAATTTTAGAGAGGACAAAAAATGCAATGAATTGTATGAATTAAAAACCTTCAGAAAGTTAAGAAATGTTAATTTAATCTTTAGAATTGGCAGATATCACTCCGAATTAACGGTATCGTTGAAGAAATTACATATCGGTGCATATCTTAATAATATATACAGCAAACTATATGTAGTGTTAAAGGGATATTTCACAGACAAATAAAAATGTCCCCATGTTTTACTCACCCTCAAGGCATCCTGATTGAATATTACTTTCTTCTTGATGAACAATGCAATCAAAGTTTTAATACCACGCATCATTTTACTTATGGGAGTGAATGGGTGTCGACTTTTTGAAGCTCCAAAAAGTGCATCCATCGATCAAATAACTGCTCAACACGGCTCTGTGGTCTTAACAAAGGTCTTCTGAAGCAAATCGATGCATTTGTTTAAGAGAAATATCCATATCCTATAGCAAAAATCTTTCTGTAACTCATCCATCTATTGTCCACCTAACTTGCTATAACAAAACTATAACATATATTTGCATATATTAATTTGCATATATGTTAGGATGAATAATTCAATATCTCTTGATATTCGGATAGTCGCCAATTTTTCTTATTTTCACATCACCCGACTTGTTATAATCAGCTTCCAATTAAATTCTTAAATTGACTGACATTAGACAATTATGAACTATATAATATTCATTCATTTATTTATATGCCAAAAATCACAATACCACTGTATTGTCTCATCCCAATAGACGGTTTCGTTAAATCTTTAATTTTATTCACATTAATTAATATAAATATATTAGTGTATATTCATTGTATTAAATTAATTAAAACAGTCAATGATGATTTGCGGGGGTCTGCCAGACATTACACTTGGGGCCACATAACGTTTGTTTATGTCGTTGCCACCGAAAGCGTCTATAGAAAACAAACATCTGTTCATCTAGTAAACGCCATAAGTGACTAATAATAAAGGCTCGATTGAAAGTTTTCTTCAAATACATGTGTTCAAGGCTGATATCGATGGGTAGGACGGTGGGCAACTGGAAATGCTTTGCCCAGCCTGTCAGCTTTACTGGCTTTTTTATATAAAAACAATTTAATTGTAATCTAATTGTAATACTAAACTCACTTTTCTTACCTTTGTGTGCTAAGCTTTAATGGACTAGTTTTGATGCACTTACGCATTTTGTTGCCTATGTTGTTAGAATTGCTACCAATGTTTCCTCATCTGTAAGTCGCTTTGGATAAAAGTGTCTGCTAAATGACTAAATGTAAATGTAATCTTTTTGTTCCTATTTTTCACAATGGTATGCTTTTTGTTGTTTCTCTTGAAATGTGCACATCACCAGCTTCCCCAAGGCATCCATGTCACAGTCAGGGAGAAAAACAGCCGAGTCCAGCCTCACCCCTCCAACCGGACTGTTTTGCTTGGATGTTCTCCCCTCCCCCACCCTTCCTCACTCTTTGTTCGCGTTCTGTCCTAACACCGGTGCTTGTGCTCCGATTGGTCAGTTCGTCGCTGGAGGCGTGGCCTTCGATGCACCAGTGACATTCTCCCAGTTCAGTGAGAGATCACAGTGTCACTAGTCTCACACGAAAGCGGTCGAAATCTTCCGCTTAAACGTCTTCATTTTCACCCTTAAATTCACCCGTAGTGCTCTTAATTAAGCGAGTACTACACAGGCTAGCTCATTTCGCCGTTAAAGAGAGGATTTGAAAACAAACATTCAGCTTTTGTCGTGTATTTCTTCTTCCTGCTTCTCTTTGTCTGGCGAAGATCACAGATTTAACGATTTAACGAGAGTGTATCCAGAAAAGCGAAACAGTGACAGATAACAAAAGGGTCGATCGTCTTCCTCAACCGCCTTCACGTCTGTTGTGTCGTGTCCAACTGGACCGGGAGCGAGAGTCTAATGCCCCCGGAGGATGAGCCCGGCCATCGAGGGAATGCAGACAGAGCAGCAGGGGTATTTGGGCAAAGGGGTGATGCTTGAGCCCTTCGTACATCAAGTGGGGGGACACTCGTGTGTGCTCCGTTTCGGGGAGCAGACGATATGCAAGCCCCTAATCCCCCGAGAGCACCAGTTTTACAAGAGCCTCCCTGCGGCTATGCGGAAGTTTACACCGCAATATAGAGGTAAGTAACCATTTAACATCTTCTCCCCCTTGTAACCTGGCCGCAAATGCTATTTCTCTTCTTTTTCTAAACCCTGTATCGCCTACGATGTGATATTTGTCAGAGTGAATGCGTTGTCAGTATGTTTGGCTTCAAAAAACATCCTAGTTTAATGAAGGCCAGCAGTGCTAGGTTAGTGTGTTACAGCGGGCTTCCACGCGGGGACGCTATTGTGACGCTTTATAAAGCTGTTTTTTAAGATTTAAAGGCCCTTTTCAGGTAAGTCATTCATTGGGTTCGAGAAACGAGGTCTAAATTCGGTTAAGACACTCTGCAGAAAGAAGATCTGATTGTGGACCTTTCTACCGAGACTTTAACTAGAAGAGGATGGGACCAAAAGACTGTTGACAAAAAAAACAGACTGCCATCCAGTGACTCTTTTCGCTTTCAAGATTAGCTGTCATTCTTCGGGATTCTTTGGGATTTACATGGATACAAGATCTTATATTATCTCACCCCAGCATCTGTCTGCTTTTTTCTGTGCTTTATATATATATATGCTCTCTCCTGCCCTTACTCTTCACACGTCACAGCATCCAATGCACTTTCAATGGCCTGTTTGTACCGGGCATCTGTTCTCTGTCGGATGGGGGATGGATATGAAATCATAACAATGTTTTGACATCAGATCTGTGATCGTCTTTACTGTCTTGTAATGCATTTCTTTACTGGACTGTTAGAAATTGCCGTCTGATGTCATATTGAGTGCATTTGCCACTTTTCTAGATTGTTTCCTGTTTAAATCTGTGTTAATGTTCGAAATGGGAAGTGGGATTTGTGACGTTTTTGTTATGATAACTAAGCAAGTTTTTCTGAATTTCCACATTTCCCAAATTACCATTACCCCAATGCAGTCATTTGCATTAATTGGATGTGGAAACACATGTTATCTTTAAGAATAAAAATACAGTAATAAGGATCCTGGAGAAACAGGATTATCATGGACGTTATGGTAAGTGGTTTAAAAATAGGCTTTAAACTAAATATGCAATATGATGTAAAATATACAAATTTAATTTTTCTTTTGGGCTGAATTTTCACCTGGACATGAATATTTAGAAAATAACCCTACATAGTGTATAATCTACCTGTGAGATTTTATCAAACATTGCCGTTTCAAACTCTTTTTCTTTTTGGTCCGGCGTCCATAATACAATTTATGACCATTTTTACAAACTACGTTGCATTTTTTTCTATCTGATGCTTTTGATGTCAGTCTCGAATTTAAGTGATGAAGTGTTGTGGTTTGATCTTTGACAAATAAATAGTGTTGGTTTTATCATATGTTTAGCCTTTTGTCATTTGTTTTGGGATGTTTTATGCTTGTGTGGTGATTGATTGGGAAAAAAGCACTTGTGCGGTTTGATCTTGCGTGGTAATCCGTGGCAGTAAAGGCACAGCTACACTGGCTGTGGTTTTTCTCAGCCTTCTCTCTCTCCCCAACCTCTTCATCTTCGTTCAATCCATCAATTCTTTCTTTCTCTTCTTGCAAGTATTTCCCGTTGTTTGTTTATTTGTTGTGGATTGTGTGATTTCTATCAGGTTAGGAGCAGCCCGTGCTGTCGGCTATAGCTTTTGTTAAAGACTGCCAAGCTTTTAATCGCAAAAAAATGAGAAGTGGGTAAGAGCCGTTAAAAACCTCCCAGCTTGGAACTCTGACTACTTCCTGTTTGCTGATATAAAATATGATACTCTTTCACCTGTGACCTTGTTCTTTTTTGCCTCTCTCTCTCTGCAGGTGAGGTGTCTGTGAGTTTCGAGGAAGATGAGGAAGGGAATTTGTGTCTTATTGCCTACCCACTGCACAGTGAGCTTGGGGATCTGGAGAACGTGGACCCCTCGGCTGACCTGGAGCCCAAAAATAAGATGAAATGGGTCAGTAAGATGCTGCTGGACAACGAGGGCTACAGCAAAGACAGATCCAGACTTTCTAGAAAAGAGAAGGACAAAGGGTAAGGGAAAGGTTACAGTCAAAACTGTATCTAAAAGTTTTCCAATTGTTATAATTTTACCTGGCTGATACAAAAATCCAGTATACTTCTATTAAAGGGGGAACTTAAGGATATATGGGCATCCTTGTAACCACATTGCAAAGCCTTGGTAACCATCCACAACAACATTGTAATGTCATAGCCCGTTTACTGGAACCACAATCCACAACATTATAATGTCATAGCCCGTTTTACCGGAACCACCATCATTAAGAGGTTAAGTTTATATGTAAAAAAGTTTTTTATTAAATGTTTGCCTTTTAATATAAAAAGAGAGTGCTTAACACATGCAAAAAATAAATTTTGTAAGTTCCAACATACTACAACTCAGACACCCATGATAATAACTCATGTTTTGCTCCTTGTGCAACGCTTACCAGAATCTATCCGGTTACTGGTCCGAAGTTTTCAGCCCTTGTCCCCACTAACCCACAAGTACCAATGTCCTCAGTGATGAACATGTCCTGAATAATACTAGTCTTTGTTCTCCTATTATAATGGCCCTGCTCAGCACTTATCTGACTCACTGAGAATGTGGACGTTTACAGCATACTCGTCCTTACATAGACTCATTGAGCGCACTGACCCACAGAACTCAGCTGGGCCGAACAGATGCATTCTCAGCTTCTGGCTGAGAGCAAATGGGAGTTTTGAGCCAAGGTTTAGCAGGAGGTTTTGTAACGGACGTAGCTTTGTGATTTAGTGTTGATCTCAAAGCGACTGGGGCAGAGGTGGAACATTTAAAGGGACAGTACACCGAAAACTGTAATGCCGTTCCATAGTTGTATGATCTTTATTTTCATAAAACAAAAGTTGGTCATTGAATGAATATCAAGTTGGGTGGATTCAATACAACGGTGGTATGTTATGACTCACTTCATGAGCACCCAACAGGTTTGAAATGACAAGTGGTCGAGTAAATGATGACAGAATTTAAATTTTTGGGTGAACTTTCACTTTAAAGAGGTCAGACCCAATAAAGGAGTCTAGCTAAGAACCTGAACCCTAGTCTGCTTATCTGTCTGACCCACCCCCTTCATCTTTTCTCCAGTGTAAAACGCGATGAGGAGTTAGAACGGCTCAAGCAGGCTGAAGTCTTCTACTACAGCCTGGAGAGAAGCAACGCTTCTGGCCCTCAGCTCAAGCACAACCCATGGAGCCTCAAGTGCCACCAACAACACCTGCAGCGGATGAAAGAGAATGCGAAACATCGCAACCAATACAGTATCCTTTAACTGTTAGCATTAACAGTGAATGAATAGGTTCTATAGTACTAATTTCTCGCTAGAAAAGCAATCAAATGTTTTTGCTGTGAAATTTTTTCCAAAACTATGCTCGTGTTTCGGCCGCCATTTTCTTTTTCCGAGCTTGAGCCTTCTCGACCAATCATGTTCCTTGCATGTTGTTATGGAAATGATAGGGGTCTGTCATTGGTTAGCTGTGAAATAGCTGCTTGATGTAGGGCGTTTTCAACATCAAAAGATGTTCTGAGCTGCAGAAAAAGACACCGGCGCTGGCGTTTAAAAAAGAGCTCAGGACTTTTTTGAAAACACGGTTTACTCCATAGGATTATAATGTAAAACAGACGCCAGCAGCTTCAAAAAAAGAAGTCAAGTGTAAATAGCCTTATGATATATAGGAGTTAATCAAGATTGTCGAGCAATAGCGGTTATTAATCGTAGCAATGTTTCGGTGTTTGTAAACATGAGAGGTAATTGAAATGAATATGAACAGGTAAAATGAAAATGAACAGGCTTCCGTGCTGCAGTGTGTATGATGAATTTATGCTGATCAGGTGCACCAAAGGACAATACACATCACTTTGCACTGCATCTGAGGCAGAACAAATGACGTCTGTAGATTAAGGGATTATGAAATTTGGCTGACAATTAATTTTCTTATGTTTATTTTCTCTTAAAAAATGGTGTCATCATATATTTAAGGTCTAGGGCCTCTGGACTTTTACCATTCAATAATACAGCCGGCAAATATTAGCTTTTTTTAAGACAATAAAATTGTATATTAATGTTGGTAGGCTGTTTTTCACATTGAAATTTCTCTTAAATAATATTAAATTGTACTGCAGGTTGGTTATGCTATATGCTTGAAAGTTTTTTAAGTGATTGTTGATACATTTTTTTCAATATTATCGTATTTAAGTTAATATCTATACACTAATATATGCAATTATGCATGCACTGCCGCTCCCCCTTGTGTCTTCTATAGAGATGTGCAATAATAGCGATGATCTGAAACCATCGTGATGAGGTCATACAATCGTGATGCTATGATTTTTTAATAATCCTGACAGCCCTGTAGTTTTGTACCATAGCAAACGCTAATGCTTCTATTCCTGTGCAAATTGACAATTATAATTTCAATCAGCATTTTATGACTTGCGTCAGAAAAACAAAGGTTAATGTAATGCAGCGTTTAAGAGGAAAGAGAATCTGTTTCCCTTAACCCAGAACCAGAATTCATCTTGTTGGAGAACCTTACATGGCGTTACACGGTTCCATGCGTGCTTGATCTGAAGATGGGCACCAGGCAGCACGGTGACGACGCATCCGAGGAGAAGAAGGCCCTACATATCCGCAAGTGTCAGCAGAGTACATCAGCCAGTATAGGAGTGCGACTCTGTGGCATGCAGGTTAGCTCATAATTGTAATATAAAAATATAGCTGTTTTTTATATTCATATTTTACAGCTAAAACTCATATTTTTGTTTAAGTATTAACATTATCATTTGTGAAATATTATTTATTGTATTTCTTAATGCATTGCCTTGCCATAGCTACATTTTATTATACATTTTTTATTAATAATTGTTTTTAAGAAATTTTCATTGTTAGTCAACACAATTACCGCAAATGCTGCTATATCTTTAATTTTGTTGAACCCGGAAGAATTATTATTGTAATGTACCCGGCAATGGTTTATTCATACTCATTGCCCTCTTCACTTTCCCCCACAGGTGTACCATTCAGACACGGGGCAGCTTATGTTCATGAATAAGTACCACGGCCGTAAACTGACCCTGTCTGGTTTTAAAGAGGCCATCTATCAGTTCTTCCACGATGGGAGGCGTCTGAGGCAGGAACTCCTGTCACCCGTCCTGCGCCGACTGCAAGAAATGCAGGCGGCTCTGGAAGCCTGCGAAAGCTACCGTTTTTTCTCCAGCTCGCTACTGATCATCTATGACGGAGACCCCCCGAGGTCCCGCCACTCTCCAGAGGATGGCCTCTCGGACGAGGAGGAGGAAGAAGAGGAGGAAGAGGGCGGTGCTTACGGTTTCCCTCACGGTGCTGGTGCAGCTAGCAGCAGTTCCGGATTGGTGCGACGCATGGCCAGGGCAGACAGCGGGCCGTTAGTGGATGTGCGCATGATTGACTTTGCCCATACCACGTGTCGGCATTACGGGGAGGACAGCATTATTCACGAGGGCCAGGATAGTGGTTACATATTCGGCTTGGAGAACCTCATAACCATCATTTCCCAACTAGAAGATCACAGCACAGACTAAGCCACCGCTCAGCCCACTCCGTCAGAACTATAGAGCAGCATGACATAAAAAATGGGAAATGGAGTTCGTCTCTTTGCTTATTTCTTATTCTTGCCTGAAAAGTTCAGAAGTCAGTAAAATCTCAATGCTCCACCTGTTCGCTTGTTTTTTTTTATGTCTTTGCTAGGGTTTTTTCAAGTTCATAGCGAATTCGAAAGGCTAATACTCAGAGATCACGTGATCTGCTTTCACCCTGTGATTCTGTAGCTTCACTCACAAACCCCACTGTGCTGTTACAAATGTTTGTTTTATTTATTAAAAAAGATAAAACGCATTGCAGACGACGTTTGTAATTGTGTGAGAATGACGGAAGTGATCGCCTGCTCTTGAGCGATCCTTATTGGATGACGAAGAATAGTGGGCGGAGAAAAGGAAGACTGTTAACTGTCTCTCTACAACAAAGTTCCTTGCACCCATTATGAAGAGACTATATAGTTCGTTGACAGAAAGAGTCTATAATAAAGCTTTATTTATCTGTCATATTTCCTAAATAAACTAAAAAAGCAACGAAAAAGCGAATGGAGACATGACTACATTCCATATTATTAATGTTACAATAATGATATTAATGAATATTATTATTTGACATGTTCCAATACCTCTGTCCTATCTGTTGTACATGGTATGTTGGAGGAAAAATAAAACTTTTGTTTGTGTTCTGTTTCGATCTCGTACTGTGTGATACTTTATTTAGTAATGAGTTGAGGCCCTGGAATTATGAGGTTCTGTCTGACATTTGAGCTATTCGCTTTTTTTGGCCATGTCGAACTCTTCAGAGTGCGTTTCATAGATGCGTTATCTCCTTCGGCAAAGGAGCGACAACATGACGTCATCTTAGTTCTGGGTCAGTGGCCATAAGGCTTCGAAAAGGTGTGGCGAGCAGTGGAATGATCCCTTGGTTGCAGTTTGCTACCTCACCCCAGATGCTGCTAATTTTCATACACTTGACCTTTACTTATAATAATATTTAAATAATATTATTATATTTAATATATTAAATAATATTTAACATTTAAATATTTAATAGTGTAAAGTTAGAATGGAGTAGAAGTTAGCTTTCAATGTCAACAAGGACCGTACAATATTTGAAAGTATCGCATATTGCAATGGTTGCATATTACAATAACCAAAACTGAAAAAAATATATATAGGCTCACATTTATAGACAGTCACATTTTTATGTTGACGCAAACGAGACCTGAACGAGACTGAATGTGCATGCCTGTGTTGAAGATGAACAACCATCAAGAAGAAAGTAAAACATTTGGTCCGATAACTGTCAGATTTTAATATTCAAATAGATTTTAGAAGCTTAAAGCATATCGTATTGCATATCGAATCCTAGGCCTACTTTATTTAGCAAGTTATCACAATTTTCTGATGTTTGTGATCATTTGTAAATAGGCAGTGTTTTGAATTACAATTAAAATGTATTCTGTTTATTATTATTATCGTAGCTTCGCCAGAATGTGACTAGCAAATTTTGGGGTAGCCCACATGAAAGAAAAAACAGTATACCATAGTATAATATAATTACTGTAGTATACTATAGTATTCATAACTGTAGTCAAATAAGTAGTATAGTTTAATTTTAACTAACATTCAAAATGTCAACGTTTTGCAACAGTTTTTATGCACAACAAGGTGGCTTGACCAAGCAACAGTTACAACCTTTTCCTCTTAAACTTCCAACCAGTAAATGTCTCATGCTGAACATGGATGGGTAAAGCTCCAATTAACAACTAATTGGTTGGCAACAAATGCCAAATGATGATCTCAGAGATCAGTCAGGGTTGTCTGTTCTGTTTGTTTGTTTAATCCTCAGTCTCTGTGGATGGCATTGTTCCTGCGATTTGATCTAACAACATGGGATAGAGCCAGTGTGCATTTGTTCATGCACGAGATATGCATGCTGTGTACGTGCATAATTCTGCGTGTTTGTGTTGTCTGGGTCCCAATGCGTGTCAGTGTAATTCAGCATCCCTCCTTATCCAGTGCATCGGTTGTCATGGCAACGGACCTGTTTGCTAATACTGAAGTGTCTATGGCAACAGAACAGTGCAATATTTTTAGTTTCTTTCTCTGGCACTGGGGACTGCACTGTCACTATATTGCCCTACATATAAAATAAATCTCATATAATGTCAAGTTAATAGCAAATGAATTCATCCTTAAGGATGTGAGAGAATTGTACTTCTTACATAATTGCTGTTGAATTACCGGTTTCGAGCAGAATCGTTTAGTGCATTCAAAGTGCCCACTTCTGTCATATTTCGCAAATGGCTTTCACGAGCATCTTGTCAGTGATACTATATGTACTTTTTGTAATACTCAGTACAGTAGCAGGGACATTTATTGAGGACAGTCAATTCATTGACTTCGCCCTGGTAATCAATACTTCTCACTGTTGTTCTACAAAGCGTGTTTTTGTTTCACAAACAATAAGACTCACTCTACTGTTATGTTTTAACAAACTAACAACACATATAAACACTGTTATATTACAGTATCAACTTCCAGAGAAAAGAAACAATACCAAATGTCATGGAGGCATTGGGAGAATTCATCCGGACATGAATACAGAACGCCTCTGAAAGCAGAGGTCGTGGGTCTTGCATGCCCCTTTGGAGAAGACCACAAGAGAGGGAGAGCTTGAGAGAGAACCAGACTGAGAAAGAATTAGAAAGCGCTGCTATGACGTAAATGGCGCTCCTATAAAGCACAGAGCAGAGTTTAGCTGTAGGCTGGTGTTGACTTCATTCATTGACCGCGCTGTCAACATACATTTAATCAAGCCTGCCAACTATACTAACAAGATAAACTTCCACACAATGCACACAACTAGTTTACATGTGCTGTGGTGACTTTTTGCATATTATATTCAATCATAACATTTCAATCTTCCCCTTTTTTATTATAATCTAAATATTCTGTTAATTGGAATGTTATAATTGAATGTTATAGAACTATAACATTCATATGACAATGCAGATCAAATTTGATCTCATATCAATTTCATCACACATTTTGATAAATTGTATAATGACTTAAAAAATGATGTTTGATTGCAGATTTTGGCATTATGAAAAAAATCACAGCCCAGTTTTTAACCTTGGCATAATCTTGTATAAAGTAAGTGCCTGTCTTTTATAGATTCACATTCGTGGTGTAGTTAAGCCCTGAATATTTACCAATTGATTTGATGTAACGTGGGTCATGCAACAATGTCTCGGGCATTTGAAATAGGAGCATATACATACAAAAGTATTCAGAGGCAAACAAATGTATGTAGCAATCAAGAGGAAACAAACAACCTTACAGAAAATACTGTGGTACCCAGTACTTTTTGGCCCCTTTAGTGATTTTCATTTTTGCACTAGTCCTGTCGAATGGCTATAGGCCTTTCATGAACCTTTTGTTAGCTGATACAAGGACGCCCCCGGGTGGTTATTTATGTAATTGGATGAAATAAACATTTGTGGATAAACTTTTTACCAGTCTGTCATTTTTAGCATATAATAAGTAATGCGTATGGAAAACGTAACAAGGAAAACAAAACATCAGTTGAAACCAAGCTTAAAGTGTACGACCGGTGGGCGTGTGGGTCTCAAAAGCTACATTTTAAAGTATTTTTGTAATATTAAATTGTTTTATCATTCATATATATTATCTTTATTTATTTATATTATATTATTAATGTATTTATAATATACAAACAGGTTATTTTGTAGATCAGCCATGGTTTACATCGCAGAGGCGACCTCTAGCGTCCTTTAACGATTACTCCGAAACGACTGTGGTTGGTCCTCTTAAACTAGCGCTGAGAAAAGTAACAGGTACCACGTGACAACCACTCATCTTCGAAGGGTTCGAACGATATATAACATCTGTTTCTTTTTACCGCTGAAACAAAGCCCAAATATTTCAAGCCCATATAATTGTGACTACAGAATAATTAAATATGTTCAGAAAATAAATATATTGAGAAAAGTATTATTTATACCAATCGTGACCCCGGGCCTTTAACCCCGCCCATTTTATTCGGTTCCATTATTCATCCGACTCTGACGTGTATTTGTGCTCTGGCTGATGACGTGTCCTGAACGCGCTCTTCATAGGAGCTGTTGACCGGTGTCCACTAACCGCAAGACTGAAATCGTCGTCAAGAAGACACAACCATGGGCAGTAAGTCATCTCATCATCTTTACTCTGATACGTAACTTCATATATTATGCCGTTTAAATAGCATTATGGTCGTTTGTTGGCACCAGTGCTTCCTTTTTCCTGTGGCATGCGCTAAAATGTCCAAATTTGTCACCGGTTTACACGACTTACTGTTCAGTGAAGCTGAAACGACTTGAAACGCGTCGAGTTTTCTTTACGTGCGGGGCCATTGTTTTACTCTTTCTAATCAAATTTAGCCGGGTAACTTTAACGTTAGTATTTGGGACAAACCACGCATTTGTAGTCTTCGATTTTGGTTCTACGTGGACGTTTTTATGCGGTCTACATTTCACATGTAGCTTACAAAAGTGGCACGTCATAGTAGCGTTGGTCATGCAGTCACAATATAACAAAAGCTCCTGACCTTTAACCAGGAAATACAATAAATCAGTTTTATATAGCGTTTTTACTTGCGTGTATTCTATTCCTGTGGTGTTGTTTGGTTGTAACTTCGTTACTTCTTGTGCCGAATGATGACGTTGCATGAGAATCAGGTTCGAGTGAATCCCAAAGCCACGTAGCTTGTACTGTACCGAGCTCCTTTGATGGCAACATACGCATCATGAGTGCATTATTACCGTAGCCTAATGACTTATTTTGCTCTCTTTCAGTTAAATTCTTAGAAGTGATTAAGCCGTTTTGTGCTGTTTTACCCGAGATCCAGAAACCGGAGAGGAGGGTTCGTATCTGTCAACATCAAGCATTTACTGCATTTGTTAATGTGGCGCTTGAATGGTTATGTTACTAACTTGAATCTTTCCCAACAGATTCAGTTCAGAGAAAAAGTGCTATGGACTGCGATCACATTGTTTATATTTCTGGTGTGCTGCCAGGTATGTGTACACCGAACAGCTGTTTTGCAAACATGAAAGTGTTGAAGTCAAACATAATCCTTCTCGTGCGTTTAGAAATCCTCACGCAAACATTAACCACTATGTCTGGGTCTGTTTTATTTGCTCGGAAACTGTAAACTTGTATGGTTTAACCACTGATTTCTCTCCTATAGATTCCTCTTTTTGGTATCATGTCGTCAGATTCTGCCGACCCGTTTTACTGGATGAGAGTCATCCTAGCATCCAACAGAGGTGTGTATACCTGCTCCAGAAGTGTCAGACAGTGATTTAATCTGTTTATAATGTTTGACAACTGGTGTAATCCGATTTTATTTGCCGATGCTCGCATTGGCTTCGAAAAGGGCGTAATGGCCAACCATTTGTTTAATGTAGTCAATGAAGTAATGATGTGTGTGTTTTAGGTACTCTGATGGAGTTGGGTATCTCTCCCATTGTGACCTCTGGTTTGATAATGCAGCTGCTTGCTGGAGCTAAAATCATTGAGGTTGGAGACACACCTAAAGACAGAGCGCTCTTCAATGGAGCTCAGAAACGTACGTCACCCCCTTTTATATTTCCATGCCGGTTATTGTATTATACAGAGGCTCTCAGGAATAATTGATTCTGATTGGTTAAAGAATTGTATCCCAGGCAACAATTATTTTCTAGCTGTGCTTGATTTATTTGTCTCATAACACTCTGTGGTCAGACGGTGCCAAAACTAATGGAAATCGAATGATGCTATATTGTGGCAACTCTTACCATCATCACTATACTTGTTTTCCAGTAACTGTGTTCGCATTCTAACTGTGGTGTCTTTCCACCAGTTTTTGGCATGATCATCACCATTGGTCAAGCTATTGTGTATGTGATGACTGGGATGTATGGAGACCCTTCAGAGATGGGTGCTGGAATCTGCCTTCTCATCATCATCCAGGTTATTTTAATGATAATGAATTCTCCTTAAACATTCTGTAAAATCTCCAATCAATGTCGTTCCTTCCACTGCTTTATTTATTTGTACTTCCCAGTCAGGATTAGTTTTAGGTGTGGACGTGCATTATGTAAACATACACATTTCCCTCCCTTGAACTTCTGGGGTTCTGTATAGGAACACGCAGAACGCAATCACAAATCATCATGCAGAGAATAAAACTGACGATATCTTGCTTAACATTCGATGTATTGTTCTTTGTTTTGTGATGCCCATTGTCCTGGGGTGAACTGCTTCCTTTATTGTTGATCAGCAAGCTTTAATGTGAAGTGGTTTGTGTGATTGGTTGATTATATCAGGGATTTTCAACCCTGCTCTTGAAGAAAATAACTCATTTCATTCAAAACTTAACTAAACTTTGTAGAGAGTCTCCAAAAGTAAGAAACGCCCGGATTAAGTCATCATTGATTAATAAATCTAGAATTTCCTTCTAGTTGTTTGTGGCAGGTTTAATTGTGTTGCTGTTGGATGAGTTGCTTCAGAAGGGTTACGGATTGGGCTCCGGTATCTCTCTCTTCATCGCCACCAACATCTGTGAGACCATTGTGTGGAAAGCATTTAGCCCAACGACTGTCAACACAGGAAGAGGTGTGTGGTCAGAAGCTGCATCTTCGTTTTGACATTGTGATATCAGGAAACGGTCGCATTGATTGAATCAACTTTTGTGTGCATACAGGTACTGAGTTTGAGGGGTCAATTATTGCTCTGTTCCACCTGCTGGCCACTCGTACCGATAAAGTGCGAGCCCTGAGAGAGGCCTTCTACAGACAAAACCTGCCTAACCTCCTGAACCTCATCGCTACGGTCTTCGTCTTTGCTGTGGTCATATACTTCCAGGTTAGTGGTTAACATATTTGTTTTTACGGTTAATTCCATATATAATCTTAATTTAACGTGTATAAGGATACACTGAGATGCCAACTAGATTATGTGCTGTTCCACAGGGCTTCAGAGTCGACCTCCCCATTAAATCTGCACGCTATCGTGGCCAGTACAACACGTACCCCATCAAGCTTTTCTACACATCCAACATTCCCATCATCCTGCAGTCCGCACTGGTGTCCAACCTCTACGTCATCTCTCAGATGCTCTCCACTCGCTTCAGCGGGAACTTCCTGGTCAACCTGCTGGGGACTTGGTCTGTAAGTAACATTTTTGAGGTTTCTCGTGGTTTTCGCATACTATCCCAGTTAACTTGATCTGTTTTCTATAAGGTTGCTATTATATTCTACGTGTATTGCATTGTAATCCTAACATAGCCTAGTTCAGGGGTCTCCAACCCAGCTCATGGGGAGCTACTGTTCTGAAGAGTTCCAACCCCAATCAAACACACCTGGACCATCTAATCAAGGTGTTCAGGCGTTTTGGCTAGAAGGGAAACATCTACCTCCACTGGGCATGCTCACTTCAATATCGCATCATTTTTGTCACGCTCTTTTATTATTGTAAGTTTAGGGCTGGGGAAGGTGTAGGCACTAGCTAATGTCATTTATTGTAATTTTATGGTGACATTTTTGCATCACTTCCAACCGTAGCTGTATCCCTGCTAGCCACAGCTGTGTTCAAGCTTGCTTGGGAATTAAAGACAGGTGTGCTGGTTGGGTTAGAGCAGGACTGCAGCTCACCAGGAGCAGGGTTGGAGATGCCTGGCCTAATTGATGTGAAGAATAAATAAAAAAATTGTGCATTTTTCAAGCGTGTTTTTTTTCTTCTATTAATAGGATACCTCAACCGGAGGTCCAGCGCGTGCCTACCCTGTAGCTGGTCTGTGCTACTACCTCTCTCCCCCAGAATCATTCGGCACAGTTTTGGAGGATCCGGTCCACGCTGTCATTTACATTATATTCATGCTGGGATCTTGTGCATTCTTCTCCAAGACATGGATTGAAGTATCTGGATCGTCAGCCAAAGATGTAAGACAATCCGATTACTCTTTCTTATTGGTCGTGGTTCAGTCAAGAAGATCACAAAATCGACTTTACTTCTACACAAGTGTGCTTCAGCTGTACTCTTTCTGTTATTCAGGTTGCCAAACAGCTGAAAGAACAGCAGATGGTTATGAGGGGACACAGGGAAACTTCTATGGTTCATGAACTCAACCGGTAAGGCATTCATGTCCTAGCGAATCAGACGTTAAATAACGTCTCAAGTCTTTTCTAATAATTTCGTGAAATTGACCAATTTGTCAGATATTGTAACTTTTACCCGAAAGTGACCTCTGCATTTAACTCACGCACAGCAAGTCGTGAACACACGTACACCCGGAACATGTGACCTTTTGGTCACAAGTCCGACTCTCTAACCATTAGGCCACGACTTCCCCTAAGTGTGTCTGTCTTTGAATATTTGTTTTAGGTACATCCCAACAGCAGCTGCCTTTGGAGGTCTATGTATAGGTGGCCTATCTGTCATGGCCGACTTCCTGGGAGCCATTGGATCCGGAACTGGAATCCTATTGGCTGTGACCATCATCTATCAGTACTTTGAGATCTTTGTCAAGGAACAGAGTGAAATGGGCAGTATGGGTGCTCTCCTGTTTTAAGGCCCCAAATGAGACTGACTGAATTTATATGGGTTAAGTTCTTTTTATATGAATTTGGTTATAGGAAACGCACAAATTCAATGTTGTACATCACAAATGTGCTTCCACAGTGCGTCAGAACCTGACTTCTCCCATAACGGCTTGCCTACCAAGAGCTGCAGATTGGATATTATTGTTTTGTTTTCTCTTGGGGATGTGGCAGCTTGATAATGCATATTAAGCAGGAGAATGTAACTTCATTAATTTCAACTTCAGACAAACCTTTTCCCATATGTCCCTAGCTAGTATCTATATGGGATTTCTTTCTATTAAACTCGAAATGTGTGGATTGATGAAATGTCCAAACACTACAAGTTAAATACAACATTATACCATAGAGAGCCACGATACAGTGTAAATAAAGACAGATTTTAAGTGTGTGCGTTGTTGTGCACATTTGCTTGTTGTGGCTTTTGCGCGGGCTGAGTATGTAAAAGTGTTTGGATTCAATTGGTCAAAATGTTTGAAGAGATGCTTGGGTTCGGTTTGCCAACAAACTTCCATTGTATTTATGTATGATATTTTTCTTGTATCTAAATGTCATTGTAGCCACACACTTTTCTTGGACCAAATGCTGCATAAACTGCCTTTTAAAACATGCCAGTGTTATTTTGTGAGGTTATGGTTTGTAGAAGAATGTATTTTTGTCTTAAGCAAGCAAAAATGACTGTTCCAAAAACGTCTTCAGATAGATATCCTGAACATATATCAAAATATAAAGATTTCTGTGTAGGACTCCCGCAACTGACACATTCCTTGTGCGAAAATCATTTTATAATCATTTAGGCCTGACTCCTATATAGCTTTATTAAGCAATGTTATGAATAAATTGTAAACGTTGTTCCTTAAGTTTGTTTCGGGTTTCTTTTAAATGCTATTATGTATGGTAATATATTTAATGTGTCCTTCAAGTCCTTAAATACACACTCTGAGACATTGTGGATTCACCATGAAGTAAATTAAATTATATAAAGTAGCCTATAATAAACAATTACTAATGCTGATGTTTACTGATAAATTAAAGAAGTAATAAATTATCAATAAACTGTTACGAATGCGTGTTTTAGATCTAGAAATGTTAACGTCGGGATTCTCACTCCTGTAACAGCGGCGGACATCTCGCAGACCACACAATGTTGTTCAGACATGAAACAGTAGGTGGCGGTATTTGCATGACACCCTATATACACACCATTATTGAAAAGCTACAGAAGAAATCGCATAGAGTCGCCTCTTATATTAAGGCGTTTTCGGCCGTTACGGAGATAAAGCGCTAACTGCATTCGAGAGCAGGTACAAGTGCATCGATAGAATTATTGTGTGGCTCGTTTTCCCATCTGGTAGCTTCAAAAATATAGCAAAACAACAGGGGAAATATTTATATGTCAATAAAGGATGCGTCGCCTTCATGAGTCTGAGAGAAGGTTGTTAGCCACAAGCTAACCTTGATCCAAGCACCTGCTACTGCGGCTGCTTTCTTTTTGCGTTTAAAATAAATAAAAACAGTAGCATATAAACCTCAGACATATACGTGATTGATGTTTGTGAAGTTACTTTACAATTGTTAATGGAAATTGTAAATCTATGTCATAAAAATGCGTATTAGTTTCATAGGATAAGTGGATGTCTACAGGATTTGCCGGGTTAGCATGTTTAGCCTGCACTAGAGAACACTTGAGAGGTCAAAGACTAGTAACATACCAAGTGTTACTGTGACAATATAATTTATATACTTTGTTCTACAGTTTGTTCTTGTTGACAGCTATTTAATTGATCGTTGAATCACATAAATTTGGAATAATACGTTATCTTTTTAAATGTGTTACTAGGAGTTTGTCATGAAATTAGGTTTTTAAGAAGATTGTCACGTAACCTCTTGTTTTTATATGTTCACTTTATTTTCTCTGTCTTAGGTGGCCCATATCCCATCAGCATCCCTTTACGGAAACATGGCTGAGCCCGAGCTCCTCCTGGACTCCAATATTCGTCTTTGGGTTGTGCTGCCTATTGTGTTCATCACTTTTTTGGTTGGAGTGATAAGGCATTACGTTTCAATTCTGTTGCAAAGTGACAAGAAGCTCACATTAGAACAGGTTTCAGACAGGTAACTACATCGATGCCATCATTAGCCGGTTGGACATGTTCATTGCCCAGCCTATGTGTGTTGCAATTTCCAGGATAATGTCCACTGATTAAACACTTGTGCTGCTTGTTTTGTACACAGTCAGGTTCTCATCAGGAGCAGAGTTTTACGAGAAAATGGAAAATACATTCCTAAACAGGCAAGTCCATTCTTCTTCTTTATAAAATTAACAATTTTGCTTTTATTCCTTGGACTCGAGCACTCAAACTAATGTTGTTTCCTTTTAAAATAGTCTTACTTGATGAGAAAATTTTACTTCAATAATCAAGAGGATGGGTTTTTTAAGAAGACTAAAAGAAAGGTAGTTCCACCCTCTCCAATGACTGGTGAGTGTTTTTAAGTATTACTTTCTAATCAGATTTGACCCAAGTTTTAATGACAAAGTTAATGTGATTCTTATTTGCTTATTTAGATCCCAGCATGTTGACAGACATGATGAAAGGCAATGTGACAAATGTCCTGCCTATGATCCTTATTGGTGGATGGATTAACTGGACCTTCTCTGGCTTTGTCACAAGTAAGAAATACACATTTTCCAATTTCTAGTTCTGCAATAGTTATAGCCCATTACTGCAATCCTTTGTACATTTATTATGACTACTATCTGTTCATTTTTTAAAATGTGTTTATGAATCTGTTCTCTCCTAAGCAAAGGTACCATTTCCTCTCACACTCCGCTTCAAGCCAATGCTTCAGCAGGGAATTGAATTGCTCTCACTAGATGCATCCTGGTTGGTGCTTTCACACACCTGTCAGATTTTTATATTGTTTTTTCCTACAAAACTCTGTATCTAAACCTTTCATTTACATCCATAGGGTGAGTTCAGCATCTTGGTATTTCCTGAATGTCTTTGGTCTCAGAAGCATGTATTCTTTAATCCTTGGACAAGACAACGGTAAATAACTTGACTGGCTTTCCATGTTTGAACAAATTCTGTGCTATCGCTTTGTTGTAAAACACATGCAGGCCTTTCTATGTCATCTCTGTGTCGTCTTAATAATAACTGTTACAAATTGAAAGCAGAAGAAATGTTATCAGTTGAATTGCTGGAGCCCATTTTATGTATTAAACAAACATAATATAAATATAGTTTATCTGCTATTGTATCACTTATTTTGGGTGAAATATAAATGCATTTAAAATAATTATTTGCAACAGGTGCGGATCAGTCTCGCATTATGCAAGAACAAATGAGTGGCGCTGCGATGGCAATGCCTGCAGACACAAACAAAGCATTCAAGGTATCCTTTATAACTTATGCAGTCTGGCTAAATCCATGTAGTTCTGTTGAATTGTTTACTAATTATGTGTAGGATATGTGTACACCAAGGTACTCACACAGCTTTTATAAAAGTAGAATGACAAACTTCTAGATTGTTTAACTGCACTGTCTTTCTAGGCTGAATGGGAAGCATTAGAGTTGACTGACCACCAGTGGGCTTTAGAGAATGTTGAGGAGGACCTAATGAGCAAGGACTTGGACCTGACAGGAATGTTCAGCAAAGAATTGCCAACGGGCATCTTCTAAGTGCCTGTCCACTACTGAGAGGTCTGGAGGACTTCATCAAGTCAGAATTACAGTGACTTCAGTGAATCATTGGACTGGTTGTGGAGGCATTTTGTGCACTTCCAATATGATTTCTGACAGTGACTTAAACTTCACAGACATATTGCATTTTATGTCATATGTATGCATCATTCCATCCTTTGTTTAGTTTTTCTCAGACACAAGTTTCATTAAGGAAAGGTTTATTTAAGCTTAAAGCTTTGTCTTTTACAACCTTACAATACATATGAAACATTGCAGTGCTTCCTGTAGTGTAGCGTGTGTCCAGGTTTTCCTGAACGCATTCCCCAATTATTATTGGTGTTTTTTGTTTGTTTTCCTTTTAACGGAATCATTTTTTTGGTTCTGTTTTTATTTCACTAGGACCATATGAGATCTTTGGACCAAGTAGGCAAATTTATGTTTTAGGAAGAATTGTTAAAAATAGGACCAGTCTTTAGATTCCATTCGTAAAAATAATAAATGCTAATATACTCACTGGTGTTTTAAGAGATGCTTTCTTTGGTGACAGTAATTAGATCATGTGTAGAAATGTATTGGCATGGTTAATATTTATTTGACTTTTAAACATCTTTGGTTTGGTAAAATAAATTTGTCACTGCATGTGCACTGCTGGGAAAATTCTAACACATTTTATTTTGTTCTTATATTAAACAGATGCGCTGTTGTTACACATTTAATGAATACAATCGTTTTTTACCATTACTAAATAAAAGCTCCACCATTAAAAAGCAATAGGACGTCATTATTTTACATAATAGGAACGTTAAATATGGTAAAAGTATGCAAGTCACGATAACACTAAAATCTTTGGTATTTATTTAGACAAGCTGCTGTCTTTTCTGCATTTATTGAAAAGTTCAAAAAAACTACTATGGTGGTCAACGGTGCCCCAAAAATCTCAAACATGCATCCAAATATTTCTGGATGAACACATCTTCGTGTTTCAACAGAACAAAGAAATGTATACAGGTTAACTTGATGAAGATGAATTCATAACACAATTCTCACTTTCCCTTTAATGTCACGTAACCCACCATTATTCAATGTAATATCGGTGATGACTAAATAAAATGTATGCAAATAGGAAAATGTGTCTAAAATAAAGTGTCACGGTTGAGACTCAATGTGTGTCTTGATATGATATAATATGCAAAGATAAAGTTGTTTTAAAATACTTTTATTGGCCACACGTCATATTTCGAGTTACATAGAATGTATATTGGCTGATCTCGGCAGCCAGCTTTGCGCGCTCCCTACACCGCTGCGCGTCCCCTGCGATATACTTCAGCGCGCCCGCGGTCAGTGCGGGTTCACTCGCTGCACGATGGCGGAGGGAGGCGGACCCGAATCGGGTAATGCTTCAGACCCTGAAGAGAAGCCGGTGATCACACAGACACCTGTACCGTCCACGGAGAACCAAAAGCAGAGCATAGGGACACTTCTGAAAACGCCGCTTCGGAAGGGAGACGAGTGGTAAGAGGCTTTTAAATGAAACCGAAAAGAAGGCACGCGTTGTCGGCATCAGGCCTACGAAACACCGGCTGCCGGAAATCCCTTCACCGGCCGGGGCTCCGGACAGCCACACGTTCCGCTAGCAGTCGCTAAATCTCTCGGATTGGAGTCAACGAAGCTTAAAACATGGATTGACTGCATTAAGGATTTAACACTTCTGTCGGGTTAAAACGAGGACGCTGTCTTGTAGCTAGTTAGCACAGGTTAACCAGCCTTAGCTTATAGTTTCTCTTCAGTTAACCCCGTTCTTACCGTAATGTCACCTTTATGAATAAATGATCGTCGGAGACGCTTTCAGACACGTCAGTACTACGGCGTGGTTGCACAAATTTAACCAGTAAATTGTAAGTTATCAGTTCTTTGATATGCAACAACTTGCATGACAAGTTAGCGTTATGCATGTAAGGCACTTCTTTAGCCGATGCTAGTTAGCCAGGCTAGTTTGCTAATCAATTAACGGCACGTATCGTTAAGACTTCATTTGTGTCAGGCGTGAATATCGTTTCAAAGTTACAGTCAAACGAGACTTAAACTAGATTTAAGTACTGACTTTGAGGTTAAAGCGAAGTTTAAACCACCTAAACTAGTATTACAGCGAGTCTGTGCTTTGTCATGGCCACTGGATAACACCCAGTTACAATGTTGTTTGGCAAAATGATGATTGTATGTCGCAAATAGTGATTAAGTGAAGGAGTGTTTCGAATGAATAGAGATTAAAGGACAAAATACGTGCATGTTCATGCTGTTACATCAGTAAACATGTTAACTTGTACTTTGATAGCTGTTTTATTTTGAAAGCTAGCTGATAGAGAAGTCAAGCTATCATATGAGACATACGTTTTGTTTTAGGGGTAGAGGCACTTGATATCTACAGTACTTTAATACCACTTGTATGTCAATATTTTAACCGTTTTACTTTGAATTGTGTTGAAAAAGTGAAGTGAATTTTATGGGATAATATTTGCTCTCCGCATCAGCTCAAAACTAAAGAGATCTCTTAAATTAGTTTTAAACCTTTAACGCTCCCACTATGGTATTTTTTCCATATTCCTTTTCCAAAAAATCCTACGAAATTGTTCTCTGTGAAGCTTCTTTGCCACAACGCGAAAGCGTAAACTCTATGGAAACAACATTTGAATTACTTTTATAACATAATAAATGAATCTAGTCCAAATTCAGTTCATTATAAGTTTCATGGGGTCATACCGTACATTTTTTCGAATGTCTGTCTTAGTGAAGTGGAATCCGGCTAACAAGCTTACGTAGTGGAACACGTTCCAACTTTAGATGAGATTAAGAAAGACATCCTTATTGACTGTTTCTATATTAGTAAATGTGTGTGGGTTGCTTTCAGGATTCCTCTTTAATTATTTCAGCCCATCCCTTATAATTAAGGAGAAAATACATGTTCATCGTTCTCGTCCCTTTGGTTTACGGAGTGATCTTCCCATTATTCCACTGTTTAGGTATTTGATTGACAGCCGGTGGTTTAAACAGTGGAAAAAATATGTGGGCTTTGACAGCTGGGATATGTACAACGTCGGAGAGCACAATCTGTACCCTGGACCCATTGACAACTCTGGGCTCTTTTCAGGTAATGAATGATGTTGTGCCTGCCTTTGTTTTGCCGCATTCTTGGACATGGGGGTTGTATTATGGCTACAATTGGATAATTCTGGACACGCTATCGAGGATCTGATACTGGCATTTTAGATTTTTTTTAATGATATTTGACTGAAAGCAGTGTGGCTGTTCTCTGTTACAGATAATGAATCCCAGATGCTTAAAGAACATCTTATAGATGAGTTAGATTATGTGTTGATGCCTACCGAGGCCTGGAATAAACTGGTCAGCTGGTATGGCTGTTTGGAGGGTCAGAAGCCCATCATCAGAAAGGTTACACCTCTTCCTTTTTGTACATTTATTTTTTAATGCTTCTAATGCAACATTGATTTTAAATTTTGTACTCTCAAAAGCAGCTTTGCGACTCAAGTGTTTTTTAATGTATTCAACATAATATGTTTTTTATGCCCCCTTTATGGTAGACAGATACTTGGATCATATTTCGTTTCTCATATTCCAAAACTAACAATTAAAATAATCGGTGTCATATTTTTGTCATTGATAATTGCATTGAAACATTACGCAATTAAATAAAAGGGTCACTATAATTTTTTTACAACTTTATACACACCCTCAAGGCATCCTGACTGAATATGACTTTCTTCTTGAAGAATGATGCATGATACCACGTGTCATTTTACTTCTGAGGGGTAGAATGAGAGTATATGGTGGTCAATTCTTTGAAGCTCCAAAAAGTTCATCCATCCATCAAAGAACTGCTCGACACGGATCTGTGGTCTTAAAGGATTTCTTAAGCGAATTGATTTGTTTGTTAAATATAAATATCCATATTGACAGCGCTTTTAACGTTAATGTTTAGCTTTTGTTATCCCTGTGTTGCACGTGAAACCAAGGCTTGTTTTTCCTGCAAATTACGCAGGCGTGTTTAAGTTCCGGTGACGAACGCAGTTTTTTAGCAGTCTCCTCTGCATGGGTGCTTTCGTCACCGGCATTTGCCGCAAAAACGAGCCTCAGGTTCACATGCATCAGAGGAATAACGTAAGGATGTCTTGAGGGTGAGTAAAACGAGGGGGAAATTTTGTTTCTTGCCTGAAGTATCCTTATAAGTTGAGATATAGATAGAAAATGTGTCTGTAATTTTCTCATTAAGTCTGTTTTATATGATTCCCAGGTGGTTGAGCATGGGATGTTTGTGAAGCATTGTAAAGTGGAGGTGTATTTGCTAGAGTTAAACCTGTGTGAAAATGACAACATGGATAAAGTTGTCACCCGCCATTTCAGCAAAGCGGACACTATAGGTATGAGATTCTTATTTTTTAATATTATTTTAAAAAAAATGATATTTCCTAACATAACCCAAATAGATTAATATAACCATTTTAAAGATGCGGTTTTATATAATAATAATTTTTTCACAGTTATTAGCAAGTAGGTATAAATCTGTGTTGAAAAATTTTCATACGCACCCTGATTCACACAGTTAAGCTTACGATTGTGAATTATCAATTGATTTACAGTACAGTGTTGCAGGAAATGTCAGTTTGACGTCATTTTACTTTGACCCACGTAAAGATAAATACATTAAGTAACTTGCAATTTAAAGTTGCAATGGGCATATAAAGGGAAATCTTACATCTATGCATTTGGCAGACGCTTTTATCCAAAGCTACTTACATTGTCTTATCCTTTACATTTGTTTCTAAGTATATGCAAAATCCCCAGGAATCGAACCCACGACCTTGGTGTTGTTAATGCTATGCTCTTCATACTGAGCTACAGGAAAGCTTTCATTACATGTTGTGATTACCATTACAATAACATTATTAGAATGTTGTGAGAGATGTAACAGCCTGCGTAGAAAACATCTCAGCTTTGATGAAAGAGCATCACCTCCAGCTAAACCTGGCCAAGACAGAACTACTCGTGTTTCCGGCACACCCCACGGTGCAACACGATCTCACCATCCAACTTAGCAATACCACAATCACTCCTTCCAAAACAGCCAGGAAGTCATATTTGATGAACCGCTGTCCTTCAATAATCACAATGGTCATGCCGATATGCCTTATTCAACATTAGAAAGGTTAGACCCTATATCACTGACCAAAAGGGCTCATGTGACCCCCATTTTCATCTCTCTCCACTGGCTACCGGTTGAAGCCTCTATCAGAGTCACTGATGCTTGCCTACAGGACTATCACTTTATCTGCGCCAGCATACTTTCACACCCTCCTACACCCCATCAAGAACCCTGCATTGAGCAAACCAGCAGCGCCTTGTAATGCCTTCTCATAAGGACATTAAATCGCTTTCCCGCTAAATCTCCTTCACAACTCCTTCCTGGTGGAACATTCTTCCTAACTCTGTCCAGTTAACCACATCTCTCACAACCCTCTAGGTAGTGGTCTAGCTTTTGTTGAAACTAGTAACTTTGTATTAGAACCTATTGTATCATTGCTCCTGTATGACATATCGCTTATTGCTCCCTGAACTCTTTGTAAGTTGCTTTTGATAAAAGCGTCTGCTAATTGACAGTGTAAATTAAATTGTCTACAAATGTTTGTATTAAAACTCTTGAAGCTCTTACTGGGATTGTATTTACCTCTGCATCTTCTGTTATAATATGTTAATCTGCTCAGAAACCATTGAAAAAGAGATGAGGAGTTTATTCGACATCTCATCAGAAAAAGAGACTCGGCTTTGGAATAAATATATGAGCAACACGTACGAACAACTGAACAAGCTGGACAGCACTGTACAGGACGCAGGACTTTTTCAAGGACAGGTGAAACATTGCGCTATATTTAAAGTTTTGGTTCTTTCGAAAAACCTGACTGACAATTTAAGAGTTCACATCATGAATCTCATCTCGCTGACGTTTCTCCTTCAGGTGCTGGTTATTGAGAAGAAGAACGAGGATGGCACGTGGCCAAGGCAAAGCCATTCCAAGTGTGTACATGCTCTTGCAGCTTTTTCAGATTTGATGTATCGCTGATATCTTATGATAGAAAGTGATCCTATTCCTGACCTGTTGCTAACAGAACACTGTTCTTACTAGACATAACACAATACAAGTTTTTCTATTTGAGACTGTAATTCATTTGATCATTCCCAGGTCCAGTACTTCCACCTCTCGAAATTATACAACTTCCCCGAAACTCTCCTCCAATTCATCTGCCACCATCTCCTCCACGATAACCAATGGGGATAGCAATAGCAACTCTGGTTTCATGCTGAACAACAGTACATCTGGTAACAGGTCAGATCATACATGTAATTTCATGGTCAAGAATGTTGTTTCTTATTTGTCTTATAAAACCCATGAATTCTGACTGGATCGTCTGCATATAAAAACATAGTACTGCACTGTAGTTGAATTCTGAAGCTCTAAACAGCCTTTTTTCGCTATAATTTGCTTGTTGAATTACAATTACTTTGGATATTTTACTGCTAAGGTTTTGTTGGGACCAGCCATAAAACACCTTTTGATTAAATATTAAAATCAACATCTTCAGCATAATTCAGCTTGCCGCGGGTTTAGTTCCTATCTGTGCGTGTATATGGGAACCGGAACAGCTCTAGTTCCCAGTTTTCTGGTATTGTTACCGATATGATTTGTTGCAGTTGGTCTCACTTGAGGCTTTTAGTTTATATTTTCAAGTGCACTGTGACTTTGCTAACCGAACTTCCCTTTACAGGTTGGGAGGTTACAACTCGTACAGCTCGTCCTATAGTTACAGAGAATCGGCCGCTCAGCCAGGCCTCTGTGGACTGAGTAACCTGGGCAACACCTGTTTCATGAACTCAGCTCTCCAGGTACACACACAATAAAAATATCCTCACCTGGATCCATGATTGCCGTTTTTTTAACTCATTTGGTTTTCTTTAATTCGTAGTGCTTGAGCAACACTGCCCCACTGACGGAATATTTCCTGGAGGATCGGTACGAAGCTGAGATCAATCGGGAAAATCCTTTAGGGATGCGAGGGGAGATCGCAGAGGCGTACGCAGATCTGGTCAAACAGATGTGGCTTAGTAGGAGCAGTTACGTGGCTCCCCGCACTTTTAAAGTACGTACATGACTTAAGATTCTAGTTGCCATAGAGAAAGAAAGCAGCTTATTATTTCATTCCCAATTCTAATGTCGTCTTTCTATGCAGACCCAGGTGGGTCGATTTGCCCCGCAGTTCTCAGGATACCAGCAACAAGATTCACAAGAGTTGCTGGCCTTTTTGCTGGACGGCTTGCATGAGGACCTTAACCGTGTTAAGAAAAAGCCTTACCTGGCCCTGAGAGATGCTGAGGGACGGCCTGATGAGGTAAACCTCTTGGTTCCATTGTTCATTTAAATTAGAGGTCTAAATAAAGTGTTGATCTAGAATTCTCATTGTTTTGTTTTTTTTGCCGTGATAATGACACTAGTCCATAACTATACTGTCAATTATTTTTTATCTCAATGTAGATTGTAGCTAAAGAAGCGTGGGCGAACCACAGGTTGCGGAACGACTCCATAATCGTAGACATCTTTCACGGCTTGTTCAAATCTACTCTGGTTTGCCCAGAGTGCTCCAAAGTTTCTGTTACCTTTGACCCCTTCTGCTACCTCACGCTGCCCCTACCCATGAAAAAGGATCGCACTATGGAGGTGTTCATGGTCCGAATTGATCCCCAGTCCAGAGCTATGAAAGTAAGACTTTTTTTCCAAATATGTGTAGTCATAGGCTTTTGTCCACAATCTGGACTTAAAAAAATGCTTTTATTTTCTTCCAGTACCGTGTCGTGGTTCCAAAAATGGGTGTAGTTGCAGATCTTTGCAGCGCTTTGGCCAAACTATCTGGAGTACCTTCTGAGAATGTAAGTAAAAATACAAATGTTTACTGTGTCGCAAACTTTTTTTAGTCGTCTGTGAAACAAAGTTCTTTCTCACAATGCAACTAAATTGTTAACGATGCAGTTTAGCTAAAGAACAACATGGGAGTTATATACAACAAACTAACAAGCTAAATTCCCTGTTCTTATTTAATCTCTAGATGGTTGTGGCAGATGTTTACAATCACAGATTCCATAAAATATACAAACGGGACGATGGTCTCAATCACATCATGGAGAAGGACGATATCTTTGTGCAAGTGGTCTTTTTTTATTATCCATATATTCATTAAATTGTTTCGTTTAGTGCTGTTTTCTGTATTCTTACTTGTGTATTTTGTGGTAATAGTTACGAGGTATTAGAGGACGACAGCGAGAGGATGAACCTGCCTGTGTACTTCAGAGAGAGGCACGCCAAGCACAGTGGAGGCTCCTCTGGGACGATGCTCTTCGGTCAACCTCTCCTCATCACTGTCACGCGCCACAACCTTACTGTGGATACGCTCTATGACCGTGTGCTGGAGAGAATCGAGTCAGTGGCAGTGTTTGTTTGGTGGTCTGTTAGTCAAAATTCAGTCCTGTTGTTTCAAATCCGGTTGACTTTTGATTTTGTTGTTTTAGGCGGTATGTTAAGCGTTCGCAGGGAACCGTTACAGACAGTAAGGCCTCAGCCTCAGCCACCTCTTCTAGCAGTAGCCAATCAACAGAATGCGTCGCTTCCGTATCCAGCATAGCACTGAGCAGCAGCAACAGCCCAGTCTCAGATGGAGCTTCCTGCAGCGCCGGATCCAATGGCAGCCACCATTCTGGAACCTGCAACGGCCCCAACGGAGTTTGTGATGGTAAGGCTAGAAATTTGAGATGTTGTTTAATAATTTATTTTATTGAGCAATGCTTGTACGTCACTGGGCGCTATCATTTAAAATGAATATTTGCATTGGTTTTTAAATATTTAAATGAATGAATGTGATAGTTAGCATTTCAGAAATTGTAATTGTAAAATTTCACTAGTTTCAGTATGATGGTAATCTTGGAAAGCTGTTTGTTTTAATTTTATTTTATTAAATTTGTTCATGTGTCTAAGGTGATGAAGAGGCCATGGACCACCAGGAGAGTCCAGAACCGGAGAACAGCCACTCAGACACTGTGGATGGGGAGGAAGACTCTGAACCAGAGAACAGACCTAATAGCAGCGGTGGAAAACCATTCTCCAAGCCTAAACTCTTCGCTTTCAGCATGGTTAACTCATACGGAACAGCCAACATTAGCTCTTTGCCTTTTGATGGCACTCATCTTAAACTCACAAGTAACTATCTGCTCAATACCTCGAATACCGAATAACACAGATCATTGAATAGGAACAGCATTCTTTCCAAAGTGGTTGAACCTAATCAATGTAAATGTTCACAGGTCATTCTACAGTAGCTATCGATTGGGACTCAGACATCAAGAAAACTTGCTATGATGATGATGAAGCAGAGGTAATCCTTACCCTTTCAATACCCTTGTTTTAAAAAATTTGGGGTTTGTGGGTTGATTATAAGGAAGTAACTTAAAATCAGGGTCCACCAGACCTCGTTCAGATGAATCCCTGGATTTTTGACAATTTGAGACCGCAGAACCTTTCTCCCTTAAAGCACCAGAACAATGTTTTTTCATGGATAAGTTGTAGACCTTTATTGTCTTTATGGTGTTACTAGTTGAGCATTCAGCACTCTGCTACTATCCACCAAATCCAAGTGTTCCTGTGACATTTAATATGAAGTATCTTCCTAGGCCTACGACAAACACGAGAGCATGTTGCACGCGCAGAAGAAGAAGACTGCAGTAGCTTTAAGAGAATGCATTGAGCTCTTTACTACAATGGAGACTTTAGGAGAACATGACCCCTGGTGAGAACACTCAAGTCATTACATATCACATGACTTACTCCCCACACGGCTCTGTTTTATTCATTTAGAATTTTTCTAAAGGGGCAAGAGTTTGAACTCCTTTTTTATTGGCTTATTTGTATCTCGTCTACAGGTACTGCCCCACGTGTAAGAAACACCAGCAGGCCACTAAGAAGTTTGACCTGTGGTCTCTCCCGCGCATCCTGGTTGTGCATCTGAAGCGGTTTTCTTATAATCGCTGCTGGAGAGACAAGCTCGACACTGTTGTGGACTTTCCTATCAGGTAAATATCTGCTTGGCACATTGCACGTCTGCTTCAAATTAACTAGGCTTGGGCGATGTCGACCACATTGGTATCAGACCATGCCTATGGTAAAACATCGCTATGGACGATGACATTGCGGGGCAATGCAGGGTTTTGGGGTACATCAGTTTACTAAATGGCCATCTGCCAAAACATTAAAAAGATGATATCATTAAAAATGTAACATTTGTAATTTAAATTCCACTAGCTATTTTCGTCTTCATCTCACCAGCAATTTAGATTTTGGCACACTCTACAGCATCTGACCATTTGGATATTTCACATTCTATGTCCGTCTCGGGTGCACACATGTGTTGCATGTCTTCCAAAGCATACACTCAACTGCAGACCAACGCGAATGGATGAGCTCGACACATGCGCACTGTCATCCCGTGGACTGACTCGGCGGTCTCAACATTTGTCTCGGGAATGCAGTTGTTCCCAATTTGAGGCTGCACGGATGGGATGTACAGATGACCTCTTACCCTCTTGATGATAAAAAATTGTCATGCGGGTGGTGCGATCACGTGGACGGATCTCGATGACTGCTCAACATTGTGATGTCTGTCAGTCATCAACGATGGACGATGGCATAGTCTATCGGCTCAACCTATAATTTACACCATGTTTACACTGCAAGTGAGCGATGCAGCAAAAGTAGAACAATTGTTACAACACACACAGTTGTGTTGCATTGCAGTTGCTATAAAACTAATATGACTTAAAAATTATTATTTGTATAGAGTAATTTCTACAAAGATCTTTTTCCTTCAGACGGTGGTACGTGTCAAATTTGGTTATATTTGTCATATTCCTGGGAAAGTGCCATATGTTCATTTACCCACTAGACGGCAATGTCAGTTTGCCTTTTGTACTAAGGAAATGTGATGTGGTTTACAGAAGTGAGTGGTACCACAAAAATGGGGTGGTTATCTCTATCAATGATTGGCCCTTTTGGAAATTCATGCTCCCATTTGGAGATCTTCATGCTGCACCTTTATAAGCCAGTTTAAAATGAATAGAATAACTTTTGACTTTGAGATGATTCACCAGTGTATATTTGTGTATGATGTAAACAACTAGCAGTGTAATGTGAACGGTGGTTTTTAAATTGCAACGTTGTAACATTCTGTAAATTCACATTGCAGGTATACTACAACACATTTTCAGCAGTTTGATTAAGCCTGGTATCTATATTACTGAAGTTATTGGTATTCATCCTATTTCTGAGGTTCTTTTTGTTAAAAGCGGTTAGTTGGCAGGTAGTGCAGTTGCAATAAGGAAGAAGGTGTCAGTTTCTGAGAAGCTGAATCATAGACAAACACATCCATTGTTCATTGTGGTAAACTGATATAGAACAAAGTCTAGTACCCCAGATGTCACTGGTTGGGTTGAAATACGCAGTTAAGTCACAAAACAATCTATCTATATAATTTACGTTTTGTGAATTTCATTGTGAAAATATCGTTATTCAAAAGGAACTGAACTCAGGTAACATGTTTATATGTCAGGACATTAATGTTCACTGTTTCGCTCACAGGGACTTGAACATGTCAGAGTTCGTTTGTGACCCCAAAGCTGACCCATACGTCTATGACCTCATTGCTGTTTCCAACCATTATGGAGGAATGGGTGGAGGCCATTGTAAGTCACTCTCAGTTGTTATTTCATAACACTTAATTCCTTGTGAAATCACCTACTTCCTTTTGTGGCGACAGCTTTACATTTATCATGAACCACTTCCTTGCTTGATTGGATATAAAATATTTGATTCTTCAGACAATCTTACATACAGTTAATCATTTGCATTTGTCACTCGGTCTTCCTGGAATTGTACCTAGGAGTGGTTACTTGACGTTATTACATTTCTGAGGTTGGGCAATAAAAGAATTTCCTCTTTCAGACACTGCATATGGCAAGAACAAAATGGATGGAAAATGGTATTACTTTGATGACAGCAGTGTTTCTGCTGCTACCGAGGATCAGATTGTGGTGAGGCTCCTCCTTTTATTAAAGTACATTCTGCTGTCCTATCGAGCCATTAAATGAGTCGTAAAACAATTCTAAGGTTAATGAATGCTCTCATCAATTTAAAAACACTTGTTGTATTCAGGTCATGACAAATATGATCCAGACATGAACTCAAACCCAAGCGCTGTTCTTAAACATGTTTTTGGTAGTATTGCGTTATACGGATAAATATCACATTTATCTAAAATGTATGTTTTTCTCCACAGACTAAAGCAGCTTACGTGCTCTTTTACCAACGCAGAGAAGCGGACACACCATCCAAATCTCCCCCCTCTGCATCACTGGGTGGAGCTCCAGAGACCCTGGATGACCACATGGACACCAACTGAGTTTCTTTACTCTTTTTAAAAAAAAAGAACAGGCACTGAAACAAAACTACATAAAACCAACAATGCATCAACGCACATCCCTGGCTACTTCAGTGACTATTAAAAGCTCACGAAAAGGCCCTTTGTTTTAAGCTTTATTTTAATTTTGTTTCACACATGCATCAGAGCCAAAAAAGGATATTAATAATAAATAAAGAGATTTTTAGTTTGACGCGTGATATGAAAGACTTTATTCTTGGACCTTGATGCCTGCTGATAATAGAAGCGAATTTCTTTTGTTTGAAATAAGGGTTAAACGGCAATATAACCTCTTTTTTTTGGACGACATGAATGTTAGTTGAATTTTTGCATAGATCTGGAGAGGGAAACTGCCTAGGAATAGACCACGTATGCAACATTACGCTCATCTGATATGTTTTGCCTTTTTGCTCACTAATGATGGACTCTAGCTTTCAGCATCTTGTAATGTGCCTCCTTTGAAGAATAGATTCTCTGTGTATGAATTCTTAGCCTGTGGTGATGAGCACAGAGATTCTCTTGGAGAAGCTTGTGCTTTATTAAGTATCGTCTCCATGTTTTATTGATCCCATCACAAGGCAGTCTGCTGGATAAATATGCCATGTTGGCCTGAGATTTTTCACTCTCAAAGTTACTCAAACTAGATACCACAAAATGTCAGGTTAACATTTCGCCCTAAACTTGAGAAAGAGAGGATTGCTTGTGTTTTGAAGATGATATGAGGAGGACATTAAAATAATGTTCATTCGTTTACTACCCTGAAAAAGGGTTTTTATCTAAATGGCACTTATGGAGTATCCTGTTTTCTCATTGAATGGTTTGTGCTTTAATGCAGAATTCGAGTTTCGCAATTATTTTTTTCTTCTAACTGGAGACAAAAAATATCAAGCCAAATGTGGTGCTAAATTAATGACATTGAACAGAACATGTACACGACAGAGATTACCATTTGGGTTTAAAATTGGAAACCACCATAATGCAGAAATCGCCATGTTATTTCTTGTAAATGTACATTGGCAGATAAGCCATCTGATTTTGGCACAATGGATATCATGACTTTAGCAAAGCTATATGCATCATTCTGCTAATAGCAAAATACTCAACACTGTTTTGTCCATTACTCCAAGCTCATCTTTTATGTGGCAAATGGCATGCAAATTTCTTAGTCTGCAGAATGGTAACCTTTAAAACTAAGGCAAACTAAGTACAGATGCATTTTAACTACCCACTTACAACTGCCTTTCTAAAGAAGAAACATACATTTAACTGTTTGTTTGGTTCATACATTTTTTTGCATAGATGTACATGATCAGTATCTGGTGCACAGTACTGCTTTGTGTTTTAATATTTATCATGCCAAGATGTGCAACACCAGGTTTTGATTAAGCATATTTGAGTTGAAGATATAATAAAAATGTCGAAGTCTGATTATACATATTGGTTTTATGCTTTGGATGTATGTGTTTTAAGCCAAACATTTACGTGAAAACATTGTATTTCAGGTCAGGTCAGTGGTTCTCAAACTTTTTCTCAACTTGTGAGACTTCTCTCAAATTTAAGCAGAAACAAAATGATTCAGTGTTGTTTTTCTTTTGATGGGACATTGAAAATGAATATGCCAATCTGACAAATTTTATAAAGAAAATGCTATAATTGATCTAAAAAGGTGGCCCTTTGATGCTGCTATCCTCAGTTTGAGAATTAAACCGATCTTGAGTAGCCTTCCATTGGTTTAGACACAATTAATCATTTTTACAATTTTCTGTTATAAGGATATAATGTTGGTTATCAAAGCAATTAAATGGCGATTGTAATCTTAAACATTTGTCGGCATATAAGTGACTGCTGTGTTGCTATGCAACTTTTATATTAGTCTATGTATATTTTTTATAATGAAACAAAGGGCTTAATTTACCTAAACTCAAAAGTTTCAAATAAAACTGACACAGACTTGAGAATACTAGCCTATTTTGAGGTTTTGTGTAGAAAATTATTGTGAAAAAATAGCTTTTTTGTGCTTTGAGAAACTGTTCTAAAAGGTTGAATAATATTATATTATTTAAAAAGCCTAGTAGCCTAAAAAAATGTTCAGTTGTTTTGCAAAGTGAAATTCTACTCCCAGCCCGCACGGGCTCTCTGGAGACAAGTTTCCAGTGCGACTCATCAATACTGAATGAAACCCTTTAGAGCACCTGATGCTGACTTCAGTATTGCAAACCAGACAACAAACGTCACAAAACACAATCCAAAGAAACCCAGTAAAAACATTTATTGTTGTGCTACATGGGCTCAATGCAACTGTTTAGTTTGAGCTTTTACGTGACATCGGATCCTCCCCACAGACAAGCGTGTTTACAGGAGCATCTTCATAAAGTAAAGGTCCAAACACAGCAACATCACGCACAAGAGACCACAACCCGTCATATGATGATATACAAATACACTAGCAACAGGATTATAGATTTACGTTGACACCCTAGTAATCTCTAAATCCAGCATTCAAAGCCTTTTTAATTGGCGATGCTGAGAAGCTTCTTTATGTCTCCCTCGATGTTGCTCGTCAGGTATCTTCTGCCGTAGCGTCTGAATGGCACTCCATCGGACGCGATGAGAAACTTCTCGAAGTTCCACGCGATGTCGTATCTGCACACGGGACTCCACACGATGAACTTTGGGTCGTTCATGAAGGCCGTTGGCTCATCGCTCGGGAACGGAAGTTTCTCCTTGAGAAAGACGAAGAGTGGATGCGCGTCTTTGCCATTCACGTCGACCTTTTCCAAAAGATGAAACTTCGGCTCGAAGCCATTCCCAGGACGCACGTACTTCAAGGACATCAGGATCTCTTCGTTTTTACAGTTTTCCTATTAAAAATTCAAAAGAAATCAACATAAACATTTTAGTTAATGACGTACATTAGGCCTACAAATTACCAAAGCGATAGGCCTACTGCATTTTAATTTTAGATTAAGCTTTAAGGCTGTCCTCAATGTATTAGTATTAAACAGTGAGCACGCAAGGCAGCGTGACAGATCAAGTGCGCCACGCGCACCTGCGCAGGCACCTGCTTTTGAATATCACGATACAAAATCTGTCATCTCACCTGAAAGCCAAACTGATTGCAGGGGACTCCCAGAATCACAAGCCCTTTCTCTGAGAAGCGATCATGGAGCTCGTTCATCTGGGTGTAATCCCTGGTGGTCGTTCCTCAGAGAGAAGCGACATTCTCGATGAGGACCACTTTGCCCTTTAAAGATGAAAACTTAAACTCCTCGCCCGTAAGCGTTTTAGCTGTGATGTCGTACAATGATTTAATGCCGGACATGTTTGTGCTACACTGGCTAACAGTTTACAAGTGAGAAATAAGGAAACGTCCCTGATGTAAATCTGTAATCTGCAGTTACCAATAACGCCCACTTTTAAAACACACCCGTAGGATATTAGGGAATATCCCCAAAATGTTGTGTATAGTTCGTTGAAGTTAATCGTTTTCTCTTAGTATTTGATTATCTTTCTTTAAACGTGTACTGTGCTCTTCGTTCTTTTTCGGATAAAAGGTGTGTATTTAACGAAGACATACAGAAACGTCGCCAAACATTTTAAAATATGCACAGGACTAAGAACTTCACCACGCTCCCTAAAATACGACTTTGTGATAAATACGATCATGCAGCATGACTGTGTCATTACTGTGAAAGTTGCGTGTTTTGCCCCGTATTTGGTTTAGTAAGTAGCTGTTATAAAGTGTCATTATGACGTGGCTGCTTTATTTTTTACCCGCACGTGGTGTTTATTCCAGTCTGTTCTTGTGACTTTCTTGCACGGTTGTTTACGTCATTAGCTCACAGTATACACAATATTACAGAGACAGTAGAGAATCTACTAGAAGTTCGGTCCATCCTAAACCTTGGATGCATTACTGTCAGTGGCACTTTAAAGCAGTCCTATGAAAACGTTTCAAATAATATCATTATGTATTTAATGTAAATTCTCACACGTTTTATTTAGCTCACACATTCAGATTCAATTTAAATAGCGATTTATGGTACCGCGAGTCGAACCCAAGACACCGGATGGCGTTTCTTTATCGTTCTTCACGCTTTGAAGCCGTTAGTGTTGTCTGGGACTTATTGGTCACAGACAGTATTTAAGTATTTACGCTCAAGTTTTCGAAAAAGCGAAATACTTCTTGTCCTGTCCGAAATTGAGAAAACTTCGAGTAATGAGACGCTTTATTTTTATTCTGTACTTTCGTTGCCTTTGTTCAATTCAATTTTATTTATATTGCGCTTTTCACAATTTCCATTGTTCCAAAGCAGCTGTACAGGGGAAAAACGAAAAACAAAAGAAAGGGTAAAACACACTACATGGTGTGTTATATAATAAATCCAATTATTCTAGTAAATAATATCTAATGTCAGCATCTCCTGGTGGTTTATTAAGCATATTTGCTTTAAGTGAATGCTTGGCTGAAAAGATGTGTCTTTAATCTAGATTTAAATTGGGCGAGTGTATCTGCTTCTCGAATAATATCAGGAAGGCTATTCCAGAGTTTAGGTGCTACGTATGAGAAAGCTCGACCCCCTTTGGTGGATTTAGTTATTCTAGGTATTATCAAAAGTCCTGCGTTTTGAGATCTTAGAGAGCGTGATGGGTTGTAGTGTGATAGAAGCTCTGTTAGGTAGGTAGGGGCTAAACCATTTAAGGCTTTATAAGTGATTAAAAGAACTTTAAAGTCAATACGATACTTAATGTGTAGCCAGTGAAGGGTTGATAACATTGGGGTTATGTGATCGTATTTTCTGGTCCTGGTTAGAACTCTGGCAGCTGTCTTCTGAACTAACTGTAGTTTGTTTATTGATGATGCAGGACAACCACTAAGTAGTGCATAACAGTAGTCAAGTCTAGAGGTCACAAATGCATGACTAAGCTTCTCCGCGTCAGCAACACACAGAATATTTAGTAACTGGGCAACATTTCTTAGGTGGAAAAAGGCTGTTTTTGTGATATTTGAGATGTGACTTCGAAATGACAGGTTGCTGTCTATATAACGCCTAGATCTTTTACTGTATTTGTTGGAGTAGGAAGCATGTATATGGAGAACAGCACGGGTCCCAGAACCGATCCCTGAGGTAATCCATAATTTTCTTGCGTTAGATTGGATGATTCCCCATTTAAATGGTCAAATTGATGTCTTTCTGACAAGTAAGATCTAAACCACTGTAGTGCCTGTCCCTCAATACATTTTGTTGATTGTTACTTGTCTTGTAACCTTACTTGTGTACTGGAAGCTTCTGTAACCAAGACAAATTCCTCGTGTGTGTAAGCACACCTGGCAATAAAGCTTGTTCTGATTCTGATTCTGATTCTGATTCTGATTCTGATTCTGATTCTGATTCTGATCAACTGTTTCTGGTCGTTTGCACCATCTAGCGGTTCAAAGACGCAGTGCAGCTCTTCGGTGAATACCCTCATTTCAGTATGGAGTATCATCATTCAATTAAAAATATATGACAAAATTGTGGGTTAAATTAAGTTATATTGTTTATGATACTGTCATCACTTTTTTTCTGTCGACGCATCGTGCATTGTGACAATCCAGTAGGCAAACATAAAGCACGCTGCTTCGATGTCTGTTATTTTCTTAATTGCTATAATAAAGTATTAATATTTATTTCTCCCAAGAGATGTTTTATGAGACATTTGATGTTCTCCCTCGTAATTGGTGCTTAATTCCGTCACTACAATCCCGAGATAGACCTCATAAAATGAATAAAATCAGATTAAATGACACTTTGCCCTTATATTTGTGTCCGCATGTTTCTTACATGTTATTGTATTCGTATTTTAGGATGAACACACTGTCAGTTAAATATTTTGTGAAAATGTGTTATTTGTTGTGCAAAAAATGTCAAAAATGTTGACAGTTTTTGCGACATCGTGTAGAAAAAAATCATTTTAGATGCATTTGACATTATTACTGTAGGGAATTAAAAGAAAAACGGTTAACTATCAAGATGCACTCTTCCTCTATTGGTCAGTTAGTTTCAACCCCCCGTGACTCAGAGCCACATGGTACTTCCCGGAAGCAACGAGTACAGTGTTTCTGTGTTGAGGCGGATAAATAAACGCTCAGCTGTGTCAATAGAAAACTAAAGACGGGTTTAAACTGATCTCGCAGAACAGAAACGATACTGTAAATATAACAGCAGATTAAAACGGGCCTGTTCGAGACGCCGGATGGTCGGCATTAGTGTGTCGTCCCAGTAACTAGGAAATATTGACACACAAAAAGCTTTTCTGTGCTTGATAACACAAACACGACAGTCAGTCAGAATGTCTGACTTTGTCATTTTTTGTCTGATTGTGTTTTTGGTCATTTGTCTCATCTTGACTCTGGTGGGCTTCGTGTTTTACACCGGTCTGCTCTCCGAAGTCGTGGTTCGCACCGGATCAGCTCCAGTGAAAAAGATCACGATCGCGTATAAGTTCAGAAAAGGATCGTACAAGGACAGCGGAGCTGCATTTACGGAGAGCTGCAGTATCGGACACAATCTGGCGTCTGTCGGTGTGTTCTACGACGACCCCAATCAGGTATGTCATTTAAATGTGATTATTTGGTAAAAGTATTATGAAAGATGAAAAAGCACTTGCTGTCAGGTGCTTGTCTTATGGAAAGCACCGGAGCGTGACAGCTTGGGTCAGCGTCTAGACCGGCTGCGTTTTAACTTAGTGAGCTGTCTTAGTGGACAACATTTTTGCCATCATATTTGCGTTTCGTCAGCAGAATTTGGGCAATGGGCATCATGGACGAGCGCTGTGATTTTGGTCATCATGCTGCGTTTTTGGACATCATGGGTACTGCAGCAGGCCCGCGAATGCTGCAGAATGGGCTGGATAAAAAGCGTCTGCTATAAAAAAAAGACTAAATGTCATTCCTGGGATGCCCCCAAAATGCTCTTGAGACACAAGCAACATTTTCAGAAGAGGAATGGAAACAGGTGACGATCAAGCCTGTAATATTCAGTGTTATCCAAACAGGGCCTTATGCTTCATGAATTCACTGCTGTGTGCTGTATGCACCTGGACCTGAGGACTTCATGATCAGAGAAATTGGCAATACAGTACATCCTCAGAAATCTTGGTACATTTATGAGAAGGCTTTGGTCTTCAACACAAGTATATTTAGAATCATGCTTTTAAGTGATAGTTTATCCAAACATGTAAAATCACCCCAATGTCATTCTTAACTTGTCAGACTTTCTGTCTTCTGCGCAAAAATATATTTTGAAGAACGTTGGTTAGTGTAACAAACTGGGCTCCATTGACTTTCATTGTACAGACACAAAACCATCTAAAGATATTTTCCTTTGTGCAATGCAGAAGAAAGAAAGGCAGGTTTGGAATGATATACACAGTTTTTTTTATTTTTGGGTGAACTGTCTCTTTAACCCTCAATGGATTAAATCATTAATGTCTTGAAAAGAGGATGGCAGGCACAGCGCTTTGAGAAATGCTTAAATGTGAATTAAAACAGGTCATGCTAGATTCCTTAAGTGGATGTTATTACAATACTATTTTTGGGTGAACCATAAGAAATGATCTGGATTTTGAGTTTTGCTGCTTCAAAACTGTAGATTCTCAGACTACAAAGATCTCATAATGCACTACTCCCTTAGAAGTCAATAGATTACTCATGGATGAAATTTACACATTAAACCAGTATATGAGACAATATTTAACAGTAAATGTAAGTTTTACCTTTGTATCAGTTGCCTGCCCAGTTTAGACCTAGGTTGACATGTTATTAATCTCAGAATAGCAAAAGGGAAAATATGAAACATGTTTTCAGTCACATGCTGGAGCATTAAACACAGGGCCAATCAAAACCATATAATTTCACTGGGTCATGTGGTTACAAAAAACACATTAGCAGTATACAGGGAATGCCAGTCTAGCAATGCAGCCAGATCTTGACCGTCTCTCTGGTGAGGTGCAGTCTCAGCCTCAGACGTCACGCCCACGATCCGTTGGCTGAACGTCTGATGCATTTGGCACACTTTTTTGGAATCACTTCAGCACGTTCAAAGTCGTCATCTGATTGGTTGAGTTTCACAGGATGTCCGCAAGATGTGCGTGCGTTATTACGCTATCATGTTTTTATTGTGTTACTTTATGGATGCATATTATTAGCAATATTCGATTTGAAATGCAGTATGCATAATTATTATATTTTTGTATTTTTTTTACAATCCAACTGCAGCTTGATTGATATTACTTAAAATGCCCAGTAAATTTTTTTTTTAAAACAGAGTTACAGTATCAGTTTTTTATTTTTTGGAAGGCAGTTTTAATAAATACACCCACTGAGAAGCAAGCAAATAACAACTAATAATATTAAATAATGATAAATTTGGTTCTGGGTTGACATTTTGTGAATTGTTGCAGTTATACATCCATGAACACCAGATGGCGCTCACGGCACAGTGAAAAGAAACCTCCAAGAAACTGAGATGATCTAATTCAAGTAAAAATAACTATAGAGATTCTTGTTCAAGCATTTAATCTTTAAAAATATGAAGTGAATAAACCACAATGCATTATTATATTGTATTTAACTCTTGCAGTTTTATCAAACATGAAGGGCTTATTCCAATATGCAACATGCCACTCAAGGATGTAAAACCTCTGGTTTAACTTCTTCAGCAGAAGCTGATTTTCAAAATTGTTAGAGTCAAGATAGGCAGATATTTCCTTGGTGAGTGGGATGCAAGCACATACTTCATCTTATATGAAGCCTCATTCATTTCACTACAAGAAGGCCACGGGTGCTCTTGATCCTGTGGCGGATCTTGAACTGTATCAGCAGCTGAATCGCGTTCCTCCATTTTCTTCCACTGGTTATTTCTCCCAGGTCCAGGTCAAGCAAGGTGCTCTGCATTGTGGTAATTGATGTGACATGACGTCCTTTCAAAAGGACCAATGAACATGTCTGGTCAACTTCATTGAATGTTAAAAACGAATCTCATTGGCTGAATAAATAACATTTAAATTAAACTGGGTATCAGCATAATTCAGTTGGTTCATAATCGTTTTAAATCGTTATCTTAATTATTTAGTAATTTTTTAATTAAAACTTGAATTTGTCAACTTTTTTGTAGACACTGTATGTTTGTACCACATGGCATGAATATAAGCTGAAATGTCCTTCTAGTTTTCACAGGATGGCTGTCTAACTGATGAATACTTCACATAGCACAGTCATATTGAGGTTAAAATCAAATAAGGTTGTTCTTCTGTTTTGCTGTTCATGCAGTTGGTGATATGCGTTCCATCTAGATAAATGTCTGTGATTCTGCTTTATAAAACCTGGTCTGCATAAAATAAGCCTCAGGCGTCAGAAGGGATTTGTGTTTTTCTTTATGTAGTGATTGTGACAGGGTTGGGTTTTTGTGATTGGCACCTTCACCTTTAGTGTCCAACCAGAATCTCCCCTAAAGCTAATTAGCTTCAGATCTGACTATCATAGGCTGTAAGGGCTCGCTGGGGTCGTGTCTGGTTTTAATTGGCATAATGCTCTGTGCTTATTAGTATGATCAGCCCCACAATGGGAGAAAGGGTGGTTTGGCCTGTTTCAGAAGGTCAGCTACCAGAGGAGCCAAATTGTTCAAACTCAGCAGAGAAAAACGGAAGAATTTATACTTAAGTTATTGTAATGACACTGAGAGGAGGGCTGGAGAGTATCCCAGCATCTTCATAAAATAGGGTTACTTTATAGTGATATAAGTTATCTTTTTTAAGCATCTCATTGCTGGCAGTAGTCATGAGAAATGGATAATTACTCTCAATGTTCTTTATGTTTCGTCACCTTGTTGACATTGAGTTTTGTGTTGAACTTACATGACCAGCAGGTATCTCTTTTAGTGATTTATTCAGCTTAGGCATAAACACTTAAGGCTGATAGGAGGATATGCACTTAAAGAGATATTTTACCCCAAAATAAAGATTCTGTCATCATTTCCCCACCCTTTTTCGAACTTTTATTGCTTTATTTTTGCGTGTCGGACCTGTCTCGCCACTACATTTTATTAATAGTCTTTTTTATGTTCGCCAGTTCCCGCCTCCCTCCTCACATCTAACATTGTTACACATATCATGATGCAATCGTAATCGTAAACTCAGTATCATGCATCGTATTGAATTGTGAGCTGAGGCTGAGCGTATCTTTACAACCCTAATGTAAAATATGAATGCTTTTAAATATAAATTTGCAGGTTAAAAGTTTAGGGATCAAGATCTTATCTCAGACAGCATTAAAAGATACAGTGTTCTTAGATTTAAAGGTATTTACAGTATAAAACTCAAGTTAAGCTTGTGGATTACCAGCTTCTTGTCTTTTAACCTTTATTCACCCTGCTGGCTGTGCCCCACACACGACAAAGGAAGCTTGCGAAATCGTAGAGATTAATTAAACAAGAATGTTTTTCCCAGCCAGTAGCAAAATGTCCTACATCTTTGACTTTTGAAAATGCCACTCGCCCTCCCCTGCCTTTTCAATTAGACTGACGGCGTGAACATTGCCTCGAGCTGGGAGTTATGATTAGTTATAGCCTGGTTGTGAGACCTAACACATGACTGATGGACAGTCGCCGTGGCTCGAGGCGATTCAGTTTAGCAGTGTCAGTCAGCTAATGAAGCTGGATTCAAGCGCACGTAATGCGGACATCGCTTTTTGTGCCCAATTTATACTTGAGGCGTTCTTTCGATTCAGAAGTATGCTAACTGTTTTCAAATGATAACCTGTCGACTTAATGATCTTTCGCAGGCTGACTTCCAAACCAGTATTTACAGATCAGGATACATTTTTAAAGATGGGGTAACATGGTATTTCATGCATTTTGACCTCTTTACACGGTTAAATGTGCTGGCTTCTCATGCTTAATATGGTCAACTTGTTAAAAAATGAGTTGAACGTAAGACTTAGCATTTCTATTCTGTTCCTGGTACACCCCACGTGCAAGCTTGAGAGGAAGAGCATACCCACGCGTCACGCCCATCAACGCCACTTCACTCGACTGACAGAAGTTTAGCTGTGTTTGTTTGCTCATTGCATATCGGGGATGAATGTTATATAAACGGTGGATATAACGCTGGATTTGGAGATCCTTTAAAACATGGGGCTGTCCCAGCGCTAAAAGATGCCGGACATGAACCGCACGCGGCAGGTCAAACTAAGTCATATGTCTCTGTTTTGTTGGCAATCGGCTTGTTTGTGCATAATGTAAACAACACGAAGGGATAATGCGACGATGAATTGTGTGCTCGTGCTGTAGTTTCGTCCCCCACCGTCTGCCTACAGCAGCTCGTCTTTTTCCAGAAATAATGGTACATTCACTTTCAATGGCTCTCAGATCAAACTGATCAAAATCTGATCAAACTTAATACTCTTCGAAGATACGAAGTATTTAATACTACTGAATAGGTACACAAGATTAATATGAGATTAGTTACCCCATCTTTAAGAATTGTTTTGAATCTTCAGTTTATATAGAATTATTCACACCATGTTATATAGTATCAAAACAACATTTGTGTTATAATTAGGACTGAAAGCAAAGTAGGCGTAAAAATATTAACCCGGTTAAAAAGTGAATAAATGTATTATAAAACAATATGAAGAACCTTTGGGCTATTCTGGGCACAAGCAAAGGGCAAATACTGAAGCTTTGCTCCTGTGACCCTTTCCACGAAAGCTCAAATTTTATCACAGGCTTCCCAACTTGAGCTTTTTTGCATACTCTATTTTCTGCCCCAATAATTCTGTCCAGACTGGCCCCTATCGGACACAGCACCTACGGTCCTCCAGATATGATACGCCATCACTTTCAATTTCAGTCAGCTTGAGAGGCTATTCAACATCTCAGGGCGGTGAATCATCTTGATGATCCGTCGGGTTATGCATATTCATGTCGTGAGCCACAAGTCGATCATCCTCAGGTGCTGTTTGGCTAGTTCACAGCAATTACAGTAATTTATTAGTTCAATTCAATACTTTGACTTTGTACAGTAACATAAATAAAGTACAATAATGTTCTGTAAACCCAAAGCTATAACCACTTCTATAACATCCACATACAGTGTTATGCTTGCTGGCTTTAAGGTTTCTCTTCATGCTTTGACACAAGCTCTTGAGAGGAACATGAGGTAGCCGTAAGCTTTGTCTTATATTTGTGTGTATGGTTGTTGCATGTTGACCTGAATAGTGTTGTCATAGTGTTTGCATAAAGCCTGGTTTTGCTGTGTGCACTGTAAAGATTATGTGTTAAAATGTGCTGCATGTGAAAACATCTATGTTAAATAAGATTGGCCATGAATGAATTAACCCGACTATATTAGATAACATCAGTGAAAGTGATTTTTAATGGTTAGATGTCAAATACATCTTTACCGTAACGGTTGCATTTGCATGCAACCACTTTTTATAGTGTAGTACTGTTTGGAGTCTAGACGCAGAACGCTCTTTCCTCTATGTGGACAGTTATACTGTTGTCTTGTTTGTAAAGCAAAAAGTTTGACTTGGTGAAGGCTGACTGCACTGTTATACCAACTATTGAGTTTTTGCTTTGTGTAATTTTTGCACCTAAATGTCATTTCTTTGCCTGCAACTCACCTAGCTGGCCACCAGAGGTCTCTCTAATGTTAATTCTGCCCTCTCAATGTACAGCATTATTCAAACCTGTGTCTTACAGTCCTATATCTATAATACAGCTGCTGAAAAAAAATAAGAAACCACTCCAAAATCATTTTTAGTTTTTTTAAATTTACTGTTTATAGTTACCTGTTTAAGGAAAATGATCGTTTTTGTTTCATTCTGCAAACTTGTGACGACATTTCTCAACATTTTTTCCGAATTTAAAAAGAAATGTTGTTTTACTTGCATTTATTGGCAGTAAACTGAAACCACAAACATGTCAAAACAAAAAGAAAGAAATGTTTTCAGATCTTGAATACTGCAAAAAAATAATTGCTGTTGGGTAAATTTATGATATTCCTGAGGTTTGTTTATGAGTCAACAGATTATACAAACACTAGACCGGATGGAATTTCCACAATACATGAAGTTTTGTGGATTAAAGGCAAAACTTGAGATATTTCTCCATTTTTATGGCTTTATACTGTATAGTCTGTTATGTTCATTCGAAAGTGGGTCACAGAAGCTGAGTTCTATGTGAAACTAACGTCTGGTTTGCCCTAAATCTTGTATATTATCAATATTTATTTGATAATCATGCACTGTAAAAACTTATCTTGATGAACTGGATAATTGCATGAATTGAACAGAAGGTTTCTCAAAAGTGCTCCAACAGACGAAATACATAATTCATGATGTGATTTCAGATAATACATATACATTTAGATTATGGTTCCTATTTTAGTTCTTTTGAACTAAAATCAAACAAGTACTGCGTTACACTTTTTTTTATAGAATATTGATTTAAGGTTGTTTTGCAGATGCTTGAATACTGCATTCAAAATCTGTTATTGAATATCTTTTCGGAATAGGAGTAAAACAGCTTGCCCTAAACACTCATCCATGCAGTCTGAAGATTTGCCTCTAAATTATTTATCAAGCTCTAAATGATTCGGTTCTGCTAATTTCTGCAAAATTTTGTTGATTCTGCATCTGGTTTGTGGCAGTCGGGGTGAAGTAAGCATGCAAATTTTCACGAGTCTCTTCTTGTCCCCGGATTTGAGTTGCCTGGTCTCTCCGCAATTATGCAGATCTGAACACTTTGGGGACTCCTTTGGTATGCAAAAAACTTGCCATTTCGCCGCAGTCACTTAAAAGGAGTGACACGTGCACGGTCTGAACCCACGGGTGATGACGATTGTGGGAATTCCCAATAGTCATAGCCACCTTGGGAAGTCGGAAATACGCTGTGGGACTGTGAGGATGAGAGGAGTAAATCCTTGTTACATGTCTGCTAATAATGAATTAATTACCACCTTTTGGTGCACAGCCTTCATCTTTAGAAAAACGAGGGCCATTCAAAGCCGAAGCACAGAATTGCTTTTGAAAATAGCTTTTCCCTTCAGCAGGTCTCCAGAGGGAATACAGAGATGAAGCCGGGCAGAGGAAGGAAATGTGCTGTTTTGGTGGCCGTCATAGTATCCCAAGGGCAAAGAATGCATTTAAAGACAGCATCCTTCTAAAGGCGGACCGATTGACCGACCAGAGACCGGAATCCCGCCTGGTCAGTCTTACCGTCAGTCTTTCAGATTCCAAGCCGATCTTCTGTTGCCCATGACGCAGGCAAAAATACTTCTATCATGAACACGTTCATGCAACTAACAGACAAGAATAAAGTTAAAGTACTATTTTATGCATTGGCTTGTAATTTTAGACAGAGTGGACAGGGCCAAGCTTAGAGGTGGCCCTGTCCGGTAATCGTCCCAACGACAGTGTGCCTAGTGCCGGCACGGTTGGAGCAACCATAGGCCGGCAACCTAATATAAGTCCTTAAGCAGAGAGGACCCGAGCCTGTAAGGCCGGGACATCCAGACTATAGAATCTGGTAAATGTGGACGGCGAAGCCTAACAGGCCGCCGCACAAATCTCCGCTACAGACACACCACTAGACCAAGCCCAGGATGAGGCGATACCTCTAGTAGAGTGGGCTCTAACTCCCGTGGGGCATCGAAGGCCCAAGGAAGAATATGCTAGCGGGATAGCCGCAACTATTAATTTAGAAAGTCTCTGCTTTGTGACCATGGACCCCTTGATGCAGTCAACCAAGCAAACAAAGAGCCGTTCCAAGCACCTGAAGGGGGCGGAACGCTCGATGTAAACCTTCAGGGCTCTGAGGGGGCAGGTCAGGTTTAACTCCGGGTCCAGCTCGGAGAAGGGGACGCAGAAAGCGTCACTACCTGTGCCCTAAACAAGGTAGAGAGCACCTTCGGTCCATACACACACCTTCGGTAGAGTCGTCGCTGAAGGAGAAGAGATCTTAGGTCACTGCGGCGATGTGTCCGCTTATATAGCCATAAGCCCCGCCCCCGTTGGCGGGCTCCATCGCCATAGGTCCGTGCAGCTTCGCTGACATTGGTTTAAAGTTTTACTTTTCACAAACCAATGGCCATGCAGTTTCACGAGTGAAATCTCGACAGGTGACTGCATTTAGGGAAATTGAAATGTTCAATAATTGGTCTTATGAAATTATAATTTGTTATTATGATAAAATAAGCATTAAAGAAAAGTAAATATATATACTGTCAATTATAGGTTGTGGAATCGGAATCGGACGGTTTCACATACAATCAAATCAGAAACCGTAATCGACCGAGAAAATTGCAATCAGTGCATCTCTACTTCCTTCATCATACAGTTGGAATTATGAGAATGCTAATTGCTTAGCGTTCACAAGAGGAGAACGATCGGTTGATGAACGCAGCTGCACGTATGACGTATCACGTATCAGAACAGCTATTTAAGTGCGGAGAGGTGCGATGAACCCTGAATGCTCTTAGTGAAGATTTGTAACACTCTGAATTGGTTCTTCTAAGCTTGTGTGGCCAGCGCAGTAACTCAAGTCAATTACGCTGAGAGAACGTGCCCATTAGATGTTGTTCTCTCCCCGTGTAGTCGAATCGGGAGCAGCTGAAGGGCGACCTTGATCGTAAATTTGATTCGTGAAGTCTGAGAAACCAATGTGTGTGGTAATATTTGATTGGCAGTGTGAAAAATTGTTAATTTGTTTGAGTGCACTCGGTTATTATTTGAAACGGGACTGCGTTTTCTTGTTCGTCTGTATCAGTTGGGTGAATTATTTGACATAAACAGACAAACAGCAAGTGAAGGGAAGTGAATGCGCAGACCTTCTTGCTCCCTGTAATTGCCTGTTGTCTCCTGGGTGCGCTATCTGCCTTAGATTCCTGCTTTATTTACTGACACTTGTGTTGTAGGAAGGGAGAGATGGAGAGAGTCTTGAATACCATCATTAGTTCACGGCTAGAGAAACTTTTCTTGCTGAGTGGATGGGCAAAATGACGAGAGAAAGACGGAGAGCTGACGGAGGGGATTCAATGGAAATGCATTTAAGAAAGCAAAACTGCAGGAGCTTTTATCTGTCTGGGTATGATTTGTGCAGATTTTGCACATTTTCTTTTTAGCTTTTTTATGACAATTGACATATACAGGAGTTGTTCCTCTTACAGATCAAAGCCGACATTTTTAAATCTATCAACAAACTTTCAATAGGCCTATATTTGTTTTATGCAAACTATCCCTTAGTTGTGGTATAATTTCCAACAAAACTAGTAATTATTTTATATATCTATATAAAGTTTGCAAAAGTCATGCATGATTTCATAAAAAAGAAGAGAAGGATTGCACACTGTTTTCTGTTTAGTATTTCCCCGAGTAGCTTTTTTGACCAAACAGATGTTTAGGCAACAACACAAAATAATAATAGAATTAAAAAAGAAAATGTCATCTGGATAATCAACAACTATTTAATAGCTTATCCATTGAGGTAAATATAATATTTCATATTTTAATGATTCAATTATTTAATATAATAATTTAAGATTAGTATGTGCTGTTTATGCATAAATGTAATGTTTATAAATAAAGAGTTTGTTTGCAAAAACAACAGCAATTTAAAAATCATGTTTTTTATTACACCGTGTTTTTATTGTGACAAACAAAAATCATGAAAATAATAAGGTAAACTAGGTTATCTGTTTTAACAAATGATTTCTTCAACCAAATAATTATATAATTATAAGTGTCACACGAATATGACTTCAAATATGAATATGATCTAAGAAAATAAAGGTGAATATCACTTATTTGCAATATTTGTGGTCAAGCTCTTAACAGTCTCCGTAGTGAAAGAATCGCCCAGATCAAATCAGCCCAGTGTCAGTTCTTTGTAACCGTGTGGTGTTCTTTGCCGTCAACCTGTAGAGAAAGATAATCTTATCAATGCTCACCAGCACTGACACACAGCATTCAGCTGAATTGCGGATGTTATCTGTTCTTTCACCTTAGTGGGCGAACAGAAGAACATGCTAGATTGGTTATTACACGTGACAACTTAATAAATGCCTTAATTGTTTTGTCATTAATGTTTTAGTGCATCACAAGCTCTCCTGCACATTGTGAGAAACTGTTTAAACAGTCTTAGACAAGATATGTTAATCTCGATTGTTATATGTTGCTAGAGATTTCCCTGATCATTGAGACAAAAGGTCAGATAACATTGCTGTTAGTTTGTATTTGAAGAATTCGTTCTCCTACACTTGCATTTGTTTGATACTTGTTTTATGTTTGCGTGCTTTATTTAAAAACTCATGCGCTTGTTCATCTCGGGAAATGAACCTGATTCAACGTAGTCAACTGGATTAATGTGTCTCAAGAATAGTTATTACATTACATTTTCTATTTCATATTCTTTCTCTCTCTTACTGTGTGTCTGTCTATCTATCTGTGTCTTAGACCCAGGCAGATGAGTGCCGGTATGCGGTGGGCAGTATACTGAGTGAAGATGAGGAGAAACCTGACGAGGAACTTCAGCGCCTGTATGAGAAGTTTGGTTACAAGATCATCACCTTCCCAGAACTCACCTGTGCTGTGACCTCTTCATTTCCCAACAGATGCTCTCTGTCCCCCGTCTGTGCAGCATATAGAGTCTACCCTGAACTCGATCAGTATGTAAAGGTAACAATTCTATTTCCTTTTTTAAAAAATGAGTCATGGCTGAATCACAGATTTATTAAAAGAATTTGTCAAACCAGTAACAAATAATTGTGCCTCCTATGAGAAGCGCAGGCCTTCTGTACACATCAGTATATATTCTGCCAAACTTTAAGGTTTAAAGCAGATTTCTTTTTCAGTTAATTTGTGAATACAGTCCAAGGTACTTTATACACCTCATAAGACCGCTGGTCAATATCTGGCCCACATGTAATGGAAAAAAAATATTAAATAGGAGGAGGTGCCTTTATAACTCGTGAATGGACAGATAACTGCATAGAGGTGTGCTGAAGATGTTGTTAATGATGTCAGATTGTGTAAGCTTGCTGTCTGCCGTCTCTCAGTAGGAGTTCTGTTTAGTTTACAGTTCTGTGAGTTAATGTGATGGATCGTGCGTGCTACTCACCATGTGATAACCCTAATGAAGAGAAGCACTTGTGAAAGTGTGCGATGTATTCCTTTAGATAGCGTTCATTTTTCCAGTGCTTTAAAGACTCCATGTGATAAGACTGCGCACAAAGAGGTTGTATTCGTGAACAGTAAATGTATTTGACAATTAACTAACAATGAGCAATATCGTTTTTCAGTATTTATTAAAGGTCTAGTTCACCCAAATATGAAAATTCTGTCATCATTTATTTACCCTCAGATTGTTCCAGACCTGTATAAATATCTTTGTTCACAAATATGTGAGTAATCAAACAGATCTCATCTCCCATTGACTACTATATTTATTATTATTATATAGTAATAAATAATTATACCATTCACTTTTTATAGTTTTTAATGTTAGGTCAGATATCTATTTTTTGTGGTTTAAATACCCATGTGAAGTATCACTTCATCTTTTTAAAGCAGTTTTCCAAAGTCGGGTAAGTGAATTGTCAAATCCTTAATGGAATTGTCACATCCATAACGGTCCATATTTCTGACAAATTGGTACATGAAAATGTAAATATATAACTAATTTACGTTCGATAAAAAGAGCCATCCCTTCTCCATTTGTTGGATATTATTGCTTCTGTGTTGCACATTTTAATTCACAAAAATCATACAAAGTGTGTCCTTTTTCAATTCGTGACACATTTACTTTTCCTTCTTTTAAAACTGAAAACGCGTGCATCGATTGATCATTTTTCTGATGTCTGGACTCTTTCATCAGGCGCTTAGTATATTATAAACAGATCATTCATTATACTGGTAATAAATACATTCACTGAGAATTTATATTTCAAGTTTTGACTGAAAATGTCACATCCGTAACGCTGAAATCTCGCTCTAATGTTAACACTTACAACATTGGATTTTAAACAGTAAATGCTGATATTAAGATTTATATGAATAAATTGCGTATATGTATTGCTCATTGTCAGTTAATGCATTGACTATTTGTTAACAAATGCAACCTTTTGGTAAAGCTGTTGATTCTTCATAGGGGTTTGCCTGTTCCAAAGGTTATATTTATATTATTTAGATAGGAGTAGTAGCATGTTATTGTTATTGCTTGATCAGTATCAGAAACCTGGAAATGCATGGAAATGCAGGGTTATCAATATGGCGAGCACAGCCAAAACTGGCTGTGATATTGGCGTGACAATCTGTCCTTGATGCCGTGCCGGCACAGGGGCCAAACAGCCACAGAACAGTCTCCAGCAGATGCTTACTTATTTCCCTTGATGAAAGCGACTTTTCTATCTATGCAACTCCTTAACAGAAGGATTTTCTGAGGTTAACAAAAATACTGTATGGATGCAATCTTTCTTACTTTAGTGAAGTCATAAAACTATTTTAAACTCAAAGCACAATGCAGTAACAGGTCACTGTACAGTAGCACAAGAATTCCCTAGATATTGACTAAAACTATGATGTAAGAACAGCGAAACCAACCAATTTCACTTGTTCACCTGCGCTTGCCTCTCTTTCTCTTACCTCTTACACAAGCAACACGCATACTCTTTTCTGACCTGACGTGTCTGGGAGCCTATTAAAAATACTGCAATACTTACATGACCAGTGTTGAGTGAGAGTGAGCTCAAGATATCGTCTGGTGCATTATGGGATTGCATGAGTTTGTAATGTGATGAATATGGAGTGGCAGTGTATAAAGACAGTCCTGAGAAGATGAATAATGAAGCACGTGTTTTAGGTAGAGACATGTCCTCACAATGATTTATTGAACAACCTACAGTGGTTCAGGCTTTGATGCTGGCCATTACTTTATTGTGAAACTACAGCGAGTGTTCCCGCCGTACACCCACCACTTCCACACAAGACAAACATGTACGACATTTACTTTAGAAGACACTTGTTTGAAGTAATCGACCTACCCTGAGAGCACTCGAAAGTCACTGAAATGATTGATGTGTATATTTCATTAGAAAACTGTGTTGCTTATTGTTTCTGTACAACATGTACAACTTTGAGCAACATTTACATGGGGGTCCAATTGAGATCATGTGACGAGTGATTTGAAAACAACCAAACTTTTTCCACATTAAGCAAGTCGACATATGCAAAGTACAAGATAGATGTAACTAGTATTTTTATTATTGAAATACAAAAGACAAAACACTTTTTTTTTCAGCAAAATGTTTTTGCAACGTTTACACTGAGCTCCAATGTTTTGGAAGAAAACACTTTCACAAGAAAATGTTTTCGCAAGAAAGTGTGAATCGTGATTTTTGCAACATTAACACCGGGGTCATAGAGAGATAATGCGACTAGTGATTTTCTTTTAAGTAAAAACGTAGGGTTTTCGTAATAAAAATAACATTTATTTTTCACATTTTGAGAAAACTTTGAAATCATGTTTCAAGCATAAAACCTTGTAGTCAAGTTTCTAAATAGATTTTTACAACAATCTAGATGTTTCTCTATTCCACGCTGCTTTATGGCATGTCTGTCTGAAACATAAATTTGCTGATTATATACATTTCTTTGCATTAGCTGTCTAACTGTACTTCCTGGGAAATCACATCTGACAGCTCAATTTATAAATCATTTTTTTATGCTTCAGATAGATGTAATGTAGAAGACCACTTGAATACGATTTAACCTTAATGATGAGGACTAGAACATTCCCCTCCTTTAAGAATATTTCCAAAACAGTTCTAAAGTAGCATGTCTGCAATTTCTCACTCCCGCAGAGAAGACATGTGTTGGGCGACTCATGTTGATTCTCTGCCAAGCGTGGGGAGGTGTGGTCTCTTGTGGCGTGGGTCAAACACTGTGCCAAACATAACCTAGATTTCTCTTTCTATGTGTCCTCTTCATTTAGCAATCCTCTTTATTTGTTCATCCTTTGCTTCACTCCTCTCCATATTTTCCTTTCTCCCAATCCACTTCTGGTATCATACCTCTATAAATCATATGTCCACCCTGTATCACTAGTAGACAGGGACACATTCTCCAAGAGACCGGGCCCTTTCTTAAGATGATAACATGTACGTACACACGGACCATCTGTTGTTAGACAGCGAGGGGGCAGAGAAACGCCAAAGAAATGCTGCCGAAACAGAATATATGTGGGCAGTCCCATTACACTGTAACAAGGATTTCATGTTGCGTGTGTGTTTTGAGTGTGTGGGTATGTGAGTAACCCGTAACAGGGCATGGAAGTGTGTTTCCAGACAGTCACCACTGACTGTTGGCAGATTGAGTAAACCTGGGTGAGGGATTAAAATAGAAATGAACCATATTAGATGTAATTATCTGAACCTCAAAATAAATCCCATAATGCAACTCTGCACTTTTGCCCAGTTTATAAGTAATAAGATCAATGGCCTGAGTTTGGGGACTGTATATGTTAAAACAATGAAAACCAAGAGAATGAAAGAACACAAAATGAAACGAAGTTCATCATTTAAAAGTAAATAAAAATATATTAAGATATAAATATGAATATAATATATTTTATTTGTATGCAAGAGCAGTTTTCATAACACAGTTATACGTGTTAATAATCTCAAGCAAAGCTATGTAGAGATGACTCCACCCACTTTGGCTGTTACCTGACTGACACTGATTTCCCGTTTCCCTCTGGTCCAATCAGCTTTTGAATAATTCAGGCGTGTCCTTCCTTATACTCTTTGATGTTATTATTTGTTGAATTAAACATGGAAAATTGGTTTTGGTAGTACATGGCATTAATATTTAAAGAGCTTTTCACTGTGTGGGCAGCTGGAAAGGATGTGTGGTGAATTCGAGGTGCAAAAACGAATCGAATGAAAAGATGAATGAAATCAAGTGTCATTTCTTGAGAAATTTCCATTTCAAAAGTTACAACTTTTACGTAATTATTTCTAGCATTTTTTTCTTAGTGAGGTCGTGCCACATGTACGTGCATCAGAAAAATAACGTGCTTCTCCTCTGCAGTCATAATACGATGGTCTGTGTTGTTTGGTTATACCATGGTACTGATTAAGTATCACATACATATACCAAGGTATGGTTCACATATTCAAAACACTTATTGCTTTACTGTCATGTTATATAACTGATTTCTTTGACACTTTTACACACACTGTACACTTGCTTTGATACCTCTTTTCCACCAAGGTTGGCATTGAAACTAGATTCCCAAAAGCCCTAATTCTGTCTCCAAAAGTCCCTGATAAATTGCTTGTGTCTATTGTGTCATGTCACAGACCCCTAAATTGTTGTATGAATACTGGGGGTGTAACAATATGCTCAGTTCACGATTCGATACACAATTCTGGGTTTGTGGTTGCATCATGGTAATTGAAAAAAAAGAAACTGACACTCAAATGGCAGATTTTCCCCCAAAACATTTATTATGTTGTTGAATTGAACAATATTCAAGGTTTCATTCAACCATCTTTATGCAAACGTTATGCACCTGTTCCCCTCTTGATTTGTTCCCTTATTTAATGCCCTTGTGTCTTCTGTCTTGTGCTGATTCATTGTGGTTTGTGTGGTGAGTTCATGTGTCTTGTTAGTCTAGTTTATTGTAGTTAATGTTTAAAGTTTATTTTAGTCGTATTTAAGTGTAGTTAGTGTAACTCCTGTGTTGTCTATATTATCCCTGTTTTGTTATGTTACCCCCACGTGGGTCTTTTTTATTATTATTTATTAAATATATGTTAACCCCTTACCCGCTGTCTGCACCTGGGTCCTCTGTCCTTGTCTCACCACCTGTGATCATGACAAAAATAGATTTACGATATACTGTATATCTTAATAGTTGTACAATACAAATCTTAATGTTTCTGTATTGCGATATGAGCTACGTCGATATATTGTTACAAAAATTTGAATGTAAATATACCAATCGAGCATGGTCATCGCGTTTCTACCACGGTAAAACTAGGGAAAGCAACTGCAGGTATACAAAAAAGTTCAAAAACAGCCAAAGTTTTGAAGTAAAAATATGTTGACAAACTGTAACATTTTACCAAATGAAACACAGAAAAGTTTTATTTTTATATAAACATTATGCTGATGTTACGCTGGTTTCACGACAGTACAGCGTACATAGGACATAAACTGATTGTTTATAACAATTTATTCTGAAGTTATAATAGTTATGTTTATAGTTCAACATTTTTTTTAGTTACTTATGAGTTTTTAGGCAATGTTATTAATTTTTAAACTCAACAAAGCGTTAAATGTCCAAATTACCCACTCACGTCTCTCTTTTGTTGTGTAAGCAGGGCAGTATTACATGTAACAATATAATAATATAATTGAACATAACTACAAGCAATTACAGTCAGGTTTATTGGTGATATCAGCTCCTTGTGAGCCCTGATGAAAAAGCAGAAAGACAGCTCAATGCATTCCCATCTGTTAATGATGTAATGTTAAGAACAAGCGGAAACCATTCGTTTCTCTCTTGTGAAGCCAACACGGAAGTGACTTCAACTGCAATTCATCTTCTGGCCGCTAACTGGCTCCAAAAGTGAGCAGAATGCCATTGAGCCCCATGTTAAGGTGGTCACCTTACAGCAGAAGAAAACATGTTTATAGCCTGGTTCAAAAAACGATTTTGCTATAGCTAATTTAACCCTTCATGACAATTTCTTTTATAACTCACCCATTTAACTTATATTAAGCCTTAAAATTCATCACATTAGGTGATTGGCCACTTGAGTAACAATTAGTTTCAGCAACCAGGTGCCTCAGCTCCAACCACATCCCGCCTCTTTGCGCATTTTCGATTATCCGGTAGTGACAGATGCTAAGATGCAATGGCCGGCTCCGCCCACTTTGAGCTTCAAAACAGCTCATCAGAAACCTACCAATGACGTCACTGACACTGCATGTTTTATACAGTCTATGGTTATGAAGTGTATTGACCAAACACTCAATGAGAGAAAGGAAGAGAGCATACAGGAGAGAAAGTGAAGAGAGCATATCGGAGAGATAATGAAACTGATGACCACAGGCTCCTCTTTCATGGTGTATCTGGCCCCTCTAGAAGTGATGTGGGTGGGTGTGCTGACAGACAGACCGTTAGAGCTGTTTGATGCTCACAGGTAGCTCTGAAACTTTAATGAGACTACCACCCCTTTACCACTGACTTGCTTTTGTTACGTTTCCCTGACCGTTCCTGTTCTCTCTGGCATCACCATCTAATTTACATATTTAAAAATATAGTCAGATTAATGTTTAATAAGTTGTGCTATTGTCTTAACATCTGTAAGTGTATTTTGCTGTAACAGACTCAAGGCGGTCTGTCACCCAGCGGTCAGCAGAAAGGAGCTGCACTATTTTGTGGTCTTTCTGCTTAGAGAAGAGAGACAGTTCTTACATTGAGCCAACGAGTGAGTTTCAGTGCGTCAGATGGACAGATAGTCAATGACTTAATCAGCGAGCGAGCCAGTTTGTGTGTGCATATGCATTCTTGCGATGGTAGCCAGAGGGTAGCTTCTTCGTAAATAATCCTGTATTCTGGAAGCATGCAAGCAAGTCTTGTCACTGGCTCATCTTGTCTATGTTTCCCTGAAACGCTATAGCCTATATCAGAAACAAAAACGTTTCCAGCAATGACCCATGGTGTGCTTTGTAGTGAAAGCTTCAGATCCTGTGTCTGGATATGTTCACCATACTTTCTTCTTTAGGTTATGGAAAGTTCAGCAGAAGATTCCTTCATGCTAAGGTGATTTGTAAAATAGAAATATAGCGGTCCGATCTAAATAAAATACAGTTAGAGGCTCAACTACTCAAAGTATTCATAATAGTAAACATTAAATGTAGTTTATATAGCAAAAACTGTAATGGTATTATGGTTCTATATAACGAGACCAAAGTACTTCATGATATTTCATTTTTGTATTATGGTATTTAAAATCCCATTCCCAATATCCAATTATTATTTACAAAAGGTACGTATGTGGTATTTTTTTATTTTACCCAGTAATTCTTCTTACCCTGGCTCTTCATTTTTGCATATACAATATGTTATCCGGTTTACTTTATCATTTGATGTCTCAGTCGACTGACAAATTTCAAGGTTCTTTTTTTCTGTGAGATTATAATTCCCATGCCTCAAAAAAACGAGTTACCATGCTCGCCTTAAATGAAGTAAAAACAACGTGAATCATTTTTTTGGCTTTCCTAAAGGAACTGTGGCAAGATACAATTTCTGTCATGTCCTACGCACATTGGTATGTCAAACTCTGTATGACTTTCTTTCCTCTGTGGAACACAAAGCACAACATGACAGCCTCAGTCACCATTCACGTTCATAGAAAAAAGTACAGGCTCTCAGTTTGTAACATTCTCCTTTTTGTGTTGCACAGTAGAAAGAAAGTCATATAGGTTTGGAACAACATGAGAGTAAGAGGCAAGTAAGAGATGCCAGATTTTTCTTAGGGGATCTAAGATCTTAGAACACGATAAAGGCGGAAAATAATAATGTTCAAGCATGTTGAGAATGAGATGTGGTGGATTGTGACCCATGTGGCTCTGCCCGGAGACCATTACAGAGACTGTGAGAAGATTGTGGGATTGTGCTCTCGTGAACGCACACCATAGACTGACAAGACCTTAGAGAATATATCGATTAAAGTCATTTTTGTTTGTTTTTCACACGAAGTATGGTCGTCTGAGCCACCATGAGCGGATGGACAAATGTAACTTTTTTGTACTTTGACAACAAGTATAACTATTATGTCTATGAGGAGGCCTAAATCGTATTTCACCTAAATATCTTTATTTGTACTCCGAAGACGCCGGAGGTATCAAAACATGTTTAATGTCATGTGAGTTAGTAAAAACAAAATTGGTTTTGGGATTAATTTGCCCTTTAACCACTGATCCCATTTACTATCTCCTGTGCGGAGGTGATAACTTGATGCCGGTGACGGATGATACCCAGAGGGAGTCTGCTTTAGGGGTCAGACAAACACTCCCTTTTCACACATTTGTGAGTTGGTGTCAGCGTGGAAATTCTGGCCCCCAAAATCCATACAAATCAACAAAACATATACACCCGCATGTCATGTTATAGCAAAACTTGTATATAACTTTATAGTTCAAAGGGACAGTTCACCCAAAATGTGTATTATTGACTCACTCTCAAGTTGTTCCATCTGGGAAAATGTCTTGGTTCCTATAAACACAGAGAAGGTTATTTGGAAGAATGCTTGTAACCAAACAGTTCTTGGCAACCGTTGACTACCATAGTAGAAACATTACAATGGTAGTCAAAAGAGTCCTAGAACTGTATGCTTTCCCACATTCTTCAAAATATCTTTTTTGTGTTCTACAGAGCAAAGAAGTGTACAAAAGCAATTTTTCAATGGTGGCCAAGAACTTTTTGGTTCTTCCAAAGCATTCTTCCAAATATCTTTCTCTGTGCTATTAGAACAAATAAATTAATACGGATTTGAAACAACTTGAGGTTGAGTAAATAAAGACAGAATTTACATTTTTGGTTTAACTGTTCCTTGTTCTGCCTGACATTTGTTCTGGAAATTCATTTTTTATTTTCCCAATGAAAATACTTTCAGTATTATTTTCTGAGTATAAGTATATCTGTAGCACTGTGCTGTTTTTGAAGAGCAGGTTTGTCTTGTTGGCTGTATGCTCAAGGCTGTTTACAGAAATGTAACATTTTAATACTATTAGTACCATGGTAAAACCGTGTTTTACTTTTGATGTTTTTTAGTACCAATGTACTAAAAACATTAACTTCCCTGATTTCTAAGTACCATTGTTTTACTGTCCAGTACCATCAGTTCACAACGGTCCCACCACATTTGGCACACATCTGTTTTGAGAAAGATAAGCCAACTCTGCCTAATTATTGTCCGTCTATTTCTTATAGCTTGACATCTATGTCCTTATTTTAGTTCTTTCAGGCCTTTGTGATTTAGTTCTGGTGAGATCAATAGGCCTTCAGACTTCAGACAAAGGCATGTGACTGAAGGCTGAGTGTTCACTTAATCATCTTTTATAGCATTGGCGGGATTCAACAATGCAAACCCATAATGCTCTCGCAATGTGCCTTAAAGGTATACTGTCATCATTTAGTCACCTTCAAGTTGTTCCAAATCTGTAGAAATGTCTTTGTTCTGATGAACACAGAGAAAGATATTTGGAAGAATGCTTATAACCAGACAGATTGTTGCTGGATCGATTAACGTATAAAATGTTATTATAAAGTACTATGTGATCAAATAAGGTGAGATAAAATTTAGATTTTACAGTGCGAGATCACACAAAATGACGATTTCACTCACTTTGGCCATGTTGTATAATTGTCGCCAACTATCATTTAATATCCGTAATAAGCCTCCACACAGTGCTGTCCATCATCAGAAATATTTAAAGTAGAGTTAGCATGCTATGTCATGCATTCGGATTTCTTTACTCTGTTGAACGTGCTGCTGGCTTCTCATGCTTAACATGGTCGACTTGTTAAAAACCGAGATGGATGCATGACATAGTATTTCTTTGCTTGATACACTCCCCCAGCACACCAACTTATTTCAGAAAGTTTTTAAAAGTCATCCTATTCCTTTAATTTGGCAATTCTCCCGGAAATGCACGGCAAGCCGAAGTCAACTCGGTAAGTCAAACTAAGTCATATGTTTGTTCTTTGTTGGCAATCGGCGTGTACGTGCATAATGTAAAAAAACACGAAGGGATTAATGCGATGATGTTTGTGTGCTCGTGCTGTAGTTCCGTCCCACGGCCTGCCTCCAGCAGCTCTTGTTTTTCCGGAAATAATCGTACAGCTGTATCTCTCTTTAATAAATTTGATCAAACTAAACACTCTTCCAAGATACTACATATGCAATACTTCTGTATAGGTACTCAAGTTTATTATGAGATTGGCAGAAACTGAGTGTGTTACCCTATCTAAAGAGACATAAATCGCATCCCATTTTGCTTAACTACAGTCATTAAAGTCCAGAACACAATGCTGTTGTTCAGATTGGTGAGTGGACCGCCGGTTTTTCGGCTGTAATTGTAGACTATGGGGGGTAGAAGTTTAGGACACCGATCCAGCAGAGAAGATCGTAGGAACACGAATGGCAGAGATTGGCGGAAATCACAGGCTTCCCAACCCGTAATTAAACATTGCAATACTGCAGCATTCTTTTCATCTAAATTAAACTCAGACTTTAAAATGAAAGGACTGGAAAATTTGTTTTTATCGCACATTATAATTTCATTCGCTTCAAACTTTGATTGAAGTTTAGTGTCTCTTGACCTCTCCAGCACAAAAACAAATTAATATATTGTACAATTTTAAATCAGGCCATTACAGATAATGAAGATACATCCCTATGTGGATGATTGAATTGTTTGGTGTTATTAATTATGCATTTAAAATATGAATTAGTAATGCCTTTTAATTCAAAGAATGTTATCATACTGTTCTTTTGTGTACTGTAGGCAAAAAACATCAAATGACTTGTTAATAATAATTGTTTGTGGTTATACTTATGAAATGACATTAACAGGTTTAATATTAATAATATTCGAAAGGTTTTGCATACGTTTAAAAAAACGTTTTTCACGTTGTACAAGTAGATTTGAAGTCTTCAGTTTTTCTTAAGATTGTTCGTGTATGAGCTTGTGTTTGTGTGCAGGCACTGAGTGTACGATGTTGATTAAAACCTGTGACCCTGCGGCTTTCCCATCAGATGCTTTTGTTCTCTGTTACGCTGGAGGAGAGAAGAGGTAGACTTTCATCTTCAGATTTTCATTGCATTGAATGTGAGGGTGCTTGTTCAGCATCTTGTTTGGTTTCGTGAATCATGTGCAGGCAGTGTGTTGGTTTGCTGCATTTTCATGAGGCGGAGAGCCCAACAATGCAAGTTGTGGTGTTACTGAGGTACTTGATTCGTGAAGACGGATTGAATATGTTTTTGTAGCGGTTGGTGTTAGAATTTGCCGAGCCCTAATCTAATCTGTGTTGCAGCGATCACCGGCGACTGGAATTAATAGAAGCAATTGAGTGCAGATTATAGTGAGATCATTTAGAAGCGTGTCTGCATGATCGATGTTTATTAGTGGAAACATGGAGACTTGCGTTACCTGGCGGGCTTCCCGTTTAAAGTTCACCGGAAAATCTAGTTGTCCTTGCTCACTCTCATGTTGTTTTAAACATGCACAATGTTTTTTTGTCTGTGCACAAATAATTTAAAGAATGCAGATGTTGTTCTTTGTTATTTCATAAATCAATATTTTTTTGCAGTGGAAAGAGCTAGTAGGTAACAATCTTAGACCATTGCTTCACGGTCTCTTTTCTCAAAGCTATCAAAAACATTCCTGCAGTGATGTTAAAAGAGTGTTTAATCAATATTTTAATGTGTCATTGCTAAACATTCTAAAAACTTTGATATAAAATGTTGTTCTTTTATTGTTAGTGGATGGTTAGCAAAACGTTCTTAGAAGAACATCTTTTATTAGTTGGGATATGGGTTTGGAACAGCATGAGGGCGAGTAAATGATGACTAAATCAAAAACTGTTCACTTTTTTAACTATCCAGGGACCTGAACAGTTTTTGTCAGACGGAATTTGTCAGAGCCTATGTAAAGACCTGCGGACCAAACCTGCTATTACTGTCTCAATGCGTATTTTTCTTTGACAGTCTTCAATTACTGTTGTCGGAAATCAAACGGAAACTAAAAAGACCTATTGTTTAAAATCCGAGCCAGTCTTTATTTACGATGTGTGATGTGTGCCACTGTATTCAAAGATAAAAGATGTTCTCCTTTTTCAAAGTCAACCGCAAGCCAGTATCCATATAAACTAGATGTAGAACTACTGTTTATAAAACCATGGAAAAGTGTCAGTTATAAGTTTGACTTAACCAGACAAAACTGTTCAAAATTCAAATGATATTCGTTTTCTTTACTGAGCTCCATGTTCATTATTATTATTAAGTTTACAAAGTTCACAAGCATCTCTGCAGTGACCTGTCTATTCCCTCCATATCAGATCTTGCCTCGAATATCACATTAGCATCTCCAAAAGAGCTTCTCTATTCTAGCTGTACCCTTACAGGGGTTCAAACCCTCCCATCCTAACTATTCAATCTCTATTCATCCATTGCTCTTTGCAGTGCCTGTGGTCTCTGAGGAAAACTCTTTATGTGGTTGTCAGGCTTTAGCATTTAAGAGCTGCCGAGGTGGCCATTTTGTTTTTAACCAGATTTAGTTAAATCGTTGAGTAGTTTGAATACAGCTAAATTCTCATCAATGTGTCTTTTTTGCGACATTTCCTAGTGTTCAATCTGCCAGCACCTTTCTGTAGGCATCAATCCTGTCTAATGGTGAATTCAAATGCTATCAGTTATGATGTCTCGCTATTATGAAGCGACCTTTTCAACAGCATCGAGGCAGTTTGAAGCGTTTGATGCTAGATACTATTGTGGCACAGTGTGAAGTGGGAGAGCGCTCTTTTTGTTCCTGTGTCGAATAGGATGAACCTTTAGGTCCCATATGAATCCTTACCGAGTCTAATAGAATATTAATGTAAAGCTATGCTCTTTTATTTTGGGGTGAGTTGTTGCTAAGGCATCATCCACGAAGATAAACAATTTGAGGCTGTTCATACAGCACATGTTCCTTAGCATCTCATGTTTTTATATGCGAGGATGCATTCTGTTTGAACGACCACTTCAACTGTAGTTTTTATAACTCTTATCATCAAGTGTCAGATCTAAACACAAACATTTAATGAACATTTAATGCTTTTGGGGTATTAATATGCGTGCAGAATCATAATTGTCTTGCTATTTATAAACATTAAGCATTTTGCATATGCTATTCGAGATAGCACAAGTACTGTACGTCTGTAAGATGTTTGCTAAAGATGTTTGTCTGCAGATCTGGAAAGCATCTACTTTGTTAAAATATCATATAACCATCTTTTAAAAAGCTTTACATACATTCTAAATCATAAATATCTTACAGACATCTTCTAGATGTCTATAGAAGGTATGCATTGACGTCACTTTCCCACGTGAACATGCTGGGACACGCCCCCTTGAGTGGCAGGAATGCCCTTGATTGGCTGCTTTCAATAGGAGACAAAGAAACCGTGACTTAGACACGCAATTAGTTGCTGAAATTAAAAGCAGTTGTACTCGACGGTGATCCTTACAACTGACAAAGGAACCAGGTGTCCTTGGACACGGATCTGCTGGCAGAATTGCGTTTCCTGATATTGTAAGCACTAAGCAACCATATTGCTGAGTGTTTTGCCACTCAAGGGAGTGTACTTGGTTCATGTGGTGTTCACCTTGGTAAGTGTCCATACCCTCTTTATGACATCTGACAGGAAACGTCTCAGAAACGTCTTGCAGATGTAAATGCAGACATCAAATAGACGTTTCCCAGATTTGTGTTATCAGGGATGTGAACTGATAAAATCTTAAACCAAGTTCATTGCAGTACATTCTGGGATTGAATGGGATGTTACCTAGAATTTGACAGCGTACCATTGTCACCTGCTTTTTTAAATTCCCGTTTTGTCCGTGGCACACCTTTAATGTGCCTTAAAATTTCGCCTAGATAGAGGCAGCTCACTAGATTTTGGAGCATAGCTCCAGTGTTCTGAGGATCACCTACAGGTCAAGCTTCACACAGAGACAGAACCGCTTGCTGTTATAAATCGAAAGACAAAGGTAGAAATGAGAGAAAAAGACAATAATATAAAGGAAAGATAAACTGAATATGTCAGTCGTTCGGAATATGAGAGCAGAGAGATGCTTGAACTGCTTTTGCCTTTGCATCGCTTCAGGCCAAGACATTGGAAATCACACAGCATTGCACAGCTTGTCCTCTGTCTGCCTACTGGGGCTCAGATTTATTCACCTGAGTGCCGTGGGTCTCCTCAGCTCATAGGAGCGGAAGGAGTGTTTTAACACAGCTAGCTTCATTTTGCGAGCGACTATTGATTGGCAAAAATCCATGTCTGACCACTCCAACTTTATCACTCATGAGCTAAAGGCACTCTGGTGTTGACTTGAGGCGGCCTAGGTGGGCCCTGGACCCCCATAAAATATGTTTTTCAAAATCAGGGATAGGGACAGCAAAGTTTAAGTTTAGTTTTGTTGGTTTTAGAGCGATTTGGGTAGTTGGATGGGCATCAAGCTTAAATCCATTGAGATCTCGGTTTAACACACCGCTGCTTGAGCGGGATCGGCTGTGTGTTAACGATATTCTAATTGTATGATTTTCTGAATCTCTACGCTACATGAGAGCATTGGGATGGCCAATAGGGCAAATTTAAATACCCCCTACCACCATCGACCCTACATCCACCCGCTCCTCCATCCTCCAGAAAGACTGTTAAATGTTGGCCATGACAGTAGAGGTTAATGCGCAGCAGTTAAATTGTAAGCATGTCAAAGATCTATTCACACCCTCTATTGTAGGATGGGAAAGGATTTATGCGAGTTATAGTCATGTGGGTTACAGCGAAACAGACATATCAATCGATAGATGGTTTTATGATGTTGATGGTAGTTTAATTTGTCGCGTGCCTGTGGCAAGGGAGTGTGCAGCCTTATGTCGAGGGTGTTGAGCTATGCTAAAATGCATCTTGTGTTGTGTCGATCGAGGTGAGTGATTTACAGAGAGGAGAAGGAGGTAAAGAGGGCATGTGGGAACAGAACACAGGGCCCAGATGGATGAGCGCAAACTAAGTCAGAGGAAAGATGGAGGGAGGTGCAAGGACGGCGTTTAAAGAGGCGGGTTGTAAATTATGTGAAACGAAAATTAGTATTGAAGCAAGGCAAGGTCTTCAGATTCCCACAAGACGCTCAATTATTATTCTGGTACCGTTAGTGGAGTCAACATATGTCTTATGTTCAGAAAATCTGATGTTTAGAATTGTTGGTTAACTTTTCATTTTAAAAATATAATATTTTTAACGAATATTTAAATATTAAAGAAATGACAACTATGAACCCCCAAAAAGAGATGAAAAAATGTCTAAAGCCTTAGGATGGTTATATAATGCATTTTAGTCAAAAACTTTTAAGTGTATTGTTAAAAGGATAGTTCACCGAAAGATAAATATTTCATAATTTTCTTACCCTTGTGTGATCCACAGAAGAAAGAGTGAAAAGGGTTCTAAGTGATACATCATAAATGATGACAGAATGTTTATTTTTTTGTGAACTGTCCCTTTAATATCTTGATGTATTATTTTTCCCATTATGTTGTGGTCAATAATATCTTTAAATTAATTTGATTTCAGTTTAATTTACAAAAAAATCATTTGCCAAGGATGGCTGAAATGCATTATATGTGGTAAAAGATCCACCCCCATATAGCTGTATTATTAACCGCATTTGATATCCTGTCACTTAGAACTAAATAAATTCTTCCTTATGACAGGGCTCTGTGTAGATCGGCCAGTGAGGCATTGCAAACACCAAGTTCGTGTCACTGGCCTGTGCACAGAGTTACAGCATAAGCGCTGCAGAGATGTGCATATGCATCAATGGAAATCTCATCAACCCCCAGCCAGCCAACAGCATAGCCAATAATACATACATGTGCAACACCATCTCACCCCACTGGGAGTATACTTCTTTCCAAGTGGTATAAAGAAAAGGCATAGTAATTTAACCCATATTACAACCTGTGCCTTTTATTGCTTTCTTGCTCGCTCACTCACTCACTCGATCGCACACACACACAAACACACAATAGGATGCACTTTTATAATGAGGTAGCATTGCCGTATACTGGGCTCTAATTGTTAGTGGTGCACTAATGATGGGGATAACATTTCCATTTGCTAGAGTCACACATCACAGAACAATTCCTAATCTTCACCCTTGGATTTCTCTTTCTCTCTTTGCCTCTCTCATGTTACGTCCCCTGCATTTGTGCGGTATACACTTTCTCTCCCAAATGGACCACTGGTGAAATTGGTTGTGTTTCAAACCTGTATGACTTTCTTTCAAAAGAAGATATTTTGAAGAATGTTGTTAACTGGCCCGCATTCACTTGCGTTGGTTTTGTATCCATACAAAAGAAGTGAATGGGAGCCGGCACTGTTCGGTTAGCAACTTTTTGTGTCGTAAAATAATAATTCTTCAGCCATTAGAAATCACCTTGCAACAACCTAGCAACCACCCTGAACCCCCTAGCAACAGGATAGCAATGCGGCAACAGGCACTCCAGGACATGTTAAAAAACAAATTAAAAGAATCTTAGAACGCTGTGCCATTTTAGCAGCACATTTCCACAGAAAAATTGTTTCTAGCAGCAGTGTAACATCGCGACACACATTCCCGGCTCGTTGTGCGCGCACCTGTGACACTGCAGGGTTTTTACGCAGTAAGTCGCATTTGTGGAATTGCTTCTTTTAGTTAACACGGTACTTGTGTGTGAGTGCGCGTGTGCCTCAAAGGACACAGCAAAGCACTCTACTCCTCTCACTCACCTCCTTTCCCTCAATCCCTTGGATTATCAAAGAATTCTGTCTCCATGGAAAAGTGATGCTCAGAGGAGACGGTTGCCCCGGCAACAGACTTACTTAAGCCAAACCTCTGGATAAAGAGGGAAGTACAGCTAAACTGACTCAAAACTCAAGACAGACAGTTTATTACACACCTCGCTATGGCACTCTGCATTAGTCACCAGCAAATTCCCTGCTAGATTTTTGCATGCATGTGTCATTAAATGAGAGCAGGACAAGCCACAAGTCTGGGCGACAGACTATAAGTCCACATTTGGGATGCATAGAAATGTGTAGTTGATATAGATAGCAGTTAAAGGTCCAATATGAGGATCTATTGCAATTTTGACAGCAAATTCTGATTTAGTCTTAATCTGAGTCTTTTGAATAACACACCATTTAGTTTTAGTCATATTTTAGTCATCTGAAATCTTTCAGTCTTAGACTAGTTTTAGTCAACTAAATATCTTAAGAATTTTAGTCTTAGTCTAGTCTTAAGTCTTTTAGTCGTAGTCTTGTTTTAATAGACCAAATATTAGCAGATTTTAGTCGTCTAAATCTACAGTGGAACTAAATGTTTCTCCAGTATTTCCGGTCATTGGAAGTATCTATGAGTCTCGTATGGAATGGTGTTAAGGTTCGAATATGCAATACAGACACAGATTTAACGGTTGTAATACAAAACATGGATTTTATTTTATTCTTAATGTCAAAAACACTAACAGTGTTTTTTTCACAAAATATAACATAAAATAAGCATAAGGCCTGCTCTCCCTGAGAAAGATAAGATATGCATTCTCCCTGAATGATATGCAATGCATGTGACATTCTTTCAAGATGAAGTACAAGATTATTGAAATGGATAACCACCTAACTCTGAACTTACTGTCGTGCAAAATCAAAAACATTAAGAAAAATAAAGTGCAATTCTCAAAAATAACAAAACTATTGGTTGTAATGCCATTGCACAAGGTATCTAAATACAGATACTTCACTACTGTTAATGTTCACGTACCTCATGAGAAGTTCAATAACTGCTAGGCTACAATTCCTTTGAATGCCTTACAATGCCTTGCTACTCTGTGCAAAGTCAACAAGATTTAAACAGAACGGATTAGTGCAATTCTCAAATGTAGAATAAAAGATTGAGGACATTGAATATTTATACTCATATTAATTCAGCGAGACAATCGTCTAATCAATACAGTATAGAGGTGGTTTTATTTAGCTTCTAATTTATTCGCAGTTTAGCGGAAACACAGTGGTTTGTCAGATAAAATAACCTTTGCGTGTATTTCAGAATGAGTCGTCTGTAAATGTCACTTCAAGTTGGTGGTGTTTTTCCCAGCGATTTGTTGTCATGTGTGAAGTGTGACCAGATAGCAATTATTCGTTTTCGTCCTAGACCTAGCTCTGACCTTTCTGTTGTTCGCGAGACATGGCATTGCCCTCGGACCGGGTAGCGAAGTCAACTGAAATAAGCCAAAGCAGTGTGACTAAGACCTGAATATAATGTAAACAACCTGACTGTTGTGAAAAACGTCCTTGAAACTGCGCGAAGTTCAGGAAACTCGTCTTTGTTCTCCTCTTGTGTAACTACTGCCGAGTTTGTTTAGCTGTTGCGCTGCTTTTTAAAATGGCTCTTCTGCTTCTGCATAGATCAAAAGGGAGGGGTGGAGTGAGCTGTTGGTTGCAATTCGCAACCACACCACTAGATGCCGCCCAATTTCATACACTCGAGGTTTAAAGGAATAGTTCACCCAAAAATTCAAATTCTGTAATCATTTAATCACACTCTTGTCAGTTCAACCCTGTATGACTTTCTTATCTTAGTTAGCAAAACAAAAAACAAGATATGTTGACGAATGTTGGTAACCGAACAATGGCAGAACAGTTTTGTGTCCATACAATAGAAGTAAATGTTTATTTGCCGTTGTTCAGTTACCAGCGTTCGTCAAAATATCTTCTTTTGTGTTCTGCACAAGAAAGTCATACAGGTTTGAAATGACAAGAGAGTCAGTAAATGATGACTGAATCTTCTGAATATTTGGGTGAACTATCCCTTTAATTTAGTAATATCAAAATATGAATTACTCCTTATTTTGTCTATTATTAAAACATTTCCATGTACACTGTAACTACATATTTGTCGAGACATCATTTGATTATGGGTGCATGTGACAAGTTACCATATTTCCTCCCAAGCTGCGAATATAGTTCGATTAATTGAAAAATAACCTTGAAATGATAATTTATTATTACTCCAATGACTTCCTAAAAGGCAGTATTGACTGATAGCGAGATAATAACAGATATTGAGCATCCCTATTAGCCCACAGCACACTTTTTATATCAGTGTACTCGATCTTCCTAATAAAAAATGCAGTACATTGTCGAGAAATCTTTGTCAGCCATTAAGTGCAATTGCAACTACCATCTAACCTTGTTCATGTTCCCATATTTATGCTTGCTGAATGGATGTCATGTAGGACATGGTGATGATTCTGTGAAAAAGTACGCACGGACTCTCCTGGGAAGCTCTTTGAATTTTTGCAGACTAGCCTGACAAGCAGCATTAGGTATATTATCAGCCTCCCAGCACTAGCACACCCAAACATCTACACCTTTTATTCACATTTAGCTAATGCACAGTTCCTGTGTTTGACAGGATTTTGGCTCTCGTTTCTTTCCACTGGGTTTTAAAATTCCTCTCTGTCATCATTAACTTTCTTTTTTTCCTCTCAGGCCATGAAGTTCTGGCCACAGCAGCACAAGCTCTCGATGGAGCACCGGATGGGGACTGAGGTTCAAGTAGTTTTTTTGACCCGCATATTCCTTTCCTCGTTGCTGACAAAGCTCCCTCTACGCCCAGCAGGGAACTCCAAACCCAATTAGCAAGGTTTTTTTTACAGTCGCAGAACAGGCCAAGCTAACACAAAAATAGCAGTGTACATAATAGCATGGTTTAGATATTAATGAGATGCTGCGGGCTCGGTTTCCCACACTGACAACAGTCGTGTATATATGTTTTTAGCTCCGGTGGTGCTGGATTTGGCACCGCACCAACAGATGTTTGTTTTTATCGGCTTTTGAATTTGCTATCACACGTCTAACATGGTCTGTTCCTGTAGCTCAACTGGTACTGTATAGTTTGCGCCAACAGGTTTTGTGCAAAAATAACTCGCAATGTTAAAATGATGTTGGGATAAAAGCATCTATTAAATGCATGTTAACAATAGAACTGTTGGTCACTCTTCAGTACTTAGACTTTCCCCCAATAAACAAATTTGTTGCTTATTATTAGTTAGTAAGGTAGTTGTCAGGTTTAGTTATTGGGTAGGATTAGGGATGTGGAGTATGGTCGTGCAGAATATGTGCTTTACTAATACACAGCCAATATGTCAATAATAAGCTTGCTTATAGCAACTAGTTAATGCCCCCTTTACTGAAGTGTTAC